>NW_024066971.1:0-600000 GCF_015039405.1 Cantharellus anzutake
CGGACTCTAATGACCTCCGTCTCCACGTTTTGCGAGACAAACGACCACCAACTTTCCGGACACTTCGGGCAAAACCGGACTCTGGATCTAGTACGTCGTGAGTATACCTGGCCGGGCATCCGTAACTTCGTCAAGAGTTACGTATCCTCCTGCACTTCTTGTGCCCGTGCCAAAGTCATAAGCCTTACGGCTTACTCAAACAACTCCCCATCCCCGAACGTCCTTGGAACTCCATCTCCATGGATTTCATCGAACAGCTACCCTCCTCTTCCGGATTCACTTCCATCTTGGTCGTCGTGGACCGCCTGTCCAAACAGTGCATTTTCATTCCTACCCACGACACCATCACCTCCCGGAACTGGCCAAGCTCTTCCTCCTCCATGTGTTCTCCAAGCACGGAGTTCCATCCCACGTCACCTCCGACAGGGGTCCGGAGTTTGTCTCTCATTTTTTCCGTTCACTTGGTAAGGCCCTCGACATCCGCCTCCACTTCACCTCCGGTTATCATCCGGAAGGAGACGGTCAGACCGAACGGATGAACCAGATGCTCAAGCAGTACCTGCACATCTACAGTAACTACCAGCAGGACAATTGGTCCGAACTCCTGCCTCTCGCAGAGTTTGCATACAACAATGCTCCGAATGCCACCATGGGCGTCTCCCTGTTCTTCGCCAACAAAGGCTACCATCCGAACATCACCGTTCACCCGGAGCGAGACCTGACATCAGTACGCTGTTGTGGGGACAACTCCGTGTACCGCAAAAAGTCGGATTCTGCGGAATTTGGCCACCAACATATACCACATACCCTCTGACGCTCCCGATGTTCATTCTATCACTATCCAACACTCCATACACTCATTCCTTATTTTTCCTTATTTTCCCCATCATTCCCGACAACCCCAAGCAAAATTCCCACGCCCAACCACGCCGCCAATTTCACCCCCTCTCCACATCTCAAGGACCACTGCACCAATTGGGACGAATAAGGGCTCGTTGGAAAGCTGGAGACGAGGAGGTTGCTGACGGGAGGATAGGCGGGTGCTGTGGCGAACTGTTGCGGAGTTAATCTTCACAATTCCCATTTCGGACCCGTTGTCACATTTTCCCCATTCACTCATATTTCTTTTATTGTTTCTTTGTTCCCAATTGGATATTCATCATTTACGGTTGCCTAACGGCCCGTTTACATTCCCCCAGTCCATTCATTTCATTCCCAACATATATAAACTAGATAACAGCTTGTACATAACAAGTTAGTATTGAATAGACCCGTGAAGGGACAAGCAGAAGTTGCATCCAAGTGGCAAAGACGCCATCCACGACCCTAACGCCCCATTGAGCTAGTTGCTCACGTCTAAGACCCCTCACATCATAATACTCAGCCTTGACGTCCAAGAGAGACGTAGGTGAGTGTTTGTTTGAGGTTTTTGCAGACTCGGTAGTGCCCCAGGACCAAGACCCAGCCTCACGAACCACACTCGTGCACACTACCACCCTCCCCCTTCTCTCTGTCTCGAGTCTAGGCGATAGACCCGTTACAACGCGCCCAAGAGTACTCCGTCGATCTCGACTCCCTCCACCACTTCCTTCGCGAGGAAATGCATCTCGCTCAGATCCGCTATCAGGGCCCGGCAGACTCCCATCGGAGCCCTGCCCCAGCTTTCGAAGTAGGAACCTCGGTCTACGTAAAGGCCAAGTACTTCCGCTCCACCTGACCTTCCAAAAAGCTCTCCAAGAAAAACCTCGGCCCATTCAAGATCATCGCCCACATTGGAACTCACTCCCTCACTCTCCGCCTGCCGGAAAACATGCGAGCCATCCACCCTGTGTTCCATGTCTCGCAGATCGAACCCTCCGTCCCGAACATCATTCCGAACCGCCACCAGCCACCTCTGTCAGAGACCAGATTTGAGACGAGGGAGTGTCTCCATAGCGGAGGGCTTTGGCCTCAGCGACTTCTGCCAAGAGCGCTGTGCCTAGTGACACGTCCGTGCCCTAACTACTGACTGGCAATCAGAACCGAAGGGGGGGTAACTCTAGTTGATTTTACTACTGGGGTGTAACCTATGTACAAGTGGGATATATATATGGTTACAGCGAAGATGGGTCCGCAATTGGCGGAGCCGAACGGAGCGGAGCTAACGGGGTTTAAACATTAGCTGACTGAATATTACCGACGAGTCGGGTCGCGGGGTTAGCGGAAAGGCAGGCGATAACCCAGAAACGGAAAGGAGGGATAGGCCCGAAGGTGGGCTCTGCAGGGCAGGCGAGTGTATTGCCCAGCGGAGGCGGGGGTGCGCTAGCGGACGTTGGAGCTGTCCGGAAGTCTTCGGGGCTCCATACTTAGGGAGGCGTAGGTAATAAATTGAAATGAGGGGGTGGTGACCATCGAGGGGTACCGAGAGGATTGCGGAATACGGGAGCTCCGAGGTTAGTGAGGGAGGAGCGGAGTTAGACCGGAGGGATCGGAGGAACCGGAAGTCGATGGCCGGGGATGGATATGACAACCTCCACCTCCCGTAGAACTACCTGGTCAAGTGGCTAGGCTATGAAGGGACCGACGAGGAGACACAATGGCTCCTTGCCAGCGAACTCGATCACGCCTCTGACCTCGTCGAAGCGTTCCACTCTCGGTACCCAGCGAAGCCTGGACCCGAAGCTCCTTAGGAACCCCGACTCCTCTCCCATTCCTCCTTTCCCCTCCACTCCTCACTCCCGTTTTCATTTTCATTTCCTCATTTGCTTTCTTTCTGTAAGTGCAGCTCCCCTCATCTTACTAATTCTGGGCCTTCAAGGGTTCAGGCCTAAGAAGGGGATACTGTCATATCCATCCCCAGCCATCGACTTCCGGTCCCTCCGATCCCTCCGGTCTAACTCCGCTCCTTCCTCACTAACCTCGGAGCTCCCATATTCCGCAATCCTCTCGGTACCCCTTGATGGTCACCACCCCCTCATTTCAATTTATTACCCACGCCTCCCTAAGTACAGAGCCCCGAAGACTTCTGGACAGCTCCGACGTCCGCTAGCGCACTCCCGCCTCTGCTGGGCAATACACTCGCCTGCCCTGCAGAGCCCACCTTCGGGCCTATCCCTCCTTTCCGTTTCTGGGTTATCGCCTGCCTTCCCGCTAACCCCACGACCTGACTCGTCGGTAATATTCAGTCGGCTAATGTTTAACCCCGTTAGCTCCGCTCCGTTCAGCTCCGCCAATTGCAGACCCGTCTCCGCTGTAACCATATATATATCCAACTTGTACATAGGTTACACTCCAGTAATAAAATCAACTAGAGTTACCCCCCCTTCAGTTCTGATTGCCAGTCAGTAAGTTAGGGCACGGACGTGTCACTAGGCACAGCGCTCTTGGCATAAGTCGCTGAGGCCAAAGCCCTCCGCTACGGAGACTCTCCCTCGTCTCAAATCTGGTCTCTGACATTTGGCCTCAGCGACTCAAGCCAGGAGCGCTGTGCCAAGTGTCAGGGCACGCCACACCACACCACTCCACGCCGCACCCTCCTGCTGCCCCTCTTCCCTTCTTCCTTTGCCTTCCTTCTTTCTTTCTTTCCTTTCTTTCTTTATACGGATGACCTCTCCCTTACCCATGTAGCATGGACATGTCCGGTGCCGAGTACCCTGCATGGATACTGCGCCGCCGGATACGCCGCGCATCTTCACTTGTACTTCTCCCCTCTGACACCCGGGACCGCCTGTGGAGCCATCCATGATAACCTGGCTCCACCCGGGCTGACGTGACACCCCCCACATGACCTGTTCCCACCTGTATATAAACCGAGCCGAAGCAGAACTGAAGAAGCAGCCTTCTTCTCACTACTGCTTCAGGCAAGTGTCTTACTTTAGTTTAGCTTAGTCTTTCATCCTAATAACAATCACTACTGCTTCAGCCTAAGAAGCTGGACAGGGACACGAGCCCAAGTAAGGGCCGTTCGCTATACATTCCCGCCACTCTGCCGCCGCCCGGGCCGCTAGCGCCAGGGGCTACGCTGCCACCCCTGCCTCTCCTGTACTGTCCCTGACAGCAGAAGAAGGCTTCAACTTAGTCTCCCCTGCCCCCTCCAGCATGGTGACCAAGGAGCAGTACCAGGACCTGCTGACCAGGTTCCAGGAACTGCAAGCGATCCTCGAGAGCAGAATCCAAAACCCACCACCTGCACCCGCACCCACGCCCACACCTGCACCCAAACCCAAAGCACCCAAGGCCGCTGCACCCACTGCCTTCGCTGGCGCAAGCGAGGACCTTGACCGCCTCAAGGCGGAATGTGGGATCTATTTCCATGTCTGTGTGGCAGAGTTCCCCAACACTCTGTCCCAGATCCTCTTCGTCTTGAAAGGAGGAGCTGCGGGAGCATGGGCTACACAGCACATGATCACGCTGCTGACAGCGGGATCTCCCGCAATCACTATGGACAACTTTATGGCAGAGCTTGACACCATGTTCCAAGATCCAAACTGCGAAGCCACCGCCCGACAGAAGCTCGCCGCCCTGTGGCAGGGTACTGACTCTGTGGACAAAATTATCCAGGAGTTCGAGATCCACGGCCCCGCCTCGCGGCTAGGTGACGTAGGGCTGGTAGACCACTTCGAACAAGCGATCAATGCGTGGCTCCATGAGAGCATCTATCGCCTGCGCCCCATGCCAAGGACCTGGGCAGAATGGAAACGAGAAGCCACCCTCCTCGACAACCAGTGGCGGTGCTTCCAGGCGACGCAACCCCGCCTCCCCCTGTTTAAACCGCCCCTCCCCCCCGTGAGACTGCCACTGACAACCCCCCAGCCCTTTGCACGCCTGCCACCTGGACCCCTGCTGCGAGCTGCCACCGCCCCCATGACCCCCACAGTCACGGCCCCGCGCCCCCCAGCTCCGCTCCCTCAGCTGATGGACCTCGACCGTTCAAGGGCTGACCCGCGGTGAGGGCTGTGCCACAACTGCAATGCCCCAGGGCACTTTGCACGAGACTGCCCCCTCCCAAAAGTTTCCCGAATAGGCCACATGCACCCGGAGGACCTTCGAGCACTAGCGGAAGGGCTGAGAAGTGTCAGGGCACACACCCTGACTAGCCCGGACCCGGACCCGCATGTGTGCTCCACCCCGCATGCTCCGCACGCTGCATGCTCCGGGCCCGGTTCCCACTCTTCATGTGACTTCCGGGTATCCCCGGAAGTTTTCGCCATATTGGGCCACTGTGGGAAAGTGAGAAGTTAACCTTCTTCTCACTTTCTTACCCACAGTAGGCAAGTGTATTCTACACTGCTTCTTTACCTTATACACTTTCTTACCCACAGTAGTGTTATGCCCTGAGATGGGCTGCTGTTACAGGTTAGCCTGTGGGCCATAGAGAGGGGTCATGGGGACCCGGGGTCTGTCCCCTGACAAGAAGCCAGCTGATGGGGACACCTGAAAGAGACGAAGAGGGAGAGGAAGCAGACCCCCCAGAGGATTTTCGGGAAGGCGACTGGTGAGGGATGCGTCCCGGCCGCCTACGAGCAATAGTACCCAGTGTAAATACTGAGATACACGTGAGTCTGCGCCGTCGTCCAAATTCCACCAGGTAATTGCTAAGAAACAGAGGAAAACCGCATCCTCAACCAAGAAAGGCACAAAAGCTGCTGGCCCACCACTTGAGGTGGCCGTCTCCCCACCTGCCATCTATGTGCTTGCCAAACAGTCCCCCCGCTTGTCAGGGCACACCCGCCTGACCCGGTTCCACCCGGGCCCACCTGGGCCCACCTCACCCGCTCACCCGCTTCCCGCTACCCATCCTTCCTCCCTCTTCCCCTTTCTTCCCTCTTTTCTCTTCCTCCTTTATTTCACTCTCCCTTTCTGTTTATTCTTTCTATTTACACGGACCACCTTCCCTTGTATCATTGTACTGTTGACCCGTCCGGCTTGGACACCCCGGGCGACCTCCCGCTACGCCCAGCATGCGCGGACGCCCTCGGGATCCCCCGCGGGGATACCCGGATGGCTGCGGCCTTCTCCGCGGATGACATGGCACCCGTCACGTGACCCAAGCCGCATGTACATAAATGTACCTGAAGTGGGAACTGAAGAAGTAACCTTCTTCTCACGTTTTCCACTTCAGGTAAGTAGTGTAGTTCCTCCTTTTAATAACAATTCACGTTTTCCACTTCAGTCTAAGTGGCCAGGGACTATAGTCCCAGATCGGGCCCGTCAGTACACGTGCCCGCTTCGTCCCCCGAGAGGGTCCCTCTGCCGGGCGCTACAGCCGGGCCCCCTCCACCCCGGACGCGTCCCTGACACCGCTCCCTCAACATGAAAGTAAAAGTGACTGCGTTACCCTCCCTCACTGCAGTCGCCGTTTCGGCGCTGTTAGATTCCGGTGTGACTGGGAACTTCGTAAGCCCAGACTTCATCCAGAAGCACAGGCTCGAGATGACCCCGCTCCCCCAACCTATCCCAGTGTGCAATGTAGATGGAATGCCAAATGAGAATGGGGCCATCACTGAAGAGCTGGAAGCCCTGCTGACATTCGGGCAACACACAGAGCGGGCCCACTTTGCCGTGGCAAACCTAGGGCAGCAGTCCCTTATCATCAGGCACTCGTGGCTGCTACACCACAACCCAGAGGTCGACTGGGCACGGCAGAAGGTCACCATGTCCCGCTGCCCCTCCTCCTGCCGGTCGTTGCAAGCAGCCGCTGAGCAGACCCCTGAGGTGGAGCCTGGGGACGGGATCTACGCCACCATAATCCCGCCAGAGTGGAGGCATGACCTAAGGGCGACGACCACACTGTCCCAATGCCTAGCGGAAGAAGCCCAAGATGCGGAGGCGAAACCGCTGACGATGGAAGAGCTGGTACCCGAGCACTACAGAGACTTCCGAGATGTATTCTCGAAGGAAGCCTTCGACGTCCTGCCCCCCCGGAAGCCTTGGGACCATGCTATTGACCTAACCCCAGACGCCAAGCTCCCTAGAGGCAAGACCTTTCCCCTATCCCAACCGGAACAGAAAGAGCTGGACGAGTTCCTACGAGAGAACCTGCGGAACGGGCGCATATGCCTGTCGAAGTCGCTGGTGGGCGCCCCCGTATTCTTCGTCAAGAAGAAGGACAGGTCCCTGCACCTGGTCCAGGATTACCGAAAGCTCAATGAGATAACAGTCAAGAACCCGTACCCCCTCCCGCTCATTTCTGATGTCCTCGTGCGCCTTCGCAACACAAAGTACTTCTTGGCACTAGATCTGCGCTGGGGGTTCAACAACATACGGATCAAAGATGGTGATGAGTGGAAAGCGGCATTTGCGACCAACCGGGGCCTGTTCGAACCCACGGTGATGTTCTTTGGGCTATGCAACTCCCCAGCAACCTTCCAAACCATGATGAACGACATCCTCCAGGACTTCATCGACCAAGAGGTTGTTATCTGCTACATGGACGACATCCTGATCTTCACATCCACCCTAGAGGAGCATCGGAAGGTCGTGCGGGAAGTGCTGGAGACGTTGCAAAGGAGGAAGCTCTTCCTCAAACCAGAAAAGTGCAAGTTTGAACGGTGCCGCATCGAATACCTCGGACTTGTCATCTCCGAGGGTAGCGTCGCCATGGACCCAGTGAAAGTCCAAGGGGTCCTTGACTGGCCAACGCCAACGAAGGTGAAGGAGGTACAATCCTTACTGGGCTTCATAAACTTCTACCGTCGCTTCATCAAGGACTTCTCTGAGATGGCACAGCCACTCCACGCCCTGACCCACAAAGCAAAGACCTGGACATGGGGGGAGAATGAAGAGCACGCCTTCGGCACCCTCAAGGTCGCCGTTACTGTCAAAAACCCGTCGGTTATGGAAGAAGGGGTGAATGCGTGAGTCCGAATGCAGGCGGGGGCTCAACTAGAGGGGAGTCCGAGGGCTCCGGTGATGAACCGAAGCTTCTCAGGGAGCCCGGTTCTGCTGGATGGTACAAGAGGCTCTAAGAAGGACGCGGCCTCAGCGACTCGGGGGAGCGCTGTGCCTCCGTTACGTCTCTGTTAGTCCTTGTATTTCTTATGTCTGAGGTGTCTTGTAGAACAGAGACAGGAATCACTCAGAGGGACTTGGGGTGGCATTTTAGTCGAGATTAGAACTGAGGAACTACAGGTTCTAATCTACGTGTATTTATAAAAGTGGATGGGGAGGACTTTAGTCAAAGCCCGAAATGACAAAACGGGGAAAACACCGAAAGGTACCGAATGATACCGAGAGGTACCGAAAGGTTCCGAACGATATCTAAAACGGGGAACCGAGGTGTCGGGCCAAGGAGGGCGGAGTTGGAGGCCGGAAAATGAATGGGGAAGACAAACGGGGAAGGGGGGTTAGCCGACTGAATGGTAGTAAGAAGGTAGTCGTGCTAAGAATGGAAGATGACTAATAAGTGATAGCGTGAAGGAGATCACCGAAGGATACGGTTAGCTCCGAAAGCGGAGTTGCGTGTCCGAAGGATGTTAGGTGACTCCAATAAATGAAGTGGGCGAGGGAATGGTTTAAGGGCATGTCACGGGATGTCGGAGGTCCGTCAGGATATCGGAGCAAATCCGGGGTCTCCGAATGTTCCGACTCGGGACCGAGGTTCCGGGATGGGAGTAGCCAAGGTTCGGTGTGCCGCAACCCGACCGGAGCTGAGACAGCCAGGAGGGAAGGTGATTTGGAGAGTGGGGAGGCATGGTGTAGGGGATGGTGAAGTTGTTAGGAAGGTGTGATGTGGTGGGAGTGTGCGGGGTCGGGATTCCGGGATATGACAGTTACCTCCGCCCCCATCCTTGCTTTTCCTGCTGACTCCGGCTGCTACAAACTCAAATGCGACACCTCCAACTTTGCCACTGGTGCCGTTCTGTCCCAGCTCCAAACTGACAGCGAGTTCCACCCCATCACCTTCATGTCCAAGAGCTTCACCGAAGTAGAACGCAACTACGAAATCTATGACAAAGAAATGCTCACGATAGTCCGAGCACTGGAAGAGTGGCGTCATTTTGTAGAAGGGGCTGAGGAGAAGGTCGATATCTACATGGACCACCGCAACCTAGGCTACTTCCGCACCGTGCAGAGGCTGAATCGCCACCAAGCGCAGTGGTCACTGTTCCTGTCCCGCTTCCACTTCACCCTCATCCACCGACCAGGGAAACTCATGGGGAAGCCGGACACCCTCTCCCACCGTGCCGACCACCTGAAGGGAAGGGATGACAATGACAGCCTGACCCTCCTACAGCCAGAATGGTTTGAAGCCTGCACGACCGAGGCCATCACAGTGGAGGGAGAAGAGGCAGCCATCCTGGAAAGAATACATGCAGTGAAGGACTGCGACGAGAAGGTGGTGAAAGCGCTGAAGGAGCTGGGAGATGGAACCCTCAGGACGGATGAATGGAGCAAAGATGGAGAGCTGGTCCTCTAGCGGGGAAAGGTATATGTCCCGAAGGACCCGCAACTCCGCCATGACCTGGTGCAGCTACACCACGACACGTGGGCGACAGGACACCCGGGGCGATGGAAAACCCTGGAGCTCATCTCCTGCGATTACTGGTGGCCCCGGATGGCGGAGTATATAGGCCGTTATGTGGCGGGGTGCAACGCCTGCAATCGAGTCAAGTCATTCCCCTCGTGGAAGGTGGGGAAGCTCATGCCAAACAAGATCCCCACCCGCCGCTGGCAGGTAATCTCTGTGGATATGATCGGAGAGCTCCCTGAGTCTAAGGGCTACAACGCCATCCTAGTGGTGGTGGACCGCCTATCTAAGTGCATCCACGCAATCCCCACAGTCATGGTGGTAGACTCAGCCGGGATCGCCCGACTCTTCCTCGAACATGTCTGGAAGCATCACGGGCTCCCCGAGGAGATTCTCAGCGACAGAGGGAGCACCTTCGTCTCTCAGTTCTCCAAAGAGCTAGCAGCCCTGCTAGCAGTCAAGCTGACCCCTTCAGCGCCCTACCACCCACAGACAGACGGACAGACAGAGCGAGTGAACCAGGAGATAGAAGCCTACCTCCGAGTGTTCGTTAACCACCGCCAGGATGATTGGGTGGACTGGCTCCCGCTAGCAGAGTTCTCCCATAATAACCGCATCCACGCCTCGACCCGCTGCACCCCCTTTGAGCTCGACACAGGCCAACACCCCAGGATGGGGACGGAACCCATGTGTGCATCAGAAGTCGAAGCCACAGACGCATTCACCTCGAGACTGATGAAAATGCAGGAAGAGGTGAAGGCGGCGCTAGAGCACGTGGCGGAAGAGATGGCCCGCTACTACGACCGACACCGAGAAGTAGCGCCTGAGTACAAAGAACGCGATCAAGTCTGGCTCAGCACCCAAAACTACACCACAGACCGCCCTACCAAGAAGTTAGACCACAAATGGACCGGCCCCTTCAAAATCCTTAAGGTCATATCCCCCACCGCTGTCAAACTCCAGCTCACAGCACGACAGAGGGGAGTCCACCCAGTGGTATTGGTGACAAACGTCCGGCCCTACCGTCCAGATGGGATCGCCAAACGACCCGCCAACCCCCGCCCAGGCCCTGAAATCGTAGACGGAGGGGAAGAGTACGAAGTCGAGAAGGTCCTCAACTCCCGCTGGCGCCGCAGAAAGCTCTGGTATCTGGTGAAGTTCACGGGCTGGCCAAACTCTGAAAACGAATGGCTCCCTCACGACAACCTGGCCAACACACGTGACCGGATCGAGGAGTCTACAGAGCACACCCAGATGCCCCAGGAAGAGAGTGAGAAAACCCCCTAGCCACTTCGAGGCAAAGCGGCTTAAGGAGGGGGTGATGTCAGGGCACGCCATGCCGCACCGCACCCTCCTGCTGCCCCTCTTCCCTTCTTCCTTTGCCTTCCTTCTTTCTTTCTTTCCTTTCTTTCTTTATACGGACGACCTCTCCCCTTACCCATGTAGCACGGACATGTCCGGCACCGAGTACCCCACGTGGATACTGCACCGCTGGATATGCCACGCATCTTCACTTGTACTTCTCCCCTCTGACACCCGGGACTGCCCGTGGAGCCATCCGCAATAACCCGGCTCCACCTGGGCTGACGTGGCACCCCCCACGTGACCCATTCCCACCTGTATATAAACCGAGCCAAAGCAGAACCAAAGAAGCAGCCTTCTTCTCACTACTGCTTCAGGCAAGTGTCTTACTTTAGTTTAGCTTAGTCTTTCATCCTAATAACAATCACTACTGCTTCAGCCTAAGAAGCTGGACAGGGATGCGAGCCCAAGTAAGGGCCGTTCGCTATACATTCCTGCCACTCCACCACCGCCCGGGCCACTAGCGCCGGGGGCTACGCCGCCACCCCCGCCTCTCCTGTACCGTCCCTGACACCAAGTTACATGTCCATGCCCTAATTTACTTACTGGCAACGAGAACTAAAGGGGGATCAACTCTAGTCGATTTTATCACTGGGGTGTAACCTATGTACAAGTTAAGTATATATAGTTACAGCGAGAGCGGGCCCGTGAATGGTGGGGCCAAGTGGAGCGGAGCTAATGGAGTTAAACATTAGCCAACTGAATATTACCGACAAGTTGGGTTACGGGGTTAGCGGAATGGCAGGCGATAACCCAGGAATGGAAAGGAGGGATAGACCCAAAAGTGGGCTTGCAGGGCAAGCAAGTGAATTGCCCAGTGGAGGTGGGAGTGCACTAGCGGACGTCGGAGCTGTCCGGAAGCCTTCAGGGCTCCATACTTAGGGAGGCATAGGTAATATATTGAAAAGAGGGGGTGGTGACCATCGAGGGAGGTGGAGGTGATTATGGAATACGGGAGCTCCGAGGTTAGCGAAGAAGGAGTGGAGGTGGTCCGGAAGGATCGGAGGCAGTGGAGGTCGATGGCCATGGGTGGATATGACACTCATGGTTTTTATGAGAGTAAATGAACATTAGAAGCTCATTGTAATTATCTGCATCCATGTAGCAAGAGATTTAAGCTACGGCAAGCATGCCTAGAGCTTTGCATAGGTGTAGGAAAATATAATATTCAAAGAATATATCCCTACAACAAGAAAATAGCACATAGACAGCAGAATAAGAGGAAACATTGGGAAAGAAATGTGAATATCTCGGGAACCAGAAAACTTTTGACTGTAATCTTTTTACCATCTAAAAGGACTGTTTCTTAACTTTATCCACGGTTTTGTTACATTCTAAAAGCTTCAACACTGACGGAGATATAGCGCAAACGGCGAAACACCTTATAATTCACATATATTTATTTGCTAATTCTTACAAAAAGTAATGTGACTCAAGGGAAATATATTGACGCCTGGAAGTCTGGCGGACCGAATATCATATGGCAGAGTATCCCCCAGCGCAGATGGACACTTTTTGATCGCATCAGAAGAGGAGAAAATGCTAAAAAACCGGATCTTGTATATTTTCCCATGATTCATCAAAACTTTTTGATTTTAAGCTCAAATAAATTGGAACAAAGGAATGATTGATGATCTGGATCTCGGATCATAAGAATAAAGTGATTCAAAAGTCCACGAAACTTTTAATAAATTGGGAAGGCTCTAGAACATTGGTAATGATGGGGCTTCACAAAAAGGGGTGAATTAGAGAACAGTCTAGAAAGTTCCTTTATAGCCGAGTCATTTCTAAGAATAAGCGTTCATAATTAAGGCGGTGTAAAGCATAGCTTTAGCACTGCAAGGCCCCGCTGAGATCGGCCTGAAAGACAAAGAACTGAATTACTTATTGCTGAGTTATGTCCTAAGTCCATTATTAAGCTTACACAGCCCAAGCCCCTATATCATTCTAGAACTATCTATAATACAAATGTAGCACATGTAACTAGTGCAAGACATGGGAGTAGAGAGGTCTCTGAAAAGCATAAAAGGCTGCCGCTTCTGCCCCCTCTCAAACCTCAGGTAGAAATATAAGTTTAATTCTCCTCACCAGTGGTTGGTTCGTTTGCTCCAAAAGATAAAAGCAAATATTAGTTGTTAGCTAATATAAAACTAACACGTCACTCTAAGCTTGAGTTAGGGTCAGTTAGACACAGCTGAACAAAAGTGTCATAGTGAGAATTAGTGAGAATTTGGTGGAGGGACTTCTTAATTGAATAATCTCTCAGTAATATTTGGTTATCACACCACAGGAGAAAAGTGAGCGATCCTGAACCTGCTAGATAACTAGCATGCACTCTAAGCGATAGAAAGAGCAGTTTGGTCACTCCTGTATCGATTAACATTTATTACAGAATTATTTTATTAGTAGTTTTTCTTCAGTAAATTATCAGGAAAATCACATCCTACTGAAAAGTGGTATATTTAGGCATAATATTGACTAGAAATTACAGTAAAGTCAATATAGAAATCTATCTGTAGACGATCTATATGTCAGGTGAGATCATTGGGGGGTGTTTATTGTTGTTTATACAGTGAACAATTATATATTTGGCAACCAAAACACAGTCAGTAAGCAAATCAGCACAAACTCTAATATCATTATTGGACATAGGAAACTGGTTACATAAGGTGATCCAGCTCTGCTCCTTCAACGGACACTTCAGATACAATCTGAAACCATTCACAGAGTAAAATCTTTGAAAATTCACCAAGTAGAAGATTGATTTCAGGTTAAGATTCCAAATTTAACGATCCTACACAGAATTATGCCTAGATAAATTGAGAAATTACATTAAGGACAGGGTTTTGTTCATCTGTAAGTCATTTCTCAGAGACTTTTAGACTAACCAATAAAACAGAATTTGCCAAAATGCTTGGATTAGTACTATATTTACAACAAATTCACTAGTACACCTCCCCATCCAAACTAAAGAACCAGGGAACAGATTGGTGGTGGTCTCGTTAGAACCTCCCAACTGACCTTCCTTCATTCTCTCCTTCAATGCGCAGGCTTGAAAGAGTTCAAGTGGCATGGTGAGGCCACATCAGTGTCCTCCAATGTTGTCAACAAAGAAGGGCTACACATTCAAGACCTCATAGGGAAATCTGACTATGAGTTGTGTGACATCTTCAATGGTGATGAGACTGCATTGTTCTATGTGTACATGAAGTTCAATCAAGCTCAGATTACAGATGGTCTGAAAGTTTATTTGATTAGCCTGCCACCCGATCATGGACTTTCCGACAAACAGCAGTCAGGTGTCAAGGGCCAAAAAAAATAGGTTGACCTTGTTATTCATGGCAAATGTGGATGGCTCAGCAAAGCTCCCACCACTCATCATTGGGAAGTATAATAAGCCACACTGTCAGGGCATACCCCACCCGACCCCATGCTGCACCCTGCACTGTGCCACCCTACTCCACTTCCCCCACCATCGCTCCCTGCTCCCCCTATCCCTTCTTTCTTCTTCCTTCTCCTTTGCCTCTATTCCTATTCTATGGTCGATTTCCTCTTTCTCTATGTACAACCACACCCTAAGGCCACTACCTCTATCACTGCACCCCCCACATGCATCCCTGCCCACACAGCAGCCACCCTCAGGATCTCCCACAGAGACACCCAGAGCGGTGCAGCTGTGTGCAGAGATGACATGGCCCCTTTCATGTGACCCTAGCTGCATGTATATAACAGCACCTGGGGTGGGAACAGAAGAAGCAGCCTTCTTCTCACTTTCCCACTTCAGACTAAGTGGTCAGGGACACTCACCCCACGATGGGACCACCACTACGCATAGCTACTACTCGTCCCATTGAGTCCCCCACACCAAGGCTTCACCACTTTCAAAGCTGTCCCTGACACACGCACATTCAAGGGCAAGACTGGGGCACAGCATGGCTTTGACTACCATCACAATGCTAAAGCATGGATGACTGCTTTGCTCTATCAGGAGTGGCTATCACACTGGGACAAGGAAGGAGGGAAGATTTTGTTGCTGCAGGACAACTTTTCAGGTCACATTGTACCAGAAACCCTTACCAACATACAAGTTGAAAACTTCCAACCAAACCTGACTGCCCATCTTCAGCCCAATGACCAGGGCATTATCTGGTGCTTCAAAGCTGACCAGCGAAGAGCTGGAGCATTAGAAGGTGATGGAAGGTCAAGGACAAAGGGGTCTGAGACAGGAAGATGGAGGTCCAGAGGGACCAAGAAAATCTAGAGCAGAAAGCAACAATACAGATTAAAGGAGGGACAGAAGTTAGTCTAAGATGGAAATATCAGAACAGAGAAAACAGAACAAGGGTACAGAAACAGTACAGATAAGGAGTTGGAGGAATGGAGTTATTGGAACATGGAGGAGGAGTAGACCATTATAAGCAGAAAGGAAACAGAAGGGAAACAGAAAGGACCAAGAAAGAGAACAAGCAGACTATTTGTTTTGTCTCTGAAGAGACTTCCGGTTTGATTCCTGGAGTCACAGACCTTGGTTGCTGTCAGGGATGGCTCTAAAGAGGCGGGGGTAGCGGCATAGCACTCAGCGCTAGTGGCCCAGACAGTGGCAGGCGGTGAGACCATATGATGGGTAGCCCTCACTCAGGCTCGCATCCCTGCATGGCTTCTTAGGCTGAAGTGGGAATGAGAAGAAGGCTGCTTCTTCAGTCCTGCTTCAGCTTAGTTCATATACATGTGAAAGCAGGTCACATGGAGGTGCCATGTCAGCCTTGGATGAAGCCGGGTTGTCGCAGGTGGCTCCGCAGTTGATCCTGAGTGTCAGAGAAGAGAAGTACAAGTAAGAATGCACAGTGCGCTGAAAGAGGGCTTGCAGCTCTCTATGCCGACTAAGCTTGTGGGGCCAAACTGTCAGGGACGCGTCTGGGGTGGAGGGGGCCCAGATGTAGCACCCAGCAGAGGGACCCTCTTGGGGTGCGAAGTGGGTGTGCATGCTGGTGGGCCTGATGCAGGACAGCAGTCCCTGGCCACTTAGACTGAAGTGGAAAAGGTGAATTGTTATTAAGAGGGAAAACTACACTACTTACCTGAAGTGGAAAAGGTGAGAAGAAGGTTACTTCTTTGGTTCCCACTTCAGGTACATTTATGTACATGCGGCTTGAGTCACATGATGGGTGCCACATCATCCTCGGAGACAGCCACAGCCATCTGGGTGTCCCTGAGGGCATCCACTGCAGGTGTGCATGCTGGGCACAGTGGGGAGCCGTCTGGGGTGTCTGGGCTGGATGGGTCAATAGTACATTGATGCAAGGGAAAGTGGTCCATGTAAATAGAAGGAATAAACAGGAAGAGAATGATGGGAAGAGTGAAATAAAGAAAAGAGAAGAAAGAGAGAAAAGAAAGAAAGAGAGAGAGAGGGGGGAAGGAGGAAGGAGAAGGATGGGTAGTGGGGCAGCAGGTGAGGTGTGGCCAGGTGGACCCGGGTGGACCCAGGTGGACCTGGGTCAGGTGGGTGTGCCCTGACACAAACTCTCCCTAAACCTCTACTTTCTCTCTTGACTTCCTTAACTCTGCGGTGGGTTCTCTGGGATTCCACAAGGTCCGGGCTCAGTGTCCACTACTCACTCGTTGTGAGCTAGATCACTGCCCTTATTCCTACTGTTGGAATTCCACTCACTCACTCCAACTCTGGCACATCCTAGCACCTTAGAGAATTTGGGGGAGGGGAGAACTTCGTTTCAAAATCTGGTATGTACAGGATTACTGCACCTACATGACTGGGAGCCTGTCACACATCACACTGACCTTGTGGCATGGCTCAAATTGGTCCTTTGTCACATGTCACACTGGGTCTGAGGCTCTGGGTCACTTGTCACACTGTGAGTACAGTTTCAAGGTGGCTGTGACATTTTCAATTTCCAAAAAAGGCAATTATACTTCATGAATTAAAAACTAAAATTGCCATTTGACACTTTTTGCGGATTTTTGCAAGAGGGGAATTTTCAAATGTTCAAATTTAGAAATATATGCTGCCTGCTTATTTTGTTGTGCAGGAAAATGCCGACTCATGTGTCATGCCTCTGGAGGTGTGTCATGCCTTGAAGGGCCACTTGCAGCAGGCTCTCCCTTGTCACACTCAAACCCAAGGCAGCTCCCAGTTGTGTAGGTACAGTATATCTAATAATTATTTTTAGAAAGAATAGATGGCAAATATTGGTGCCATATGGCACCTGGGTACCTTATTAGGCGAAATAATAAAGAGGGTAACAGTAACAATAAAAGAATATTGATCAATAACTGAAATGATGGCAAAAATATGAAAATATAAGAAAATAAGCGATTTCTCAACGGATTTACGGAATTAAGAGCCGAAATTGAAAATGTGACTGAGTGGAACTATTACGCAGCCAATAAACATTTTTACCAATTTATTAGATGCCGTGGGAGCGAGTGAGGCTGAAATTCTGGGTTGCCGCTTGAGATTCCCACGCCCGCACATGCTCGTGACCTGCCATGCCTAACTTTCCCTACACAGAACTCCGTCAAATCTCGACCGATTGGGACGTTCTTGGTATCGTCAGAATCGTACGAATTAGGACTATTTTTGGATACCAAATTTGTACTGAGTCGTCGCATGAATGGAAGGGGTTTTCTGAATGGTGGAAGCAGGTATCCAAGCCAGCTCTGCACATGGGCGATTATCCTGCCTACAGCACCCAGTGTCACAGTACTCATGTGGGATGCTTGGCATCAGACATGTCTGTGCTACAGATGTGGGAGAAAGGGGGTTGTCCATATAAGGATAGAGAGGAAGAAGAGAAAGAGAGAAAAGAAAGAGAAGAAGAGGAAGAAGGGGAAGGGAGCGGCATGGTGCAGCATGGTGAAGGGGAGAACGAAGGAAGGTCAGTTGGGAGGTTCAAATGAGACCACCACCAAGCTGTTCCCTGGTTCTTTAGTTAGGATGGGGAAGTGTACTAGTAATATTTGTTGTAATTATAGTACCAATCCGAGTGTTTTGGCTAATTCTATTTTTATGGGTTGGTCTAAAAGTTTCTGGGAATTGACTTACAGATAAACCGAGCCCTGTGGAGCTGTTCCTTTATTAATATTTCTTAATTTGTCTAGGTGTAATTCTGTGTAGCGTTGTTTAATTTGGAATTTAACTTGAATTAAATCTTCTACTTGGTGAAGTTTCAAAGATTCTACTCAGTTAATGGATTTAGATTGTGTCTGGAGTGTCCCTTGAGTTTGTTTTATTTTTGTCTTATCTTATTGCTTGTTTTAACAGTAGCAAAATAACTGTTTTGTGTTTACACGTTGAAATCTGGAGTGTTAACCAGCTCTCCTGTTGAAATATCTACTTAATATTTCTCTCCTTAATTGCTGCCTTTTACTACAGTGGCAATCTTAACTGTATATCACTTTTGCACTGGAGTGACAACCAGAAATGCTTGAGAAAAATAATACTCTATTTTCTTACTTCTCTGAGGGGGGCAAAAAGTCGCAGAAAGGGTCTCCCTTTTATACTCCTTGGGTTGCCTTCCTTTTTCACGCTCTACCTCATATTTACAGGATTTATTTACAGTGTATTTTTCTCAAACTGAATAAAAAATGAAATTTTCACGCTATAGTTCTACTGCGCTCTGCTGCGCTGAACTGCAGCTCTACTGCGGTCAGACTGTGCCTAGAATCCTTATTGTCCTTCCTCGCCTAAACTATTTTAATGGTTAATTAGAACTTGACTGCACTGCATTTGTCGCAGTTTCCTATTTCAAATTCCTCATATTTACCATTAAAATCGCTATGACTCGGTGATTCTGAATTCAAACTTCGCATTACTATGCATATGGCTGCGCTGAGACCTTCAGCTGATTTATTCCATTTTTATCCAGCGACATTTAGTTAAAATGAGACTTGAAATTATTCAGGTTTAGAACTGAAAGAAAAAGTTGCTAGTAGTCAAGAATTACTCAAACGAATGTATTATAGCTCTCCACTTCATTAGAATATTGTTCCCTAAAATTCCCGCCATGGTCTGTCATAGTTTAGTGGATTTCATGGATTTCGTTCATCTCCCCTGATTCCCCTTTGTATTATCACATCCTAATCCTCCATATGTATTGTTCGTTGTTATAGTAGGTCGTCCTCGAAGATATCATATTTTTTATGTATTTTATTTAGGGCTCTGGACCTCTAGAAGCTGTCTTCCTGCGCGTTTTCAGGTTTCTAACTTCATGTCCTTGTATCTCATTCATTTCTGAATGGTTTTTCACGTTCTTGGTATCATAAATTTTCATTTATTCCCACCTTTTTGTGTTCTATTTCCTGGTATTCGTCGAGTTAGCAAAAGTTCGCATGCACATTCGGTAATCATGTGTGTCATTCCCATAGTCGTTTGTATGCAGGTGCCGTTTCTGTTTAATTGTTCGGGATTTATGGTATGCACGGGTGTTTGTATCCTTCATATGGGCTTCCGTGATTTATTTCAAATTTTTCCCTCATGATCTAAGGTTGTTTTGCACTTTCCGTGCTTTGTTTTGACCAGGCTCTTCCTTATTTGGATGGAAATTGGTCTTCGCGATTTGCCAAAGTGCGGATCTTGGTTCCGATGGCCGGTTCCCTTCGCATTGCCACCCTCATGTGTCATTAAACATGATGCAGATTTCTATATTCCCATGGTTGGTATAACTTCACAACGGCTGGACCGTTTGGGCTGAAATTTGCATAACCATAGTTCCCTATTTTTCATAATTTCCGTGTAAATTTCGTTGTATGTTTTAATTATGGATCCTACATAAACATTGTCTTTTCCCTGAGCCCGGACTTTTGCTGTCGCTATTCCTGTTATTGGATATCTCATTAATGAGTGATCCTTTTATTATGAAAATTTGGGTGGATTAAGATTAGATCCCTTCCTTTCTAATGGGCCATCAAGCTTGTCTCGGTCATTACTGGTTGTTCTTCCCACTTGCCTTTTAATGTTGTCCTCATTTTCTGGGAGTTTTAGTCATATCTCCGTCGTTTATGGGTAGGTTTCCCTGTAATTACTTTGATTGGGTCCGTTTGGGGGACATCTACATTTCCTATTATAAACACGACTTTGAATTTTGCATTAGTTCCTAAGGCATCCTTGTTCCGTGGTACTTCCATCCTTGGCTACGTGTGCGGGCATGGGAAAGTAGTTTCCATGGAGGTTCTCTGGTTGTTTTTATAGTCAAATCTTGGTCGATTGTCCTAATTCTTGGGTTAATATTTGCTATAAATTCAACCGAGAATTCCGTCTTGTTGATGCTAAGCTTGAAGTATTTTTGCTAATTTTCTTTCTTCCATTTTATCGTATGTAGTCGTAATAATTCGTGAAATTTCGTTAAAATTCAGGTTCTTCTATTTTCTCATATCTACTTGTCATATGGGGTTTTGTGATTTATCTGGCATATTTCCATAATGGGTTTCCATAGTGTGACCGTTATTTCTCCTACAATGGCGTGCCCTGACAGTTGCTCAAACCAAAGGTGCAAGAGAGTGGAGGGCCTCAGTGAGTCGACAACTGAAGTGGTCGGGCTTGACCATGGGGCCCAAAGGGGGTGTTACCGAAGTGGCATGCTTCAGCAACCTGGGGGCAGGGATGTAATGGAGGGATGTGGAGTAGTGGTTGGGTATTGTGCATCCATCGTGGGGGGTGTGGTCCAGAGGGTAACTTGAAGGACCAGGGAAGGGGAACAAGGGTAAGGTGTGGGAGTGAAGGTCATAGAAGGCAGTTCCCAGGGACCTAGAACTGGTATTGGAGTGCATGTAAAATGCATCCAGTGATACTGAAGGGTACATGCCTAGGTTGGTCTGCACAGTAGAAGGTGGATTCCATACGACACAGTGGGGTGGACAGCGCTGCAAAGTGGTATGGAACCAGGGTGAAGGAGGGCACATCAAGCATGACCTAGAATGGGAAGAGGGTAGGGGGTGCCTAGTTAACCACTTCCAGGACTTTGGAAGCGGCACCCAAGGTGGAACATAGGGTGCTACTGGCTTACCTGAAGCCATAGTGGAGGGTGCAATTGACTGTGGTAGATAGTCACTGTCAGGTGCATGGTGCTCAAAGTCCAATCGAGACAACAGCAATGGGGAGTCTGAAACACTGTTAGATAGGTGCTGGTTTAGATGATTCCAGAATGGAATTGGAGACTTATCAAGGAGGGACCTTGGCCTCAGCAACTCAAGCAGAGCACTGTGCCATTGCTGTTTGTCTTGTTTGTCCTCAATTTCAGGTATGGCAAGGGTGAAGTCTCTAGGAGGATATCAAGTCAGTTTCAGACTGGGGTACAACAAGTATGTACATAGTCTGTATATATAAGGGGAGACAGGAGAAGAGGACAAAGGGGGGTCTGAATCAGAGCAAAGGTGTCTGAACAGAGACAAAGGGAGTTGGATTAGGAACCGCACTGAGGGCCAAGGGTTAGACTATGGTGCATCTGAAAGGAGGGAGGGCAAGGGCCCAGAGGGGCAGGAGGATGAGAGGAAGTGGGGTGGATGACTAACTGGGTAAATAGAAGGAAGCAGTAGTCCAAATAAGGGTGAGGGAGAAATGAAAAGTATACAGTACAACAGCAAGAGGGCTGAGGTAGGTCCATGAAGCTCAGAGGTGTCAGGGCACACCTGCCTGACCCGGCTCCACCTGCCCTCACCTGGTATCCCGCTTATCTTTATTCCTCACCCTTCATCACTGTTCTTCATTTCTTGTTCTTCCTTCCCTGTTATGGATATAGACTAGAATCTTATGGTCCATGGTTGCAAGCAGGTGGACCCAGGGCCTCCCCCCATTTTACTTCTCCATCAAACCCCATGCCAAGCTTTCCCACCAGGTTTTGGTGCTGGCCAGGGGATTTGTTGAGTTTCAAGGGACTTCCCTTGACCATTATAACTTTTATATTGATAGTTAGAAGTCATATGATGTGTAAGGCAGATGCCGAAAATGTCTTTGATTATCAAATACATAACCCACAAACCTTGTACCGCAATTGTAACCATCACACCATTGTGCCACCACTGTAAACTCAACCTGTAACCCTGGAACCATGTCCACCTCCCTATTCATCCTTTCCATGACAAAACCACAACAAGGAGGGCATTCCCATGCCCAACCTCCTGCTGCCTGCTCCCACCAGTCCACCGGGTGGTTGAGTGGTCACTCCCATCCATCCAGTAGTTCCCTATCAGGAACTGTAGCCTATCCTACCTCAGGATGCCTGGCCACATACCTGCAGGTCCCACTTCCCACAGTCTCCCACTACTGTGCACTGGTCCACTGTCAAAAACCCAGATCATAGGGGGAAAATGTGTGAGTCCAAATGCAGGCAGGGCTCAACTAGAGGGGATCTGAGAGCTCCGGTAGTGAACCGAAGCTTCTCCAGGAAGCCCAGTTCTGCTGGGTGGTACAAGAGGCTCTAAGAAGGACATGGCCTCAGCGACTCAGAGGGAGCGCTGTGCCTCCGTTATGTCTCAGTTAGTCCTTGTATTTCATGTGTCTGAGGTATCTTGTAGAAAGGGGTCAGGATTCACTCAGAGGGACTTGGGTAACATTTTAGTCGAGATTAGAACTGGGGAAAACTACAGGTTCTAATCTACAGGTATTTATATGGAGGAATGGAAAGGACTTTAGTCAAAGTCTGAATGATAATAGAAAACACTGAAAGGTGCTGAATGATACCGAGAGGTACCAAAAGGTCCTGAACGATATCTTTAACAGGGAACCAAGGTGTCGGGTCAAGGAGGGCGGAGTAAGAGGCCGGAGGATGAATGGGAACAAGAAATGGGTAAGAGGGGGTTAGCCGACTGTCAGGGGACGACTCCTGGGTCCCCATGACCCTCCCCTATGGTCCACAGTCTCTGGTCTGGCCAGCCCTATCCAGGGCACAATCCTACTGTGGGTAAGAAGATGAGAAGGAAGCTAACTTCCCATCTTCCCACAGTGGCCACAATATCAGCAAAACTTCCGGGGATACCCGGAAGTCACATGAAGGGGTAGGAACCGGGCCCGGAGCATGCGGCGCGCAGAGCGTGCGTGTGTGCGGGAAGCGCAGCGGGTGGAAGCGGGTCCGGAAGCGGGTCCGGGTCCGGGCTAGTCAGGGTGTGTGCCCTGACACCGACTGAATGGAAGAAGAAGATAGTCGTGCTATAAATTGAAGGTGACTAATAAGTGCTGATGTGAGTGGGGTCACTGAAGGATGCGGGTAGCTCCGAAGGCGGAGTTATGTATCCGAAGGATGTTGGGTGACTCCAATAAATGAAATGGGTGGGGGAATGGTTTAGGGGTAAGTCACAGGATGTTGGAGATCCATCGGGAGATTGGAGCAAATCCGGAGTCTCCGAATGTTCCGACTTGGGACCTGTCAGGGGACAGACCCCGGGTCCCCATGACCCCTCTCTCTATAGCCCACAGCCTAATCTGTAACAGCCTAGTCTCAAGGCACAACTACTGTGGGTAAGAAAATGTATAGATAAATAGAAAGTAGGCTACACTTGCCTACTGTGGGTAAGAAAGTGAGAAGAAGGTTAACTTCTCACTTTCCCACAGTGGCCCCAATATGGCGAAAACTTCCGGGGATACCCGGAAGTCACATGAAGGTAGGGTCCGGGGACCGGAGCATGCGGCGCACGGATCATGCGGTGCGGGAAGTGGAGCGGGTCCGGACGTGGGTCCGGGTCCAGGCTAAGTCAGGGTATGTTCCCTGACAGGACCGAGCTTCCGGGATGGGAGTGGCAAAGGTTTGGTGTGCCGCAACCAGGCCGGAGCTGAGACAGTTAGGAAGGAAGGTGACTTGGGGAGTGGGGAGTTATGGTGTAGGGGATGGTGAAGTAGTTAGGAAGGTGTGGTGTGGTGGGAGAGCACGGGGTCGGGATTCCAGGATATGACATCCACCAGCCCGCTTTCCCAAACAACTCCTGCTACTGGTACGCTCCCATGAGCACCAAGTCACCGATAGCCACCAACTGGGCGACTCCCTTTGGGAGTCCCAGTATTCCACACTACTGGTATGCTCCATTGAGTGCCAAGTCACCGCTAGCTGACCACTCCCAGCATGCTCGCTACCAGCACACTCCCAGGAGCACCAAGTCCCCATTAGCAGACAGCCAGGTGGCTCCCTCAAGGAGCCCATGTTATACTCGCTACTGGTACGCTCCCAGGAGTGCCAAGTTACTGTTGGCCAACCCACAGGTTGTACTTCCAGACACTCATCCCATTCCACTCTCCCTCCAATGGCTATGCAGCCACCTCTGTTAGTGAGTCGAACAGTTCAGGATGGGTTCCCTGGAACCCATTCCTGTAACATTCCCTTTACTCCTTCTTCTATTTCTATCTACACAGATGACCTTTCTCCATATCTATGTATACTTGACCTTCCCGTGACATGCACACAACACATCTAGCCCCAGATGACCTGGACAGCTTCATGGTGCAACCCAGCATGTGCATGTGCAGCACACACCCTTGGGATCCCCCATGGGGACACCTGGGTGACTGCAGCTGTATGCGGGGTGACATGGGAAACCTCATGTGACCCAAGCTGCATTTACATAAAGGTACCTGAGGTGGGAACCGAATGTAAGGAAGGGAGGCTGCATATGCGCCCCCTCCTAACTCTTTTACTTTGCCTTAACTCTTGTTATCACTTGTAACATAGTATACTATAATCAGTTTGTAACTTCACGCAACAGCGCTACATTATTGTACATACTCGGAGACCCTGCAAGCCGCATAGGCTGCATGTGCTCTTCCCCATTGTATATAAACCTTGCATGCAGGTGAGTTAAGGCTTTACAGCCTTTACTCCCCCATTGATTATACAGCCTATTATAGCGTATCTCTGATGGACTGGGAGTGTGAGGTGATACTCACAACCATCATAATATCTTACACTGAAGAAGTAACCTTCTTCTCACTATTCCCACTTTAGTGGCCAGGGACCATTGTCCTGCATCAGGCCCATCAGTATGCATGCCTGCTCCACACCCCACAAGGGCCTCAGTGCCGGGTATTACATCCGGACCCCTTTGACCCTGGACACGTCCCTGACAGGAGGTAGTGGAGCTTATGGAGGTGGGGTCAAAAGTCCAAGGGATATTGGCAATGGCGTTTATATGAAATGATGTCACCAATGCAATGGACTTAAGTGTCAGGGCATACCCAGCCTGACCCCATGCCGCACCCCATGCTGCCCTCCCCTACTCCGCTTCCTCCACCATCACTCCCCGCTCCTCTTTCCTCTTTCTCTTTATTTCTGTTCTATGGTTGACTTCCCCTTTCTCTATGTACCACTACACCCTAATGCCACAGCCTCTATTGCTGCACCCACCACACACATTCCTGCCCACACAGCGGCCACCTCCAGGATCTCCCACAGAGACACCCAGAGAGGTGCAGCTGTGTGCAGGGATGATGTGGCTCCCTCCACGTGACCTTAGCCGCATGTTGTCACAGCCTGGCAATTCCCACGGTCATGTGCTCATTCCCACCCCTTCTCCCACCTCCACTCCGACCCCGTCTACTCTGCTCCCCACTCGATGCTGTCTGGACGAGCCCATCACCCTTCCCCATCGTTGTTACCTTTTCCATGGCCTGCAACGGGCCTATGTTCATTTCCTATTTTACTCTTGTTCTCTTGATGGCTGTGCACAGCCATCCTTCTCCCACGTTCTTTGTTTGTTTTTATCCTCTCTTAAAGCCACCCACAATCTCTGTGAGATCTGGCAACTTATTCCTATTCATTCCATTATACTTAAATACCGGTTGTACACTACCTCATACTTTAGTTCGAAAATCAACTAGGGTTACCCCCTGTGCTTCCTTTCTGACTCAGTCACACCCTCTGCACTCTGAAATATTGGGGCCGAGTCAAGTACGAGGCGCAACGCTCATGGATGAGTCGTTGAAGCTGAAACCCCACTTCGCCACGATTGTCATCCCCGCCCTTAATGGGCTGTTACACCGAGGCAGCGGACCTTAACGGTCGCTGACAGCGAACCATGGTAAAGTTTCCCACACCCTGACAGTATTTTCGAACTCCTCTCGCCCTTGACGTTAACACTATGTCTCGCAAACCCACAACCCATTCTCAGACCCACCCACCAGTGGCTGGTACTTCTGCATCACCATATATGCAGTATACCTCCCGCATATTGTTCGATAGGGAAGAGTTGGATGAACCTCTGTTCAGGAGTTTCACAGCAGACCAGGCAGACTTGCAGTCCTCAACGCCAGTGAAATGCCATTGATACCGCTGGGAATGAACGCCAAGCGAAGTTGACAGCAATTCACTGGGCAATGAGGCCGAGGTAATGGCCCAGACCCCAATTGAGCCGGTGCCAGAACCCGAACCAGAACCTGAGCCAGCGCCACAGGAGGAGTTACCTGCCAATCTGCCAGTTACTGTCAGGGGACGACTCCTGGGTCCCCATGACCCTCCCCTATGGTCCACAGCCCTATGGTGTAACCAGCCCTATCCAGGGCACAAAGCTAACTTCTCATCTTCCCACAGTGGCCGCAATATCAGCAAAACTTCCGGGGATGCCCAGAAGTCACATGAGGAATAGGAACCGGGCCCGGAGCATGCGGCGTGCGGAGTGTGCAGGGTGGGGCACACATGCGGGTCTGGGCTAGTCAGGGTGTGTGCCCTGACAGTTACTGTCAATGAGGATATCGAAGAAATCGATACTGAGCAAGCTGAGCAAGCCCTGCTGAAGGGATGGATGGTCTTCATGCTTACCAAGGCAATCACCGATCTTGCTCAAACCACTCATGACATCTGCCAGATCATTCTGCCACCAGCACCACCGCCAGCTCCTCCACCGCTGCCTCATCCCGAACCGGCCTGTAAGAAGGTCTGTGAACCCGAACCATTCAACGGCTCTGACCGCAACAAACTTCATACGTTCTTCGTTCAATGCGAAGTAAATTTTATGACCTGCACCCTGTCAGGGTTCAGCACCCTGCCCTAGGGTGCCCCAGACTCCCCAACCACTCCCTTCCTTCCATTCCTTCATTGTTGCCTTGTTGTTGCCTTTCTGTGTTGTGTATCCATGCGCACGGGATAGCATGGGAACTTTCTGAGCAAGCAGCTCACCCAGAATGTTCCCACGGGTCACAGCCACAATTCTGGGCAAGCAACTCACCCAGAATGTTCCCACACTTACTGGGCACTGCCACCTGGATGTTCCCTCCGGGTCACACTACACAACTCTAGGAGCTGTATAGTTGTGGGCATGTGACCCATTCCTTTATATAGCAACCATGCGGGGAGATGAGACCTTTACCCTTCTTCTCATCTCATGCCCCACATGTGTGAGAAGTGGATAGATGGAGGGTTGAGGTCAGGGAGCCTCCGAGTCTGAGGCCGGGCCCTGACACACCCGAGCATTCCTGACCGAGGCTGACAAGGTACTGTTCGCTGTCTCTTACTTGAAGGGGGCAGCACTGGACTGGTTTGAGCCTGATATCCTTCGTGGCCACCACCCTGGTCGAGAACCATGGTGGATGAATGATTGGACAAGGTTTGTGGGAGGACTTGAACGTAACTTCAGCCTGTGCGATCCTGTTGGTGGGGCTGAAGAGCGTTTGTTCAACCTAACAATGAAGGATGGACAAACTATTGGGAAGTATGTTACCGAGTTCAACCGCTATGCAGGTAAGTTGGACAACTGGGGTGAAGGAGCCCTCCGCGCCTTGTTCTACCGTGGTCTGCCTGATTGTATCAAAGTTGAAATCACTTGGTTTGGTAAACCAACATCATTGTACAACCTACGGGACCTTGCCAATGAAATCGATACATGCTACTGGGAACAAAAGGCCCAGACCGATCAGTGCAATAAACCTGCCTCTGACACCCACAACAAAGGCTCCCAAAAACCGCACCCTGCCAAATCTCAATGATCCGCTGCACCTTCCCCCACCACATGCTCCACATCCACTAATAATAAACCAAAAGACAAGCATGCCGATGGTAAGCAAAAATCTGACCTTGCTGCAAAACTTGGGAAAGATGGGAGGCTAACCAAAGAAGAGCATCAATGGCACTTCAACAACAACCTATGCATGTTCTGTGGTAAGCCAGGACATGTAGCTAAGGATTGCTACAAGGCCGGGTCGAGCACATCCAAAGCCAGGGCAGCCAAGGTCGCCACCCCAGAACCGGCCACGACACCAGAGCCGGAGTCAGACTTGTTGTCTGATGCAAAAAACTAACCGGCAACCCTCTGGACACCGCATGATCGGAGGGTTGTGCTCAACCCCTTCGTGTGAAGAGGGAGGTACACTTGAATGCATCCACCCTATCTGACCCCAATTCTCTCTCTTTCTCTGTTTCTTTTGGTTCCTGCGATGGTCGATTTCCCGCTTCAAGGGGGAATGCCCCTGGCTCTCCTTTGTTTTCCAATTCCGGGGCCTCTATCCCCTGTCCAAAAATGTTTTCCGCTAATGGTCTACCCTCATTTTCTTCTACTAATTGTGATCCCTCTTTTTTTTTTCCTGCTCTACTCGATTCAGGCTCTTCCGATTGTTTTATTGATACTAAGCTAGTTAATAAACACAATTTACAGACCTACTCCGTACCCGTGATGCAGCTCCACTTGTTCGACGGTGAAGGAGAGAACGAAGGAAGGTCAGTTGGGAGGTTCAAACGAGACCACCACCAAGCTGTTCCCTGGTTCTTTAGTTAGGATGGGGAAGTGTACTAGTAATATTTGTTGTAATTATAGTATCAATCCGAGTGTTTTGGCTAATTCTATTTAATGGGTTAGTTTAAAAGTCTCCAAGAATTGACTTACAGATAAACAAAGCCCTGTGTAGCTGTTCCTCTATTGTAATTTCTCAATTTATCTGGGTGTAATTCTGTGTAGGATCGTTTAATTTGGATTTTAACTTGAATTAAATCTTCTACTTGGTGATTTTCAAAGATTCTACTCAGTTAATGGGTCTAGATCGTGTCTGAAGTGTCCCTTGACCTTGTCTTATTTTTATCTTATTTTTGTTGCTTGTTTTAACAGTAGCAAAATAACTGTTTTGTGTTTACACTTTGAAATCTGGAGTGTTAACCAGCTCTCCTGTTGAAATATTTACTTAATATTCCTCTCCCTAATTGCTGCCTTTTACTACAGTGGCAATCTTAACTGTATATCACTTTTTCACACTGGAGTGATAACCAGAAATGCTTGAGAAAAATAATACTCTATTTTCTTACTTCTCTGAGGGGGGTGAAAAGTGGCAGAAAGGGTCTCCCTTTTATACTCCTTGGGTTGCCTTCCTTTTTCACACTCTACCTCATATTTACAGGATTTATTTACAGTGTATTTTCCTCAAACTGAATAAAAATGAATTTTTCACGCTATAGTTCTACTGCACTCAGCTGTGCTGAACTGCAGCTCTACTGCAGTCAGACTGTGCCTAGAATCCTTATTGTCCTTCCTCGCCTAAGCTATTTTAATGGTTTAATTAGAACTTGACTGCGCTGCATTTGTCGCAGTTTTCTATTTCAAATTCCTCTTATTTACCATTAAGTCTGCTATGACTTGGTGATTCTGAATTCACACTTCGTATTACTGCATGTATGGCTGTGCTGAGACCTTCAGCTGATTTATTCTATTTTTATCCAGTGACATTTAGTTGAAATGAGACTTGAAATGATAAATGAGTGAATTATTCAGGTTTAGAACCTGTCAGAAACTGTATTCGAGGTATTTGTGGGAAGCGGAGCGGAGTACGGTGGCGTGAGTGGACACTTAGCTAATGAGCTACTCCGTTGCAAGGTGTCATGGGGGTTGGGACTTCGGCTTCAACGACTTGGCTGGAGCGTTGCACCACACGTTCTAGGTTGTCCTGTATTTCAAGTTAGCGGGAGGTACCTTGCGGCGATGTTGACTTAAGCAGAGATGGAACTGAGAGGTGAACTTAAGATGAGAGTACTTGGGGGGGAATTCTAGTCGATATTCGAACTGAGGTACATCGACAGTAAACTACAAGTATAAGTATGAAAGGAGAACAGAGAGGGGGCCGGTCGGTCCGGCATGGGACAGGAGCAGAATGGTAAGTGTGACAAAACTAAAAGAGCAATGAGGACCAGGGAAATGGAACAGAGGATGGCGAAGTTGGGAGGCAGAATGAATAGGCCGACAATCTGGGCGCCAATATGGTGGCGGATCAGAATGTCAATATACGAATAAATCAAATGTCAATAAAGGAATAACCAAGTGTCAATAAAGGAATAAACCAAATGTCAATAAGGAGCAGATCAGCGGCAACAATATTGACCGCTAGTAAGTTAAGCGAATGAATAAGAATAAAATGGTGTCGGCCGAATGGCTGAGGAACTCAAGTGCTGGCAGGAGAAAGAAGGAGGCACCGCTATGGGGCCGTAGACAGGAACCACTATTGGCACCGCTAAGTGATGGGCAATGGCGTGATTAACAGGCGCAAGAATGGGGGTGCAGATGATAGAAGTGGTGGAAGGGCGGGGACTTTGTGGGGCCGTGACAGAAGAAAAAGTTGCTAGTAGTTAAGAATTGATCAAACGAATGTGTTATAGCTCTCTGCTTTATTATTATATCATTCCCTAAAATTCCTGCCATGGTCTGTCATAGTTTGGTGGATTTCTGTCAGGGCACACCCACCTGACCCAGCTCACCTGGGCCCACCTGACCCACTCCCCCATTACCCATCCTCCTCCCTCCTCCTTCCTCCCTCTTCTCCTTCTTCTCTTTCTCTCTTTCCTCCTTCTCCTTTATTTCATTCTCCCTTTCTGTTTATTCCTTCTATCTACATGGACCACTTTCCCTTGTATCATTGTACTGTTAACCCATCCAGCTCAGACACCCCAGACAGCTTCCCGCTATGCCTAGCACACACGCCTGCAGCGGACACTCTTGGGATCCCCCACAGGGACACCTGGATGGCTGCAGCTCTCCCCGAGGATGACATGGCACCCGTCATGTGACCCAAGCTGCATGTACATAAATGTACCTGAAGTGGGAACTGAAGAAGTAACCTTCTTCTCACATTTTCCACTTCAGGTAAGTAGTGTAGTTCTCCCTTTTAATGACAATTCACATTTTCCACTTCAGTCTAAGTGGCCAGGGACTGCAGTCCCACATCGGGCCCATCAGCACGCACGCCCGCTTCGCACCCCGAGAGGGTCCTTCCGCCAGGCGTTACATCCAGGCCCCCTCCACCCCGGATGTGTCCCTGACAATTTTGTCCATTTCCCCTGATTCCCGTTTGTATTATTGCATCCTAGTCCTTTGTATGTATTGTTCGTTGTTATAATAGGTCGTCCTCAAAGATATCATATTTTTATGTATTTTATTTGGGGCTCGGGACCTCTAGAAGCTGTCTTCCCATGCGTATTCAGGTTACTAACTTCATGTCCTTGTATCTCATTCATTTCTGCATGGTTTTTCACGTTCTCGGCATCATAAATTTTCATTTATTCCCACCTTTCCAATGGTACTAAAGTTGTATTCTATCTCTCGGTATTCGTCAAGTTAGCAAAAGTTTGCACACACATTCAGTAATCACGTGTGTTGTTCCCATACTCGTTTGTATGTGGGCACCATTTCTGTTTAATTGTTTGGAATTTATTGTATGCATGGGTGTTTGTATCCTCAATACGGGCTTCCATGATTTATTTCAGATTTTTCCCTCATGATCTAAGGTGTTTTTGTACTTTCCGTGCTTTGTTTTGACCGGGGTCTTCCTTATTTGGACAGAAATTGGTCTTTGCGATCTGCCGAAGTGCAGATCTTGGTTCCAACGGCCGGTTCCCTTCGCATCGCCACCCTCACATGTCTTTAAGCATGATGTGGATTCCTATATTCCTGTCGCTGGTGTAACTTCACAACGACTGGACCGTTTGGGCTGAAACTTTGCATAATGATAGTTTCCAATTTATGATATTTTCCATGTAAATTTTGTTATGTGTTTTAAAATGGATCTTGCGTGAACGTCATCTTTTCCCTGAGCCGTGACTTTGATGTTGCTCATCCCATTAATGAATATCTCATTGATGCGTGAACCTTTTATTATGAAAATCTGGGTGGATTAAGAATATATCCCTTCCTTTCTAATGGCCCATCAAGCTCGTCTCGGTCGTTACTGCTTGTTCTTTGTGCTTTCCTTTTGAACGTTGTCCTCGTTTTCCAAGAGCTTCAATCATATCTCCATCGTCTATGGGTAGTTTTCCCTGAAATTACTTTCATTGGGTCCGTTTGGGAGATCTACATTTCCTATTATAAACACGACTTTGAATTTTGCATTGGTTCCTAAGGAATCCTTGCTCCGTGGTACTTCCAACCTCGGCTATGTGTGTGGGCGTGGGAAAGTAGTTTCCGTGGAGGTTCTCTGGTTGGTTTTATAGTCAAATCTTGCTCGATTGTCCTAGTTCCTTGTTCAATATTCGCTATAAATTCCCCCAAGAATTCCGTCTTGTTGATGCTAAGCTTGAAGTATTTTTATTAATTTTCTTTCTTCCAATTTATTGTATGTAGTCGTAATAATTTGTTAAAATTTGTTAAAATTCAGGTTCTTCTATTTTCTGATATCTACTTGTTGTATGGGGTTTTTTGTGATTTATCTGACATATTTCCATAATGAGTTTTCATAGGGTGACCATTATTTCTCCTACAATGGCAGGACAAATCACATGATAACATGCACCATCAACCTCCCCATCCATGTTGCTACCGGCAATGTTACCCCATTGGATGGCTCTTGTGCTATTGTCCTGGGACACAACTGGCTTGCCCACTACAATCCATTGATTGATTGGGAAAAGAGCAGTATAACTGTTACAGGAATGGGTTCCGGGGAACCCAACCTGAGCCGTTCGACTCACTAATGGAGGTGGCTGCATAGCCATCGGAGGGAGAGCGGAATGGGATGAGTGTCTGGCAGTGTAACCTGTGGGTTGGCCAACGGTAACTTGGCGCTCCTGGGAGCGTACCGGTAGCGAGTATGACATGGGCTCCTTGAGGGAGCCACCTGGCTGTCTGCTAATGGGGACTTGGCGCTCCTGGGAGCGTGCCGGTAGCGGGTGTGCTGGGAGCAGTTGGCTAGCGGTGACTTGGCACTCAATGGAGCGTACCGGTAGCATGGGATACTGGGACTCCCAAAGGGAGTCACCCAGTTGGTGGCTATCGGTGACTTGGCACTCATGGGAGCGTACCGGTAGCGGGAGTTGTTGGGGAAAGCGGGCTGGTGGACCAGTGCACGGTAGTGAGTGACCATGGGAAGTGGGACCCACGGGTGCATGGCCAGACATTCTGGAGCTGCCTGGACTATATCCCTCTCCTAAGGAGGTGGGATAGGCTACAGTTCCTGATAGGGAACTTCTGGTTGGATGGGAGTGACCGCTCAACCACCCGGTGGACTGGTGGGAGCGGGCAGCAGGAGGTTGGGCGTGGGAATGCCCTCCTCGCTGCGGTTTTGTCATGGAGAGGATGAACAGGGAGGTGGACATGGTTCCAAGGTTACAGGTTGAGTTTACAGTGGTGGCACAATGGTGAGGATGTTACAATTGCGGTACAAGGTTTGTGGGTTATGTATTCGATAATGAGAAAACATCTCGGCATTTTCCATACATGTCATATGACTTGTATCTATCTAATACAAAGGTTGTAATGGCCAAGGGAAGTCCCTTGGAAATCAACAAATCCCCAGCCAGCACCAAAACCCAGTGGGAAAGCTTGGCATGGGGTTTGACAATGAAATAAAGGTGAAAGGTTTGAATGTTCAGTCATGGACCATAAGATTCTAGGTCCATTCCTATAACAATAACCTTCCGGACATCTGAACAACCCAGGCCGACCTCCCAGAGCTCTCCTGAAACCCTGCTGCATGTAGTCCCACCAGCAGACACACTGGTCCCCACCACCAACACGCCATGTAACCCCAACTGCCAGGCCCCCTCCATCAAGTTTGTTAGCCCAGTGGCATTTGCCCAGGCCACAAAACTCGACGGCTCTGTAACTTTTAGCCTGAGCATCCCGTCTCGAGCAAGCGAGCTATGCACAACCGTGACCTCTGAGCCTGCCAACCTCGACGCCATACAAAAGGCCTATCACGAATATGCCAATGTGTTTAGCAAAAGTAAGGCTAACACTCTGGCACCACATTGTGAATTGAGCTAGAGGAAGGTATGCACCCCCCGTTGGGAACCCTGTATTCCCTATCCCTGACCGAGCTTGAGGCCCTTTGAGTGTTTCTCAACAAGCACCTAGCTACCGGCTTCATTAGGCTGTCTTCGTGGCACATGCCGCGCTGGTGCTCTTTGTTCACAAAAAGGACGGTTCACTCCACCTTTGCATGGACTTTAGAGGGCTCAACCGGATAACCAAGAAGGATAGATACCCACTGCCATGCATAGCAGACCTACTGGATGCCCCGAGCCAAGCAAAAATCTATACAAAGCTCGATTTGCGGCATGCATACCATCTTGTGCATATCGCTGCAGGTGATGAATGGAAGACCTCCATCCACACCCACTACAGCTCCTATGAATGGCTAGTCATGCCATTCGGTCTCACCAACGCTCCCACAGCATTTCAGCAGTTTGTCAATTCCATCTTCGCTGACCTCCTTGATGTCTGTGTCATCGTCTACCTAGATGACATTCTCGTATACTCAGAAGACAAGGCCTCCCACAAGGAGCGCGTCCGAGAAGTCCTCTGCCAGTTACAACAACATGGCCTCTTCGCAAACCTGAAGAAGTGCGAATTCCACACAGACACCATGGAATACCTCAGGTATGTCCTTTCCCCTAACGGGCTAACCATGTCTGCAGAAAAGGTTAAGGTCATCCAAGACTGGCCTGAACCCTGTAAGGTAAAGGACGTCCAGTCCTTCTGTCATATCCATTCCCGGCCATCGACTTCCGGTCCTCCGATCCCTCCGATCCAACTCCGCTCCTCCCTCACTAACCTCGGAGCCCCCATTATTCCGCAATCCTCTCGGTACCCCTCGATGGTCACCACCCCCTCATTTCAATTTATTACCTACGCCTCCCTAAGTACGGAGCCCCGAAGACTTCCGGACAGCTCCGACGTCCGCTAGCGCACCCCCGCCTCCGCTGGGCAATACACTCGCCTGCCCTGCAGAGTCCACCTTCGGGCTTATCCCTCCTTTCCGTTTCTGGGTTATCGCCTGCCTTTCCGCTAACCCTGCGAACCGACTCGTCGGTAATATTCAGTCGGCTAATGGTTAAACCCCGTTAGCTCCGCTCCGTTCGGTTCGCCAATTGCGGACCCGTCCCCGCTGTAACCATATATATATCCCACTTGTACATAGGTTACGCCCCAGTAGAAAAATCAACTAGAGTTACCCCCCCTAGGTTCTAATTGCCAGTCAGTAAGTTAGGGCACGGACGTGTCACTAGGCACAGCGCTCTTGGCAGAAGTCGCTGAGGCCGAAGCCCTCTGTTACGGAGACACTCCTTCGTCTCGACCCTGGTCTCTGACACCTTCCTAGGATTCGCAAATTTCTATCAGCGTTTTATCCACAAATATTCTGATATTGTGGTACCGCTGACCTGACTCACCCGCAAGGGAGTCCCCTGGGTGTTCTCTGATGGCTGCCACACAGCGTTCCAACACCTAAAGCAGGCCTTCACCTCTGCCCCCATCCTGACCCACTAGGTTCCTGTAAGGGGTTGGTGTAGGTTCCAACCCCAGTTCTCCTCAATCCTCAGGTCGTCAATAAAGTTGAGCTGTATGGAGCTTTAATTATCAACGATGGGGAGGAAAAGGAGTTTTTTTTTCCTTTTCCCAAATTCCCACGCTATTGTATATACATTGTTTATACATGTTTATTATGAGAACATATAGAATGAAGATAGGAATTAAGGGGTGGGGTTACCACTCCTTACAGTTCCTGACATGCCAATCATCATCGAGACAGACGCCTCCAGCTATGCAATATTGGGCATCATCTCCATCCGCTGCCTGGATGATGAGATCTGCCCTGTTGCTTTTCGGTCAAGGATGCTGATGGTGTAGGAGTGCATAATGGGTGTGCTCAAATTCATGGAACCTTACACAGCAAATACATCAAATTGGGCTCCCGCGCTTGTACATTATTAGGAAGAAAGAATGATAGAGGGGAGCAATAGGAAAGAAGAAAGAGGGTTTTCGTACGAACCGAATGAGCCTTTCCACGAAGGAATTGGTTGAGATTTGGTGGTGAAATTCAACCTGAGATGTCCTCATGAGCAAAGTCCGTGCATGTCATGGCTGTGCATTCCGGCCCATTCCTGGCCCGTCCCGATGCCGCCCAAGCCCGTTCCCGCTATGTGAGCGTGAGCGCGAGCCCCAACCTCAGCCCTATCCCCCATGAGGACTCCCTGCTCACTCCCCCACTTGCCCCTAGGCTCCCCTGCACCTGGCTGACTTCCCCACAGCCACACCAACCTTCCCACCCTGAGTCCGCCTCCGGCACTGTGCCCAGCGCGACTCCTCTACCCCACCCACTTGGCCCCTACAGGGCCACTACCATTCCCGTGCCTGACTCCGGCCCAACTCCGAGTCCAGCACCGCTACGATACCATCACCGCTATCGCGGCCCTACACTCCTTCCTTTATTTATCTGTTATTGTTTGTTTTGACCCTCGGTCATTGCCGGCCGCTATGCAGCCAACCCCGCTCCTTATTCTTGTTTGCTTCCGGACCCTTCGGCCTTCGGCCCGGGTCCGCTTCCATTCATTCTTTCCACCTATATATATCCTGTATGATACTTTATTGTACCTTAGCTCTAATATCGATGTGACCACAACCCCTAAGTCCTGACCCCAACAAGGCAACCCCAGTGAGTCTGAAGTGAGGGCCAAGAGACAGCTAGGGGGCACAGCGCTCCTTTTAGAGTCGCTGAGGCCGAATGCCCTACCCTCGGGCCTTGTTCAAGGCATCATGGCCATCGCGGCCAATAGCGGCCCGCATCGGCGACCTTCGGTGCCGACCCCGGACCAGTGTCAAAAACCCGTCGGTTATGGAAGAGGGGGTAAATGCGTGAGTCCGAATGCAGGCGGGGCTCAACTAGAGGGGGGTCCGAGGGCTCCGGTAGTGAACCGAAGCTTCTCAGGGAGCCCGGTTCTGCTGGATGGTACAAGAGGCTCTAAGAAGGACGCGGCCTCAGCGACTCGGAGGGAGCGCTGTGCCTCCGTTACGTCTCAGTTAGTCCTTGTATTTCTTATGTCTGAGGTGTCTTGTAGAACAGGGACAGGATTCACTCAGAGGGACTTTGGGTGGCATTTTAGTCGAGATTAGAACTGAGGAACTACAGGTTCTAATCTATGTGTATTTATTAAAGGAGGATGGGGAGGACTTTAGTCAAAGCCCGAAATGACAAAATGGGGAAAACACCGAAAGGTACCGAAAGGTTCCGAACGATATCTAAAACGGGGAACCGAGGTGTCGGGCCAAGGAGGGCGGAGTTGGAGGCCGGAAAATGAATGGGGAAGACAAATGGATAAAGGGGGTTAGCGGACTGAATGGTAGTAAGAAGGTAGTCGTGCTAAGAATGGGAGATGACTAATAAGTGATAACGTGAGGGAGATCACCGAAGGATGCGGGTAGCTCCGAAAGCGGAGTTGCGTATCCGAAGGATGTTGGGTGACTCAAATAAATGAAATGGGTGGAGGAAGGGTTTAAGGGCATGTCACGGGATGTCGGAGGTCCGTCAGGATATCGGAGCAAATCCGGGATCTCCGAATGTTCCGACTCGGGACCGAGGTTCCGGGATGGGAGTGGCCAAGGTTCGGTGTGCCGCAACCAGACCGGAGCTGAGACAGTCAGGAGGGAAGGTGACTTGGAGAGTGGGGAGGCAAGGTGTAGGGGATGGTGAAGTTGTTAGGAAGGTGTGATGTGGTGGGAGTGCGCGGGGTCGGGATTCCGGGATATGACAACCAGTGTCTAACAGTGCACTTGACCGCGACCATGAGAACAAGGTCAAAGGCTGACGGAAGGGGACGATCTTGGGGCCATTAAATCGAGAAAAATGCCCAAATACTCAGTGTTGAATTTCACCCTAATCGGTTCAGTGGTTGTGGAGATATTCTGATTATCAGGCATGATGGGAGTCACGGGACAATATGAACTATGTGGAAGCTCACGTGTGAGCTAGTCTCAGTGAAATTCCAGGAGAATATGGGCTAGTTAAATGATACAAATGCTAAAGAAGACATTGGAGGAGTCTTGGAATTGTGGCATATTATTTGGCCCAAGTTTCCCTGTGCACAGATAATCAAGATATATATTCCGTTTCTGAGAATTCCCGTTCTCAGTCAAATCTCCACCAGACTTCACAAAATCGGTATCGATAGAAAGCTATGGATGAGGAGAGTCGAGTGGGATAAAGGGACGGAGGTTTTATGCAGTGTTTGGAGTGGTATGAGGAAGTTTGTGTTTTTCTTTTCAATTTCCTTTGTTGTTTGGAATTTTATTCTAAGCCAACGGCAGCCGAACCTTACCGCTGTTGTTGGTGGAGGCTTAGCTCAGCCAAACCCATATATTTCGGACTCTTTTCACAGATTGTATGTTTGCTGTATGGGTATATGTACATAGCGATTGAAACGGACCAGAGATTTTCCCCCTCCCGCTACTTTTGAAGTCCGTGTACTTGGGTGCTGTGAGTGGCCACACGATTGGTAAAGGGCTATCATGACCTTTAGGAAAATCCACCACGGAAAGAAGATAAGCAAGAGTTATCAGAGTTATATATATATTTCCCCAAAATTCCCCCCCCCCTCCTGTTGATTATACGGACCTGTTCATACCGCAACACCCCTTTCAGCCCCCTTTCTCTTTCTTCCCTAGCTTTTGGGGAGTGAGTTGGAGTGCTACCTTCCATTTTCTGGAGACTGTAGCAGATTCCTGCTTGCAACGGTGCCGGAACTCAATTATGACACCCACAACAAAGAGCTTCTAGCCATTTATGAAGCCTTTTGTCAGGGACAGCTCCGAAAGCGGCGAGGTCCCTGCGCACGGGACTTGGTAGGACGAGTAGCGGCTGTGCGTAGCGGCAATCCGTCGTGGGGTGAGCGTCCCCGACCACTTAGTCTGAAGTGGGAAGTTGAGAAGAAGGCTGCTTCTTCTGTTCCCACCCCAGGCACTATTATATACATGCGGTCAGGGTCACGTGGAGGAAGCCACGTCATCTCCGCACACAGCCGCACCTCCCTGGGTGTCTCCGCAGGAGATCCCGGAGGTGGCCACTCAGTAGGCGGGAGTGTGCACGGCGCATGCGGCGATCAGGGGGGCGGGTCAGGTATGTAGTAGTACATGGAGAAAGGGAAATCGACCGTAGAATAGAAATAGAAATAGAGATAGAGAGAAGGGGGAAAATGGGGGAGGGGAGACGGGGAGTGATAATGGGGTAGTGCGGTACAGCGTGGGGTGCGGCGCGGGGTCAGGCAGGTGTGCCCTGACACCTTTTGAGGGTGGCAGCACTACCTAGAGCGCTCAGGAACACCCATCAACATGGTCACTGACCACAAAAACCTAGAATATTTTTGCACCACGAAGCTCTTGACCCACTGCCAGGCATGGTGGTCAGAGTTTTTATCCCAATTCAACATGGTGGTCCATTTCCGCCCAGGAAAATTGGGTGCAAAACCGGATGTGTTGACTAGATGCTGGGACATCTACCCCAAAGAGGGGGATAGGGACTATGCTCGTGTTAACCCTCAAAACTTCAGACCGATGTTCATGCAGGAGCAGCTTGCATCCTCCCTAAGAGCTACATACCTTGCCAAACCCGTTCTCCATGCGAGTTCCCTTGTTGACATCGACGCCATCCATAAGGACATCATCACCGCCCTCCCCCATGACCCCACCGTTGCGGACTATCTCACCGCCACAATACCAGAGGACTCCCATTGGTCTAGGGATGCAGATGGCCTCGTAAGGCTGGACAACCGGATCTATGTCCCAGATGCCAACGACCTCAGGCTTCGCATGCTGAGATACAAGCATGACCACCCACTCTCTGGGGACTTTGGACAGAACTGTACCTTGGATCTTGTCTGCCAGGAGTATACCTGGCCAGGTGTGCACACTTTCGTTAAAGACTATGTGTCTTCTTGCACCGCTTGCACCCACACCAAAACTCCCTGCCACAAGCCATACGGCCTGCTCAAACAGCTCCCAATCCCCAAACGCCCATGGCACTCCATCTCCATGGACTTCATAGAACACCTCTCCACCTCTTCTGGGTACACTGCCATATTGGTCATCATTGACCAGTTGTCCAAGCAGTGCATCTTTGTACCGTCAATGGACACTGTCATGGCGCTGGATTTGGCAAAACTGTTCTTACTCCACGTCTTCTCCAAGCATGGTGTTCCCTCCCACATCACCTCGGATAGGGGATCCGAGTTTATCTCCCACTTCTTCCGCTCCCTTGGCAAGGCCCTCAACATCCAGCTACACTTCACCTCGGGATACCACCCTGAAGGTGATGGTCAAACTGAGCGGATGAACCAAACCCTGGAGCAGTATCTACGCGTTTATTGTAACTACCAGCAGGACAACTGGTCGGAACTCCTGCCCCTTGCCGAGTTTGCCTACAATAATGCCCTGAATGCTACCACGGGGGTTTCACCATTCTTTGCCAACAAGGGGTATCACCCCAACCTTGCCGTCCACCCGAGCGAGATCTGACCTCAGTGTGAGCACAAGAGTACTCAGTTGATCTTGACTCCCCCACCAGTTCCTCCGTGAAGAGATGACCCATGCCCAGCAGCGCTACCAAGGCCCTGCAGATGCTCAATGGCTCCCTGCACTGCTGTTCAACATTGGCAGCTCAGCGTTCATCAAGGCCAAGTATTTCCGCACTACAAGGCTGTCGGCGAAGCTTGCCAAGAAGAACCTTGGGCTGTTTGAGATCATTGCACAGCCAGGCTCTCATTCACGCACTCTCCGCCTCCCCAACACCATGAAGGCTGTGCACCCAGTCTTTCATGTCTCCCAACTCGAGCCTGTGACACCCAATACCATCCCTAACTGTCAGGGCCCGGCCTCGGACTCGGAGGCTCCCTGACCTCATCCCCCATCTAACCTGTCCTCACACTATGCGGGGCATGAGATGATGAGAAGAAGGGTAAAGGTCTCATCTCCCCGCATGGTTGCTATATAAAGGAATGGGTCACATGCCCACAACTATACAGCTCCTAGAGTTGTGTAGTGTGACCCGGAGGGAACATCCAGGTGGCAGTGCCCAGTAAGCGTGGGAACGTTCTGGGCGAGTTGCTTGCCCAGAACTGTGGCTGTGACCCAGTGGGAACTGTGGCTGTGACCCGTGGGAACATTCTGGGCGAGCTGCTCACTCAGAAAGTTCCCATGCTATCCCATGCGCGCGCGTGTACACAACACACAAAGGCAACAACAAGGCAACAGTCAAAGAATAAAAGGGGGTAAAGTAGGTGGGGAGTCCGGGGCACCCTAAGGCAGGGTGCTGAACCCTGACACTAACTGGGAACAGCCTCCACTGCCACCAGTTGAGATTGACAGCAAACTCAAGTACGAGATCACGAGATCCTAGATTCCAAGACTGACCGATGGCGCAGCTGCAAGTTACTGTACCTGGTACGTTGGCTTGTGTCATATCCATACTTGGCCATCAACTTCCACTACCTCCAAACTCTCCAGACTACCTCCACTCCTTCCTCACTAACCTCAGAGCTCCCGTATTCCGCAACCACCTCCGCTTCTCTTCAATGGTCACCACCCCCTCTTTTCAATATATTACCTACGCCTCCCTAAGTACGGAGCCCCAAAGGTTTCCAGATGGCTCCGACATCCGCTAGCGCACTCCTGCCTCTGCTGGGCAATTCACTCGCTTGCCCTGCAAGTGTCACGGCCATGCATTCTGGCCTGTTAGCCGCCTGTCCCGATGCTGCCCAAGCCCATTCCCGCTACGCAAGCCCCGACCTCAGCCCTATCCTCCCTGAGGACTCCCTGCTCACTCCCCTGCTTGCCCCTAGGCTCCCCTGCACCTGGCCGACTCCCCCACAGCCACACCAACCTCCCTGCCCCAAGTCTGCCTCCGGCACCATGCCCAGCGCAACTCCTCTACCCTGCCCACTTGGCCCCTACAGGGCCGCTACCATTCCCACGCCCGACTCCGGCCCAACTCCGAGTCCAGCGCCGCTACGATACCATCACTGCTATCACGGCCCTACGCTCCTTCCTTTATTTATCTGTTATTGTTTGTTTTGACCCTCGGTCATTGCCAGCCGCTATGCGGCCAACCCCGCTCTTTGTTCCCTTTGCTTCCGGACCCTTCGGCCTTCGGCCCGGGTCCGCTTCCATTCATTCTTTCTCCCTATATATATCCTGTATGTTACTTTATTGTACCTTAGCTCTAATATCAATGTGACCACGACCCCTAAGTCCTGACCCCAACAAGGCAACCCCAGTGAGTCTGAAATGAGGGCCAAGAGACAGCTAGGGGGCACAGCACTCCCTTTAGAGTTGCTGAGGCCAAATGCCCTACCCTTGGGCCTTGTTCACAGCATCACGGCCATCACAGCCTATAGCGGCCCACTAATGGCGACCTTCGGTGCCGACCCCGGACCAGTGTCTAACAGCAAGCCGACCTTCGGGCCTATCCCTCCTTTCTGTTTCTGGGTTATCCCCTACCATTCCGCTAACCCCGTAACCTGACTTGTCGGTAATATTCAATCGGCTAATGTTTAACTCCATTAGCTCCGCTCCGCTCGGCCCTGCCATTTACGGGCCAGCCCTCGTTGTAACTATATATACTCAACTTGTACATAGGTTACACCTCAGTAATAAAATCGACTAGAGTTTACCCCCTTTTAGTTCTGGTTGCCAGTTAGTAAGTTAGGGCACGGACGTGTTACTTGGCACAGCGCTCCTGGCATAAGTCGCTGAGGCCGAAGCCCTCCGCCACGGAGACCTTCCTTCATCTCGATCTGTTCTCTGACAGCTTGGGTATGAAGGCACTGACAAGGAGACTGAGTGGCTTCCCACTACAGAACTGGAACATGCCTCAGATCTCATCATTGATTTCCATGCACAATATTCGGCAAAGTGTCAGGGCACATACCCTGACTTAGCCCGGACCCGGACCCGCATCCGGACCCGCTCCACTTCCCGCACGCGCTTCCCGCACCGCATGATCTGTGCACCGCATGCTCCGGTCCCCGGATCCTACCTTCATGTGACTTCCGGGTATCCCCGGAAGTTTTCGCCATATTGGGCCACTGTGGGAAAGTGAGAAGTTAACCTTCTTCTCACTTTCTTACCCACAGCAGGCAAGTTGTACATTACTTGCCTCTTGTTCTATTACACTTTCTTACCCACAGCAGAGTTGTGCCCTGGACAGGGCTGTTCACAGGTTAGACTGTGGGCCATAGAGAGGGGTCATGGGGACCCGGGGTCTGTCCCCTGACACAAAGCTGGGACCACAATGCACTTGATGGCAGAGGATGGGATTATCAATCAGTAAAGGCAGATTCTAACAACAAGGTTGAGTAGGAGTCAGAGGTACTATTCTCAGCCTGCCCAACCCTCTCTCCACCCAATCTCGCACCTCGCTCCTCAGCTTCTGCATTTTCCCTCCTCAACCGCATATCCATTAGGCATCGTTCCTCAGTCTTGGTGACATATTTGAGCAGGCAGCCCGCTATAGTGGTCAGGCCCGTCAGAGTCTTGTTCACAGCCAGAATCACCTCATGGATCCACGCAAGGTGATCCTCAGTGCAACGCTCTCCCTCCTCATCCGATTCATCATCCTCCACTTCCAGCACCTCCATGTCCTCCTTAGGCCCCTTCACTTGTGGGCGCTTCGTCACGGGTGACGTCCAGTCCCTGCATCAACATTTCTGCTTCAGCCTCTGGCACTTGGCGCAAACACCACGATTGCCCATGCCCAAGACGCAGGCAACCTTATGCTGGATGCAACAATTGCAAGGTGGGGGTTCATCTCCCGCTGTAGAAGGTTGGTTACTGGCTGCAGGATGCTGCGATCAAGACGATCAGGATGATCAGTAGCACCCTGCATCCCTGATCAGTCGACCAAGACCACTCACCTTCCCCATCACCAACTCAGTCGCCTTCCTCTTCTTTTTCTCCTCTTCCTCAGCAGCGAGATGAGCTGCTGCTAGTCGCTCTGCCTTGTGGTGAGCCTCTTCTGCACGTTGCAATTCCTCCACACGATCAGCCTCAACCTGGTGCCGTCTGTGTCGTTCCTGGCATTTCTGGAGCATGAGCTCCTGTTTGTCACCAGAGTCATACTGGAGGTCTTCAATGCTCCAGGTAGAGAGGTCTATCGCGCAAGCTTTAGGGGGCATCTTGGGATGCGACAGCAAAGCTAAGTCCTTTGATCAGATCGCCGTCGGAATCAAAACCGGCATAGGCCACAGGATTCTCATGTGTGCACATGGGACTTCAAGGGTTCAGTCCCAAGGGGGGGATACTGTCATGGCCCGGCAATTCCCACAGTCATGTGCTCATTCCCACCCCTTCTCCCACCTCCACTCCGACCCCATCTACTCCGCTCCCTGCCTGACACCGTCTGGACGAGCCCATCACCCTTCCCCATCGTTGTTACCTTTTTGTCAGGGGACGATCCCTGGGTCCCCATGACCCCTCTCTCTATGGCCCACAGCCCAACCTGTAACAGCCTAGTCTCAAGGCAAAGAGCTACTGTGGGTAAGAAAGTGAGAAGAAGGTTAACTTCTCACTTTCCTACAGTGGCCCCAATATGGCAAAAACTTCCGGGGATACCCGGAAGTCACATGAGGTAGGATCCGGGGCCGGATCATGTGGCACGCGGAACATGCGGTGCGGGAAGTGTGCATGTGGGAAGTGTAGCGGGTCCGGACGCAGGTCCAGGTCCGGGCTAGTCAGGGTGTGCCCTGACACTTTTCCACAGCCCACGATGGGCCTACATTCATTTCCTATTTTACTCTTGTTCTCTTGATGGCCATGCATGGCCATCCTTCTCCCACGTTCTTTGTTTGTTTTTATCCTCTCTTAAAGCCGCCCGCAATCTCCGTGAGATCTGGCAACTTATTCCTATTCATTCCATTATACTTAAATACCGGTTGTACACTACCTCGTACTTTAGTTCGAAAATCAACTAGGGTTACCCCCTATGCTTCCTTTCTGACTCAGTCACACCCTCTGCACTCTGAAATATCAGGGCTGCATCAAGTATGAGGCGCAATGCTCATGGACGAGTCGTTGAAGCTGAAACCCCACTTCGCCGCGATTGTCATCCCCCCCCTTAATGGGCTGTTACGCTGAGGCAGCAGACCTTAACAGTTGCCGACGGCAAACCATGGTAAAGTTTCCCACACCCTGACACATGTATATAATAGCACCTGGGGTGGGAACAGAAGAAGCAGCCTTCTTCTCACTTTCCCACTTCAGACCAAGTGGTTGGGGATGCTCACCCTGCGACAGGACCGCCACTACGCATAGCCGATACCCGTCCCATTGAGTCCCCCACACCAGGACTTTGCCGCTTTCGGAGCTGTCCCTGACAGCAGAAGAAGGCTTTAACCTCATTCCCCCCCCACTATGGTGACTGAAGAGCAGTATGATGAGCTGCTGTCCCGATTCCAAGAGCTCCAGGCCATCATGGAGAGCCAAGCCCAAAACCAACCCCCAGCTGCACCTGCACCAGTGCCTGCACCCACCCCCAGTGTCATATCCATACCAACTCCGCCCAACCTCCGATCTACTCCGCCACTGTTCCGGTTCACCTCCAGTTCGTCCTCTCCCTCACCTCCACCATAACTCCCAGGATACCTCCAGTCCACCTCCGCCTCTGATCTCTGGTACCTTCTCCAGTACCTCTTATCCTCATCTTAGACATTGCAAGCGGGCTAGAGATCTAACCCCCTAAATGCGAGCAAATTTGTGGGGAGGAAGTCTGGGATTATCCTAAGCTCGTCCTAGGTTTGGTCCGGGTCCTAACAAAACAAAAACAATCACAAAACTCGCTGAGAATTACGTACCTCTGGTCTGTCTTGGACAATCGTCAGGGATTTCCTTATAATACTTGAAGAGTCAAGCTTAGAATTTCTCTCTTTTTCTTGGATCTCTCAGCGCTACAGTCTCTTGTAGTCAAAAAGGGAGGTCTCTTTTCCATTCCTACGTGTACAAGCTTTTAAACACATGGAACGGCAATAATGTGGAAAAACAAATGAAAGGAAAAATATAAAATGAAGGATTGTTGTTATGGGCACCATGTGGACCGTTAAGTATGGCCGATAAGTCCAACGGCCGATGTGGAAGTTCAATAAAAAGAAACAGGAGTGATAAGCAGGCCATATCCGCTAATAATTGCCATTCTCCACCAATTTCCACCATCACACTACACTCATCCGTCTCTTCCTACCTGTAGCATCCTTTCCTGACCTCTCCATTCGATTCCCCGGGTTCGCAGCTTTCTCTCGATACTAAATTTGTCCCAAATGGTTGAGATTTGACCGAGTGGTGGGCGTGAGAATCGTAAAATTGGCCCATGCACAGGGTTAGACATCCCGAAAAGTGTTTGCGAGAGTCCCCGTGTCAATTGGATCTTCATACGCATCCTTTGTGATTCTTCTGAGTTTTTATGAGCACTCCGGAGTGCATTTTGGCTGTTTGTTTGCTTTGGTACGGCTTGTGATTTCCATATTGGGCTGAAAACCAGTTTCGCGATCTCCCGAAGTACGGATCTTGGCTCTGCCGCACGGGACTTTCGACACCGCCACCCTCACGTGCCTTTCGACATCGTGCGGAACCTCGCAGTAAGATGAGAAATCATCACCACCATTGTTCCACAACGGCTGGGTCGATCTGGACGAAATTCGGGAAATCCATAGTTATGATTTTTCTCTATTTTCTGAGCCCTTGATCGTCTTCTGGCGGCCAGTAGCGCCAAGCGTAGTTTTTGGGCTGAACCAATTCAGTACCAGCACATTATGCGCAATTGTACCCCATATTAAATGAAATAAAATGTTCTTATGCACCATTGGCATTGGTAGGTGATCATCGCATATGGGAAATCCTTAAGGAATGTAAAACCACAAAAATACTGGCAGTGTAGGGTATAGTAGGTTATCCTGCCTACAACTGTTATAGAAACGGATCTAGAATCTTATGGTCCATGACTATAGGCAAGCAGACTTTGGGATTCCATCACCTTATTTCGCTGTCAAACCCCATGCCAAGCTTTCCCACTGGGTTTTGGTGCTGGCTGGGGGATTTGTTGAGTTTCAAGGGATTTCCCTTGACCATTGTAATATTTATATTAGATAGTTATGAGTCATATGACATGTAAGGCAGTTGCCGGAATTGTTTTCTCATTATCGAATACATAACCCACAAACCTTGTACCGCAATTGTAACATCCTCACCATTGTGCCACCACTGTAAACTCAACCTGTAACCTTGGAACCATGTCCACCTCCCTATTCATCCTCTCCATGACACAACCACAGCGAGGAGGGCATTCCCATGCCCAACCTCCTGCTGCCCGCTCCCACCAGTCCACCGGGTGGTTGAGCGGTCACTCCCATCCAACCAGAAGTTCCCTATCAGGAACTGTAGCCTATCCCACCTCCTTAGGAGAGGGATATAGTCCAGGCAGCTCCAGAATGTCTGACCACGCACCCGCGGGTCCCACTTCCCACGGTCACTCACTACCGTGCACTGGTCCACCAACCTGCTTTCCCCAACAACTCCCGCTGCCGGTACGCTCCCATGAGCGCCAAGTCACCGATAGCCACCAACTGGGTGACTCCCTTTGGGAGTCCCGGTATCCCATGCTACCGGTACGCTCCATTGAGCGCCAAGTCACCGCTAGCCAACTGCTCCCAGCACACCCGCTACCGGCATGCTCCCAGGAGCGCCAAGTCCCCGTTAGCAGACAGCCAGGTGGCTCCCTCAAGGAGCCCATGTCATACTCGCTACTGGTACGCTCCCAGGAGCGCCAAGTCACCGTTAGCCAACCCACAGGTTACACTGCCAGACACTCATCCCATTCTGCTCTCCCTCCGATGGCTACGCAGCCACCTCCATTAGTGAGCCGAACGGCTCAGGTTGGGTTCCCCGGAACCCATTCCTGTAACAACAACGTTTATTAATATTTCTACCTACTGTAAGGGATGGACAGGGACTGGATCTTGTGCACTTTGCGTGCATTTCTTATTCTTTATTACTTCTCGTAATAAACAATGTAAAACACCTGTATGTACATATATAGCATCCGGGGTTGGGAAAAGGGGCTTTGCTCTTCTCCTCCCCCCCTGTCGAATACTAGCTCCATACAGTCTACGTTATCGACAGCCTGAGGATTGAGGAGTCACCAAGGCTGGCACCCCAACCAGCCTTACACCTACCCAATATTACTACGGACCTCCTAGGACCTCTGCCAGCCCTGCAAAGGTTTTCCCACTTTCCAATAGCTGTCACTAATTCCACCCTTCATCTACCCACTCCACAGTGCGCGATAAGGTGATTCTCTCACAAGCTTGCCAACCCGGCAAGTGGGTAAGTCCATCTTGGGTTTTCCCTTTGTTCCTATTTGTCTTGTATTATGCATATAAGTCATGTACTGTAGTTGATGGCACCTCAGTGCAAAATCGACAACAACAACTATTCCCCCAGAGTTCGTGCCCCCTCGTTCTGAAGTTAAGGACCCAACACTAAGCATTACCGAACGTAGGCACAGCGCTCCCCTCCGAGTTGCTGAGGCCATAGTCCTTTGCTCGTCCTCTACCTCTGGCCTCCCTTCTGGGGAAAGGTCCAGACATGCCCCTCCCGGCCATGTTCTGACACCCAGACCCAAACTGCCTAAGGTTGCCCCCCCCCACCCCCTTCTCTGGAGCAACTGAAGACCTTGACTGCTTCAAGGCTGAATGCAGCATATACTTTCATGTTTGGGCAGCGGAGTTCCCTGACACCCTCTCCCAAATCCTCTTTGTCCTGTCCTACATGAAGGGAGGGACTGCAGGGGCATGGGCAACACAGCGCGCCATCGCGCTACTGACAATGGGCTCACCATGGACGAGTTCAACATGGAACTCAATGCCATGTTCCAAGACCTGAACCATGAGGCCACGGCCAGGTGGAAGCTGGCCACCCTGTGACAAGGCACTGACTCTGTGGACAAGGTCATCCAAGAGTTTGAGATCCTCAGCCCTGCCTCGCAGCTAGGAGATGTGGGGCTGGTAGACCATTTTGAACAGGCAATCAACTCCCGGCTCTGTGAGAGCATCTACCACCTCTGCCCCATGCCGACAACCTGGGCCAAGTGGAAGCGCAAGGCCACCCTCCTTGACAACCAGTGGCAGCGCTTCCAGGCAACACAGCCCCACTTGCCCCCAGTCAGACCCCAACTCCCACCTGCAAGACCCCCACTCCCTACCACCTTCCTGCAAGCATGCCCAGCCCCCGCACTGCCATGCCCCCCAGCCGCCGCTGCACCGCCACCTCCCATAGCCTGCACTGCAGTGGGGGCAGGGCTGCAACCCATGGACCTCGACTGCTCAAGGATAGACCAAAGATGGAATGGGCTGTGCTATAACTGCAATGCACCAGGGCACATTGCACAGGACTGCCTGCAACTGAATTCCGCTGAGCCAGATGGATGCACCCAGAGGACCTCAGAGCACTCATGGAGGGGCTGAGGAGGCAGCTAGTGGATGAGCTGGAGATGGATGGAGGAGAAGGGCAGGAGGCAGAGGCCCAAGAGGATTTTCAGGAAGGTGACCAGTGAGGGACATGCCCTGGCTGCCTGTAGGCAATAGTACTAGCTCATGTAGATACCGTGAGGTGCCTGAGCCAGCGCTGACGTCCAAATTCCACTGAGTCATCACCAAGAAAAAGAGGAAAACTGCATCCTCAATCAGTAAGGGCAGAGAAACCCCAAGTGCGGTGACGGAGGTAGCGGTCCCACCACCTGCCATCCATGTGCTGTCCAAGCAACCCCCCAGATCCCTCAACCTCACTGTAAAGCTGACCACCCTGACCACCCTCACCACTGTCTCTGTGTCAGTGCTCCTAGGCTCAGGAGCCACAGTGTAAGGGATGGGTGGTAGAGCAGTGATGTGCACAAAACGCACTTTCTTTATTCTTTGTATACAATGCAAAACAACTGTATTTACATATGTATGGCTCAGGATCAGGTAAAGGGTTCTTTACTCTTTACCCTCAACCTGCAGTTGAATCATAAGCTCCATACAGCCTAGATCTTGACTACTGAGGACTGAGGAGTCAACCCAGGCCAGCACCCCAACTGGCCTTACACACAGGGGACTTTGTAAGCCCCGAGTTTGTCAGAAAGCATGGGCTCGAGATGACCCCGCTCCCCCAACCCATTCCTGTCTGCAATGTCAATGGGACCCCAAACGAGAACAGGGCCATAACCGAGGAACTAGAGGCCCTCCTGACATTCAGATGACACACAGAGCGAGCCCACTTCACCATCGCAAACCTTGGGCAGCAGTCCCTCATCATAGGACACTTGTGGCTGCTCCACCACAACCCAGAGGTGGACTAGATGTGGCAAAAGGTCAATATGTCCCGCTGCCCATCCTCCTGCTGGTTGATGCAAGGGCACACCGACCCAGACCCCACAGTGGAACCTGGGGATGGGATTTATGCTGCTATCATCCCTCCAGGGTGGGGACACAAGCTGAGAGCGACCACAATGCCATCTCAGAGATGGCCCAGGAAGCCTGTGAACCAGAGGTGGAGCCCACACCATTTGAGGTGCTAGTCCCAGAACAGTACCAGGACTGTTATAAAAATGGGGCCTGATTGGCCCATTTCTATAGTGTTTGGGTGCAGGAGAGGGCCGTGACATCGAAAGAGTGTTACAGTTAATGTAACAGAAGTTATAACAGTGGTGTTTACAATAACATGGACAGGAGTGTTTTTGGGTAGTAATTGATTGTTAAGTTGTGACTATTTACATGTCACGTGATATTATAGTACACAGGGCCCATAAGAGGCTAGAAATGGGAAATTCCCATTTCCATAACAAGGACTTCCAAGATGTATTCTCGAAGGATGTCATATCCGTGCATACCCGATCCCGACCCGACTTCCGGACCTCCTCCTTCTCCACCTCTGGAGTCTTACCCTGCTGTTGTCCATTCCGATACTCACCTTCGGTCCTGGCAACACACCTCCTTCTACCTCCCATGCCACCTCTACTCCACCTTCCCTCTCCTCCCCTATCTCCATCCGCTCCGATACTCACCTCGGACCGAACACCGCCCCTCTCGCCACCCTCCTACTACTACTCCTCCTACACCTCCGCTCCCCCCTCACAACACCTCCACCCTCCCATCATCCTCCTACGCTTCCCCCGTCCGCTCCGATACTCACCTTCGGACCTGACAACTCTCCTTTCTGCCACTCCTTCTCTCTTCCCTTTCTCCTCTCTCCTCCCTCTGGTACTCTTCCGCTGACCTCCCGCCAAGTTACGACCTTCCACCGCTGTCCCGTACTTCATACTCAGGCACTGATCGTACCTTTGCTCCGAGCCTCCGTCATAGTCCCTACCTCGGACTTTGACTCCACCTCAGTCTTAGTCCATTGCATTGGTGACCTCATACTACGTGAACACCATTGCCAATATCCCTCGGACTTTCAACCCCGCCTCCGTAAGCTCCGCAACCTCCGAGCTTCGCGGATCACCTTTGGCACTTTCGCCGCTTGTAATGTATCTCTCGCATTTTCCCCTCATCCCTATTTGGACTGCTGCTTCTTCCCATTCTAGCCAGTTAGTCATCATCCCCACTTCTCACCATCCTCCTGCCCCTCTGGGCCTCACCCTCCCTACCTCCTTTCGGATGTATCACAGGTTCTGTCTTATGACCTTCGGTACCACTCTGTTTCTGTCTACCCTTTGTTCCCGTTTGGATGTCTTCGTTCCGATTCGGATCCCCTTTGTTTCCTTGTGCTTTTGCCCCCTCCATTATATATATCGGCGCTTGTACATACTCGTATCGGGCTCAGTCCGAAATCGACCTGAAATGCCCCCTAGAGACTTCCTGCTCGCCTACTGTGAAATTAAGGACCAAATGGACAAACAGCAATGGCACAGCGCTCCGCTTGAGTCGCTGAGGCCAAGGTCCCTCCACGCTAAGTCTCCGATTCCACTCCGGAGTCATCTGAATCAGCCCATCTCTAACAAAGGAGGCCTTCAACCAGCTGCCCCCATGGAAGCCCTGGGACCATGCAATAGACCTAGTGCCGGACGCCAAACTCCCCAGAGGGAGGACCTTCCCCCTGTCATGGCCAGAGCAGAAGGAACTGGACAAGTTCCTGCATGAGAACCTGCAGAATGGGTGGATACAGGTGTCCAAATCCCTGATGGGAGCGCTGGTCTTCTTCATCAAGAAGGATGGATTGTTGTGTCTAGTCCAAGATTACCGGAAGCTCAATGAGATCACGGTCAAAAACTCATACCCCCTCCCACTCATTTTGGATGTCCTTGTGCACCTCCGAAATGCCAAATACTTCTCGGCGCTAGACTTGCACTGGGGATTTAACAATGTCCACATCAAGGACAGCGATGAGTGGAAGGCAGTGTTTTCGACCAACTGGGGACTGTTCAAGCCCACCATTATGTTTTTCAGCCTGTGTAACTCCCTGGCGACATTCCAGACAATGATGAACAACATTCTTGTCAGGGCACACCCGCCTCACCCGGCTCCACCCCACCCGCTACCCCCTTCTTCCCCTTCCTGTCTCCTCCTCCCTCCACTTCCCCCTCTTCTTATTTCTCCTCTGTCTCATTCTCTATTCTTCCTATTTCTATTTACATGGATGACTTTCCTTGATCGATGTACTACTAACCCGCCTGCGACCCATGCATGACGCACCCAGCCCCGGACGCTCCGGATGACCCCTGGGTACGCCCAGCACGCGCGCCTGCAGCGGATCCCTTCGGGATCCCCCATGGGAATACCCGGGTGGCTGGGGCTGTGCATGGGGACGACGTGGCAACTCTCATGTGACCTGAGCACCATGTATATAAACATACCTGGGGTGGGAACCAGAGAAGCAGTCTTCTTCTCACCATTCCCACTTCAGGTAAGTAGCTTAGTTTTCCTTCTAATGATAATTAACACCATTCCCACTTCAGGGACATCTGCCTGCGCCGGACCCAATACCGTACGCGCCCACTTCACACCCCACCGGGCCCTCAGCGCCGGGCGATATACCCGGACGCTCTCGACCCCGGACCGGTCCCTGACAGCAGAAGAAGACTTTAACCTCATTCCCCCCCACCTTGCCATGGTGATGCAAGAACAATATGATGACCTGCTGGCCCGGTTCCAGAAACTACAGACCATTGTAGAGAGCCGAACCCGAGACCAGCCCACGCATGCACCCAGACCCAAGCCACCGAAGGTTGCCCCCCCACCCCCTTCTCCGGAGCCTGTGGGGACCTTGACCGTTTCAGGGCTGAATGCGGAATCTACCTCTACTGTTACGGGGATGGGGGAAATTCCCCATTCCTCGATCCGTTCTTATAGTGGGATGATGAAGGTCATATCTGGTCTGTACCATAACGGGATATGTAATCGATGAGTGATCCCAGTCTTGCCTGGGAGTGGACGATCGAATTCCCATTGATTGCGATTGGTGATGTAGTGAGCTATTAAGGGATTGATGGTAGGTAGTTGGAGATGCCAGGACGGACGGGTCAGCCACAGGTACTTGGCGCTCCTCAATGGAGCGTACCGTGTGCGAGGTCGCGACTTGTGAGATGGGTGAGAACTTCGTATAGTTGCCATTGGGGTACTTGGCGTTCGCAGTGCGAACGTACCAGTAGCAGGTTGATATCATAAGCGTGCAATGAGGACTGACTAATAGGGCCTTCGGTGACTTGGCGTTCCCAAAGGGAACGTACCGTTGGCGGGGAAACATGATGACTGACAAAGGAGGGAACAGACGGTGGATGGGTGGCGACTTGGCGTTCGCATAGCAAACGTGCCGGCATCACGGGAAGGTGGGCCTCAGAGTATTCACGATCTCCATGATCGTGATGTGACATCGTATGTCGAGTACTGGGGGGAGAGCGGAGTGACGAGGACCCATAGGGTACAGATTCAATAGGACGATACACATGTCGAGAGTCTTCGACTCGCGACCTCGAGTTCTCATGGCGAGGGCCGTTAGAGGACTCGATATAACCAGACTTATAAGACATATTGAGAGTTGTACAATCACACAGGTTCAGTTGAGTCACAGGGAGGGTTGTTACAGAAGACGATACACGAGACAGTTGTAGAGCAGTTGTTAGTTAGCGGGAACCGCCTTCGGCAGTTTCCATACAAGACGCATGACTATCTACAAATGGTAAGGTCAGGGAAATCCCGCAAAACACAAGTAACCTCGGCCAGCACCAAAACCCCAATGGGGAAAGCTTTGCATGAGGGGGGGGAAAGGGGTAGAACGGGTAAGGAGGATAGGGTATCGGGATAGAGGACGGAAGGGAGAAAGAGGGGAGGAACAATAGAGAGGAGAAGTCTTTGACCATGTGACGGATATGGTCATTGGAGACTCTGTATCCGTAACATCTACGTCCGCATGGACAAGTTCCCGGACGCCCTCTCCCAGGTCCTCTTTGTGCTGTCCTACATGAAAGGAGGGACTGCAGGGGCGTGGGCGACACAACGCACCATGGCACTGCTGGCAGCAAGCTCTCCCACACCCACCATGGATGAGTTCGATTCAGAACTTGACACCATGTTCCAAGACCCAAACTGAGGAGCTACAGCCTGGCAGAAGCTAGCAACCATCCGGCAGGGGAGCGAGTCCGTGGACAGGGTCATCCAAGAGTTTGAGGTACTGGGACCCGTCTCGCAGCTAAGCGATGTGGGGCTAGTCGACCGCTTTGAGCAAGCGATCAACCCCCGGCTCCGTGAGAGCATCTACCAGCTCCGCCCCATGCCCACCACCTGGGCCGAATGGAAGCGTGAGACCACCCTCACCTCCCTTGCCTCTGTGTCCGTGTCAGCCCTCCTAGACTCGGGGGCCACTGGGAACTTCATAAGCCCCGAGTTCATCCGGAAGCACAGGCTCGAAACCACCCCGCTCCCTCAGCCCATCCCTGTCCGTAACGTCGATGGGACCCCAAATGAGAATGGAGCCATAACGGAGGAACTAGAAGCCCTCCTGACATTCGGACAGCATACAGAACGGGCCCGCTTCGCGGTCGCAAACCTTGGGCAACAATCCCTCATCATAGGGCATTCGTGGCTGCTGCACCACAACCCGGAGGTGGACTGGGTACGACAAAAGATCACCATGTCCCGCTGCCCATCCTCCTGCCAGCTGCCACGAGCACGAGATGAGCAAGACCCCATGCTAGAGCCCGGGGATGGGATCTATGCCGCAATCATCCCCCCAGACTGGGGACATGAACTGAGGGCGACTACCACCCCTTCCCAGCGGATGGCCCAAGAGGCCCACAACCCAGAGGCGGAACCCGCACCGTTCGAAACACTGGTACCAGAGCAGTACCAAGACTTCCGGGACATGTTTTCAAAAGAGGCCTTCGACCAGCTACCCCCCTGGAAACCTTGGGACCATGCCATTGATCTGGTACCGGACGCTAAACTCCCCAGGGGGAGGACCTTCCCACTCTCACGGCCGGAGCAGAAGGAGCTGGACGAGTTTCTGCGCGAAAACCTGCAGAACGGGCGCATACGACCATCCAAGTCCCCAATGGGGGCCCCAGTCTTCTTTGTCAAGAAGAAGGACGGGTCCCTACACCTGGTCCAAGACTACCGGAAGCTGAACGAGATCACAGTGAAGAACTCATATCCGCTCCCACTCATCTCGGACGTCCTTGCCCACCTCCGCAGTGCTAAGTACTTCTCTGCACTAGACCTGCGCTGGGGGTTCAACAATGTCCGGATCAAAGATGGTGACGAGTGGAAGGCCGCGTTCGCGACCAACCAAGGGCTGTTCGAGCCCCTGGTGATGTTCTTCGGGTTGTGCAACTCGCCCGCGACTTTCCAAACCATGATGAACAACATCCTTCGGGATTTCATCGACCAAGAGGTTGTCATCTGTTACATGGATGACATCCTCATCTTCACTGCTACCCTAGAGGAACACCGGAGGGTAGTATGAGAAGTCTTGGAGATGCTGCGGAGGAGGAAGCTCTTCCTGAAGCCCGAGAAATGTAAGTTCGAGCGGACACGGATCGACTACTTAGGGCTTGTCATTTCCGAAGGTAGCGTGGCAATGGACCCTGTAAAGGTCCGGGGAGTTCTTGACTGGCCAGTTCCGACCAAGGTGAAGGAGGTGCAGTCCTTCCTAGGGTTCGTGAACTTCTATCACCGGTTCATCAAGGACTTCTCAGAGAAGGCACGCCCACTCCATGCGCTCACCCGGAAGACCAAGGTTTGGAGCTGGGGCCCGGACGAGGATCTGGCCTTCCATGCTCTGAAGGAAGCCATCACCACTGCCCCTGTCCTCTCCTTCCCCACTGATTCCAGGCGCTTCAGGCTCGAGTGTGACGCCTCCAATTTCGCGACCGGTGCGGTCCTCTCCCAACTCCAGCCGGACGGAGAGTTCCACCCGGTAGCATTCATGTCCAAAAGCTTCACGGACGTAGAACGCAACTACGAAATATACAACAAGGAGATGCTTGCGATCATTCGAGCTCTCGAAGAATGCAGACACTTCCTGGAGGGCGCCCAAGAGAGGGTCGAGGTTTACACGGATCACTGTAACCTGGGGTATTTCCGGACGGCTCAAAGGCTGAACTGGTGCCAAGCACAATGGTCCCTCTTCCTCTCCCGCTTCTACTTCACCCTCGTCCACCACCTGGGGAAACTCATGGGGAAACCTGACGCACTCTCCCACCGTTCAGACCACCCGAGAGGGAAGGACGACAATGAAGGGCTGACGCTCCTTCAACCGGCTTGGTTCGAAGCCCGGGGGATGGAGGCGATCTCAGTAGAAGGTGAAGAGGCAGGTATACTGGAGAGGATACGTGGGGCAAAGGACCATGATGAGAGGGTGGTGAAAGCTATGCGAGAGTTAGGAGAGGGAACACTCAGGTCGGACGAATGGGAGAAGCAAGGAGAGCTGGTTCTCTACCGGGGGAGGGTGTATGTCCCGAAGGACCCTCAACTCCGCCATGATCTGGTACAGCTACACCACGATGCACGGGCGACAGGGCACCCAGGGCGATGGAAAACCCTGGAACTCGTCTCCTGTGACTACTGGTGGCCCCGGATGGCAGAGTACGTCGGGCGATACGTACGCAGGTGCGACACCTGCAACCGCGTCAAGCCCTTCCCCACGCGCAAAGTGGGAAAGCTCACCCCAAACAAGATCCCTACCCACCGCTGGCAGGTGATCTCAGTAGACATGGTGGGAGAACTCCCCGAGTTGAAGGGCTACAATGCCATCCTAGTCGTAGTGGACCGCCTGTCCAAACGTATCCACGCGATCCCCACCACGACATCAGTGGACTCGGCTGGTATCGCGCAGCTCTTCCTGGACCATGTCTGGAAACACCATGGGCTCCCAGAAGAGATCCTCAGCGATAGAGGGAGCGCCTTCGTCTCCCGCTTCTCGAGAGAGCTTGTGGACCTCCTAGGAGTGAAGCTGACCCCCTCAACACCCTACCACCCCCAGACGGATGGACAGACAGAGTGAGTTAACCAGGAGATCGAGGCCTACCTCCGGGTATTCGTCAACCACTGCCAGGACGACTGGGCGGACTGGCTACCCTTGGCAGAGTTTGCCCACAACAACCGCGTCCACTCCTCCACCCGCTGGACCCCCTTCGAACTCGATACCGGGCAGCACCCCAGGATGGGGATGGAACCCACATGCACGTCTGAAGTGGAAGCTGCAGATGCCTTCTCGTCTAGGATGATGAAAATGCAGGAAGAGGCGAAAGCAGCGCTGGAACACGCAGCGGACGAGATGGCCCGCTATTACGACCAAGACCGTGAGGCAGCCCCAAAGTACCAAGAGGGCGACCAGGTCTGGCTTAGCGCCCAGAACTACACAACGGACCAGCCGACCAAGAAGTTGGACCACAAATGGCTAGGCCCCTTCAAGATTATTAAAGTCATCTCCCCAGCCGCTGTCAAACTCCAACTCACCGCACAACAACAGGGAGTCCACCCAGTCGTGTCTGTGACGAACATCAGACCGCACCGCCCAGACGAGATTGCAGAACGACCTCCCGACCCCCGCCCAGGTCCAGAACTCGTAGATGGAAAGGAGGAATATGAGGTGGAGAAAATATTGGACTCCAAGTGGCTACACCGGAGACTTTGGTATTTGGTAAAATTCACCGGCTGGCCGGACTCAGAAAATGAATGGCTTCCCCGCGACCAACTAACCCATGCCCCCGACCAAATTAAGGAGTTCCACCAGACACACCCCCACGCCCCAGGGAGGGAAAGGGAAAACCCTCTGGCCACTTCGAGGCAAAGCAGCTTAAGGGGGGGTGATGTCAGGGCACACCCGCCTCACCCGGCTCCACCTGGCTCCACCCCACCTGCTACCCCCTTCTTCCCCTTCCTGTCTCCTCCTCCCTCCACTTCCCCCTCTTCTTATTTCTCCTCTGTCTCATTTTCTATTCTTCCTATTTCTATTTACACGGACGACTTTCCTTGATCGATGTACTACTAACCCGCCTGCGACCCATGCACGATGCACCCAGCCCCGGACGCTCCAGACGACCCCTGGGTACGCCCAGCACACGTGCCTGCAGCGGATCCCTTCGGGATCCCCCATGGGAATACCCGGGTGGCTGGGGCTGTGCATGGGGATGACGTGGCAACTCTCATGTGACCTAAGCACCATGTATATAAACATACCTGGGGTGGGAACCAGAGAAGCAGTCTTCTTCTCACCATTGTCAGGGATGTGTCCGGGGTCGAGGCGGTCCGGGCATAGCGTCCGGTGCTGAGGACCTCATGGGGGGTAGATCGGGCATGCGTACTGGCAGGCCCGATGCAGGACAGCGATCCCTGGCCACTTAGACTGAAGTGGGAATGTTGAGAAGAAGGTTACTTCTTCGGTTCCCACCCCAGGTGTGTTTATATACATGCGGCTTGGGTCACATGAGGTCCGCCACGTCACCCCGCATACAGCCGCGGTCACCCGGGTGTCCCTGTGGGGGATCCCAAGGGCGTATGCTGCACACGCGTTGTAGGAGAAATAACGGCCACACTATGGAAACCCATTATGAAAATATGCCAGATAAATCACAAAACCTCATACGACAAGTAGATATGAGAACATAGAAGGACCTGAATTTTAACGAATTTTACGAATTTTTACGAATTATTACGACTATACACGATAAATCGAAAGAAAGAAAAATAACAAAAATACTTCAAGCTTACCATCAACGAGACGGAATTCTCGGGGAATTTATAGCAAATATTAAACCAAGAATTAGGACAATCGACCAAGATTTGACTATAAAAATAATCAGAGAACCTCCACGGAAACTACTTTCCCACGTCCGCACACATAGCAAGGATGGAAGTACCACGGAACAAAGATTCCTCAGGAACTAATGCAAAAGTCAAAGTCGTGTTTATAATAGGAAATGTAGATGTCACCCAAACGGAACCAATGAGAGTAATTATAGGGGAAACTACCCATAAACGACGGAGATATGACTAAAACTCCTGCAAAACGAGGACAATGTCTAAAAAGCAAGCGCGAAGATTAACTAGTAACGACCGAGACAAGCTTGATAGCCCATTAGAAAGGAAAGGATCTACTCTTAATCCTCCCAAATTTCCATAATAAAAGGATCATGCGTTAATGAGAAATCCAATAACGGGAATAGCGACATCAAAAGTCCGAGCTCAGGGACAAGACGATGATTGCGTAGGATCCATAATTAAAACATACAACGAAATTTACACGGAAAATATGAAAAATAGGAAACTATAGTTATGCAAATTCTCAGCCCAAACGGTCCAGCCGTTGTGAAGTTATACCCATGGCGGGAATATAGGAATCCGCATCATGTGTAATGACACGTGAGGGTGGCGATGCGCAGGGAACCGGCCATCGGAACCGAGATCCGCACTTCGGCAGATCGCGAAGACCAATTTCCGTCCAAATAAGGAAGAGCCCGGTCAAAACAAAGCACGAAAGGTGCAAAACAACCTTAGATCATGAGGGAAAAATCTGAAATAAATCACAGAAGCCCATATGAAAGAAATAAACACCCGCGCATATCATAAATCCCGAACAACTAAACGAAAACGGCTCCCGCATACGAACAACTATGGGAACGACGCACGTGATTACCGAATGTGCGCGCGAAACTTTGCTAACTCAACGAATACAGGGAAATAGGACACAACCTTAGTACCATTGGAAAGGTGGGAATAAATGGAAATTTATGATACCAAGAACGTGAGAAAACATCCAGAAATGAATGAGATACAAGGACATGAAGTTAGAAACCTGAAAACACGCGGGAAGACAGCTTCAAGAGGTCTAGAGCCCTAAATAAAATACATAAAAATATGATATCTTCGAGGACGACCTACTATAACAACGAACAATACATATGGAGGATTAGGATGTGATAATACAAAAGGGAATCAGGGAATATGAACGAAATTCACGAAAACTACTAAACTACGACGGACCATGGCGGGAATTTTAGGGAACGATGTTCTAATGAAGTAGAGAGCTATAACACATTCGTTTGAGTAATTCTTGATTACTAGCAACTTTTTCTTTCAGTTTTAAACCTGAATAATTCACTCATTTATCATTTCAGTCTCATTTTAACTAAAATGTCACTAAATAAAATTGGAATAAATCAGCTGAAGGTCTCAGCACAGTCGCACGCATAGTAATGCGAGGTTTGAATTCAGTATGACCGAGTCATAGCGAACTTAATGGGAAATATGGGGAATTTGAAATAGGGAACTGCGGCAAATGCGGTGCAGACAAATTCTAATTAACCATTAAAATAGCTTAGGCGAGGAAGGACAATAAGGATTCCAGGCGCAGTCTGACCGCAGTAGACCGCAGTTCAGCGCAGCAAAGCGCAGCGGAACTATAGCGTGAAAATTTCACTTTTTATTCAGTTTGAGAAAAATACACTGTAAATAAATCCTGTAAATAGAAGGTAGAGCGTGAAAAAGGAAGGCGACCCAAGGAGTATAAAAGGGAGACCCTTTCTGCGACCTTTCGCCCCCCTCAGAGAAGTAAGAAAATAGAGTATTATTTTTCTCAAGCATTTCTGGTTGTCACTCCAGTGCGAAAAAGTGATATACAGTTAAGATTGCCACTGTAGTAAAAGGCAGCAATTAAGGAGAGAAATATTAAGTAGATATTTCAACAGGAGAGCTGGTTAACACTCCAGATTTCAAAGTGTAAACACAAAACAGTTATTTTGCTACTGTTAAAACAAGCAATAAAATAAAGACAAAAATAAAACGAACTCAAGGGACACTCCAGACACCATCCAAATTCATTAACTGAATAGAATCTTTGAAACTTCACCAAGTAGAAGATTAAATTCAAGTTTAAATCCAAATTAAACAACGCTACACAAAATTACACCTAGACAAATTAATAAATTTCAATAAAGAAACAGCTCCGCAGGGCTCGGTTTATCTGTAAGTCAATTCCCAGGAACTTTAAAACTAACCCATAAAAATAGAATTAGCCAAAACACTCGGATTGGTACTATATTTACAATAAACAACACTAGTACACTTCCCCATCCTAACTAAAGAACCAGGGAACAGCTTGGTGGTGGTCTCGTTTGAACCTCCCAACTGACCTTCCTTCGTTCTCTCCTTCAGCGTGCACTAGGTTGTGCCCTAGAGCCGTCCGGGGTCATCCGGGGCTAGGCATGTCGTGTGCGCATCGCGGGCAGGTCAATAATACATAGATATAAGGGAAAGGTCATCCGTGTGAAATAGAAATAGAAATAGGAATAGAAATAGAAGTGGGAGAGGGATAGAGGGGGAAGGGATATGAAGGAAGGGTGCAGGGTGGGAGAAGGGGTACCGGGTGAGGTGGGTCCGGGTGGAGGCGGGTCAGGCGGGTGTGCCCTGACAACCATTCCCACTTCAGGTAAGTAGCTTAGTTTTCCTTCTAATGATAATTAACACCATTCCCACTTCGGGGACATCTGCCTGCACCGGACCCGTTACCGTATGCGCCTGCTTCACACCCCACCGGGCCCTCAGCGCCAGGCAATATACCCGGACGCTCTCGACCCCGGACCGGTCCCTGACAATTCTCCAAGACTTCATCGATCGAGAGGTCATTATCTGCTACATGGACGACATCTTGATCTTCACTGCCACCCTGGAGGAGCACTGGAGGGTTGTCCAAGAGGTCCTGGAGACGCTGCAGAAGTGGAGGCTCTTCTCGAAGCTGGAGAAGTGTAAGTTCAAGTGGAAGCAGATCGAGTACCTTGGCCTCATCATCTCTGAGGGAAGTGTCGCGATGGACCCTGTGAAAGTCTGTGGAGTTCTCAATTGGCCAATGTCAAAGAAGTACAGTCCTTCTTGGGGTTTGTCAACTTCTATCACCGGTTCATCAAGGACTTCTTCAAGACAGCCTGCCCCCCCCATGCACTGACCTGCAAAACTAAGGCATGGGTCTGGGGACCAGGCGAAGACCATGCATTCTGCACCCTCAAAGACACTGTCACCTCCACCCCAGTTCTCGCCTTCCCTGCCAATACAGGTCACTTCAAACTCGAGTGCAATGCCTCTAACTTTGCAACTGGTGCAGTCCTATCCCAGCTGCAAATGGACAGAGAGTTCCACCCCATAGCCTTCATGTCCAAGAGTTTCATGGATGTGGAGCGTAACTATGAGGTATGACAAGGAGATGCTTGCAATAGTGCACACTAGGGCTCCTAGCGGATCAGATCAGTCCGGATCCGGATCAGAATCTGCGGATTTTTAGAGGTTTGAAACAAAAACCGTATCCGGTGGTTAGAAATCCACGGATATGCGGATCAACCGCAGATTATGGATAATACGTCATGGATAATACGTTCCAAAATTATATTTTGTTAGAACGGCCCTGATGAGAGCTTTTTAACAATACCAAATATGTCCATATTGGTGGAGAACTGACAGAGATATGGGGAAAATGGCACAAAAGATGGGTGTCAGATGCCAAATTTGGAAATAACGGGCCTGGGTGGTTAGATAGGACTTGAAAAAATTGGGAGAAAATATGGTAACATAGGAGGGGTATCTAGGAAAGTGGGATATATTTAATCCATGGACAATCCACCTATCTGCGGACTAGAAACCGTGGATATTATCCTCTCAAAAGCCACAGTAGAGTAGGAGTTACAGCAAATATGGGGAATTTCACCCTTATTTGCCTCAGATCTCCTGCATATCTGCAAGCAATAAATCATGTGATAAAACTGCAGATAATCCGCAAATCTGCGGATTAAAAACTGCAGATATTTTCCTCTGAAAATCCAACACCGGATCCGTGAATTTCCAGATGTGGTTGCAGATATCTGCAGATCATCCAATCTGCTAGGAGCCCTAGTGCACGCCCTCGAGGAGTGGCAGCATTTCCTACAGGGAGCGGAGGAGAAAGTCGACATCTACACCGACCACTGCAACCTAGGGTATTTCCACACTGCACAATGCCTGAACCAGTGCCAGGCATGGTGGTCACTCTTCCTCTCCCAATTCCACTTCACCCTCATCCACTGCCCAGGGAAACTCATGGGAAAACCCGATGCACTCTCACACCATGCTGACCACCTGAAAGGTAAGGACGATAACAACGGGCTGACTCTCCTCCAACCCACTTGGTTTGAGGCCTGTGTGGTGGAGGCGGTCTTGGTGGAAGGCGAAGAGATGACTATCCTTGAGAGGATCAGCAGGGTGAAGGACCTGGATGAGAAGGTGGTGAAGGCAATGCAAGAACTAGGAGAGGGCATGCTGAGGTCAGACGAGTGGGAGAAGCAGGGAGAGCTGGTTCTGTACAGAGGAAAGGTATATGTCCCGAAAGACCTGCAGCTCCACCATGACCTGGTGCAGTTACACCACAACACATGGGCAATGGGGCACCCAGGGTGGTGGAAAACCCTGGAACTCGTCTCCCATGACTACTGGTGGCCATGGATGGCAGAGTATGTCAGGCAGTATGTCTGCGGGTGCAACACCTGCAACTGTGTCAAATCCTTCCCCTCTCGTAAAGTGGGGAAGCTCATCCTGAACAAGATCCCTGCCCGCCGCTGGCAAGTGATCTCAGTGGACATGATTGGAGAACTCCCCAAGTTGAAGGGCTACAATGCTGTTCTGGTTGTAGTGGATCACCTATCCAAATGCATCCATGCGATCCCAATTGTGATGATGGTGGACTGTCAGGGGATGACTCCCAGGTCCCCATGACCCTCCCCTATGGTCCACAGCCCTATGGTGTAACCAGCCCTATCCAGGGCACAACCTACTGTGGGTAAGGAGATGAGAAGGAAGCTAACTTCTCATCTTCCCACAGTGGCCACAATATCAGGAAACTTCTGGGGATACCCGGAAGTCACATGAGGAATAGGAACCGGGCCTGGAGCATGCGGTGCATGGAGCATGCGGGGTGGAGCACACATGCGGGTCCGGATGCGGGTCTGGGTCTGGGCTAGTCAGGGTGTGTGCCCTGACATGGACTCAGCAGGAATTGTGTGGCTTTTCCTTGAACACATCTGGAAGCACCACAGTCTCCCTGAAGAAATCCTCAGTGACAGAGGGAGTGCCTTTGTCTCATGTTTCTCGAAAGAACTCATGGACCTCCTTGGTGTCAAGCTCACCCCTTCGACACCCTACCACCCCCAGACAGATGGGCAGATGGAGCGAGTAAACCAAGAGGTAGAGGCCTACCTCTGGGTATTCGTCAGCCAAGATGACTGGGCAGACTGGCTCCCGCTAGCGGAATTCACCTACAATAGCCACATCCACTCCTCCACCTGCCGGACCCCCTTCAAGCTTGATACTGGCCAACACCCCAGGATGGGGATGGAGCCCACACGCACATCCGAGGTAGAAGCTGCTGATGCCTTCTCATTGAGGATGATGAAGATGCAGGAGGAGGCGAAAGCAGTGCTAGAGCACATGGTGGACAAGATGGCCCACTACTATGACTGGAACCACGAGGTGGCCCCTATGTACCAAGAAGGCGACCAAGTCTGGCTCAGCACCCAGAATTACACAACCAACCACCCAACCAAGAAGCTGGACCATAAATGGACCGGCCCCTTCACAATTGTTAAAGTTGTCTCCCCCACTGCCGTCAAACTCTGGCTCACTGCCCAACAAAGAGGGATCCACCAAGTTGTATCCATGACGAACATTAGGCTGCACCGCTGTCAGGGTCATGCATGCTTGCAACGAAGAAGGCCCCAGAAACCTAGTTGATATCAAAGCTGGGGGACATGCCCATGCCAGCGCAAGGTCTTATGTACACGATAGAGGCGGCTATCAGGCAACTAACTAATAACCGGTAGCAACGGATCAAAGAAGATAGAAGATCATGCAGTGTCATAACTGACAGCTGCAGACCGGATCAAACCGGAGATCAAGAAGCAAAAAGAAGAAGTTGATGGGAATGCAGGTCATGTGGCAATGTGCTACTTACGCTAGTGACCCGAAGACGTGCCCTGACAACCACCCTGACAAGATCGTGGAACAGCCTGCTGACCCCCACCCAGGCCCAGACCTTGTAGATGGAGAAGAGGAGTATGAGGTTGAGAAAATCCTGGGCTCTAAATGGCTACACCGAAAACTCTGGTACTTGGTAAAGTATACAGGCTGGCCGCACTCGGAAAACCAATGGCTTGCACATGACCACCTGACCCATGCCTCTGACCTAGTTGAGGAGTTCCATCGAATGCACCCCCATGCCCCAGGGAGAGAAAAGGAGAACCACCTGGCTGCTTCGAGGCAAAGCAGCTTAGGGGGGGTGATGTCAGGGCATACCCTGCCTGACCCCCGTGCCACCCTCCCCTACTCTGCTTCCCCCACCATCACTCCCCACTCCTCTTTCCTCTTTCCTCTTTCTCTCTATTTCTGTCATATCCATACAACTCACTCCACTCCTTCCCCTCTTGGCCTTGCCCTTTTGGGAAGCACCATAGAGTTCCAACCCTTGACCCTTGGGGTTGTTCCCTCATCCAGTCCCCCTTTGTCTCCTTCCAGTTCCCTTTGTCCTCTGACTCCACTCCTGTATTATTATATATACACTCTGTACATAGTTTCTTGTACCCCTAGTCTGAAATTGACGACTAGAGAACCAGAATTGACTGGATTGTCCCCCCAAGAGACTCCCCATGCTAACCTGAAGTTAAGGACCACCTTAGACAACAAAGCAACAGCACAGCGCTCCACTTGAGTTGCTGAGGCCAAGGTCCCTCCTTTCCTGAGTCCCTTCTCCGCTTCTGGACAATTACATGCTCTATAACAATTTCTGTTCTATGGTCAACTTCCCCTTTCTCTATGTACCACTACACCCTAATGCCACGGCCCCCACCGCCACACCCACCATGCACACCCCCACCCACACAGTGGCCACCTCTGGGATCTCCTGTGGAGACACCCAGAGAGGTGCAGCTGCATGCAGGGATGATGTGGTTCCCTCCACATGACCTTAGCCACATGTATAATAGCACCTGGGGTGGGAACAGAAGAAGCAGCCTTCTTCTCACTTTCCCACTTCAGACCAAGTGGTCAGGGATGCTCACCCCATGACAGGACCACTGCTATGCATAGCCAATACCCATCCCATCAAGTCCCCCATGCCAGGACTTTGCCACTTTTGGAGCTGCCCCTGACATTAAGCCAGGGTGGAGTCAAAGTCCAAGGTCTGGGACCAAGATGGGACCTCAGAGTGGAGGTATGATCAGTGTCCAAGGTCAGGGTATGGGACAGAACAGGGGTTGTAGGTTTGGTGGGGGAGAGTTGGGAGGAGCAGAAGGTGAGGTCAGATCCAAAGGTGGGAATCAGAGTGGACAGGGGAGGTACTATCAAAAAGTGTGATCCACTTCATGAACCTTCATGAACCTTCATGAAAATTTTCATGAATTTCATGCTGTTTCATGAAACTTCATGAAGGTTCATGACTGCTGACTTCATGAAGAGTCATGAAGCCATGCATCATGAATCTTCATGCATAGCCATGAATGTCCATGAATGTCCATGCATGGTCATGCATGGTCATGACTCTTCACAGGAATTCATGAGCATGCCCAAAAATTCCCATACCTGCACATGAATGCTCATGACCCTTCATGAATATTCCTAACTCTCCATGAATATTCCTGACTCTTCTTGGAGAGTCATGACTGAGCAGCACATGGCTTGAGTGTGCAAGGCGCAACCAAATCTCCCCCCATTTGTCTCTCCTTCAATTCTCCATCAAATGTTATGTGGTAGGTACCATTTTTGTCACATGAATTAAGGCTTTTTTCTGTATCTCATTGTGATGCAATAGTCCCAGATTATATGAAGGAATTTGGATGAGCTGGTTCACTATATGTGCACTTATTCTGCTTACTGTGCTCTCAAAAAATACAGAAATTTGGGTTACATGAAACACTTGATTTCTCTCAAATTATTGCCAGTTTGATTGCCAAAATCCATGAAGATTTGGTGTAGATATGGCCATGCACCCAGGGTGAGCACTTATTGTGACTGTGATTGTGGCTCTATTTGTTAGAAGGTGGCAGATTTGGATGGTTCCAGAAGTGGAATGGAGACTTAATACATGAGGACCTTGGCCTCAGCAACTCAGGTGGAGCACTGTGCCACTACTGTTTTGTCATTAATTTTGGTGGAGCTAACAATGGAAAGTCTCTAAGGGAAATTGGGTGGGGTTTCAAGTCAATTTTCAGACTGAGGCTACAAGTAATTATGTACATTGTATATAAGGAGGGTCAGAGAAAACAAAGGGGGCTGAATTGGGACAAGGAGCCTGAATGGAGACAAAGGGGTCTAAGAAAAAAAACAACATCAAGGGTCAAGGGTTTGACTCAATGGTGCATCTGAGAGGGGGTAAAGAGGGTGCAGGCCCAGAGGAGCAGGAGGAGAGGTGGGAGTGGGGTGTATGGCTCTAACTGGTTGAATGAAAAGAAGCAGTTGCCCAAATAGGAGTAAGGGAGAAAGGTGAGAGTGAATGGGACAATGCAGTAAACTGCAGGGTCCGTGGTGCATCTGTGAGGTCCAGGGGTAACAGAGGTTACAGAGGCAGAGTTGGGAGTCCAAAAGGATATTGGGAAAGGTGATTGAATAAAATGAGGTCACCTGTGCAGTGGAGGTGAGGTCAAAGTCTGAGGTCAGGGCTAAGACAGAAATCTTGGAGACAGAGGTACAGCATGGTGTCTGAGGTCAGGGTATGGAGACAGAACAGAAGGTAGTACCTTAGTGGAGAAGTGGGGTGGGAGTTGGGAGATGGAAGTGATGTCAGGCCAGAGGTAGAGTAGACTCTTGGAGGCTGGCCAGGGCATGGGTGAAGTGGGACTCTGGAGTTGGTGCAGGAGTCAGGTCAGATCAGGTATGTATGGATATGTGTCAGGGGACGACTCCTGGGTCCCCATGACCCTCCCCTATGGTCCACAGCCTCACATGTAACCAGCCCTGTCCAGGGCACAATCCTACTGTGGGTAAGGAGATGAGAAGGAAGCTAACTTCTCATCTTCCCACAGTGGCCACAATATCAGGAAAACTTCTGGAGATATCTGGAAGTCACATGGGAACAGGATCCAGGGACTGGAGCATGCAGCACCAGAAGCGCACATGGGAAGTGCAGCAGGTCTGGATGCAGGTCCAGGTCTGGGCTAGGTCAGGGTATGTGCCCTGACAATATGACACTATTCTTCTTCATGGAAAGTCATGCACATTCATGAACATTCATAAGAAGGCATGGGGGTGCATAATGTGTCCTGTCAATTTCCAACTTGAACTGGTTATATTTGGTCATGGGGGTTCATGGAGGTTCATGAAACATCATGAAAACTTTCATGAGACTGCATGACTGTGTATGCTCCTGCATGAACCCTCATGAATCCTCATGAATTTCTGTGCAGCTTCACGAAATGTCATGAATTCATGACCCTTCATGACTTGGTATTACACTTTTTTGCAGTTACTGGGACAGGGATAGGGGTAAGACTCCAGAGGTGGTGGAAAGGGTCCAGGAGTTGAATCGGGATCAGGTATGTATGGATATGACACCTCCCCAATGAGCAACTCACACTCCCATCTTACAAGATTCCCCAGCCCTATGAAATTAAGGACACCAGATGTAATGGAGGCACAGTGCTCCCTTCCAAGTCGCTGAGGCCACATCCTTCAAAGGCTCTTGTATAGCCTGCAGACTCTGACTACCCTGGAGAAGCTTCAGTCCACTACCTGGCCTCCCGGAACCCCTTAGTGGAGCCCCATCTGCACCAGAATTGGCATGTTTGACACTGCAGGCAGCTCAGCAATACATAGATATAGAGGAAGTCATCTGTGTAGTAGGAAGAAAAGGAAACAAAGAAGAAGAGGTAGAGGGAAGGGGAAACAGGGGGAAAGGGGAGTGGGGCACTGGGTGGAGTGGGTCCAGGTGGAGCTGGGCCAGGTGGGTGTGCCCTGACCATGAGCCCAGGTGGCTCACCTGGACAAGCTTAGGTATTAAGTCCACCTGACTCTCACAGCAGTTGGTCAAAGCACAGTTGACCACCTTCAAATAAGTCCTCAGCAGAGGCAGGGGCAATCCCCCATATCTTAAGTCCCATGCAACATCTGTTAAGTCCTGTACACCAGGCATCCTTTTAGGTCCTACACAGCATTGTTTTGGGCACTAAAGTCCAGCCTGGCATCCACCATTAAGGCTGGTGTGTGGCATTCTTCAAGTTTGTTTGGGCACACAAGTCCAGTCTGGCACCCATCCTTAAGGTCGGGCTTGGCACCCCTTCAAAGTCCTCAGACAGGCATGCAACACTCTTATTTCCCTTCCCTTCCTTGCCATGTCACCATTTTCCATTTTCCCATGGTCCAATTGCACATGCTCAAAGGCAGCAACCCAATCCCACCTTGTGTCAGGACACAGCGAGGAGGGAGCAAGCATGCCTGGACCTTTCCCCAGAAGGGAGGCCGGAGGTAGAGGACGAGCCGAAGGACTGTGGCCTCAGCGACTCAGAGGGGAGCGCTGTGCCTACGTTCGGTAATGCTTAGTGTTGGGTCCCTAACTTCAGAACGAGGGGGTGCGAACTCTGGGGGAATAGTCATTAGTGTCGATTTTGCACTGAGGTGCCATCAACTACAGTACATGACTTATATACATAATACAAGACAAATAGGAACAAAGGGAAAACCCAAGATGGACTTACCCACTTGCCGGGTTGGCGAACTTGTGAGAGAATCGCCTTATTGAGCACTGTGGAGTGGGTAGATGAAGGGTGGAATTAGCAACAGCTATTGGATAGTGGGAAAACCTTTGCAGGGTTGGTGGAGGTCCTAGGAGGTCCGTAGTGATATTGGGTAGGTAGAAATATTAATAACCTTCTATGGTTAGGATAAGGGGTACCAGAGAAGGTACCGGAGATCGGAGGTGGAGGTGGACCAGAGGTGTACCAGAGGGTATGGCAGAGGTGAGGGAGGGGATGAACTGGAGGTGAACCAGAACGGTGGCGGAGTAGGTCAGAGGTTGGGCAGAGTTGGTATGGATATGACACCTTGCACCTAGTACCAGCAGGTCATTGGGGCTACTCCCTGACTGCCTTACCACAGCACACTGTGGATTCAGAGGGTGATCTCTCCCTTTCAAATATTGTATTGGTCCCCATGCACACTTTGGACAAGTTGGACATCTGGGATCACTGAGAAGGCTCACCCCACCAACTGCCTGGCATGGCATCCACTCAAAATTGGAAGACACAAAATCCCTGTTGATTAATGGACTAACAACCTTGGCCATGCATCCATTGGATTTCACCCCTTCCACATTTCTTTCACCGCTTCATTCTCATTCAATCTGATAATTTTTTATTTCCACATTATATATTTATGTCAGACTGTTACTTTCTTCTTTGTTTGAGAGGGTGTGTTGGAGGAACAACCTCAAAGCATGTATTTACTATTGTTTTGTGGTAATCCTTCCTAATTAAGAGTCTACCATATGTCATATCCGTACGTACTCGATCCCGAACCGACTCCTGGACCTCCATCTTCAGAGTCCTACCCTACTGCTGTCTGTTCCGATATTCACCTTCGGTCCTGACACCACACCTCCCCTCACCCCTCATGCCACCTCCACCCTCCGGTCCTTCTCCTACCCTATCTCTGTTCGCTCCGATACTCATCTCGGACTGAACATCACTCCTCTCGCTCCTCCTCCTACTCCTCCTCATGACACCTCCACCCTTCCGTCACTCTCCTACCCTCCTCCCGTCCGCTCCGACACTCACCTTCGGACCTGACACCTTTCCTCTCCTCTCTCCTCTCTCTTCCCTCTGACTCTCTTCCGCCAGCCCTCCGCCAAGTTACAACCTCTCACCGCTGCCCCATACCCCATACTCGGACACCACTCGTACCTTCGCTCCAAGACTCCATCATAGTTCCTACCTCAGACTTTGACTCCACCTCGGCTTTAGTCCATTGCATTGGTGACCTCATACTACATAAACACCATTGCCAATATTCCTCAGACTTTCAACCCCACCTCCATAACCTCTGTAAGCTCCACAACCTCCGAGCTCCACGGATCATCTTCGGCACTTTCGCCGCTTGTAATGTATCTTTTGCGTTTCCCCCTCATCCCTATTTGGACTGCTGCTTCTTCCCATTCTAGCCAGTTAGTCATCATCCCCACTTCCCCTCATCCTCCTGCCCCTCTGGGCTTCGCCCTCCTTACCTCCTTTCGGATGTACCACAGGTTCTGCCCTATGACCTTTGGTACCGCTCCGCTTCTGTCATCCCTTTGTTCCCGTTTGGACACGTTCGTTCTGATTCGGACCCCCTTTGTTTCCTTGTGCTTTCGCCCCCTCCATTATATATATCGGCGCTTGTACATACTCGTTTTAGGCCTTTAGTCTAAAATCGACCTGAAATGCCCCCTAGAGACTTCCTGCTCGCCGCCTATGAAATTAAGGACCAAAAGGACAAACAGCAATGGCACAGCACTCCGCTTGAGTCGCTGAGGCCAAGGTCCCTCCTTGCTAAGTCTCCGGTTCCCCTCCGGAATCGTCCACCCTCACCCAGTTCTAACACCATAATCTCGTCCACTCACCCTCAATTTGGTTTTCCCTATAGGTCATTGAGTGGCTGCCTGAACTCTTGACCTGAGGCAGAGGACAGTTTTCTCTTTGATGGAAGTTGAACCAGATTGCAATCAGGTTGGGGTTGGGTGGGATAACAGATAATGAAAGGGTCATATTTGGGAGGCATGCTGATACTTAGGTGCTGTTTGGTGCTATCAGGGTTTGGGTTGTCAGTCTGTTGGCAAATCCAGGGTGTGTGAATTGACGAAGTGGTTTGTAAGGAGTGATGTTCCTTGAGGCCTGTTAGAGACCAGATCGAGATGAAGGATTGTCTCCATGGTGGAGGGCTTCAGCCTCAGCGACTCAAGCCAGGAGCACTGTGCCAAGTTACACGTCCGTGCCCTAATTTACTTACTGGCAACAAGAACTAAAGGGGGATCAACTCTAGTCGATTTTATCACTGAGGTGTAACCTATGTACAAGTTAAGTATATATAGTTACAGTGAGAGTGGGCCCATGAATGGCAGGGCCGAGCGGAGCGGAGCTAACAGAGTTAAACATTAGCCGACTGAATATTACGGACAAGTCAGGTTACGGGGTTAGCGGAATGGCAGGCAATAACCCAGAAATGGAAAGGAGGGATAGACCCAAAGGTGGGCTTGCAGGGCAAGCAAGTGAATTGCCCAGTGGAGGCAGGAGTGCGCTAGCGGATGTCGAAGCTGTCCGGAAGCCTTCAGGGCTCTGTACTTAGGGAGGCATAGGTAATATATTGAAAAGAGGGGGTGGTGACCATCGAGGGAGGTGGAGGTGATTATGGAATATGGGAGCTCCGAGGTTAGTGAAGAAGGAGTGGAGGTGGTCCGGAAGGATTGGAGGCAGTGGAGGTCGATGGCCGTGGGTGGATATGACAAGGCTGACCATCTTTATTCCCTTGCTATAAATAATGTAATTACATATTTATATAATGGAGTGTGAGATGAATGGAGTTTAACTCCTTTCCTCCACACCTGTCAAAATATAGCTCTATACAGCTTATCTCTTTGACAGACTTGAGGAACTAGGAGATACAAGGTCGGCACCTACACTGACCTTACATGGTCGAAGTTCATTAGTCACCATAATTACATGTACAGTAATACAAAAGAAGTAGACAAAAAATGCTGAGTCATTGTCAGGGCACACACCCTGACCTAGCCTGGACCCAGTTGCTATACTTCCCATGCGCACTCTGCACTGCATGCTCCATGCACCGCTTGCCCTGGGCCCCAGGTCTCTTCCTTCATGTGACTTCCGGATATTCCCAGAAGTTTTCCTGATATTGTGGCCACTGTGGGAAGATGAGAAGTTAGCTTCCTTCTCATCTCCTTACCCACAGTAGGCAAGTGTACCTTACCTACTGTTTATCTATCCATCTCCTTACTGAAGGGTTTGCTTACTATTTTGGGGACAGTAATGTTCCATTCCCCCATTCGCCTCAGGCCTTAGTAAGTCCATCTAAACATAAGCTTTGATGGGCTGTATATTCAATGGAGTAGAGGTAAAAGGCTACCAGGCCTTTACAACTACTCCAAGGTATATATATGTAAATTACATATCTTGGCACAAATAAATAAATAAATAACAGCATCACTATAATCAGAATTTGTCAGGGCACACCCACTCACCCGGCTCCACCCGGCTCCACCTGGCCCCCCGGACCCAGCTCCACCCAATGCCCCCTTCCCCTCTTCCCTCCTTCTGTTCTTTTCTTTCTTTCTTTTCCTTCTTTCTTCCCTTTCCTTTATTTCATTCTTCCCATCACCCTCTTCTTGTTTATTCCTTCTATTTACATGGACCACCTTCCCTTGTATCACTGTACTGTTAACCCATCTGGCCCAGACACCCCAGATGGCTTCCTGCTGTGCCCAGCACATGCGCCTGCAGCGGATGTGTCAGGGCACCGAGCTGCTCTGAATCCAAATCAAGGATCTCAGAGGTGTCGACAGAGTTGTCACTAGAAGGATGGAGGTCCACTTCAATGGGAGACCCTGAGGATGCAGTCCATGCTGAGGACTCCAGCTGAGCAGCGAGGAGGAAGTGAATTGTATTACATTATGTATATTATGCACAACATACCTGAGCAGCGAGGGGGAAGTGAAAGAAGAAAACTACCTTCCTCACTCACTACTCAGAGAATGATAAGGTTGGCACACCCGGCTATGCGGTGTAGGAGAAATAATATTCAAAGAATAAAACAATGATCTATCAGAATAGTCAACAATCAGGTGACAAGTTCAGATGTTTAACAGATCTCATGATCTTTATGAGACTGGACAGACATTAGAAGATCATTATAAATTATCCACACCCATGTAGCATGAGATTTAATCTACTACAAGCATGCCTAGAACCTGGCATAGGTGTAATATTCAAAGGATGTATCCCTACAACAAGAAAATAGCACATAGACAGCAGAATAAGAAGGAACATTGGGAAAGAAATGTGAATATCTCGGGAACCAGTAAACTTTTGACTGTAATATTTTCACCATCTGAAAGGACTGTTTCTAAACTTTATCCACGGTTTTGTTTCATTCAAAAAGCTTCAAAACTGACGGAGATATCGCTCAAACGGCGAAACACCTTATAATTCATATATATTTATTTGCTAATTCTTACAAAAAGTAATGTGACTCAAGGGAAATATATTGGCGCCCAAAAGTCTGGCGAACCAAATACCATATGACAGAGTATTCTCCGGCGCGGGCGGACAGTTTTTGATTGCATCAGAAGAGGAGAAAATGCTAAAAAACCGGATCTTGTATATTTTCCCATGATTCATCAAAACCTTTTGATTTTAAGCTCAAATAAATTGGAACAAAGGAATGATTGATGATCTGGATCTCGGATCATAAGCATAAAGTGATTCAAAAGTCCGCGGATCAGTTAATCAATTGGGAAAGCTCTAGAACATTAGTAATGATGTGGCTTCACAAAAAGGGGTGAATTAGAGAACAGTCTAGAAAGTTCCTTTATAGCTGAGTCATTTCTAAAGATAACCGTTTGTAATTAAGGCGGTGTGAGCATAGCTTTAGCGCTACAAGACCCCGCTAAGATCGGCCCAAAAGACAAAGAACTGAATTACTTATTGCTGAGTCATGTCCTAAGTCCATTATTAAGCTTACACAGCCCAAGCCCCTATATCATTCTAGAACTATCTATAATACAAATGTAGCACATGTAACTAGTGCGAGGCATGGGAGTAGAGAGGCCTCTGAAAAGCATAAAAGGCTGCCGCTTCTGCCCCCTCTCAAACCTCAGGTAGAAATATAAGTTTAATTCTCCTCACCAGTGGTTGGTTCGTTTGCTCCAAAAGATAAAAGCAAATATTAGTTGTTAGCTAATATAAAACTAACACGTCACTCTAAGCGTGAGTTAGGGTCAGTTAGACAGCTGAACAAAAGTGTCATAGTGAGAATTAGTGAGAATTTGGTGGAGGGACTTCTTAATTGAATAATCTCTCAGTAATATTTGGTTATCACACCACAGGAGAAAAGTGAGCGATCCTGAACCTGCTAGATAACTAGCACGCACTCTAAGCAATAGAAAGAGCAGTTTGGTCACTCCTGTATTGAGTAACATTTATTGCAGAATTATTTTATTAGTCATTTTCTTTCAGTAAATTATCAGGAAAATCATGTCCTACTGAAAAGTGGTATATCTAGGTGTAATATTGACTAGAAATTATAGTAAAGTCAATATAAAATTTTATCCATAGACGATCTATACGTCAGGTGAGATTGTTGGGGGGTGTTTATTGTTGTTTAGACAGTGAACAATTACATATTTGGCAACCAAAACACAGTCAGTATACAAATCAGCACAAACTCTAATATCATTATTGGACATAGGAAACTGGTTACATAAGGTGATCCAGCTCCGCTCCTTCAGCAGGGCCGCTTCACAGAAAGAAATGCAGTACTAGTCCAGGGGTGTGATCAGGCTATGCCAGTCTGGGGATGGTGAACAGGATAGGTCAGGTGCTCTATAGTGTCATCAGTGGTGAGTAAGTAGCCGTACTCTGACAGGATGCTCTCGGGATCCCCATGGGGACACCCGGATGGCTGTAGCTGCCTCCAAGGATGATGTGGCATCCGTCATGTGACCCAAGCCGCATGTACATAAATGTACCTGAAGTGGGAACCAAAGAAGTGTTAGAACATGCGGATTCGGACAACTCCGGAGTGGAATCGGAGACTTAGCATGGAAGGACCTTGTCAGAGACGGGATTATTGTCAGAGGCTGGGATATTGTCGGAGTCGGAGGTGATGCAGAGGTCTGTTGGAGCGCGCATGCGCGGATATGCGGGCGGAAATATGCGGCGCGTCCGGAAGCGCTGTTCAAGGTTAGCAGAGTGGGATCGCGGCCTCAGTGACTCAGGTGGAGCGCTGTGCCCTGAGCTTGACGTTTGGGGAAGATCCTGTATTTACAAACTGGCACTTACAGCGGACTTCAAACAAGACTTGCGGGCGGAGCGGGCCTATAGGAGGAGCACGGACTCCACGAGCACGGACTCAGAGGGGGGAAGCCCCCTTTGCAGAAGGAGAGACTCAGACCAGACAGGGGGGGGTACTCTAGTTGATTTCAGACTAAGGTCCCCGAAAGTATTTACAGGATATAAATAGGCAGGAGGGAAACACAGAAGGACTGGTCAGTCCGGTGCGGTCCGGCGCGGAAATAAGCGGGGATTGTCAAACTGAATGAAGGACAAGAGCCCGGGAAATGGGAGGCAATGAACTAAACAAAAGCGGATCAAGTGCCAATATTGACAGGTAATAAGAAGTGCATCAGCACATGGATCAAGTGCCAATATTGGCAAGTTAAGCGAATGAATGGATGAACAGTATAGGCACTCGGCAAGGAATGAATGGTATGCTGCCGAGTGACAAGATGGCCAGAGAAAAGCGGAGGTCAGCGCGTGGCACCGATACAAGTCCGCAAATAAGCGGGGTCGGTGCGGTGCCGACACAGGTCCGTGAAGGGACATGGAAATCAGCGCGGTGCTGACAAGTCCGCAACAGAGGGTGGTCCGTCAGTGCCGTCACAAACAAGGGCAGCATGATGGCCAGCAAGGTCGGAGGGGAGTGTTGGCCTGACCACAGGGTGTGGAGGGCAACCAGGAGTGGCAGAGGTCCAGAGGGTGTGGAGGTGGGCAGAGGTACAGATGCAGGTGGAGGTCCGGATGCGGGCAGAGGTCCAGATGCGGGTGGAGGACTGGATGCAGTGCATGGTTGATAGGGCAGGGGGCCAGAAATCGGATTGGGGGCTGGTTAGATTGGGTTTCGGGTCGGCGGATTCGCCTATCGGCATTGATTCGCCGCTGACAGAGCCCCAGGATTTGTTGGTCATGACAGACCTCGGCCTCAGCGACTCAGGTGGAGCGCTGTGCCATTGCTGGTTGTCCTGGGGGTCCCTAATTTCGGATCTAGCAGAGGGGAAGTCTCTTGGGGGAATTCAAGTCGATTTCGGACTGAGGTTACAAGTTACTATGTACATTGTATATAAGGAGGGGTCCGGAATCAAAAGGAACAAGGGTAGGACGAAAAGGAGACAAAGGGAGATGGAAAGAGGAACAACACCGAGGGTCAAGGGTTTGACTCAATGGTGTTTCTCAAAGGAGGAATGATGGGCCAAGGCCCAAGGAGGAAGGAAGGAGGATGGGAGTGGGGAATGGCCAGCTGACTGAATAGAAAGGAAGCAGCAGCCCAAATAGGAATGAGGGAGAATAGCAGAATTGAATAGGACAATGCAATAGTTGCAAGGTCCGAGGTAAGTCCGGAAAGTCCGAACTCGGAAGTTAAACTCCGGAATATTGGCAAACGTAATTAAATGGAATGAGCTAACCAATACAATGGGTATAAGCGGAGGTGGGGTCAAAGTCCGAGGTCGGAGCTAAGACCGGAGGTTCCGGAGACAGAGACATGAAATGGGATTCCGGAGCGGAGGTCCGGAGTCAGGGGCATAGGTGTTGCGTGCTCGTCTGGGAGGTGTCAAGGTTGAGGTCGGACCCGGAATGTTCCGGAGTCGGACCGAAGGTGGTGTTGGAGCCGGAGGTGGGATAACCTCTTGGGAGTCGGCAAGGAGAAGGTGACGGAAGGGAAGTAGGGCTCCGGAATCAGTTTTGGAGTTCCGGGAGCCCGGAGCGGAGGTCGGGATTGTATGGATATGACAAGAAGTAACCTTCTTCTCACCTTTTCCACTTCAGTCTGAGTGGCCAGGGACAGCTGTCCCACATCGGGCCCGCCAGTCGCATGCCCGATCCACCCCTGTGAGGTCCTCAGCGCCGGGCACTACACCCGGACCGCCTCAACCCTGGACACATCCCTGACAGAATTATAGTTAATCCCTTACACTTACCCACAGTATATTGTGCCCTGGACAGGGCTGTTTACAGGTTAGGCTGTGGGCCATAGAGAGGGGTCATGGGGACCTGGGGATCGTCCCCTGACAGTCATACCAACTTCATGTACAATACAAGAGAAAGTGCTGAGTCATACTGGCTACATGTACAATACAAAAAAATTGAATGGAATGGCCAGCTCTATTGGTTGTCTGATGCATATTCCCTTATGAGGCACTTCCATTTCTGAACACTATTCAACTTTCCCTTACTCAGCATTTCCATGTCTGACCTCTATTCAAGAGGGTCCGTCGGGTCCCAGCCTCTACTTTAGTAGAGACTGGGATCCTGCCTAGAGTGGAGGTCAGGATTGTACAGATATGACAGTGCCTCCTCATGGGGACTTCCTCAGCTTCAAGCAAGCTTCCCTCTTACTTCAATGATCATTGTTTGTACTTAAGGTCCAGCATACAAATGTAAATACAACACATGCCATGCAAAAACTTTGGAGCCAAGTGTAAAATTAGCAGCAAGGGCTGACAGGTCTTCACCCTTTCTTAGGAAAATATTCTGTAATTTTCCCATTCTGCTGTTTGTGTACTCCATCAATCTTCTGCTTCTTTGGTTTGGGGAGCATCTATACACAGGTGAAGGCACAGCAAATGTCTCAAAACATAACAATACTAACCAGATCATCATCCTCATCTGCTGGACCATGCTGCTTAACACTTTTAGTTGCAAAGTTCTCAACAACTCCAGAGTGTTGTGGCCATCCAACCTGACTTTGGCTCAAATGCAACCTAGATTGTGTATCTGGTGGTCATACATAATGCCAATGTATAAGCACTCCCTTGGGGTCACACAATGCAGTTACCTTCTACCTTCATTCTCTGGTTCTGAAAAAATGCTTCTATGCCATCCCTACGTTGGGAGACAGGCAAAAAGAATGTGGGACTGTTTGTCCCAACTTTCCCAACCTCTTTAGGGACAGGATAACTAATGTAATCAGACCATCAAAGCATACTGTGTAGACCTGCTGAGACACATACCAGTCAAAATCCGATTCATTGGAGTGAAGTAGTCCACACAATTTTTGGGACCAATCTTCCGGGCTCAGCCACAATTCAATGTCTTCTTGTGAAGACAGAATAAGCGGCATGCGGTCATGCAGAAAGGCCAGCCTCTTGGAGGCTTGAGTCGTGACAATTGTGACGGTGAACGATGGCTCTTGAGATCCTGAATGGAATGTCAACTGAGATGAGCTGTGGTGAAGGAATCTACACACTCAACCTTCATGATATACAACATCCCACAGTCCAGCAAAGAGCATCAGGTGGTCATCCTTATACTTGGTGAAATAAGGTATTCGATGATTCCCCTTTTTCAACCACTCAAAGTATCCTTGTGCCGGCACGAGTGCCCGCTTCTTGCTCTTAAGAGAATTCCAGAGAGCGGAGGTACCATCCATGAGATGTTCAGATCGCGCATTGATGGTATTCAGTGAACCATCATGTTTAGTGAAGTGGGGAACAATTCCCCATTTCATGGTGTGCAGAATAAGTGAACCCATGCGAGCGTGAGGGTCCTCGGGGGGTGTTGATTCACGCCTGATGACAGGGATATTCGACCGAGGTGCAATATTGTATCTAGCCAGCAAGAGTCAGAAACAATTCCTCTCTCAGCTCTTCACGTACCTTCCGCTAAACCGGTTTTCATCCATGAACCTCTCAACACCAAGATAAGGGTAGGAGACGTTTATGTAGCTAATTGACTAAGGAACCGCTTCTGCGGGTCTCCAATGTATTAAGGGGCTAAGACACCCACGAGATGCGGCAGGCCGAAACGGCCACACATTGAGATAAAGACAGTTATTTTCGAGCTGGTGTTAAAGTGAGAGGTGGAATCGGGGTGAGATCCTTTGAGACTTAGTCATCGGCGACAGCCGATCTTGGTCCCTCACATGACAGTGGTCCAGCAAATATTTCGCCTAAGTTTGCGAAGATTGACGGTAGAGAATGGCTTAGGTATACAACCCTTCGCCCGTCATCGGTACGCACTCGCTTCTTCACCCAATAGGTTGTGCTGAAGGTTTCAAGGCACGATTGGAATTCGCAGAAACACGATACTTTATCTGTCGTTGGACCAGTCCAGGTCAGTAACCTACGCCATAGCTTCGTCATAGAGTCTGACCTCATTATCCGATGAACCAGGGCAGCGGTTCGCCTCATTATTCAGAGGAGAACCTGGAGGGATTCTACCATGATATCTTGTCGCCTATTTCGTCAAAGGAGAAACACTCAGCCTCGCCACCTTCGCTATCCTATAAGGAATGGTTCGAAACTGTTCGATATCTAGTAAGTCTCGCCTCATCTGTCCCATTCCAACACTTTTCGATATCCTTTCAAGTCATCGCGAGACAAAAATGGAGTATTCCGATCCCTCGAAACGATGTTGGTCTGTGCACTTTGCAAAACATTGGCCCCCTGACGCTGATCCTTCTCAAGAAATCAGGACTGAATGTCCCTCCCGGCTTAGCATCATTCGTGATGGAAGATCTAGCTGATTCAGGACGGGTTGCAGCCTTCGAGGCTATACAGGGACTTTTTTGCGCGTGTAAGCCGCAGCCCGGTCATTTCAGAGCAATCAGTGACACCGTATCTAGTTGGAAAACCTATTGATTCAGCCGGTGTGCACTTGCATGTGAAGGCTTACGTGCGGAACGGCCAGATCGAAAGAGCCTGCGGATTGATACATTCCTACGAGGAGCGTAACATTATGCCTCAACTGAAGACATACTCATTCATCATCAGATCTCTTCTCACATACGCACGCTCGGACTTTCGTGCACTGGCATGGGACATGTTTTCCCACATGCGTTATGTTGCGCACCCCGTGCCAGACGCCCAGTTATACAGCGTAATGCTCAAAGCCTGTGCGGATGCACCAACACCCCAAGCTGAGCGTGCATTGGACTTGTTTGCTGAAATGAGCACCGATCACCAAATACGGCCTACCCGGGAAGCTTACAATTCTACCATCCTGGCTTGCGCTAAATCCCGAAATCATTTACACGGTGCATTCCAGCTCGCTCAAGAAATGCTTGAATTGTTTCGCTCGGGTGACAAGTCTTTGAAACCAGATCAAACAACTTTTGTCGCGCTGCTTGAGTGTACAAAGCGCAATGGCGACTTGAGACGGGCTAAGTGGATCTTATTTGAACTAACACGAGCACACCAATCCGGGGATGATTCACTTACACTGGATGATCGTGTTCTCTCGAATGTATTCCTCACCTATGCATCATATCGACCACGGCCTATGCATTCACTACGGCACGTGGGTGACCGACGCCCATATGCAGGTACGCGCCCGGAACCACCACTTCAACCCCCTTCCCCTCCCCTTCGGTACAACTCGAGGCAGCCTCTATCCTCCGTGGCTCTGCCTGCAACCCGTGAAGAGGTCCTGCTCGAAGCTTCGTCTCTGTTCTCACAATTTCTCGACTCCCGCGATGCTTCAAACGAGGAATCGAGGTCACTATACTGGAATGTGCCCCACTCAACACATTTACTGAATGCTTACCTCTGTGTCGTTCTCGCACATTCCTCCCTATCGAAAGCGAAATCCATATTTGACCAAATTTTCCAAGAGAGCGGGGTAACCAGGTCGGATAGGTCATATCAACTAATATTGGAACGATGTGCCCACCCCCGGACCTCCGCGGAAAAAAGAGAAGTTTTACCCGTGGCACAGTCTATTTGGCGTGAATGGACTGACGAGGGTGGAACGGGGTCTTGGAATGTGCCACTGGCTCGTACTGTCACCAAGATGTGGGCGGCAATGATTCGGGTCTGCGCGCTGTAAGCCCTTCTTTCCCTTCCCACAGGGCGATGCCACTAATGCGGAATCCTCTCAGTGCTGAAGACTATGACGGCGCGATGCAATTACTTCGGGAATTCGCCATGCGATATCCTCCATCCAGTGTTCTACATAGGCCTGACCTTAGACCGTCTTCTGAAGCGGCCCGCACCTGCCTAGCCGGACCCCGACGGTTAGTTCGTCTGACATCTGACAACTGGATCCCCGATGATACAGTTCCCCCATACCTGCTCTTCGATGACTTGGAGACACTTCACCATCGACTTCTAGTAGCTAACCGGCTTCAAGACATCGGATACATCAAGTGGTTGACAACATCATATCAGTATGCCCTCAAGTCGAGAAGGGAGCAATGTCTTACAGTAAAGGAGCGTTCGTGACCCGTGTTAACGAATACACTAGTGAAGTACACATACGTAGTTAGCATCAATTTATATAATTTCCAGCTCCTCATCGCTTTCAGTACCCGCATCTATTTGAGCCTTCCCTACCCTCTCGCGGGATGGACGAGTCGCCTTCGCCGATTGACTTGATCCTCCTTCGGAATTGGGCTGGGAGTTGCGCAGTTCCTCGACGACTTGACGCTGGTCAGATTATCAGTTCAACGATCAGAGAATGGATGGGTACTGTCCCACTATTTGCACGTTATCTTTGATGCGCTCTCGGGATATCCGCAAAGGGTCAAATCCTATTCTACGAATAGTTGATGCAGAGAATGGGCAAGTTACAGACCTCTGACTTGTCGGTGGGGTGACAGCGGGGGTGTGAGATGGTGTTTTGATCATGTCCCTCGCTTTGATAGACCTTCCCGCACACACCAAGCCCCCCATTCCTTGACTGCGTCCCGTACCACTTTCCATCGACTGTGCGATCTCAGCGCCTTGGGCACCGAGCCCCGGGCCGGGTTTCGAAATACGAAAGGGCGAATAAGTACGTAGACCCGGTTTGGGGAATTGTTCACCCGTGTCGAACCTCGCGACATGACCTGGGAATACATAAGTTGCTCCTGTCCCTGACGATGGATCTTTCGTCGCCTGGTCACTACTTCCTTGTCTCGGTAAAAGACCCCGCTTCCGACTGTAATCGGACAATGTGCTGCCAGCTCTGCCCTTGCGAAGGCCTGTGAGCATGCCCCCGGTGCTTCGGAAGCGTCAGCGATAGGTTCTACCCGAATCCAAAATCCAAACTCTTACGCTGAAGAGAATTCTGGACGAGACGCACGTCTGGACTCGACGGCTCTCTGTATATGATACTCGCACACGTCGCTGACCCGCCTGTCGTACCATGATTTGCATGTGGTACCATCTCGCCTTAACGCCGAGCATTTGCCCAAATCCTGGGACGTGCCGATAATCATAACAGAAGCCTCATGCTGTGGTGTGATAGCAAAAATGTTGTCCATAGGATGAGGCTTGTCCTTCGCTCGCTGGTGGAAAAGCGTGAGCATTCTGATCGAGCGGACCGAGGGGGTTGTTTCACCTGAAATGGCTTCAATATACGAGGATTCGTAACGACTATCACTGCTCCTTCGCGGAGTGTCGAGCTCGCCTCAAATACTCCTCCACTTCCACCTTTGTAAACGCGCTGCTCACTACCTCCTGCATCTTTGAGACTGGAAACAGTATCAGACTCAAACAGGATCATATTGAGAAGTGCATCGCCCTTGATCACGGATTTCCCTGTGGTTGGGTCCTGTCCTCGACGGCCAAAATCCACAAGACGGAGCGTGAGATACTTCTTTGCTGATTTGTGTACCACTTCAGATGCTCCCTGCGATGATTCACACAAATCATCGAGCTGGCTTTGACCCTGTGCCTCGGCCGTTGAGTGCTGAACACGCGAGCCATATCCTCGTGAGACCGATATTTGGCCGCGCTCAGCAATGACTCCAATGGTTACCCATTCGCCGGCTACAGGGACTTCATAATTGTGACCGCCTCTTGCAAGTCTGGCCACAGAATACAGCATTGAAGGGGAAATGTAGAAACGACCTCTTAAATGCTCTTGCACAACTTCATGTGCCGTTGCTCGAGATCTTTATGGTTAGATCACACACAATAAACGAATGGATGTAGCCTACATACTTCAGATTGATGTTCGAGTGCGGTTCCAACCGTTTGAAATGAGGGTCCGCAAGAGGAGGGTTGAAATGATAAGGCCCGGGTTGCAGATCTTCAATCACAGTCAAATCTTCACTGCGACCTGACAATGTGGCCCAGGAACCTCCCATTGAGGACGACGGAGTCGTGTTATGCCTGGGTGGCACGATGGACGTTGTGTTCTCTGATCCGACTGTTGCATTGAATGTGCCCAACGCTAAAGCAACACCAGATTTCTGCACAAGAGTGTTGGGGTGGTCCCACCCGGACGAACTACCGAGAGTTGCAGAGATGTCGTGCTTTCGTTGGAAAGAATCGCCCTGCCGTTTTCGGGGAAAAGTGGCGGATGGCGATGTATTGTGCGAAGATTCCCCGCGCGTTTTACGCCTCTCTGCTCATTCCAAAACCGTAAGCGAGCGGAATACTGACGGCTATGAATACACCTTACTCGGAGATGGCGTGGCAGACACGCGAATGGCTTCCGCACCCCTCTTTTTCCCTTCTTCACGAGATATCTCTTCTTCGAGCTCCTTTTGAAGTACAGCCATCTTGGCGCGCAATTCAGCTGCTCGAGAAGAAACTGCCCCGTCACCCATGGTAGAGCGATGACGAGGGTAAATCTTGAATAGATGATGATGAGATAAATCAATCTTATTACCCCGCGGCCTCGTGATGACGTGGCAGTGCGGCTATCCCATCATAACACCGTAGCGCACATGAGGGACCATCTCTACATGAAGGAAGGTTCTGGTTGGTATCATGACGTCAGGTGTAAGTTGGTGTTGAGTCAGATGATGACGTAGCGCTTCGCGGCTACCGTAACGAAGGGACCTAAAGTGAGACCAAAAGATCATCAGCAATCCTCCCTCTAGCTATGATGGCTCCATTGATCGTTCTAGTGAGCCATGTAGCCTCTGTCTCAAGCCCAGCCCCCTTAGTCGGTTTGTTCTTATGAATAAAGGAGTCGACTTCAACAAGTCGATGTGCGCCAGGCTCACCAAATTCTTGTATGAGCCAGCAAGCACTCCATCTCAAACGAACCCATGTGGGAATGTCCCAGTAAAGTGCACCCGTTGTTCAAAAGGATCAAGCGCAGTTTGGAAATATAATTTAGACGCTCACTGACACGCCAGCGCTTCCTCCTGCAGAGCTTACAATCACTGACTTCGAACTAGAAGGAATAAAGGTGCTCTGGGACAATAGGCATGTAGAAAATCGTGTCCAAGTTAGACATCAGAAGCACCTCAGGCCATGCCTCGTGATATCTGAAGCGCACAGCACGCGACTCTCTCTCTGGACCACCGATCTAGAAGAATCAAGCGCGAACACTTCCCAGCAGGCGAGGAGGGCCTAGAACAGCCTAACAATAGAGGCGATCCTTCATCGGCCGGGCCTGCATCTACCGATCCCAGCCTGCCACCCCCGACCAACCCTTTGCCGCCAACCAAACCTTCACCACCAGCCCCGCCCTTTTTTGCCAACAGATGCGGTACAGCGGCTGGAGAAGATGCTGCTGAAATTGCTGACGGGTCCACTGTTGTACGCTGTCCGTGGCCAGGATGCGAGACAGTTTGGGTCGTCAGCTTGAATGCTTTCAACTTTGATAACAAAAATCCATTCTCCTTATTAGTTTCATCGATTCTGTCAAGGGCTTGGACCATATATTCCCTCAGGGTGGAATTGCGGACCCCACAACAGCGCCAGAGCAACTAAACGTGCATGAAGACACTAATTTTTCCCTTCTCATAACATACACCCTTCGCCTAACAATCGATTTCTCACTGTACATATGGCCTATAACTTGATCTAAAATGTCGTCTGAAATAGGTTTTGCCGTCCCTCGTGAACGCCCTCGTATCCTGCGTTTGGCATTTCGGGAAATGCCCCTCCCCCTGGCCGTAATCGGACTGAACAACATAGCACCTGCATGCTAGCGCCTCGCGGCACCATTATGCGCTGCTCTCCAACATCTTGGGCAGTCCAGAAATACCACAGTCGCTGCCAAATATTACCAGAGGTAACGTAAGAGAATCAGCTGAAATGAAACAAAATGTGGAGTTCTGCTTTGATTTCGAGTACTCCAAGCACAGTAGTGTTATAATGTGATCACACAGATGTGGGCAATACCAGGCATCTACTCCATCTCAACATTAAACCCTTTGTCTACAATCTTTCAATGAGAAATACCCATGTTCTCATTCCGTTAATAAAAAATTCTCGTTCCGTGCATCCGTGCTCCCACCCCAGGTGCAGAGGTTGCCAGATGAATTGATGAGATAGACATCTGCGAAACAAGGGAGCAGCTGCCGTACAAAGGACAGCAAAGGCACCGGGACGACACACTCTGCCAAGCTCCGCAAGAAATTTGGGATACAGGCGACGCAAAGCGGAAGGCGACAGTTCACGATGTCCATAAGGAAGATCTAGATGAATGGAAGCAGTGGAACCCTGTTGCTCGCATACTCGGGTAGATATGTCATACCAGAGACGATGCCATCCACCACAGAACCCCTCAAACCACCCCCCACACCACTTGAATCCCATTGAACAGGTTGGAGCCTTTCAGTTTGGACAATTTGTTCATTTAGAACGGTTGAACGGCCAATCTGCTCCAAATTGCTCCACTGAATGTCAGCACAAATGACAATTACGCCAATGCTTTGCTGAGTGGCAAGTTGGATCATCTGATATGGAATTGATCCAGTCCCGGAAAAAGGATCCATTAGCACCGAGCCCGGTTCCAGATGCGCACGGAAATAGCGACGTAGAGGGATCGGGTTGAAGAACGGGTGCAGCCGTGTTAAAAGATAAGCGGATGAGCAGCGCAGTGATGTCCGACCGCGCGGAATCGAGACCTGTTGCTGGTAATCTGGGTAGGCGATGGCGAGGAGAAGGCAAAGCGCGGCAGGAAAGTCTGGCTGGGATGTGACTCGAGGCGCATGCTCAGGAGGTATGAGTTTCGCCGCACGAATAGATCCAAGTAACCTATCACTATACACTGGCTGAACTCCCAGTATCCGCAAACCAATGTTCAACGTTGGCCGCGTTAGGTCAACTCTCCAATTGTCATCGGTTGTCAATGGGGAACAGTCTCGTGCCTTTCCATTGAGTAGGTCATAGATTTCTTCACCAACGAACTGCGCTATTTCAGTAGTGGTAACAGTGCTAAATGGTAGAGTATGTGAAGGATTGTAGCAGGATCCTCTGAAGGTGGATGGTTCCAACGAAGGCAGGAACGTCAAAACATCCTTCAGGGCGTCATAAGACTCTCTTACGAATGATCGGACTTCCAGCAGGAATGTTTGGTCCGATGGAGGGTAAGTGCCCGCATCTATACATTCCGGTTTCCCTTCAGACCAAGCTCTTGTACCCTGGTACCTTGGTTCCTTGTCATGATTTCCTTTGAGTACTCTATTGATATGAGACTTTTGAAGCATTTTTCTGACCGACTCGAGATTCTTATCCGATACAACAAGGTAAACGGAGTCGGCACATTTCATTTCCCCAGCAGTGTAACAATCGAGGCACATGAGCAAGTGATCGCGATCGCAGAATCGGAGAATGACATGGTTTGAAAAGAGGCCGCCTGCTGCCTGGATTGTGATGGGGGTGAGACGGGGGCCATAAAAGCGATGATACCACTTGTCGAGAGTCTCAACAATGCATTCCAGCGCGAAATCCTCGAGGCCTACGCATACCAACACAAGAAGTCGGCTCAACACAGAGTGGTGAGGATACGATAGCTTGCAGCACCTTTGAGAACAGAGAATGCGACAGAAAACTTGAACTTGGGATTAAACCCCGACATTCTGGTCTCCAAGTTGCAATGACAACTGAATGTCCGGAGTCGGCCGATTCCAATACGTAAGAGGCGAAATCGAGTGAAGTTCCTCAATGAGACGTCCACCGAAGTACATCACCACTATTGGCCTGTTCTTCACGGCAACGGGGGTGTCTTCTGGCTTTGACCGCCCAGGCATTGGTCGCGGGATACGATCAGGTGGGTGGAGCTTGATCGAAGGCTGGCGCAACCGTCCTTTCTTACACTCGTCTTTCATGCTTTAGATGGGTCACTCGGTGGTCCCAGTATGCCAGAAGCGGAAGCAAGAGAAAGGCTTGTGATATCACAATGGGATGATTGTTTCAAGACGGCAGTGCACACGATCCAATCTGAGTACGCGATGCGATATCCCACCATTGAGTTATTTGAAAATTCCTCTCAGGTGCTCTCAGAACAGAGAGCTCGATCTTCCATCTCGCGTTCGAGGTGTGAAAGTCCATTCCTTTTGCATCGCGCCTTCCACTTCGAGCATTTTTTCCGTATAGCATCCATCTCAATGACCTTATGCGAGATCACTACAACCGAGAGACTATCTGTCCCTTTGGAGTGTCAGGAATACCGGAACGAAGCCCACTATACTTTCAGTGATAAGCGGCTGTCGAAAATTGATACTGTGCAGTCTCAATGCGTCGAGTATGTGCCTGGTTTTATTCGAAACCCAGATCTTTTATGAACCACCATCCCCTTTACACGCTCAAAGAGCACTTTCTCGCAGTGCACAACTCTGGACAAGCTACTCGGGCTACCTCCGTGAAATACGTAAGAGAAACGCGAAGGACATTACGCGCCTTTTTGATAAAGCATTTGCTCCAGCGCAGCTTTGCTTCGCTTTTGGTACCTGGAATGAAGTTGGTGGGTCTCAGTGGATACGTCCAGTACTGAGGGCCTTGTACTTAATAGTTCTAAGATATCGCTAAGTCACTGTACAGGAATGCAACTATCGAGATTTCAGCACTTCTTGCAGTCTTACGACGAGATGCCGACCGAATGGCTCTCGCTGCTGAGGAGATATCTAAGTCGACTGGGGTTCGCGGATTCAAGCCCGTCGCCATTCTCACTACTAACTTTCAAGTCGTAAGATATTTGGTTCATTGTCCTCTGCTTTGGAGCAAACATCCATCACGCTTGATCGCTCTGCCAATCAATTCCGCAACACACTGTACGAGACGTGGGACGAGGCAAGAAGGAAACCGAGTACTATTCTGACTTATCTTGACCAATCTCCTCAACCAGCTCCGGGAAATGCTACATGTTGCCTCACACAAGTTTCATCACGAGATGCAACAACATCGCTCCGAGGTCGTGTCAACTGTAAGTTCCGTGCTCATTGTTCACAAACAACTGAATTCAAATCCTAGGTTTCGCTCGAGTTTCAATCGTCCTTTGTGGAGGTAAACGACGACTCTTCATACCCTCCAGGAAACCGACATGATCTTAGCATGACGAAAAATTTACGGGCATCTTGATCACCATACAACGGGCCATTGATGACTACAAACACGTCACACGTAGTATTTTCACTGATATAATCGTGAACCTCACTGCAGTAATGGTGGGTGTCTCGCAGCCATCACGACCGACAAATCTTTAATTGCCATTGCAGAGCCACGCGAACTTGCAATGGGGGGTTCTACATTCTCACATAGATTTATTGCAGGAGGTTGGTCCATTTCCCCCGTCAGTCGAACGTAGGTCAAACGGTGTTGCTTCAGAACATGTATGAGCTTTCCAAGCGTAGCCACGTTGTCCTACATGAGGTCGAGCTTGGAGCGAACGCGGCAACTCGTGTCCATGTAAGACTATTGCTGTTTTCTTCAATAACAACTGACTACGTTATAGCAAGCATTGGAGAACTCGGTGCTTGCAGCAGAGAAAGCTACGGAGTCCTTGATTGCACTGACAAATGTTGCCAACACAGAGATGGTGTTCTTGAATTCGACCGCTCAAGCGGTGCATGCTAATTTCGCAGAGTTAATGCATCCCATCCCAATCCTCGCAAGTGACGTGTGGAGACAGTGGGCCGTGTCACTGCGACAGTTTGCTCCCGATTATAGTGCGTGACTTTCCCTACTCGAGCAGGTCATTCCGTCTCATCCAAACGTGAGTCCTTGATATGTTTAGTTCACATTTGACACGAATACTTGTCACTACGCTACGAACCATCGTTGCTCTACTGCGAGTTATTTTGGTGTATTTCGGGGTAAGACTAATGGTTTTTGGATCTCTCTGCGAAGAGTGATCTTTGCTGCAGAGCGGGGTACTGGTGATTTTATCGATCAGCCGACGTTTCTCAGCAATGGTTGCAACCAGTCGTTCAGCGCCCCAGCCAGATGGCACTCCAAGGTACCCGAAATAGCCAGCCTTCGCTTCATTAAGGCCGCTGAGTTTTGCTTCCATCTTCAGCAACTCGCTCATACTAACAGGGTATCGTAAACGCACCAAGAATAAAGCCCGGGTATCACTACCTTATAATCCGTGAAGAAATGTTCCAGAAGGGTATTGTTGTGATGACCGTGAGAGGGTTGACATTCTGGCAAAGGCTACTAATGGCATAGTTCGACCATCGCAGACGCATATATATATGCTGTGATGTATCACAGTAGTACCAGCACCACAAAACTCTTGAGATTCCCATGAAGGAACCATGCGAGGTTTCTCACTGTTTTTTCCTACACAACAGAGTCACTTCCCCAGCCCACAATTACGTAACTTCTGACGCTGAAAACGTGCGAATATAATACAGTTCTCCCACTATATATTGTAGCGGAGTTGTCCGAATTATAGTGTTATATTGTTATAACAAGTGGAATCCCGCGCGTGGCAGCGGATTCCCCAACAAGACTGCTCTTGCCAGCTTCGCCAACCACCCAAGTGCAAACACGACACAACCTCCGCCTGGCATGTCATATCCCATAGGAAGCCGTGAGATTGGTCCAGAAGCTCAGCCTGGTCAAGCCCGGATTCGCAGGTCCAACGTCAGCCCCGACGTGCTTGTTACCGAACCTCAAGAGGGTATTCACACTGTCTATGATATCTTGCAACATGCAGCACGAACGTATCCTAATAAGGATGCCCTGGGCTGGAGGGATATTGAGAATGTCATCGAAGAGGAGAAAGAGGTCATCAAGGTATGCTCGAGTCTTGGCTCCATCCTACCCACCAATCTTATGCATTCCATTCGGTAATGGCCAGATGGTCGCTGGAAAGACAGTCACAGAGAAGAAAACTTGGAAATATTTTCAACTCTCGCCGTATAGGTACATCACTTTTGCCGGCTTTCGTGACAAGGTTGCCACGGTCGCGAGTGGTTTGGCGTCGCTCGGCATCGCCCCTGGTGCGGTCTTCAACGTATATGCTGGGACAACTGTAAATTGGCAATTGATGAGTCACGCGTGCGCGTCAATTGGTGTGACGATCGCAACTGCATACGAAACTCTTGGAGAGGAAGGGCTGAAACATTCTCTGTCTGAGCCAGACTGTGTAGGGGTTTTCACAAATCCTGATCTTCTTCCTACACTTTCCAAGGTCATCGAGAACACACCAACCGTCAAAACAGTCATTTATGATGACAAAGCGACGCCAGCTGTTCTAGAGAGCATAGCCAGAGCACGTCCAGATGTCAAGGTTCTCAGTCTGGAAGAGGTCCTAAAACTTGGATCAGATTCTTCCATCCCCGATCTTGCCGCTCGTGCTCCCAAGAGAGAGGACTTGGTTTGTATTATGTACACCAGCGGCACGACCGGATCCCCTAAGGGAGTGATGCTTACACACGCGAACATTATATCCGCTGTTGGTGCAGTCATCAAACACCTCGGCCATCGTCTTCATTCCAACGATTTTTTCCTCGCCTTCTTGCCCCTTGCTCACATCCTCGAGTACGTAACAGAGCTGTCTCTGTTCTACCTTGGGATGACCACTGGGTATGGCAAAATCAAAACCCTGACTGACGCCTCAGTACGCAATTGTCAGGGAGACATTGGCGCGTTCCGTCCAACCCTCATGGTCGGCGTCCCTGCAGTGTGGGAAGCAATCAGAAAGGGTGTGCTGGGTAAAGTCAACAAATCAGGTGTCATTTCCAAAGCAGTATTTCATGCTGCGTACACATTAAAGAAGAATAAGGTGCCTCTGCTTAGTGCAGTGGCGGATGCAATAGTTTTCTCCAAAGTTAGGGCACAAACTGGCGGCCGCTTGCGCCTTGCTCTGTGTGGTGGTGCCGCCCTATCCCATGAAACCCAGGAGTTCTTGTCTGTGTCTATTGTCACTGTACTTCAAGGTGTGCAATGGAACCACCCAACCTTGTGCCTTCGGCTGACTATTGCACATTAAGGGTATGGCATGACTGAGTCCTGCGGGTGAGTAAAGTCCTTACAAAAGATGCGACGCGTTTCCTGATGCTTTTTAGCATGTGTACTGTCCTTACTCCAGATCAGTTTATCTATGGATCTGTCGGCACGCCGATGCCTTCGATTGAAATCAAGCTTGTCGATGTTCCAGAAGCCAATTACCTCACCTCCAATTCACCTCAGCAAGGTGAAGTGTGGATTCGTGGTCCCAGCGTAACTGGTGGCTACTTCAAACGAGACGATCTCAATAAGGACCCAAATGTCTTTACCCCAGATGGATGGTTCAGGACCGGGGACGTCGGCCAGTGGAACGTAGACGGCACGCTGACAATCATTGATCGGTGCGAACAGTGTGGCCTAGGTGTGCCAGATACTGACACCTTCCTAGGATCAAAAATCTCGTGAAGCTTCAAGGTGGCGAGTATATCGCTCTGGAAAGGTTGGAGTCGATCTACAAATCGTGTCAATATGTGGCGAATATTTGCGTCCACGCCGTTCCTGACGCCCGTCAACCAATGGCTCTAGTTTTCCCACATGAGGCAAACCTGCGTCACGCTCTTATCACTTCCCCGCCACCTGGTTTTGCGGGTGACGCCCAACATTCGGATTTATCGACCATCTGTGCGGACAAAAGCGTTCAAAGCATGGTCCTGAAGGAATGCAATGCAGTCGGGAAAAGCGCGAATTTTAAAACTATCGAGCTCCTGGAGGCCGTTGTGTTGACATCAGATGAGTGGACTCCTGAATCAGGTTTAGTCACACCAGCGCAGAAACTACAGCGGCGCGCGCTGCACCACAAGTATAAGGATGAAATAGCTGTGAGTCCGCTGATTTACCTTATGACACATCTGAGATTCCTGTACAATCTAGGCCGCATATTCTGCTTGAACTTGGCGTTGGACGGGTTGGTTCACGCACGTATCCGAATTTATTGGTGTTGGCCACGAGTCCCTCAAATTGTTTGATGCCTGATGAGACTTGGCACACACTGTACTACTGATGAGGTACCACTCCAATATTGCCGAAGTGATTAAACATTTGACTCTCATGGTGCCCACGTGCACAGTGATTGAGTAGTCGCTGGTCCCTCGTAAGACGGTTAATGCGTTCCGAAGCATGGACATGAACATGCTCTCTTGAGGTGTGCTCTTGGCCTGCCCCAATACAGGCGATGGGTCTACATATCATTGCTGAGTGAAAATGAGATGAGTGGGGTACTACATAGCGCCTGAGTTGCAAGCACTGATAGCGACCTCATTGAGGTCGACCTGTAAGAGTCACTAGTACTACTTATCCTATGTGGATCTTGGCTAAATAAACACCCGAAAGGAAGGCAACGACAGTGATACCGAAGGCCACTGTGCAGCCACGGTGTCAAATAGAATTGAAGCAGGCTGACGGCGCATGTGTGGATGGACGGATAAAGATGTTTAATTGAGAAAGTTGCCAGAGGGACAGACAAGCCACAGAACAAGTACGAGTATACAAGTGCGCGTGTTCAATGCGGGTGGAGATGGAACATGAACAAATGGACAAGAAATATTTTCATGTGGGTTGAAGGGAATCACCAGTCAGACTACCATATTGTCAGCCTGAAAAAGGGTATCAAGAGCAACAGTGATTGGGAGTCCACAGCACATACAATCAGCATCTGACGTCTTGGGGTCCGTAACCGTGGGAATCCAGCAAATGTCTACATCCAGCTCCGTGCCCACAGATCCACTCGTTTTGCAGGTTGGGGACAGTCAGTAAATTTGTATTGAAATGGTAATTATTGTTTGAGTTGTTTAGGCGCTGCAAGCTCGGCCATCCAGTTTGAGGGGAACTGGTATAATCAAATATGTTTACGTCCGCGTTCGAGTTGCCGCATCCTAATCACGTGTCAGTCCGTGGGAAGTCTTGAAAACCCTTTGACAACTGTTCCACAAGTGGGGAGGGGCTACATTATGTTTGGGCATATTACGGGTCGAGCTTGCAGGTCGACTCTGTGCCTCCATCGTGGATTCGCGACGCATGCTAGCACTCCCTTCAATATCATGGCACTCGATCATGGCCAAGCAACTTCTTCCCTCACGCTTCTCTTGAAAGCCGGTTCGCGATATGAGACTAAGCCTGGCATCGCTCGTGTACTTAAGAACTTTGTCTTCAAGGTGGCATTCTCGTTCCATTGTTTTTTTTTATCTCGAAACCCGTATAACTGACGAGGCGATGGACGTCGCGTCCCGTATTCACAGGGCACAACTGAGCGTTCTGCTCTCAGACTGGCTCGTGAAAGTGAACTGTATGGCGGGATACTTTCTGCATCATTAGGAAGAGAGTATCTTGCTCTTACGGCAGAGTTCCTTCGAGGTGATGAGTATGTCAGTTCAATTTGATCATTTATCGATATTTATGTTTTTGGACAGGGAACACTTCGTAGATGTGTTGTCCAGCGTCTTGTCCTCTTCCAATTTAGCAACCCACGAACTTCGGGAGCTTGTCGGCCCACTTGTTGATGCTGAATGCAATGCTGCATCTGCAAACCCTACCATCATTGCAATCGACACTGCTCACTCTCTTGCTTTTCGTTCTGGGCTGGGCAATCCACTCTTCACTACTCATAGAGGGGATATTTCCGTCGAAGACGTGCGCGCATTCGCAGCGAAAGCGTTCACACAAGATAATGTCGCGGTCTTAGGAAATGGCATTAGCTCTTCTGTCCTCACGTCCCACATTCAAAAGGGACTGAGCAAATTACCAGGCGGGGCCACTACTGCACGGTCTACGACCAAGTATTTTGGTGGGGAAGCCCGCATTGAATCGCCCTCGAGGCCCACACTGTTCATTGGTTTTGGGACATCGTCTCCGTTGTCTGCGCTCCCAGTGCTTGCGGCTTACTTGGAGCCCACGCCTTCACTGAAATGGACCCCAGGGACGTCGCCACTTTCCAAGGTACCGCAGGGCGCTTCTGTAGAGATTGTGCATGAAACATACAGCGACGGGGCATTGCTTGGAGTACTGGTTCAGGCTCCGACCATCGCGGCTGCAAAAGAGGCTGGGACAATCGCTGCCAAGGCTTTGAGAAATTTGAGCTCCATTAATAAGCAGGAACTTCAGAAGGCGATCTCCAAAGCCAAATTCAAGGCAGCTAGTGCACTTGAGAGCCGAGAGACGACGGCAGTTGCCATTGCACCTCAGGTATGCGGTCTTGTGTTCTCGCTCTTTATTTTCGCATTTCCTGAGATGATTGGTGGTCAGGTCTTCACTGGAAAAGGCGATTTAGTTCAAAGCACATTGAAAGAGCTTGAGAGTATTGCTGAAAGCGAAGTGAACAAGGTAAGATGTATCATCAGGATTAGCCTACACTTTTGTCCCGTGTTTCACGGAATGCTGACGTTGTGGATGGGAATCCATCTCTTTAGGCTGCGAGGAGCCTGACGTCCGGTAAGCCGACGTATGTTGCCATTGGGAGCGGAGCCTTGCCCTACGCAGACGAACTTGGACTTTGAAGAAGGGAATCGTGGGACGCCGTAGAGCAGGATCAATTGCTATAATAATGCAGCCCATCGTGTTGCAGCCGGATATTGATGCATCAAATATATGGTTTGACGATGCGAAGAGACGATGAAGTGCGTGGGTCGTCGTGCTGGTCTGCCCCAAGAATGTTACCGAATTATATAAATAAACTCGTGGAACCACTGAATGATGATTGCTGCCGGCAATTCCCGTTGAAAAAATAGCAGCGCTCGCCCTATCACCGAACTTCCGTTCACGGAGAGGATTCTGATTGATTGGATTCTGGAATCGTCATGTGCAATGCAATTTAATCGGGATTTCACTCCAGTGGCTTGGTTTTGCATCCGATCTTGATTCTGTCTTCTCTCCCCGAGTCTCTCGCCTCTGCCGACGGGGACATCATCGACCACTCCTTGGAACGATCACTGAAGCTCTTACATCCATACTAGTGATCACTCCCAAGTACAAGGGCACTGGGGTCCAGCATCCTTTACTTTTACTTTTCGTCTCCCACCGTTTTGGTCAGCGTGTACCTTGTTCTCACCGGAACAACCAACAACAATAACTCACTCATTATCATTAACACAGACCGTATCAACAAAGAGCACTGGTACTACTCGTTTCCACTCGAGATCCATAACATTCGCCGTCTGTGGTGAGTAACTGTTCACAGTATTTGTATTCATGACACTACTGACTTCACCTTCACTTCTCGCTTCTCCTATGAACCAACCAAATTATTAATACTTGTAGCCAGCAACTTACACATTCTCAAAACTCACACACATAATCTGCGAACAGACTTGATCCCGCTGCGGACTGCTGCGTCCGCACTGTCCATCTCCTGCTCGACGACTTCGGACGACGCCCAATAGCCTCTGATACTTGATTATCATCATCAATCGTCCATTATCTAATCCCAATTTCTCTCCATGGATGAAGGGCCCCGTCTCGAGTACGAGCTCATCGTCCGTCAACAGCCAAAAGCGGCTCGTATGTGCGGCTTAGGTGTGCATTCCCCCCATTCACCTGGCTAATCCTTTTTTTTTTCTTTTTCATTTAATCATCTCACTTGCTGACTTTTATCCATTTTACTTTCTCCCTTTTATCGCACTTGCCAACGTGCCCTTTACACTAAGGAGGCAAAGGTGTGTTCTCTCACACTCTCCACTCAGCCTTATCTTCATCAAACCATCTACTCATCTATTCATTCACTTTCCTTCAATAGCGGATCGGCGTCCCATTGACCCTCCTCCAATTGTCCAACTTCGCGTCAGCGAGTATCCCAAGAATGCCGCACCTGGGGATGCACCCACTCCGACGACGTCCTTTCTCCAAAATCCCTACTATTTCATGTTCGCCTCTCTCGCTGCCCCGGATTCTGACGATGAACTTCATGTTCTCAAAGATGGGCGGACTAGATGCACGACTGGCTCTGTCGTTTCCAGCCTTTATCATCTCAAAGATACCGAAAACGGTGGTGTTGATGCGGGCTTTTTCGTCTTCCCCGACTTGAGTGTCCGCACTGAAGGCAGCTACAGGCTTAAATTAAGTTTATTCGAAGTAAAAGGGTAAGGATATTTTTTTATTCATTCGTCATTACCACCGCCACCCTTATACGGCTATGCGCAACCCCTCGTAGGACCAAAGTTCATCACTGCAAGTCTATCTTTTCCAATCCTTTCTATGTCTACACGGCGAAAAAATTTCCTGGCATGGAAGGTAAGTTTCTGTCATATTTCGCACCGTCTCCGTGCCTGCTTCTCTGATTTTTGTTGAATAAATACACGCATCACCTATTCAATTCATTTCACAGAGTCCACGCCACTATCCTGTTCTCTTGCAGATCAAGGTATCAAGATTAGGATACGAAAAGATATTCGTGTCCGCAAAAAGTCGCTCCCATTCCCAGCCCCTGAGAACAGCGTGGAGGGTAACGATAGTCAAGACGGAGATGCTCCTTCGACCTCTTCCACCGTCCAGGCGACCGAAGAACTGCCAGCTGAGGATTCCCGTCCTAACAATAAGCGCCGTGCTCTGGACAGCGGCAAACCAGAAAGCATCAAAGGGAAGGGGAAAGCCGCGAGGCCCGCGAAACGCCCACGCCTCGTCAATCCCGATCCTTCGCAAGAGAAGGAGTCCGAGCCGCCGTTGTCCCAACCGTGGACCTCATACCCCCCTTCCGGTGCCTCGTTTGAGTCTACGTATCATTCAGCACCGACTTCCAGTGCGGGTCCTTCGAATTCTACTGCTGAATGCACCGCTCCAGACGTACCACCTACAGCTGTATCGCATCCTGCACACGGACAGCAAGCCACGGAGTTGGCCAATCCTCCCTCGGCCTCTCATCCTCCTGTAACATGGGAGGAGCCCCGCCCTCCAACCGTTACCCCTCAACTCGAAGCTGCTCCACCAGCTGATCCGGCATCTCGACGAGCACACCGGCCACAGGATGATTATTACCGACCGTCCCCAAGTACTTCACATTCTGGAGCGCTCGTGTCCTCGATAGGTCTTCCTGAGCCTCGGCCCACCCCTCCTCAACCACAACCCTACCCACATCCATCGTCTCATTTACCTCTTAACCGACCCACGCCTCGTGAAATGTACGGCATTGCACACCCTCCTCACCATCCGAGTACCGCTGGTCCTTTCTCCCATTCCCAAGATTTAGCATCTCACCCCTCACCTCTTCCTCGGACAGGGGCGTATCCATCATCTTCCAGCATTAACTATAACCCTTATTCAACCGCTTATTACAACCCAGTACACTCACTTGACCCTGGTTCAACGAGTACGTTCCATCCCCTCGTTTTGGCTCTCAGGGCCATCCATCTCTGCTCGCTCTCCTGACCATTCCTTAATAGCCTATACTCCGTATGCAACGTCGGGATACTCGACAACAGAATATCGACAACCAGATCCTCTTGCTCGCAATGAACGCCTCACCATACCGCCTCAAGAGTCAACGCGAGAGATTATTCTCCCTCCATCGTCAAATTCGGCTTACAATTCGTACGTAATTTCTCCTCCCACACCATCCTATGGGGTGGCAACAAGTGCCGCTTCGTACCCATACGTATCCGAGCCTCGACAAGAGAGTGCCGCTCTACCAATGTCCCCCCATCATTCTGCAACAGGAACACTCAACTATCCTTCCCAAACTTCCTACGCAACTCGGCCTGAGCAAACCTGGTCTACAACGTCACCGCATCCGTTGCAGCCTAGCCAAGGACCGCTGGGATACGCGTACCGACCCCCTCATGATGTTGACACATTCCAATATCCGGGAAGCACCATTCCTAGAGCGGATGATGCTCGCAGTGCTTTGCACCTCGGCCCCTATGATGTTCCTCAGGATACTCCCGACAAGCGTCCTATTTCTAGCGAGGAGGCGAGTCCAGCCGCCAGTCCACGGGGCCGTAATTTGACCCTACCTCCACTTCGAGCTGGCCCAACTCCTGCGGCCCCCTTTGCGTCTCACGTCCAGTCGCCAACAGAATCTCACTATGTACCTCCAGACGTTTCCGCAGTTCAATATTACACTACACAAAATCACCCCCAAATCCAACATTCCCCCCAGCTTCCACCGCAAGCGGCGGTGAATTACCGGTACGCTCATCAGGTGATGGAGGCTGGGTATTATCCGTCAAATGTCCACCCACCCCAGCACCCGGCGTACGGAAGACGTGTCGGGGATGTAGCCTCGAATACGTCTTCGAGTGGCTCTACCTCCGTCACCCCGCGTACTCCTATTATCCTGCCCCCTCCCAACCACGAGATGACACCCAATGGCGGGAAGAAGAATCCCCTAAGTATCGGACATATCGTCTCCGACCGTGCATAAGAGCGAGTGATTTGTCTCGCTCTCGTTCATGCGTTATCTCGGGCGTTTCACGTAGTATTGTGCCGACACGAATGCTCCTGCATTTCATACCTGGGTTGATGTACACAATTTTATCTTAGGATAACATTTTTATTTTGACCGGATGAAGCTGTTTTCACTGTAGTTCTTACTCAGAAACCCCTCATCCAATGCCTATTACCTACCTCCGGCCGCGCGAGCGTTGCGCCTCGTCGAAGACGCGACCAAGAAAATCATCGAACTTTGTGCATACACGAGGTTTGTCTGTGTTGAACGCTTGAGATATTCAAATGTGAGGCAATGACAAATTTATATGTTGCCGAAATTGAGTCACTGTGAGGTCTCGACTTTGGAAAAGAACGTCAAAGATATCACCTTAGTGTCGTCGCTGACCGTATCACTGTTGCTATTGCAGTCATGTCTGATCTAGATCAGCAAGAAGGGACTGCGTCTGGGCATTCAACGCCTGCACACCCAGCTTCACCAACTCCCGAAGGTCCCCTCGAACAGTCCGGGGATGAAGAATCCTCACCCAGCCGAAGTCCTGAGCCTGAAGAGACACTCCCTGACGCTTCTCACCCCGAGCAAGGGGGCGCTGACGTAGTGGATGTTGCAGAGGATTCTAATTGCATTGAATCTCAGCAAGAAGGTACTATTGAACCTTCTTCTGTCGCTCCTACCGAGAAACCGGCAAAGCCAAAATCCAAAGCCAGACCTCGTTCTCCAACGCCTCCGCCTCCACCTCAGCCAGCACCCATCACGATTCGACTCGACATTCCTTTGGGAGGTCCATCCAACTATGCTGTCAATATTCTTGAATGCGCAAAGGAAGCAGGACAACACCCCCCTACCCCGCCGCCAAGAAGACGCGACAGCGTCTCTGGAAGTGAGGACGATGATGACGATGATGAAAAGTCCAAGGGAGGACAGGCGAACGACACAGCTTCGAAATTAAACATCCCCGTCAAGCCGAGGCGTAGGAGACGACGGGCCGACCCAGAAAATGAATATTACGACCTGAACGACCCTTTCATTGATGATTCGGATTTAGGTGTTGATGCTCCAACCCACTTCGCTCAAACCAAACAGAAAGGATTTTACGTCAATAGTGGTGATGTTACACTTGTTCTTGATAGGTACTGGGTGTCCCGTCTTTCTTCGTGACCGACGCTGAAAGACTTCTTAAGTGAATCGAAACTGGGCAGAAAACGGAAAGCTGGTTCAGCTTCGACTACCTCAAAATTGCCATCATTCCTTACCGCAGCGCGACCCGGATTTAATTCATCTCGCTCCACTCTACACGGACTGGCATCCAAACCTGAGAGCGCGTTGCAACCCCCAGATGTCCTACCCTTTCAACTACCTGAGTTTCCAAGCCGGGACTCGGCAGCACAAGCTGACGACTCAAGCCCACAGATTAACAGGGAAAGTACTGTAATTTCCCGAGAACCCCCCCGTTCCGTGGGCAATGGCACACAAGACAGTCCCATCGCTTTGGACGACAATGATCAACCTGATGCATACTCGGAAACAATGAACGCTTCCAGCAAACGAATGAAGATGGAAAACGGGGCCAGTGTCAGCATTTCTACTCTACAGACCTCGAATGGCACGAAAACGGACCACGAGTCTCAAAATGGCGATCTCTCTTCTAAAAAGAGGAAACGAAGCAGTACTGGCGACTTAGTGCGTTATATATATATATCTTTCTTTCAAGTCTTATACGCTAAAGCTGTAAAGCTTCATGAATTCTCGCCTCTTATGCAAGAGGAGTTTCGCAAGTTACAGCCCCTGGTAGCGAAAGAAAGTTTCATTCTTAAAAATAAATTTCCTCCGGCTCTCCGTGCTCCACTCTCCGAGGTTGCTCTCAAAGCTGTCGAATTGGATGAGTATGGCGAAAATTTCTTCAAGTATATCACAGAGATATTTCCTTGGAACAAGTTCACCATGACAGTTCGTTTGAGCTTCTGAATGCCTCGTTTCCGATGTCTAACGCCCTCTTTCACCCAGAAACTTGTCAAGAGACTCATATACGATAGGCACGTCAAGATAATAAATCATCGCATTGATGCTCTTTTGGAAGAACTCAAGATCATAGTCGAGGAAGGTTTCCTCGCTGCACAGCAAGCGCACAAAGATGAGGTGACAAGATGGGGTAAATCCGGAATGTCTTGAGAACTTCCATGCTTTATGATCTATTGATATCTTTCAGAAGAAAAGCAGGAGAAGAAGCGAATAAAAGCGGCAAGGGCGCAATCCTTTGATTCTTTAATAAAATTGCTTATTCCCCCGCGCTGTTAATCTCTAGGAATCAGAAAATGCTCCCGCTGAGGTCGCAGCAAACCAAGATGATATTGGTAGTGCTGCCCCCGCTAAGAGGGAGCGTGACACAGCCCGCCCTGTTCAGAGATATCGATGGACAGACCCTATCAAAAGTTGTGTATGGCAGATGGTGTCCCTTAATAACACCCTGGCATCCATGGCCAACGTGATGCAGTAAGCACCAACACTCCTTCCGCCGAACGCATTGATCTATCAACTATAACAGCGAATATGAGCCAGGAAATCATCCCCTAGTTAGTGACCAAAGCATGAGGAAGGCACTTTACCAACGGGTATGCACTTGCGCGGATCCCACGTCTTCCACACCTCTCACATTGAGATAGATCGTTGGGGTGTTCCCGGAAGGCTGGATGACTAGTGGACTCATTTCCCGCGAAAGTGCGCTCCTTGTACTAAAACCGCTGCTTATTTTCTCATCCTGATGCTCAGCGAGTAACATGAAGAAGAAGGTTCAGATGGCCGAACAAGAAGAAGAGGTTTCTGATTAATTGAAAGGTTGCCATCTGAGAAATTTGGCTGGTCATAATTTTTTGGGCATCTCACCTACAGTGCTTCGTTAACTTTTTCGTTGTTATTTGGCTCAACTAGCCTTGTATGGGTGGCAGTGTACCAAAATCTATCATTGATTCGTTGCAGTGTGCATTTTGAGTTCCCAGTTGCTGCAGGAGATGAGTATTCCAACAATCTCCCAGGAAGACCTACAGCATGCATTCTCGGTTCGTGCTTGATAAGCCGCTTCATTCTTATGGCAGAAATTCATCGGACCCGACTCGTGGCGTAGATAGTTCAGCAACTTTATTCTGGACACTGTTCACCCGATCAACAGCACGCTCTTCAACAGCAACTCTTCAACTTTCAGAAGCGCTCCGAAGCATGGACAATAGTTGGTCCATTTCTCAATCATGAAGCAAGTAACCACCCGTGTTGGCTTAAGAGGCCGCTATTCACATTCACTTGCCAAGAATCCAAACGTCCAATTCTTTGGTGCTCATACGGCCCAAGTCAAGATTGCCCGTGATTGGTATGTCTGAACTCGTGTTGACTGTCTAACACTACACTTCATATATTATCATATAAGGGATACGATTCCCGAAACTGATATTGAAGCATTTCGAGAGTCATTGCTTTTGCTGACCTCGCAAGCTGCATCATCAGGAAAGCCAAAGACTGTCCTGCGCAAATTATTTGTTGCCGTGCGTTGACCGAGAAACCCTGTAATCCATGTGTTGAGATTTCTTAGGTGGTGTCACTTGGGTTGAGACTGTGCTCATATAACCCTCCTCGATGGGAAGATTGGGTGCTCAGCTCTGTTCGCACATTCTCCGCCTCGTCTTCATTCCCTCATGAGGCTCTCCTTACTTATCTCTCTATCATCGCCGAAGAGGCTTCGAGATCTGACCTTGTTGGACCCAGCCGGTAATGTTATCCGAAACGCTCAGTGCGTCGAGCTCATCTTTGGGTTTAGTGCTCATCTCAGCACCGCCTTGAGAAGCGCCAGCTACTCCGTCCTCCAAGCTATATTGAGCTCCTTGAATAATCCGGAACGTGATGTCAGCGAGAGAGTTGCCGCTTGTAAATGCTGTGAGACGTGGATACAACATCTACCAGCGAAGTGAGCGGGGAGTAGCGTTCGCGTGGGCTAACATGGACTCATACACCTCCAAGTGACATTACTAGCACACTTCCGTCGCTTTTTGCTAATCTGACCGACCCCCTGATATTCGTCTCTGCTGCTAGCATTTTGGAGGAGATTCTGACATCGTCACCATTTTCAAATGGCACGGGCACTAGAGTTTTGACAGAACCACTTCTAACGTGGTTAGATGAGGTTGGTCAGAATATATTCCAAAACAGTCTCGAAGGTTCGCCTCAAGCTCTTCCAAACCCATTGGAAGCCGCTAATGAGACGCAACATATTAGTTTCTGCCATCGATGAGGTTTCAAGAGGCTTGTGCAAGCTGCTCGTGGCCTTAGGAGACCATTCCGTCGCGTACATGGCATTACACCTTTCATCGCGCCCGATTCAGACATTTTTGCGGGTTTTCTTAGGTTATACAGGATTCCCAGGGTGGTACGGTGTTGACGAGGAGGAAAGCGAGGTAATTGAAGGCACTCGTATGTAAAGCGATATCTCATCAATATTTTTCTAGATGACAACATCTTTCTGGACTTACTTTGGGGAAGCGCTCCTTGATTCAGAGTTCATGTCCGATCCTTCAGCGTCGGAGACGGTTATGGCAAAAGGTGTCTTTGCAAAGCTAGTTGATATACTTGTACGGAAGTGTACATGGCCCTCGTCATCTGACTTAAGTGACTGGTCGACAGGTGGGGCCAAGCGTTCTATACCTTCCGCCCTCCTAGTCCCTGATATGATCCGAAGACCAAATTGACAGGTTCATTGCGTGGGTCGCATTCTTCATGATGATTATGGTTGCCCCATCTTTCCCCAGGTACCGAAGGGATCTCGGAGAGGCCGTTGTAAATGCGTACGTCACCCCTATGTCTTCAGCTTGGCGTACTCAGCAGCAGTCTCAGTAGTTATTACATAATAAAGGACGAAGCTTTGCGTATCCTGGTCGATCCTGTCTGCGATAATGTCTTGCTTTCGCCAGACGTTATCAACTGGGAAGTTGGTGTCAATTGATTACATGGCATAGCTTATGCTACTAACCCATAACGCGAACAGACTATCGAAGCATCTTTACATTGTGTGAAATGTGCTCAAGATGCCGTCCCACTCCAAGAGAATATCTATTTGCGGCGATTGTTTTCAATACTTACTGAAATTCCTGCATCTGGAAACCACCGCGTCCGGCAAACCGCACTCAATCTCATCGGTACTTTCACTTGTTCACTAGTTAATAGTCTTCCTGAGAAGTCTAACGATAGGGGAATATTCTACATGGTTTTCCACACAAGACTCTGCACTCCTCCTGAAAGTTGTCGCGTACGTTTCGAGGAGTCTTGGCGAGCATGGACTTTCTTTAGTTGCCTCGACGTCAATGAAACAACTCTGCGATGCTAACCGCACTCAATTGGCACCACACATTGCGTCTTTTGGCGATGTTCTAGTTCTTGCGGGGAGCGTACCGGTATGTCCAGAGAAGTGTTTCGGGAGTACCAGAGTAATGTCGTTGTGGATAGAATGCAGAACGTGCCAAAGTCATCGAAGCCGTGTCAAGCGTAATACAAGCCCTTCCTCCAGAACAAGGTGCAGCGCCGACGGAGGTAGGTCAAGGGATGGTTAAGTTTATCATATTATATCAAATTTTCAGGCTGTCATTCGCCCCGTCATCACCGGACTCAGTCTTGCACTAGAGCAATATTCAACGGTGAGTCACCCTTGAGGTACTGCAACCGAGCCGAGTCACATGTGTTTAACAGCAACCAGAGGAAGCACGCACGTCAGTTAATGACCAGTTGGTCCTCTTGGTGGCATGTGCGCGGGGATTAAGCGCGTCCCAAGATACCTTTCTCTACGACGACAGCGATTCGCTCGAACGGTCATCCACTCTACAGGCTATGGAACGCGGGCGTGCCTCTTCTTCCTTGGCGCACTCTCGTGATATAATCCTTAGACTCTTGGCCCAAATAATGGATCTTTGGTCTTCTGACTCTGAGGTGGCTGATGTGAGCGCACGGACTCCCTCCTCCTGTTATTCGTCGGTGACGGATGATGATGTAGACCATCAGCGAATTATTCAAATACATGACAGCTCTCCCGGAGGAGGCCACGCTGATTTCCTTGCCCCCTGCGCCTCTTCTGGAGCTCATATGCGTGGCCGCCAATCGTCAGTTGACAGCAGTTTGGCTAGGCATCGCTGCGAAGCTAGTGCTTCAACTACAGCCCACGTCTTGGACTTCACTGAAACCTGAACCTGATGAAGAAATCCTTGCCTTGGTAAGACAGGCTACCCTTAGCTTAACTGTATCGTCGTTGCGGACATTATCAGAGGAGGGCGCAATGGAAGCGGTTCGTTGAAGCCACCTAACTTGTTCCCTGTGGCTAATCCAGCCTTGTGACAGAATCCAGATTTAGTTCAAGGTTTCTTTGCATGTCTGGATCAAATTTCAATATCCTTCTTCTCCGCGATCATTGCTTTCCCCCCCGATGTTGCGAACGCTGTTATGATGTGTTCAATTCATGCCCTCAAACTGCAGGAACGTTACTCATTGGTTGGGAGCTGCAAATTTTTGGTATAATTCGAACGAATATGCGTTCACCCGTCACCTAGCTAACCTCCTCAATTAGGTCACACTCATTAAGAAGACGACTATGGAGCAGGATGCGAATTTTGACAATTCCCGTAACCTCGTCCGACAACATGGTCAGTCCGTCATTGAAACTCTGATAGTTGGCATTGCTGGGGATGCACCACGGTCAGCCGTACCCAATCTTGCCGCTGTCCTGTCAACGATTGTTTCAAAATACTCTGAGGCAAGAGCCTGGGTCATTAATGCAATGAATCATGTGAGCAGCATTGTGAGTGCCCTCGTCGGGTTGCCGATGAACGTTATTTGCCTTCAGGCTCGACTCAGCCCGAATGGAAGGGTGACTTCCGAGTCCAAGGACGCATTTATGAAGACCGTTATCAGGTGACTCACCATCTCCTTTTAATAGTAGCAGAGGCTCAAGTGGTGTCAACATTCCAGTTCGAGATCATCGGCAAGAACGGCAGCGGCTGCTAATGACTTCTCACTAATCGCGAGAGGTTTGACGGGTACATCCTATGCGGCAGGCACTAGTATATGATTCTTCATGTAACAATCGGCGGCAGGTGAGGGATTCATGTACAAGTGGGAAGTTTCGGCACGCGAAGAGAAACAATATTTTGAAACAGACGTTCAAGCTTTCGAGCGCTTCGCCATCTGTGGACAACATTATCTGTTCTATCACAGGAGACAATAAGCAGAATACGCACCAAATTGAGGGCTGAGCCGGCCTTAAACCATTCAATCTGCCCTTCGTTGAAAGAATGAGCCAAAGAAATTTCCTGACACAAAATATATTGGTTATCTATTTCACCGTCCAATTGCAATGGAATCAACTCACGTCAATAGAACCATCAGAGTGTTTTGCAACGAGAAGTATATTTTTCCCTGGTGCAAATGTTTCGAGACCTTTGATGGTGACTCTATCATCTGGCTGAACTTTGTCGTAGTCTGCAGGGTCAGCAAACGTCAGCGCAAGCATTCCCTGCTTCTTCAAATTGGTCTACGGAGGACGTCAAGTTGCGCAGCACCCATACTGCTATGTTACATCGGACGTACTTCGTGAATCCGGGCAAAGCTGCGGACGATGATGGCCAATCCACCCAGATATCGGGGCTCAAGCGCAGCATGTTCTCGAGAGGAGCCTTCCCCATAATTGTGATCACCAATCACCACCCACTTAATGCCATGATCTCGATAATATTGGGCCACATCAGGAATTGCGTTCCACTCGCCAGTCAACTTATTTTTAACGTTGTTCGCCTCCCCATTCGCAGCATTGATAGCGCCAATTAAGCAATTTCCTAAAAAGGCGTCAAAAGTGACCTGAAGGGACTACAACGTTCACTCACTCGAAATGTTTTGAAGGTGTCCACGATACTTGAGCCAAGGTCCGCCAGCACTGATATGATCGGTGGCTTGACATGCATTAACGAGTTGTATTGAATGTCGGGTGAAATGTCACTCACTACACTTTCCCTTGACTTTAATGAGAATAGGGAGATCGGTAGGCTGCTGGCCGTCCCAAGGTTTGAAAGGCTCTAGTAGCTGGAGTCGATCGCTCTTTGGATCAACTGCAACGCTCACACTAGCGCGATCATGAGGGGGTTTCTGATAGGTGTCCTTGCCAGGGTCGTATCCTCGAGGGGGGAGTTCGTGTCCAGATGGGTCCGAAAATTTAAATGGTTTGCCATCAGCCCCGATAAGGGTATCAGCAAGTGGATTGAAAGTAAGATCTCCGGCGAAAGCCATGGCTGTAACAATGTCGGGGGAAGCAACGAACGCATGTGTGGCGGGATTAGCATCATTGCGACCGGTGAAGTTGCGGTTGTAGGATGTAATGACTGTCAAAATGTCAGAAAGGTTTGACAGTTATTGTGATGACGGCACCCACTGGAATTGGGCTCTCCTTTTTTGACATCTTGACGATCCCATTGGCCAATGCAAGGTCCGCAAGCATTTGCAAGGACGAGGCCACCAACCTTCTCAAAGATTCCGATTTGACCATCACGATCGATGGTAGCGCGGACCTGCTCAGAACCAGGAGTAATTGTGAACTTGCTCTTTACCTCAATGCCATGCTCTGTGGCTTCGCGTGCAATGGAGGCAGAACGAGACATATCCTCATAGGAAGAGTTGGTGCAAGAACCGATGAGAGCGACCTTGAGATCCTGTGGCCAGCCGTTTCTTTTCACCTCCTCCGCGAACTTGGATATGGGAGTCGCGAGATCAGGAGTGAACGGACCATTGATATGAGGTTCCAACTCAGAGAGATTAATTTCGATATGCTGGTCGTATTCTGCGTTCTCGTCCGCTTGGAGGTTGCGCTGGAAGGATTGGGCATAGGCTGCAATCTCGCCGCGTTTAGTTGCTTTGAGGTAATCCGCCATACGGGAGTTAAAGGGGAACAACGAAGTAGTCGCGCCAATTTCTGCTCCCATGTTGCAAATAGTAGCCATTCCTGTACAGGACAGGGACTGAACACCCGGCCCCTTGTATTCCACAATAGCCCCCGTGCCACCCTTGACCGTGAGAATACCGGCAACCTTGAGTATAACATCTGAGGTGCACGTCAAAATTGTTAATTCGCTACGAAAAAGTGGCGATACCTTTAGGCGTGGTCCAGCCTCCAATTTTTCCAGTCAGGTTGACACCAATGACTTTGGGACACTTGAGCTCCCAGGCAAGGTCTGCCATGACGTCGACTGCGTCTGCGCCACCAACGCCGCAAGCAACCATTCCGAGACCACCAGCGTTGGGGGTGTGTGAATCAGTCCCAATCATAAGCCCTCCAGGGAAAGCGTAGTTCTCCAAAATTATCTGGTGAATGATACCGGAGCCTGGTTTCCAGAAACCAATGCCATACTGTGGACGAGTTGCTGATCATTAGGGTGCCTGCCGCAAAACATATAGAAGGAATAGACAACTATCTAACCCACCTTTGCGGTCGCGGTCGCCAAGAAATCATAGACTTCTTTATTTATATTAATGGCACGAGCAAGGTCTTTCGGTCCTCCAAGTTGAGCCTCAATCAGGTGGTCACAATGCACTGTCGTGGGAACAGCTGTGGTGGGCATCCCGGCGGACATGAACTGCAAAAGAGCCATCTGTTGAACGTAGGCTAATAGTGTGAGAACTGTGGCAGATCGGGAATACGGCAAAGCTGACCTGGGCAGTTGCATCTTGGCATGCCACTCGCTGTGGGATTTGAAGTCAGGTGTGCAGAAGAGCCACAAAATACATCGAACACAACTTACATCAGGGCGAAGCTTGAGGTAGCTCACACCCCTAGTGATGTCCTGGTTGTGAGGGTCATCCAAATGACCGTAAAGGATTTTTTCGGATAATGTAAGGGGACGGTTGAGTCTGGCATGTGGACCTTGACATCAAGCACAACGGATACTATCCCATTCTTGTGGAACTCACCTGCCCCTGACAACAGACAAATTGTCCTCGATACGCTGGTAGTTAATATAATTGCCTTGCTCGAGGGGCGACATTTCAACCCTCCTGTCAGCTATGCGGGACACGGCTGTCGCCATCCTCACATTGCTGAGAACGCGGCTAACTGAGCGCCCGAGGAGCGTACTTCGGGGCTTCAGGGTTAACATGCTGGTATGGGGATAGGCTTGTTACAGGAGAATAAGTGTGAGGAAGGAAAGCAGAGGCTTTGAAGGCCTTCTCGCGGTCAGCTTGCCGATGATCAACCCGGTAATGGCCGGCTCACGTGATGAAAATTGCTGCTATGATCCCATTCAGTTCGGCAGATCCAAGAGACACCAAGCCTTGCGAGCCACTGCCGTCTCTGGTGTCGTTTGGCCCGGGCCCGACGGGGAGTAATTTCCCCGTGAGTTGGCATACTTATTGTGTGATGATGGCCGTAATCGGAACGCACACAACTTATTTCATGTGAATCATCCTGAGTGCGACTTATTGGTTCACTTCCTTTTGGCAGAGGAAATGTCACTGACGAATCTTCACATCAAAACTCTCTATGCCACCTCCGCATCGTCCGCTAAGTGATCAAACCATCGGGTGGTGTTCTGGTTCGCAGGTGGTATGCATCCCTCAGCTGGTCATCGGCAAGTCCACATGGGTCAATCTCTGCGAGGTCTTTTTGCAGAAGATCGGCAACAGCCGTTATGACGGACGTTCACTCTGAGCAGTAAACTGCAAACTCAATGCCAACTTCACTAAATAATCATTGTACTGACAGTAGACTCCAAACACACAACAGGCCCACCCCTCTAATATTAAGCAGTCACAGGCTGGAGGCCCTGCTGGTGACACAAAATGACACTCAGTCGGCCTGCACCGAGAAACCCCAACCAACTGTGCGCCGATTGCTAAAAAGAGACCATCGTCTCAAACTAATCTGTCACGCCAGGAGGAATAGAAGTAAATCCATTCTCCCAGCCCAACCACAATGCCCCTGGCCAGTACGATTTTCGACCATGAATATTTTCGCGGTGTGCCCGGACACGAGTTCGCCCAAACGACCATGGCAGCTTGTTCCGTGGGCCGATTGGTGGCACTAAATCAAACGAGATGCCTGAGCTGCGTGAGGTGTTATAGCCTCTTTCACTCAGTAGACATCCGTGAGCACCGGAGGGTGTTGTGCTACGCATTCCATGTTACGCTGACAACATCTGTACGACCCAGCAGTTTGCACGCTACAGGCTTCGCTCGTGTTGCTGTGGATTTTTTGTAAAACTAATTTTTGCGCTGTTTAACTTTGACCGTAGGCTTGTCGGGTTACCCGGCACTGATGGCGACGTCGAACCTTCATCGAAACAAGATTACCAACGGAGCGCAGGGCTCGACACCAGTGCCGCGAAAGCGAGAGAAGAGAAACCGATTGCAAACAGTCCATATTTTGTCGCGAAACTAATGTATTATTGCAGCGTTAGCACTACAATATGAAACGACGGTGACATTTGCGTCGTACATCTGCAGAGGCAACTTCAGTAACAAAGTTTTCACGATGCGCCACACGTTGATCACTGCTGAGAGTGAGGAGCTGACACCGTCTGCGAGATTGGAGGGGGATACACTGCGTTGCTAAACCAAAACCACATGGAGTGTCAGCAGCAAACAAAATCGGACGCGATTGGGAGGGTCATTCTGCCGCGCGACAGCGAAGGTCTTACTTCATTCTGTCAAGGTGACGGAGAATGGATACACAACCTGGAATTTGTTTGACACGGTGGATAAGGGCATGTACGTTGGTGAGACTCACGTCTGGATTAGTGAACGCCTGAGTGTCCATCGATAGGGGATAGCTGACTATATATGTACTCTCCTGGGCGCACGGTCAAATTATTCGAAATCATGTACCGCTGATCGTTAAAGACATAAAATATAAACCATGAAAGAATGCATACTGTTAGGAGAGTGCCAAAGACGAAGTTGGAGGATCTAAATTACAAATAGAAGGGAAAGTTACACACAAACCAGACTAAGATCGGTTCACAAAAGGCAGGAAAAAATACACATTTGAATGCAAAAGTGCCAGGAGAGCGGCAAAGGCACACCTGAACTCTTCATTACCACCGTCACTCGTGAACCGACTCCTCCTTCACATGAGTCTGTGAAGCTAAAACCTTCATATCGCGTCATTTGGGACCCTGCACTGCATGCCAGGACCTCCAAGGACAAAGAGAGAAAGCCTGCCATTCGCTAATATGGTGTCCTCGAAGGCGAACCGCCAGTCGCGGTGCGCGATCCACGCGTCAAGAACACGAACGGATGTTTTCCCGGTCGAGGTAACATCGCATTGAACTCTATCAATTTCCTGAGTATAAGGTAAGTGACGCGATGCCATTCTCCCAGAAGCTGCCAACTTCTAATTCATCATCTGCAGTGGGATAAAAACTCAACTGAGCCCCCACCCCCACCTCCTCCACGCGCTATCTTCGTTAGAGGCCTTTCACACCTTATGCCTACCGCAGTGGTTCACGGGTGTAGGTTCGGGAAAAAGCAGCAAGTCGGTCTTTACTCACCGAGAGAGACACGAGGAGTTCAGGGGATAGGGAAGGCGAGAAAGGGGCGATGTCAGCACCCTTTTATATGTATGCAATGTAAGGTTCAGTGGTGCGGCGGAGTTGGCCGAATATATTACTTATGAAGCGCCGCCGGTTTTGAACCATATGGACAGTTTTCAGCGTTTAGAGTCCAAGCTCAAAACTTTAGTTGCTCGGTCTTCTGAAGTTCCAGAACATGCTGCTTTGGTAATTCTTGACGAAGCGAAGGACTTGTTAAAACGTCTTCTCGTCACTCTCCCAAGGAGCCCGAAGGAGAAGGTCGAGATCGAAAGCGGTGAGCGAACACTCCGAGGATGTGTATCATTTCCACCATTGATTGGTGCTCTGCCTAGGCAAATACTCTATGCAGGGTCACTCATCCGTATTTAATGTTGAATTCAAGCAAGAAGTGCTTTTTCTTGCCGACCAGTTGGACTGCTCGGAGTTTTATTGCGCCGAACTCTTAGGGCATGTGCTACGTACTCAACCAAATAGTCGAATTTCTGGGCTTGCAGAGAAAGCCGTGATGCTGCATCACAGGGAACGCATTGCTTCTATACGTTGTCTCCAGCTTATTCTCGAAACAGCGACACGCACCGATATCCCCAACCTATCCAATGTGGAATTCATCCGAGCTCTCGCACTGCAGCTCATCCTGGCCCCCTTCAGTACGAATGTGGAAGAAGGCCAAATTAATCTCGCTAGGAAGCTGCTCGCGGAGATCGATGATCTTATCCCGACGACCGAGGGCCCCAGAGGCCCGCTCCAGTCAGAAGGTGTTAATTTGTCTTCTCCGCCCGTTATCCAGGGTAAGTTTTTACCCCGTAGAATAAATCATCTCCTAACTATCATACTGCACCTTTGGAAGCCCAAAGAACTCGTTTCATTCGCATTAACCGTAAGGCTGCTAGCATTCAGGAGCGAGCCTTGTGTGCACACGTCCTTTACCTAATCGCTGCGTGCGGACAACTAGGCCCCACAGATGTGACATATCTGGTCAAGTGGCTATCCAGTGTGAAGGACTATTCGCAAGGCATTGTCTTCTATGTTTTTGCCTGTGTGCTAGTTACCATCAATCCTTCCTCCACAGACGAAGATGGGGCCCTCTCCGACATATATACTAACAGCTCTTTGTTTGTCAACGTCCATACTGCCCTCAATGCCTCTTCATGGGAGCTTCCTCACCTTCGAGCTTCCCTCTTGCTTCAATGGTCATTGTTTGTACTCGAGGTTCGAGGCAGGGATCCGAATCTCCTTGGAGATTACGTTGTGGTCGAGGATGAAGTGGGTACCATTGCAAAGGAGGCCATTCGTGGCGGCGCTTTTCAAGCCCTTAGGGAGTTTGTTCTGCGATCCCAGGGTCCGGCAAATCATGCGGCCCTGATGGATCCGTTCGCTTTCGATGGCTCTCGCGTCATTGGCGTATCGGAATATGGCAATGACGGAGAGGTACAAGATGAAGTCCTGGACCCTGACTTTAGAATGTACTTTGTAGAGTGCATTGATCGCTTGGTCATTGCACTCATAACACGGATGTCTCGTGTACTGCGCGATATCCGGAAACACGAAGAAGATGTATGGTTGTCCTGGGCACGCACTGGGAGGTCTGCTGTTAACTCCAGCAATCCCTACGGGGCATCTGCTTCCCCTGATCCACCCCGACGAGACACAGAAGCTCTTTTTCGCCTTATTGCCGCGATCTATGACCATATGCCGGCGGATTCCGCAACCCGGTTTTGGACAGAGAGGGACGGCCTGAGATTGACACCTTTCCTCAAGTGGGCTGCCGAATCTCGGCAAGCCAATACCATTGGCGCTATGTACGACATGTTAGCGTCCCTTTCGCGGGGCTCAACCAGTGCCATTTTCGCTTACAATTTCCTCTCAACGGGCGGGAACGACTCAGCAGCTACCCCACAGACGTATTCCTCGTCCAACTCCTGCTCCTGGTCCACATTATTTATGGCCATACACCATTACGAGAATCAGCTGTCTCACGGCCGAATCCCACCATCCGGCATGACAGCGATCTTTCCAGGGCACTCTATAGGCGTGCATTCCAGTTTTCACCAGTCTGATTCCCCGAAAGTTTCATTCCCACCGGAGGAAATCGTGCTGTTGGGTTCCTTTCTCAATTTGCTACGGAATGTGGCCCGGTATTCTGCGACGGCAAGGATCGCGCTTCACGAAAACCATGATTATCGAGTCGTCCAGTCTCTCTTCACTTTGGCTTCTCACCCCATACCACTTGAACTGAAAGCTATTTTATTCAACACGCTTTCCGCATTTAGCAGCCTTGACGCTGGCGCGATTGGAATTGACGTTGTGAATCACATGTGGAATGTGTTGGAAAAAATGGAGATTATTCCAGTCCGCCAAGGCGTCCAGGGCCCCATGCTCGTGTCTCGAGTTGGAAGGGCTGCGGGGGGCGCGGTGATAGAGCTGGAACAAGTTGAATCTGTTGGAAAGACCTATCCTGCCACAACAGCCTTAATCCAGCTGCTGGATTCTCTTATTCATGTCCCAACAAAGAATGTCATTTTGAAGGAAGATTTTGGAACGGTTTTTCAAACAATTCCCGACCAATTGGGGTCGGGCTACCGTATTCCTGGCCTTCGCCCGTACATCGACTTCGTCGCCGAGAAAGTCTTTCTCAAAACCTTCGAACGTGATTTCGCGGACCCCAACGAACGGTGGCAAATGTTCAGTGCATGTCTCGGCGTTTTTGAAAAAGCATTGGCAGGATTCGACCTCAGTATTCTTTATGACGAAGGCCTGTCATCCTGGACCAATCTTACACCCGCACACAAGGCAAAGGCCCTGACAACACTAGCCACACTTGTTATCCATCCCGGTTTCTCAGTCATGAAATGGATTCTTACTGTCGGGAAAATGCAAGAAAATCTGCTTTATTTGGTTGCTCAGGACTTCGAAGGGACACATCTCCAACTGCGGCGAAATAACGAGGTCGCCAGCTCAACCATTCGCACGCTACGCGTTCTCTGGCGAGTCATCCATATCCAATCTATGTTCATTGAAGGCTTGGTGCCGATATTGAATGATGTTGGTGACTTGCCCAATGTTGGATCCGTCGGATTTCCTGTATCAACAATCCATTCCCTGGAGTTGACAATGCTTCAGCATCCTTCCATTCCATCGAATATTGCAATGTTTGTCGCTTTGCCCGAGAGTGAAATACCGTTTTTTGCCCTGAAAATTCTGCGCACTCTGAGCAATTCCCAGTATTGCCGGCCTTTCTCGGCTGGGACTTATCAAACATTGGACCCCCTTGCAGCAGCGTTGCGGAACTCACAGAGACTTGACTTAATCATCCAAGGGTTTCGGCATTGGCTCGAGGTAGACGCCGAAGACACTTCCATCGATGCTGATGAATTCGACCCCGGCTTGAGCAAGATAGAACCAGATCCGGCCTATTCGCTATCAGCCCTTATACGATCCACAGTACTCCGACTTCTGATAGTCAATACGAAATCTACACGTCCATCTCCTAACATTGCTCATGTGCTGCTCGGCTTGGACAACAGTTCTAACTCCGGTCAGGTGACGGACGACCAAATCAGTGCCATCGACGAGTCGGGAATACTTCACTCTATACTTACACTTTTGGGGCAAGGACTGTCGAAGGATGATGCAGTAATTCGGCTTGCTCACTCTCATCCCTCGTTTGCAGACCAATGCTTCCATCTTATCAATCAGTTATGCGTGCATCCGTATACCTCTTCCTCTGTCGTTCGTCACTTGCGGCTTCGGGAGCATTTCTTCCAGCGACAACTGCTTGCTACCCCAATTAGGACGTCTCCCAGATTTTCAGGAAACCTTGGAATTGCACATTATGTCGATGGGTTGCGGGTATCAACAACAAGTGACGCCATGTCAACCAGCTTACGCATGACTGCTCACATACTAGACGCAACCGCAATGGAACTTCACATGTTGACTGACACTCGGCAAAAGAGCAGAGCGGCCCAGTTAGTGGAAATACTCCTTAACACTGCCAGTGTAGCCGAAGAGGATCACTTCTTAGAAGGGGAGCTTGGGCTGGATCAGTCTTCCTCACGAATTCTGGGTCTTCTGGAATCCATTTCTGTGACATGGGAAGATGCTCTTGTTGACGACCAGTCCCCAATTCCACTATATGAAAATTGTGATTTCAGCCGATGCCTTCGTGTCGATGAGGTGGGATGCCAAGTTTACGATCTTGCGCCTTTACTCGCGATTGTTTCAAAAGTCAGGGGCCAACTACACGGGGCGGGGTCTCTCCAGCCGCTCTCCCTGGACCAGGTGAGGGCTGAGACTCGAACAGTCCTAAGGAGGGTCGCCATCGAAAACCATCGCCGGAGGGTGGATCATGCAAGGTGCCACGCATACATGGCGTGGTCGAGCTTGCTCAATGTGACCCTTCTCAAGGCCTTCGACCACTTGCCTTCAGATAGGGCAGAAAAGCTTCTTTACGATATCTTTCAGAGCCTTTCCGTAGCTCTAAATTCGCCAATAACACCTGATTCGACAATGGTAGCTCTATCCTCGTCCCTGGTGCTCGTCCTTACGAAGCTGAGAGCCTTTATTCGAAGGCGGTTACACTCGTTACAAGGGGAGAGCCAACTATTTGCATTGCCCATTGATCGCCTGCACACCTTCTTCAAGTCCGTCCTTCTGTCCCTGCTCCACAGAGGAACATCCGAAGTGGTACGGGGGAATTTATACGCAGTCATAATACAATATTTGCAATTCGCGTTGGACTTCTCGAATCTTCATGAACAAAGATACCACGTTGAAAGTCTCTGTTCTAGGCAATTTGGTCCGGACGTACGGAGCAGCCATAGCCTTCTGGTGTCTGATTTCCTCAATGGGTGCCTATCCATCGTTATCAATATGGTGGATCGATTACTTCAGTGTGCATGCCGCGACGCAACTGATGGGAGTGAAGTGTGGAAGGCTATGGCATTTGCCTTGTTAGAGGTCTTGGTTCGACTGTCCCAGAGAGCCCAGTCCCAGCAGATAGAAGCCGCGTTGGCAAAAGACGGGCATATCTCGAATTTTTTGCAATCTCTCCTAAATGGAAGTACGGAACTCCAGCATTCACTCATACCCAACGCCAGTGAGTGCTTTCAATGAAGTTACCTTCATTTGAATGATTCACACCAACCAGGCTCCCTCAACGCATTATATGTTTACGAGGCAAAGATGTCCCTGCTCATTCGAGTCGCTCAGACAACATTTGGGGCTGCTAAACTTGTTGAGGCCCGACTCTACAATTGTTTAAGTCAGTGCGATTTCGTTCATGCGATGGCTGTTCATGGAGGGGAAATGGAGGGTTAGGAGTTAAGCACTAATTTTCCGCGAGCCGATCTCACGCACACATTTGTAGCTCACAATACCTTTCTTCCCTCCACTGCGGACCGACATCGCCAAATACTGGAGCCCATGCTGCGCTTGGCGGTCAGCTGCCTGACGTCGTTGCCTCCAACGCCGTCTCTCATCAAGCAGGTATGGTGATCCTACGCATGGCGTCGAATTCCCTGCTGATGGAGGTTTCAGGCGACAAGTTATTTTGTATCTCACCGGGAAGTAATCCTGGCTTTGTTATCGTCGTTTCGTGAACCGTGGACTCTTGGTGATTTCAGCCAACGTCACCTTGTTGTTACCCTTGCAGCCCTGTTGAACTCTCAGACATCCCTGTCAGGCTTGGTAAGTACCTACCTCGTGCAACATCTTAGGCTGCCCTGAAGAACGGATCTCAGTGGGACATTAACGCCTTAAAACCCATTCATGTAACAATCGTATCGCTCGCTCGCGACTGCTTAAACTTGGCCAAATGGGATCCAGCAATCGCTGTGCCGAGTGCTGGTGAACGAACAGGCCTTACTCAAAGTGCTGTTGGTATGTGCCTTGGTCCGTTAACAATAGTCTATTTTCCAACGAAATTATCAGGTTTTGGGGAAGAGGGTACTCTCTTCAGTCAGAGAATTCGCAATGCCACACTCCGACTTCATCGTTGGCTGTCGCTCTACGTTATTTACGCGCAAGACACGCTCGGTAATTTCTCCACAAATTGCCCAATCCACTGCTTGTTAACACTTCGATCATATGACAGGACCCATTTTTCGAGAGGGCTTTTGTGCGCCTTTATTTTGAGCTCCCTACGTTAGGAATTTGTCTCACACCTTATTCACACAGCGCTCACGCTGATCGATGTCTTATCTGCGCTGTCGTTTCTTACACAACAGCTTGACCGGTCACAAAGACAGATGCAGGACATCGACCTGAAATTGCAATCCATTGATCGTATGGCTCCATCTGAGGCTCTCGAGGCTAGTTCCTCTATCTAGTGTATTTGCTTCTCTCACACTACACCGTAGATTCTTCAACAATGCGGGCAAATGTCCTCTGATGCCCTCGATGTCTTTCAACTCAGACAATCCGCTTGGGCTGAACTACACCACGCTTGGCAAACATGTGGGCAATCCTTCTTGGAGTACCTCGGTTTGTTTCTCAATCTGTGGGCCTTGCTTCGTTGAACTGAAGTTCATCTACATAAGCCTCCGTGGAGATCCTGCTGTGGGTAATGTGGAGGAACATCACATCCACTCCTTCGGATGTGAGGGAGGGGCCCAATGCAGTGCTGTCTGCCAGGGATACTCTGCGTCCCAGCGATGCTCGGGCTGGGGGCACGCTAGCCAAGGCGCTCGCGGCGGCCTTAACCATCCTGAACAACATTCCAGTAAGGAAAGTCCTGAAAATTTATGTGCAACATGCTGATGTGGCCCACACAGTACAGTTACCTGTTAGGTGCTGAAATTGGCGAGGCAAGAAAATTGTATATGCAGTTGCTTAGTCGGCGTCTTCAGGATATGTTGGGCCGCGACGGGGATTTGGAAATCTTATGATAATTTGCCACAGCATAGTATGAGATCTCATTTCACAAGGATTTGACTTGATTTTTGCATCGAGTCAATATTATTTGACTCGAATTGGGAACCTCCCTGCCGCGGAAAGTCGATGATCCATCTTATGATCGCCTCCACACACCTCTACATGTACATGGCTCCCACAACCCTCCAAATGATGTTGTTGTCCCCATTATATTTATGTCATAATACTGACCATGCCAACACTACATCGGTACACTACAACCCCTAAGGATGGTATGATGAGCAGACCAGGTCTAAATAAGAAGTCCGAGCCATCCATCGGATTGCTAATTCCTCGCGTCGATTGTCAGTATCATTCTTGCAAAATAAAAGGTGTTTATTTCAAACCCAGTGGCCGTACGTACTGGCAACATTGGTTTCGGGTGACTGGCAGATCCTACCGTATTGCCCTCCAGAGCGCGGATTGCAAGGGTTGAATAATATGTCTAGAGAAGGAGGGTGAAAGGTATAATGACAATCCTATCCGCAACGGAAGAATAGCCTGTGAAAAGTAAGCGTCCACGAAACAGAACTGCAAGCAGACCATTCACTTTTGTTGCTACATAGGCGAGGACTGCATCGGCTGCAACCCCCCGAATGATAGGGCCGCCGTCTTCGCGAGGATGCAGAGAAGCGCTCGATTCTGGTGCCCAAATCCCGTACCGAGCCCCCACTCGTCCCACCAGCTCCTCGCCGTCCTTGATCCACCCATGTACTGTATGACCCCAAGATCGCTCTGGATTAGCTCTCTGAGAAAGCTGTACAATCTTGTCGAGAGCCACCTCCCCCACGCTGAACTGGCGAAAAGTGTAGAATGCCCCGACGAACGGGACAATTGCAGTGATCTCGTGAAGAACAATGAATGAGGCCAATAAGGAAGAAATAGGGGTTCCTGTTCGAGAGGAGATCCGGCGCAATGCTTCGCGACTCGTAGTGGTTTTGAGCGCCAGCAAGTTGACGGCCGAATTTCTCATGGCAATGCTATGGTTAGATTGGAATGAATCACGAGGACGTTTGTTGCCGGCCTCGTTCTCACCAAATAGCATCTTTAGCATCCTTGACCATGTCCACCTTTGTTGGCTCCATTTTTGCTTCAGGGACCATTCATAACGATGCTCCCCCACTAGAAGATACTGTCAAAGAGACTGAGGTTACAGCTGACGCTAAGGAAGTGTCTGCAGAGAACACGGAGGAAGATGCAGAACCAGAGGATGTTCGTTCGCCGTCCAGCCCTTTGACAGCCCTAGTCTCATTCCGTATTTAGCCTGCTCCTCAAATCCGTGAAGAATGCGCCGAGACTTCAGCCTGCGCACCTCTGAATCACCACTTTGCCCACTGCACAGAAAGAGTCACATCTGGGCAAGGACAACCTCACGAAGACTGTGTCGAAGAGCTTTGTAAGTATCCCTTAAAGTAATACACCCTTACACACTCAATATTAGCATTAATTTAGTCCAGTGAGTGACGATTGCACCGCGGAAACCTTGCAGATACTCATACGTTCATTCATTCAATCGCTCAATCCTTTCACTACCCTCAGTCTCATGCACTGTGTGGACGTAAGTTTCCCTCGTCCCCCTTGGGTGACATCGGACTGTTGATCACGTTGACGTAGAATTGCCTCGCACCAAAACTATTCAGCAAACTTGCCTGAGCGTACACTGTCGCCTGTGGGTGTCGGAGATACAGATTCTGAGTCGGAAGATTGCAAACGCATACAAAAGAGTATGTATAGTCGTAGATTAGCTATCAACCTGGCACTAGTGAACTACCTCAAAACCAAACAAAAACGCAATCAGTAGAGAAAGGGTGACGCCAAGCCACGGAAGAGGTTGTCGGGTCATTCGTGCCATTGATGGTGCAAACGTCTGTGCAAATGCCTTGGTTGGACCAGGGCTCCCGCTCACTGTGACAGTGGGCCCAGCCGCAGCATTGCTTGTTGAACCAGCATTGTCCTTGATCTGAAACCGAGGTGACACAGAGTACACAGTACTGCTGTCATAATTCAGGAACACTGCGAAATAATCATCCCTTAGGAACGATGGTTAGAGGAGGCCAAGGAGGATTATAACACACGGCTAACCCTGTAGGTACACCCTCAAGATCAATGTTCAACGCAGACCAAGTAGTTGGGACTTGGAGGGGAATTAATGCGCTGCACATATGTGGAAGAGACTACAGCTCACCTTGTCTTGCTATTGGGAGTATTCCGTCTGTGCTCAAACGCAACAGCTCGATATCGAATGCGTTAATGCCTTGGTCAACACCGACTACCCATTTGACGACGTTGAGACCCTTGGCGGTCCATGTGTCATTAAGTGCTGGAGAGGTAATCATAAAATATGCTGAAAGCAAGTCAGCAACCGAGGGCGTTCAGAGCACAAACGTTAGGCATACATGGGGTTTGGGCGGAGGCAATTGAGAAGAGAGTTGAAAATAGCAGAGGGGTGACCAGAGAACGAACACGCATAATTGGTCGAGGCAGTAAAGAACTCGGATTGGTGTTGCGGGTCTTTGGGGTTGGAACTGTGCTCGGATGTGGCCACGTGCTCGCGGCTGGATGATGACTATTTTCGATGGAATGTTTTGGGTCATGCGTGGTTGCATTATGGTTGACATTTTTTCTATTAGAACACCAACTTTGTTTACATCGGGAAGTTGTGTGGCGGTTATTCGTAGCGGTTATTCTGGGGCGCTATGAGGCGTTGGGGGCGTTTTGCCCTTTCTTATTCAACTTGAAACTCCCTTTGTACGACGACGTTGCCACTCAGGAATGTCGCGTATATAAGGGAGGAATTCTTAGACTTTTCTCCCTCAGAACTCTTATTCGAGTCTGAGGTGAGAACTATTTCTCAGTATTTTACCTTATAACTCTTGGATAACTAACGCGACATAGGTATTTACAATACAGAACTCTTATTCGAGTCTGAGTCTAATGCGACATAGTCTTTATTCTAATATTTTCTTGTGTGCATGACATTCGTCTCGTTCCCCTGCATCTAGGAGGGCTCGCGATGCCAGAACCCATCCCCATTTGTCGAGGTCCATGATCTTCTCATAGTCCTTTACATTTCCCACGTCCTACCTCCTGGCACGTGTCATTCATTTATCGGAGGCTGTTTTCTTTTCTTCTTCCGTTCTCTTCTCCATTTGTCTCCGAGCCAACGAGGAAGAAAACCTACAAAACCCCTCTGAGATGAGCGCAAAAGGAAATATACACGTGATGATGGCCGAACAAAAAATGATGGGAATTGATTTAGAAACCAGCCAACAACCATTGCCTACATGTGACGTTATTATGTAATAAATATTCATTGCGTGCGGTCTCATTGTCCCCTCCCTGTTATTCCCCAACCCAACCCAATTACCAAACTAAAATTATTAATTACCATTACAGCGCTTGTGTATTGTAGAACGTGCTCGGAATAGGGTTTGTTTAGTGCAGTTAGTGTAGCATTGCTTATCGGTGTTATATATACATTGAAGTCATCCTCGTGCAATAACTGTGGCAAAAAAAAATCCACCAAGAATGAATCGAACCTGCACAAGCAGGGGGGAGACAGGCTCATAAACAGCGCTATAATCCACTAGACCAAGTAGACCTTACATGGATCCGGTCCTAAAAGTAATATATAAAGTGTTAATTTCAGCCACGGACCCGGGGTTGATCACGAAGTCAAAAGCCGCCCAATGTACATTTTTCATGACATTGATCACCCCTTGGAATTGAAGTTTTTCATCTTAAAAGTTTTCTAAGGGAGAAAAAAAAGAAACACCATTCAGGACTCGAACCAAGACCCATCCAGAGACGGGATTGAAGAGAATCCGGCACCGGCCACTAAGCCAACCCACCATGGCTGGGGGCCTCAACCAAACCATATATATGTACAGTTAAACTGGCCTCACAATTCCCTCGCCCCCCTTCATCCACTATTTTTTTCTTACTGCATACAACTTTCTGTTCCCTTCCGTTAAATGCCCCACAGTTATGAAGGCGCCCGGGCCCCTGCCCGTGCGTCTTCACGCTTGCATCCTATTCATTTCCTTCATTGTAATTGGCGGATTCAAAAAAGATATCATCATTTTCATATTTGTGTAAATTCATCAAACACGTGATTTTTTGCGCTCATCTCAGAGGGGTTTTGTAGGTTCACTCAACGAGGACTTGTGCGTGGGCGAAGGCGCAACGGATAGCATGGCGACGACCCTGACAAGATGTTGAAGCCTCTTGATTTGAAGCGAGCCGGTAGATACAAAAATCCCCCCCCAAAAAAAGGAGGTGATGGGGCAGGTGGAGGGTAACGATGAAGACAGACAGAGAGTAGCAGCAAGAAGCGCCAACAAAAGAGAAGAAGTGAAGTTACAAGAAACAAGGCATGAGCCGAAAAATGAAAGACACCGTAAACATCCGGGATCCAACTTGCAAAGGGTAACCAAGGCTAACTGCCTTATCCAATGCAAGACCGAATATTCAACACCAACCAACCACCCTAACCAGAACTAATAAGAGAATTAGTCAGAAAAATACGTCAGAGTCATAGAAAAAGGAAATAAACTCCAGCGTGCGCAGACGCAAGAGGAGGTAAAAGACTGTAGAACAACAGCATGCAGCGGACGCGAGAGGTGGTGGCTGAGAAGCCAAAGCGTACCGCGGATGCAGAAGAGAAGGCACGGAGGCCGAAGCGCTCAGCGGGCGTGCATAAAGGAAAGAAGGCATGGAGGCCGAAGCGTACAGCGGACGCGTGTAAAGAGAAAGAAAATCCACCGACGTACCGATCAAGCAGCAGAGTATCAGAAACATGGACACAATTGCATACCAGACAACTGAGAAAAACTGAACATCGCGGATGAACAGTCTAAAGGCATAAAGCAATGAAAATTGCGTACAGACGAGGACTTGACCTAGCAAGGGGGCACGGCGGATACCCAGAAGAAAACTGAGGCGCTGAGGCTGGCGCACACAAGTCATATTTAATCTCGTGCCTCCATTAAATTTAAACTTGTGCGTGGGCGAAGGTGCAACGGATAGCGTGGCGACGGCCCCGACAAGATGTCGAAGCCTCTTGATTTGAAGCGAGCCGGTAACATGGTAGAAGAAGAAGGAGGAGGGGAGGGATGGTGGTGAAAAATAAAAGGAGGGAGCTAGGAATCAAAAATTGAAGACCCCACAGGGGTACGGGCACAAAGAATTACAGGGTTCTTACGAATATAAATCCGCCAAGCATCAGAAGACCAACGACCTAAAGCTTGAATCCTCGAATCTGAAAAACCAAGAGCGGCAAGATGGGTAGCCCCTCCAGAGCGAAAAGAATGACCGGCAAATTCTTTCGGAAGACAAGTACGCAATCTTTGCAAAAACCAAGAACGGGAGGGTAAGGATCCATCACCTCGGACCCAAAGCTGGGGAAAGAAGGAGAAGGCATCATCTCGCAGTTGAAGGTAACGTTCAAAAATCAGAACAGGATCAAGTGGACCAGACCTGGACTGAATCAAAATAGGACTACCATGAAACCGGCGATCCACTTTGTGAGTGGGTAACAGGAATTGGAAGCAGCGTAAGGAATCGCGCACAACTATGTCGACTGACCGATGAAGAACCAACTTCCTGAACACCAGTTTTGAGGGGTCATCCGGCACAACCAATTCACCTAATTGCAACAAACCGTGAAAGGCTGTAAAAGCAATGGCGAGGAAAAGGCAGTCATCAAAGTCTTGAGAAGCACCGAACTCTTTCAGCAACAAGAGTAAGTGCGCATCTTCAATCGGCAACTTCCGGACGATTGGCTGGCCGTCAGTCCGCTCTGCTCCACGCAACGTGTTAACTACCATTGGGTGCTTGCAGGCCTCTCGAACCGAAGGATAACAAGGCTCCAAGTGGTGAGCAAGGCCTGACAGGTAAGAGGTAATCGTGCGGATTGAAATCAGTTTTCCTGATGGTCCTGTCTGTTTCGCCATAAAAGAGATAAACAAACTAAGCATATTAGGAGTTGGCTTGGGGTCGTAATGATGGATTTGGCAGAAGGTAAGATATGAATTAATCCCTGATTGATAGGCAGATTTTGTTGACTTGTCAAGAGCATTAGACAAATAAATCGCTCGCTGACGATGCAAACGATCCAATGTCCAAGGGGCATGTTTGGGCTGACGTGCCTTGGCGCTTACTGAAACATTCATTCCCATATCACCCCCAACATATCCCGTGGAGGCCTAAAGGAATAAATTTTCAGCCCTGGACAGTGAATAAGGGCCGAGTCGAAAAGGTGACGTGACAACGCATCTGCGACGGTATTTTCGGAGCCAGGGATATGAATAACTTGAACATCAATGTCGAAATCCATCATTGTTTCAACCACATGGAGGAGGAGTAGAACGTAATTAGGTTCGGCGGCTAGTGAATGGAAGATATCGACCGTGTTCATCGAATCAGTTCAAAGTAAAATGCGACGAGGTCTATCCGGTAACTGCGCAGCCCAATCAATTGCCGAGACAACCGCCAATGCTTCGTTGAAAAGCATGTCTCCAAAACGTAAGCTAGACTCCGAAATTGTTGCCACCATTGCAATCCTGATGTCCGGAGACCAGAAAGCCAATCCTACATTAGACATGTCTGTCAAAAAGGTCAAGTCTGCCTCGTGCTCCTTCCAAGTCCTGGCTCGCAAGAAGTTAACACCCGCCGAAACCTGGATGTGCTCTGTGAACCAAGTTAAGTCTTGTATGACTGACTTGTTCAAACGAATTGGCGCTAATGGAAGATTCTTCCCTCGAATTTTGGCATACGAAGATTGAAGTGCTGGTCGTAAGAGTGGATAAGCATTCAGCGCCCAATTGCAGTAGCCTAGGAGGCGTTGCCAATCTCGAAGAGGATGTCGGCGGGAAGAATGTTCAAGAAAGGTTTTGATTTCAACAATCAAGTTCTCTCTTTTTTCGTTCGGCATGACGATTGTTAACGTATCAAGGCACACTCGGAGACCAATTATCGTGAGTTGCTGGCCAAATTCTTGCTTTTTCTTTTCGTGTGGGATTCCTACCTCATCAAATAACCTGAGTAATTCCACTTGTTTGTGCGGGTAGGTTGAACCATACGGAACATAAAGTTCCAAATCCTCACAGGGCTCAAAAGAAAACACGTCGTCCACATAATGCAAGAGTCCAGGTAAGTTTCTTTCTTTGATGCCAATCCATAGGACCAACGCATAAAAAGTACTCCAGATCGCACCTGAAGCCCGGTTCCCGAAGACGCAACAACGATCAATGTGGTATTGACCATCAATCATCGTCGCTTGTCGAGCCTGCCATCTCGGGTGACAAGGAAGCAATCTGAAGGCTGAACTCGCATCAGTTTTAAAGAGCCAAGCGGGTGAACGACCATGCTTTTCCAAAAAAGAAAGTAGGAGGTTCCCTAAATCATGTAAATTGTCTAGCTTGAACGACCCTTCCTCCGGAGGTATTGCCGCATTCAAGGATGAGTCTCCAGCCGTATGATCGTTGACTAAACGGAATTTCGATGACCCGGACTTCGGGACTGCGAAGCACGGTTGCGACACCATTCCGGGGAGTAAGGTCGGCCCAAAGGCAATAGAATATCGGTCCAAAGAAATCTCCACATCTCGCTGCGACTTCAAGAATTCCCGCTTCTCCTCATCCATCTCATCCTTCCCTCAGCGATTATCATAACCTTCTCGAAGTGAGACCAAACGTTCGGGGTGCGCTCCCGGCCAGGAACCCTCGCAAAAACCTTTCAGCACAGACTCCACCAGGGCTCGATTAGGGTGATTGATCAAGAGTTCCTCAAGCTTATCAGAACGGATAGGTGTCACTATTTTAAAGAGATGAGCATTATGGGCGACAGTTTCGGTAACCAACTCATGGTCATAGTCGGTATTCGGGGTTATGGGTAAAGGTTCTCTGAAGACAGTAGACGTTACCGAAGGTGTGCCCGATTTTTCGTTGCCCCACACAAATCCTCGCAGATAGCGTGGCTCTCTGATCGATCTTCTCCAATCACTGATCCTTTCCAGACTTCTTCCCTTCCTTTTGTTGACAGTTGATACGCCGATGTTCTCCTTGGCACTGGTCACATACGTGCTTGTATCGGCAGTTGGTATGAGGGGTTCCCGCATTGAAGCGTCGACAGATCTCTGAATCAAACCTCCCTCTCCCACTAGGGTTAGGTCGTTGTGATCCACTGCTCCCTGCAAAAGAGCCGAAGAGGAATGGGTGGTTAGTTTCGACGTCATCAAAGGTAAGTCTAGCATCTGCTGCGAGATCTTTTCGGAACCTGACATCGAACTCAATGACTCCGCGCTCCTTATAGAATCCTGCCGAGGTAAAGAGTCGTCGCATGTAACGCTTGTACCCCTCAAGTTCTCCCTTCCTGTGTGGGTATATGAAGAGTACTGCTTCGGAGTAGGCTTCAAAGGCCCTTGTCCAGGTAGCTTCTCCTCAGATTGTTCCTTTCACTTCAACTTGATTAAAGATGAATTTGAAGCGACTGGATTCATGGACCACCTCTTCATCCAAGGCCTGCCCCAACTCGATGGCATAGAGTTTGTTGAAATCCACGAATTTGTTGAGGAGAACTGCTTCCCAGAGTGAGTCGGGTAGAGGGGGCTTATGCAACTCGCCTTTGAGGTCTCTGAGTGCTCTCTTCTGCCTCTCCAAGTAATATTTCCGAACAATATTCGTCTTGGTGGCAAGGCATATGTTTTTAAAGTGCTCGTGCTTTGTTCCCCTACTCGATCCCGCAAAACTAACGTGTTTCTTCCCATCACTGCTCGAGCTACTTCCTCTTGAATGGGTTTCCTCTGAGTCGCTTTCTCGCTTGTCAGCATCCCTGAGGATTCCTTTGACTCGTTTTGCTCTCCGACTCCATCCATCTTCTTCGTCGCTTGATTCTCGTTGTCGCTTTCGACGTTCTTGTGGGTCACTACCTTTACCTTTTGATTCAAGGGTAACTACGGTAGTATCTCCTTTCCCTTGCTCAAACCTGTCAATCAATGAGAAAATATGCTCGCGATGCTTTTGTAAATCGTAAACTTCAATAAGGTCAAGGGCCTCCTTTCTCGCGTGATTGTAGTCCCCAGTGGATTCTGCGTCTCGCACGATGTCCTCAAGGATGTCCTTCGGGCCCTTATCAAAGTCGGACTTGGGTGGATTTCTCCTCTCGATTCCTGTTGACGCCTTTACTGAGGACGAACTCGTTCCCAGTGTCTCAGAAGTTCCGCTCGTTCCTCCTGCCGTAACCTGGGGTAAAATCGACTCTTCCTCCCCGTCAGGCATAAACCTTCTTTGTTTGGACGAAGGACGAGAGAATAGGCTGATTCGATAGATATAACGATGAAGACAGACAGAGAGTAGCAGCAAGAAGTGCCAACAAAAGAGAAGAAGTGAAGTTACAAGAAACAAGGCATGAGCTGAAAAATGAAAGACACCGTAAACATCCGGGATCCAACTTGCAAAGGGTAACCAAGGCTAACTGCCTTATCCAATGCAAGACCGAATATTCAACACCAACCAACCACCCTAACCAGAACTAATAAGAGAATTAGTCAGAAAAATACGTCAGAGTCATAGAAAAAGGAAATAAACTCCAGCGTGCGCAGACGCAAGAGGAGGTAAAAGACTGTAGAACAACAGCATGCAGCGGACGCGAGAGGTGGTGGCTGAGAAGCCAAAGCATACCGCGGAGGCAGAAGAGAAGGCACGGAGGCCAAAGCGCTCAGCGGGCGCGCATAAAGGAAAGAAGGCATGGAGGCCGAAGCGTACAGCGGACGTGTGTAAAGAGAAAGAAAATCCACCGACGTACCGATCAAGCAGCAGAGTATCAGAAACATGGACACAATTGCATACCAGACAACTGAGAAAAACTGAACATCGCGGATGAACAGTCTAAAGGCATAAAGCAATGAAAATTGCGTACAGACGAGGACTTGACCTAGCAAGGGGGCACGGCGGATACCCAGAAGAAAACTGAGGCACTGAGGCCGGCGCACACAAGTCATATTTAATCTCATGCCTCCATTAAATTTAAATGACTTGTTGATCAGGTCCTTGACTGTATTGTAGCGGAGTTGGCCGAAGCCCTTGTATTGTATTGCATTACATAATATTATACCCGTGCTTCATCATCATACCCGGCTAATCGGTTCCGACCAACTTAGTGGACACGGGCCAGCGCAAAATGGGATTGCAAGAAAAGAAAAAGAAATACAACGGCCAAGGGCGAGCCGGTACAATAAGATGATAACGAGATAATAGTACCAGTCACAAAGGTGGAGTTGGGGAAGGTGGAGGGTAGGCAGAAGAGAGAGCAGCGCAAGCGAGGTTGGAGCAAGAGCTGACAGCAAGCAGTCACGATAACGAAAACAAGGGAGAAAGATATGCTTACAGAGAACAGTAAGAAGGAAGCGGAAAAGCAATTACTACGCAATAACCAGAGGGGGTACTGGCAAGCGAGCGTGAGTTACAAGCCCTGCTGCACTGGGGGAAACATACCAGTAACTCCGAGCACAAGCGCGAAGGCAAGCGAGCAGGTGGGGGAAAGGAGCAAACCTCCCCCTTCCTCAGCAACTTAACCTCAGCCATGCTAGAGGCAAGTTAGGACCCGGGCAGTTGGTCACCCATCACGATCCATCAGCACTGCGGCAGTGCAGAACGAGACGGACTGCTCCAGGTCGCACGTGCCCGGCCCCGATTAGTCCCGTGAAATAGGATATTAAACTGGAATGAAACTGGCCCACGTGAGAATCTGACCGGACATTTGTAAGCTAGGCAGGTTACCAGCCTCCGCCGCATAAGATCACATTTCCAATCGACGCTGTGCGAGTTTGCTGCCAACACCTCCCATCTAACACTCCAATAGTGTTGTTCGCCTCTTTACAATGACCCCCAGCCACTTCGAGCATCCGAGGCCCCCAACTCTTCCAGTGCTCTTCCTGCCGAGCCCCGCTGTAGTTCTCCCCGCGCTCACAGTCACAGTGCCTATCACAGATGACATACTCCGCCCGCTTGTTAAGCTCGTCCAACAATCTGACTACCCCATACTTGGTGTCTTCCCATTCCTTGGCAACGATGCTCCCATCCATGAGTGGGGTTGCGGTGAGCATCGTCCAATTGTTCAACAAAGCTGTCCTCCCCGTTAATGGATGCTTTTTGCTCACTGAAAGCCGCCCGTCTATTAAGGCTTTCTCGCCCTTCGGGGCTGTCCCTAAACTCTAGATCGTCACACTATTCCGTTACCCTCCAGGGCCTTACTCGTATTCGTCTCGCGAAGGTCTCACCGATCGTCGATGAGTCCCCTGACCATCTTCCAGAATACTCCGTGGTATATCCATCTCCTGAAGACAATGACGACTTGCCATCACCAGAGTTAGACCATTCTTTCCGATCGGCTGCGAACAGAATTATCGAACGAATGGAGTTCGAGACCATCGCTGGTAACTCTCCGCCTCTAAACGGCCGAGGCAGTCCCGAAGTATGGCGGACCCTTCGTTCTTTGATTTCTGAAGCAAAACCAAATGGTTTGGTTTGGCTTGCTGACATGATGATCGGTGTTGTCAGTGCCGAATGGGAGGATAAATTAGGTATGGTTGGCTTCGCTACGGCGTGGACGCTCGCTAATTCTAATTTACCCTGTCTAGCTTTCTTGTCTGCTGCAACAGTTAACCAACGCATCCAGAAAGCGGTGGAAATTTTCAACAAGCGTGCAGACATATCGGAAGTCGCCACCAAGATTTCGCAGGATGTTAGCGAATCCGTCTCGAAGCAGCAGAAGGAATTTTTCTTGTAAGCCCCCTTCGTTTTAGTGCTCTCCACCTTATCACTGAGGCTTAGGTTTACTTAGACGTCAACAGCTGCAAGCGATCCAGCGCGAGCTGGCAAGATTGACACGGAATAATTCACCATCATCAGTAAGCCGGAAGAAGATAAGTGAGAGTGATTCTCCAACTACCGGTTCGGAGCTCGACGACGATAACGATGAGGGCGACGACTTGAGTGACATGAAGAAGCAAATTGAAGCGATGAATCCGGGTAGTGAGGAGAGGAAGATGGCTGTAAGAGAATACAAGCGACTCAAGCGGATACCCTCCGGTAGTGTGGAGAACGGAGTCATACGCAACTATGTAGGCCCTGCGCTGCCCATCACACATCATTAGCAGATCTTACGTTCCCTCGATAGCTGGAGTGGCTCACATCCTTACCATGGCCCGGAACAATCGCCCAGGACCGATATTGGGCAGCGCAGTCTGTCGTTCTTGACAAATCATTCCTTGACAGAGCGAGGCGGCAACTTGACGAGGATCATTATGGATTAGAAAAAATTAAACGACGATTGATTGAATATCTAGCAGGTTGGGTCCCGATGGTGCCTCTTATGATGAACGGATGATGCTGATTAGGTCTCAGTTGTACGTTTGAAATCACTGAACGAAGTCCGAGCAGCGGAGATCCCGCCTGCCTCAAATGCCCTTGGTCTTAATGCCACTTCATTGACGCCGGTACCCACGAAGAAAGCCCCAACCACGAGCAAGGGCCCAATACTCCTGTAAGTGAAATGCTCACCTCCCCATCCTCTGCCCACATCCGTGCACGCATAGATTAGTGGGGCCCCCAGGGTGCGGAAAGACATCCGTTGCACAGTCAGTCGCGAAGGCCTTGGACAGACCATTCCAGAGGATATCGCTGGGAGGTATACGTGACGAAGCTGAAATCAGAGGTCACAGGCGCACGTACGTTGCAAGCGGTCCAGGAGCAGTTGTTCAAACCCTCCGAAGGGCTGGCAGGCCAAATATGGTTCTTCTCTTGTATGTCGTTTTCCCAGAATGACCACCCCTTCTCATGTGTTTTGTTACAGGGATGAGATTGACAAGGTAATTCCCTTATGACGCACGGTGCGGGGGCTTACGAGGTTCAAGGTTGGACATAATAACTTCCATGGTGACCCGTCGGCTGCCCTTCTGGAGGTGCTGGATCCCGAGCAAAACCACGCATTCAATGACCATTATATCAATGTTCCGGTTGATTTGAGTCAAGTTTTGTTCATTGCAACCGCAAACACTCTGGATACAATTAGCGGGCCTCTCAGGGATCGATGCGAGGTTGTGTATCTGTCAGGTATGCCCGGGGAATACCGTGAGCTAAAATAGGCGTTTGACGCAGTACATGTTTCCCAACTTGAAGGCTACACGTATGACGAAAAGATACACATTGCGTGAGTATCTCCGCGCCTGCTCCCGATATCACTAACTTGGCTATTGTGTAGTAAGCGTTTCCTCGTCTCAAAACAGGCGAAGGCAAATGGATTGCCAATGGATCAACTTAAAATTACCGACTCCGCCATGCAATACATTGCGTCGCGTTATACACGGGAAGCGGGGGTGCGGAATCTTGAGCGTCAAATTGGCGCCGTCGTTCGCTTTAAAGCAGTGCAGTGGGCTGATTCTCATGACACAAGCAACCAATCTACCTATAATCCTGTTGTAGACGTTCAAGACTTGGGGGAAATCCTTGGGCTTGAATGGTGGGACCCTGAAGAGCGGGAGCGAGAGGGAAGAAAGGGAATCGTTAATGGAATGGTCGTTCAAGGCGAGGGTGAAGGAGGTATTCTTAATGTCGAAACTATCCTTATCCCAGGTAGCGGAAAACTGCGTCTGACAGGTTCGCTTGGCGAAGTGATCCGGGAGAGTGGAGAAATTGCGCTTAGTTGGGTAAGACTACTTATCATCTAGAGTACTTTGACTGAGCTTTGTACCTGACCAAGGTCAAGTCGAACGCATTCTTACTTGGAATTACGTCTTCCTCGATGGAAGATCCTTTGCTGCATCCTGACCATGTGGACGTTCATTTACACCTCCCCGCTGGTGCACAGAAAAAAGATGGTCCTTCCGCTGGGATTGCTATGGGTAAATTGTCTCAATCTACTCCAAATCTTGACTGACCGCCCTCGAAATGAACCAGTCTGTGCCTTCGTTTCCCTCTTCACCGGAGCTGTGGTCCCCTCAAATGTCGCCATGACGGGTGAAATCACACTGCGTGGTCACATCACCGCAATTGGTGGCGTCAAGGAGAAATTGCTTGGCGCGCATCGAGCGGGGATCTCTACCGTAATCCTTCCGGCGAAGAATAGAAAGAATGTGGAGCACGACTTAGGCAATCACCCTCTCCGTCGCCAGATGAATATTGTTTTTGTAAACACTGTTCGGGAGGCGCTAGACGCTGCCTTCGGTCCTGGGGTCCTCTCTTGGAGGGATTCCCTGCGTCCCGGCTTCCTCGAGAGCAGGTTGTAACATTGTGTGTGTGTGTGTGTGTGTTTTTTCGCTTCTTTTGGCAAGCACATTGTACAAATCTATCTAGTGCAAACTCGATATTGATGTGCGACTGCATTAATGCGTAGCTCATTGAAGTAGGCTCTATGGCTATGAGGGATAGGAGGGATAGGACAGCTTATCTTTGTTGATCCAACTTGAGCTTGAGGAATGAAGTTATGTGAGGATATTGTAAATCCCAGACTGCGTCCATAACGGAGTCAACAGTTAGAAATCTCAACCATGGATCCAACTTTAGCTCTTGATTCCACACAAACGAGGTTGATTCGCCCCCTCGATATATCGCCGCCGTCACTTGATATACCTGCTCGCTCCGTGGATCCTTTCGAGGGTGCACGTTAACGTTTGCCTTGAAGAGTCGAAACTCCCATCCGCAGAGTATGCGACCGTCCACAGTTATAGTTTCATTGGGTATATCGCACTCGATGCGGTTCCAATCAAACCCAAGTCGGAGTGGTTGTCCGATGGCCTTTAAGTAAGCTTCTTTCAAAGTCCAGAGGATGAAGATCCGCCTCATTATCACTTCATCACCCAAGTCAGTGGACAAGAATGACCGTTCTAGCGGTGTGATCTCCAGATATCATTCAGAATGGATCGGACGTGATGATGATGATGCCCAAAGAAATACCTTGTGCGATAACGATTCAACGAAGACGGAAGTCGAGATGCTGGAAGGAAGGTGTATCCGGCGAACATCGCAGCCAACATTAGCGACAGCAGCTGCTGGACCTAGCGCAAATGCCATTGCAACTAGCAGTCCGTCGTGGGAAATATTATACCCCAACTTCTTTTCGTAGGCCGGACACAGCTGTCTCATAGTTGAGAGGAGACATCAAGTCGCACAGCAAAGGTTGCTTACGATAGAGGGTTTGCTGCCATCTTCATTTCCGACGATACGCCATGCGCTGATTGGGATTTCTCTTTGGTTCATAACAATATGCGGAAGAAGTCTCCCACAAAGGCAAGCTCATGGAGGAGGTACCTGAGCAAAGATCGCATAAACCTCACGAGAAATACACCTACACCAAGCAGCATACTGATCCCCACTCCGAGCTAGAATATTGGTAACTTTGGTTTGAGAATCCTTGTCAAGACATTGGAAACAGATATTGTACTCCTAGAAACCGTCGCTACAATGAACACGGCCGACTATCCCACACTATCGTCTGCTGACCTCTATTGTGGGCAGTCGGTTAAGGGTGAGGATCCACGCATATATTGGGGGGTCCAAAGATGTATTCATCGGCCAAAGGTTTAGACTGGCGATCGCCAGTGGAAACCTTTCGCAACAGGGGAATCGTAAAGTCAAGGATGGAGATCGGTTGATTTAAGCGCCAGGGCTGACGAGTCGGTGATCATGTGATTACGGGTAAAATCTCCTATGTGATAAATTGTTTTTGGCATTTTTTTTACCAACGGCCCAACAGTCAATGAGAAGGCAGACGTTGTGATTGTTAGATGTGACAGGTTTATGACAATTTCGATGCAGTGGGAGGTATTCATGACACAATTGTTAAAATTGTTAAAAACATATTCAGAGTGTTTCAGGGTGTATAAATATATCAAAAATGCCAAAAACAATTTATCATGCATACTTAGAAATAGTAAAGAAATCCTCACCTCAGACCCATATAAGGGATCCGAGGGAGGGGGAGTAGTAAATAATTTTGCTCTCTTTATACACGGTATAACAGAGAGAATGAGGGTTGAACCCCCAAATATCATCCAATAATTGCGACGATATTAGAACTGTCTCAGGTAGTCACTGCTGTCAATAATCACATTATTGACAGCTGGATGATGGGGCCGATTGTGTCAGAGACCGGATGCGGGATGAGGGAGACATCCCCATGGTGGAAGGCTTTGGCCTCAGCGACTTAGACCAGGAGCACTGTGCCCAGTTTACACGTCCATGCCCTAATTTACTAACTGGCAATGAGAACTAGAAGGGGGATAACTCTAGTCAATTTTATCACTAGGGTGTAACCTATCTACAAGTTATGTATATATAGTTACATAGGGGGCGGGCCCATGAACAGTGGGACCGAGTGGAGCAGAGCTAACAGAGTTACATGTTAGCTGACTGAATATTACTGATGAGTCGGGTTACGGGTTTAGCAGAGTGATGGGCTATAACCCACAAGCGGAAAGGAGGGATTGGCCTGAAGGTAGGCTTGCAGGGCAAGCAACTAAATTGCCCAGTGGAGGTGGGAGTGCACTAGTGGACATCAGAGCTGTCCAGAGGCCTTCAGGGCTCCGTACTTAGGGAGGCGTAGGTAATATATGTTAGAAACCACCTCTGCCTAATGTGGGCATTTAGTGTAATGGTAACACTCTTGGTACCTATGCAGGGTTCTGCAGTTCGACTCCCAGAATGTCCATATTTTAGCATTAAGGTTCCCAAGACCACGTGTACAAATTCCAACAATATATTGAATTGAAGGGGTGGTGACCATTGGGGGAGTCAGAGGTGATTGTGGAATCCAGAGGCTCTGAGGTTAGTGATGAAGGAGTGGAGGAAATCCGGAAGGGCCGGAGGTAGTGGAGGGTGATGGCCATGGATGGATATGACAGATTGTTGCATTTCCAACAGATGTCAGGGACTGACCTGTGTCAGGGCTTGGTCCTCAGTCAAGGACAGCCCAGCCTCAGGGCTAGGTGTGTGCAATGTTCTGGGTGCCTGGGTGCTAGACCCTGTCCTCAGCTCCTCAAACTCACTGAAGGGACTAAGTGGGGATTGAGTTGAGAAGAAGGGTAAGTTTCCCTATTCCCCACTTGGCTGCTATAAAAGGGAAATGTACTGTACAGTTCATAACGTGACTATGGGTAGAAGCTGAGCATGTTCCTGCAACTCGGAAAAGGTGTCACATGGGTTAAGGCGAGTTGCTTGCCTTGACCCACATGATTTTTCCTGTGGGTTCACATGCAGGCTGTAGTTGTGAGAGATATGTAAAGATGGGGAGGTCAGGGAAGTGGGGGAAGTCAGGGAGGGTGGTTCTGGGGTTGTGTGGTTGGGTGCCCTGACAGTGGGGTCAAGGGCTGATCCCTGACACCTGGGGTCAAGAGCACCTGGGTGTATCACCCAGCGCTGAGGGCCCAGTAGGGTGTGATGTGGGCATGCATAGCAATGGGCCCGGTGCAGACAAGCATCCCTGGCCACTTAAGCTGAAGTGGGAAGTGTGAATTGTTATTAACAGAAAAGAAGGTAAGCTACTTGCCTGAAGTGGGAAGTGTGAGAAGAAGGCTACTTCCCAGTTCCCACTTAGGCTATGTTTATATACATGTGGCTGAGGCCACATGGGAGAAGCCACATCATCTATGCACACAGCCACACCTGTCCGGGTATCTCTGCAAGAGATCCTAGGAGCATCCAGTGTGTGGGAAGTTGCTTGGTGTGCCTGGATCCAGGCATGTTGCACTGTGGCTGGGTCAATGGTACATTGATATGAGGAAAGTTGTCTGTGTAATATGTAATAGGAAAGAAAAGAAGAAAGAAGAAAGAAGGGAAAGAGAAGAAAGGGGGGAGGGGAGGAAGAAGGAGAGGGAAGGGTGGAGGACAGTGGGATCAGGTGGGGCTGGACCAGACAGAGCAGGGTCAGGCAGGTGTGCCCTGACAGGGGATAATGCAATTTCCGTGACATTTCCCACATCAGATATTTGGCAATGACCTGTGACTCACCAGCAAGCACACATGACCTGCATGTGACCACAGTCCTCATGACTGTGTCACAAACCCACCCAGGGAAGATCTGAAACACTACCCAGGCAGGTGTGTCTGATGGAGCTTGGTGTTCTTATTGTAGTCTGAAAAAGAGGCCACACCAGGATTCGAACCTAGGACCATCCAACATATATTTGGAGGTGTTAACCACTACACCATATGGCCGGTAGCCATAGGCCTGTTCTCTAGGAGCAGATGGTCTGACCACAACAGTTCTGGGTCATCCGATGGTGGGTCAGAGACAGGCCGGAGGTGGGGTGGAGCTCCGAGGGTGATGGGGTGTTGAAGGGACTCAGCTTCAGCAACTCAGAATGGAGTGCTGCACCCGTTACGTCCTCATTGTCCCCAATTTGTCAGGGGGGCTGGCAATGGAGGAACTGAGGCCACCAGCAGAAGGGGGCCAGAAGTGTTACGGGGATGGGGGAAATTCCCCATTCCTCGATCCGTTCTTATAGTGGGAAGACGAGAGTCATGTCTAGTTTGTACCATAACTGGAAGTGTAATCGATGAGTGATCCCAGTCTGACCTGGGAGTGGGCGATCGAATTCCCATCGATCGCGATGGGTGATGTAGTGAGCTATTAAGGGATTGATGATTGATAGTCGGAGATATCAGGACAGATGGGTCAGCCACGGATACTTGGCGCTCCTCAATGGAGCGTACTGTGTGCAAGGTCGTGACTGGTGAGATGGGTGAGAGCTTCGCGTAGTTGCCATCGGGTACTTGGCGTTCGCAGTGCGAACGTACCGGTAGCGGGTTGATATCGTAGGCGTGCAATGAGGGCTGACTATTAGGGCCTTCGGTGACTTGGCGTTCCCAAAGGGAACGTACCGTTGGCGGGGACATATGATGACTGGCAAAGGAAGAAACAGACGGTGGATGGGCGGCTACTTGGCGTTCGCGTAGCGAACGTGCCGACATCGAGGGTAAGTGGGCCTCATAGTGTTCACGATCACCATGATCGTGATGGGACGTCGTATGTTGAGTACTGGGGGGAGAGCGGAGTGATGAAGACCCATAGGGTACAGGTTCAATAGGACGATACACACGTCGAGAGTCTTCGACTCTCGACTTCGAGTTCTCGCGGCGAGGGCCGTTAGAGGACTCGATATAACCAGACTTATAAGACATATTGAGAGTTGTACAGTCACACAGGTTCAGTTGAGTCACAGGGAGGGTTGTTACAGAAGACGGTACACGAGACAGTTGTAGAGCAGTTGTTAGTTAGCGGGAACCGCCTTCGGCGGTTTCCGTACATGACGCGTGACTATCTACAAATGGTAAGGTCGCGGGAAATCCCGCGAAACACAAACAACCTTGGCCAGCACCAAAACCCCAATGGGGAAAGCTTTGCACGAGGGGGGGGAAAGGGGTAGAACGGGTAAGGAGGATAGGGTAGCGGGATAGAGGACGGAAAGGAGAAAGAGGGGAGGAGCGATAGAGAGGGGAAGTCTTTGACCATGCGACGGATATGGTCGTTGGAGACTCCGTATCCGTAACAAAAAGCCCCCCTCACTACTTAACAATGGAGGTGTTAGCAAGGGTCAATCATTTGTCATGTGATTTGTTGGGTTTTATACCAAGGCGCCTTTAGATGCGTCTGTCACTCAGCTCTTGGTTCAAGGTGGAGCAGCAGGTGAGTAGAGTGCGATAGACATCATGGAAGAGGGTTTGGATTCAAGGACTTAATATTATAACTGGGGGAAACTATTTACTAGAGTGGTACATGCATACATATAGCAGAGATAATTGGATCTGAAGGTAAACAAAGGTTACCAAGGGGAAGAAGAAGTAAATAGAAAGACTCCACAGGACAAATATAGAATAGGCAAAAAGCCTGAGTTACGTCTGAAGTTTGTGGAGTGGGAGAATTAGAAACCAACTGAATGGTAAGGCCTGGGCCCATCTATGAAAGAGCAGGGGACTACAGGGGAAGATGTCTGGAAAGGTCTGGAGCCTGGAAGTTGTAGTCCTGAAGATTGGGGTTGTAGAAAATATCAAATGATAAAACAATAAAGAATAACATGACCAGAGGTAAGGTAGGAGTGGGGAGGTACTGGAGGTACATGACTGGAGGTGCTGGAGCTGCGGAGACCAGAAGTAAGAAGGAGGGTGGATAGGCAAGTTGAGGGTTACCAACAACAAGTAGATCCATATCCTTTGAACAAGAGGTCCAAGGAGGTGGAGGTGTGGTAGGGGAGGTCTGGAGGTAGGAGTGAGAGTTGAGGTATGTCCTGAGGTTCCCAACAGCTTGTCAGTACTCTAGTAACTTACCAAAACAATGTAGGAGTTCCAGAGGTGATGTGGACGTAGATGGGAGGAAGAGTGGGAGAGAGTCGAAGGAGGAGGTAGTCCTAGGATTGTTGGCATCAACTGGAGGCAGCAGAGAGAGATTGGGAGGCTGGTGGAGGTCATAGGAGTCGTCTAGGACTAGGGTGGAGGGAGGTGGAAGATCTGGGATATGACAGACTGCATGTATAGTTCCTTATTCACTGCATTTAGAGCAGAATGTCAGGGGATGACTCACAGGTCCCCATGACCCCCCCCCCTATGGCCCACAACCCTATGTAGAAACAGCCCTATCCAGGGCACACTGCTGTGGGTGAGAAGGTGTATAGAAAAAGGGCAAGTAGTATACAACTTGCCTGCTATGGGTAAGAAGGTGAGAAGGAAGCTAACTTCTCACCTTCCCACAGTGGCCACAATATAATGAAAACTTCCAGGAATATCCGGAAGTCACATGAGGCCCAAGGCCCAGGGCCTGGTTGTCATATCCATACCAACTCCACCCAACTTCTGATCTACTCTGCCACCGTTCCGGTTCACCTCTGGTTTGTCCTCTCCCTCACCTCCACCATATCCTCCGGTATACCTCCAGTCCACCTCCACCTCCAATCTCCAGCACCTTCTCTGGTACCCCTTATCCTCATCTTAGAAGTTTATTAATATTTCTACTTACCCAATATTACTATGGACCTCCTAGGACCTCCACCAACCCCACTCCACAGTGCTCGATAAGGCAATTCTCTCATGAGCTCGCCAACCTGGCAAGTGGGTAAGTCCATCTTGGGTTTTCCCTTTGTTCTTATTTGTCTTGTATTATGTATATAAGTCATGTACTGTAGTTGATGGCACTTCAGTGCAAAATCGACGACTAGTTCCCCCTGAGTTCGTGCCCCCTTGTTCTGAAGTTAAGGACCCAACACTAGCATTACCAAATGTTGGCACAGCGCTCCTCTCCAAGTTGCTGAGGCCATGGTCCCTCCGCTCATCCTCTACCTCCAGCCTCCCTTCCGGGGAAAGGTCCAGACACACTTGTTCCCTCCAGCCATGTTCTGACAGTATTTTGCACTCATAATGTTCCTTTAATGCTGACTATGTCTAGAGTGATTTGTACACATTCACAGACTTGTGGATTAGTTATGGACGTGATGCCGAGAGCAGGCACCAGTTTCCTCTGAAAGATGTTCACAAACATGTTCACATTCTTTATGTTTGTGACCTAGGCATTCATGCTCCCACTCTCGAGCTACATACGACTCTTTTATAGGTTCTGACTTCAACTGTGTTGTTTCCAGTAGCACGCATGATTTGGCTGTCATCATCGAGGCTGTTGATGAAGATGGGCTGGCTCCTCATGAACCCATCCCTCTTGTTGACCTTAACCTCCTGTCAGGGCACGGATGGTTATCCGGCTGGCCCGGACCCCTATCTGGATAGGTTGAGTACCCATAAGCCAATATCTCCATGTGATTTGCCGTAGTTAGAATGCAGGTTGTATTCAATGCACTATTTCTGCTATCACATCACCCTTTACCCGTTATCGCCCCCTTTTTCACATGATCTATCTTCCTATCTCATGTCGCTTCTCTATCGGCTACCATGTATTCCCAATGTAGCTGCGCTCTTATGAGTTGTGGAACTCATGTATATAAGGCCTTATCACCAGCTGGGTTGGCTCCCCAGCTTTAACAACAACTAGTTTCCTGGGGAGATCTTTACATGTGAACTGACACATGGACTCTGACACCTCCCTATACCACCTATTCCTATTCTTGTTGGTGACAACGATGAAGTTGAGCAAGTTCTTGTTCCGGTACTCGCCCAGTTAGCACAAGTGATCACCTATCTTGCTTGCTCCACTGCTCATCCCGCTCTGATCCCTGTTCCGGTCCCTGCTCCCGTACAACCTCCTGCTCTGTCCACCTCCCTTAGAACCAAGGTTTGAGAACCCAACCAGTTTGATGGGGTCAAACCCCGCAAACTCTGCACCTTCTTGGTCCAGTGTGAACTGAACTTTCAGGACCACCCCCTGGCCTTTGTGAGTGACTGCTCGAAGATTATTTACACACAGTCATTCTTGACAGGGATGGCCCTTGATTGTTTCAAACCGGACCTTCTGGAAGGGCTGCCTGAGGGCGCTCGACCTTTGTGGATGGATAACTTTCAGGAGTTTGTCTTAGAGCTCAAGGAGAACTTCGGCCCCCATGATCCAATGGGCAACGCTGAAGACGAGATCCTCCAGTTGAGTATGAAAGATGGACATCACATAAATAAGTACATTGTCAAGTTCAATCAATATGCTACACAGTTGCATGGTTATGGCAAGCCTGCACTTCATCAGTTCTTCTACGATGGACTGCCAGAGCATCTCAAGGACAATTTCTCACGTGTCACCAAACCTACTTCACTTTCTGCCCTCCGAAAACTCGTGCAGACATTCGATGCGTGATATTGGAAGTGTAAGGCTGAAGCTGGACGACATGTTAGACCTCCGCCCTCCTCCACCACTACCTTCGACAAGGCTGCTGTGTCTCAATCGGCAAGTACTTCCTTCCATCCTTCCTCTACTCCCTCTGCCTCCACCTCTGCTGTGGTTGTGAAGCCTCCTAAAGACCATAAGAAGTCTGAAGGATGCCCCGCAGCCAAACCGGACCTCTCTTCAAAACTTGGTGAGAATGGCAAGCTAACACTGGAAGAGTGTAAGCGCTGTTTCGATGGGAATCTGTGTATGTTTTGTGGTTTGTCTGGCCATATGGTCAAGGACTGCCCAAAATCATCTTCTTGCGCTTCTAAGGCATGAATTGCCCAAACTGCGCACTCTACAGCTCCTCCTGTAGAGCCAAAAAATTAGTTTGCAACTCTGTGGACTCAGCATGAACCTGGGGTTGCATTACTCCCTTGCATGCTATCAAAGAGGTTTGCTTATGTGAGGTCTCTGGGGTAGCTCAGCACACAGAGCCATAAGTGATACAAATGTGTGTATTTTACGGTAGTGTGTAAGCAGTTACCCGGAGGTTCCCGCTTACCCACGTGACTATATGTATCTAATTACATGTGGCTTGGGGTTCGGGGCTATTGCCCTGACATTCTCCCCCCTTGCATTGCATTTGCGATTTGCGATGCATACAAGGTTGATGGTGAAGAAAACAAAGTTTTTAATAATTGATTTACATTGAGTTTGAAATTATCAATGAGTGTTTTGTTGTCGCCACTTTAAAGTGGGCGATTTTTGTACATGTTGGTGAAGGAGAGAAAAAGGGTTTAGGGAATAAGTGAGTGTGGGCCGTTACTTTGAAGTGAACGGCGATACATGGGTATCGCAGGGAGAAAAGTAGTGGAGTTTGTTGGAAATGAATTTCAACCCAAAGGTTGTATGTCTTTGGTGTTCCTCACTTGTTCCATGAGGGTTCGTGTGTAAGTGGTGTTTACACACGAGCGGTGGTGGATGTGGGTCTTTTGATGGAGTAGAGATTTCCGCAATTGTTACTTGCGGTTCCTTGCATACAGTATTGTGTGTGGGGCCTCGAGTTGGGGGAAGGTGTTTTCACGGGCGCCTCGATGGCGTATTACTGTGTCACTTTCCCTTTTCTCAAGGGTGGAGTCATTGCCCCGGAGGAGGGTTTTCCTCCAGGTTGTTCATCTGGACATCTGATTGCTGTGTCGGATGCGATGACGTAGCCTGGGCTACATTGTTGGGCTGTGGGCTCGACGAAGTAGGCGCTCCCTGGGTGGGAGTGGGTTGTTGTGTTCCTGAGCTACTTGGCTCAGGTGTGGAGTACAGTAGGTCTACCGTTCTTCCCATGGGGAAGGGTGGTCGTTGGGCTGGTTGTCCAGCGCAGAGACTTGCGTCTCTTTCCTGGTATTTGGAAGCTTTCGCTTCCCGCTCCGCAGTTTTTGCGGCATGTTCCTCAGGAGTCCTGAGTGGTTTGAACTGGGACTTTAGATAGGCGGCTTTGCCTAGACTTTCCCAGGAGATTTTTCCCTTGTTCTCTGGGGAATTATACTCCTCCGTGAGTCTTGCAATACTCAGGAGTCCCAAGAAGTATTTCTTGGTTTCCTTTGCTTTTTTGCGAAGGGTTCTGTGTACCTTGCCGCTTTTGAAGGCAGCTTCGGCCTGTTTGTACCAATGTACGAAATCTTTCCCACTCGCGCTTGTCCACCAAGCGTATGCAGCGTCGTGCGCTGCTTCTGACCCCGCTATTCTCCTCATGGGGAAGTTGGGGTCGATTGTTATGTCGACTGGAGCTTCGACTTTGCCGAACTCGTTGAGTTCGGCAGTCTCGTATAGCATGTGGACACTTCCCTGCAGGGTAGCTTGCCCATAGGGTGCTGAAGTACTCAGTGGCCCACCGCCTCTGGCAGTGGTCCCCATTTTAGGGTCTGCCATCGGTTGCCTACTGCTCCCTCTTCCCCTCGACATGGGTTTGCCCTTCTGAGGGCGGGCCCTTATGCAACCCGGACAGGGTCGCCTGCCCACGGGGTGGCGGGATAGTCGGTGCCCCGGCACCATATCCCCTCCCCCTGACCTGGGAGGCCCCCGTCATAATGGGTTTGGCAGCGAGGTCTGCCAGTGCACGTGCCTCTCTGAGCTCGTGTTTCAGTAATTCGATCTCCCTTTTTTGGAGATCGACCTCTCTCTCTGTGTCTTTCAGAGAGTCGAAGATGCCCTCGGCGTCTCTTTGTGCTCTGTTGTATTCGTGCCTCCAGTGGGTGCAATGGTCGCAGGCATCTTCTGACGCCCTCGAGTTATCAGACCGTGCCCGTTTGGACGGTCTGGATGAGGAGCCGCTGTCGCTCCCTCGTCTCCCTCCTTCATCTCTTTCAGCTCCTCACGGAGCTGACCTGTCTGAGCAGCTACCGCTGATGCGATGGCTGATTCCCAGCCTGCATTTGGCTGGGGTGTTGTTGGACCTGGGCCGAATTGGCCAATCCAGGGGTTGATCTGGCCAGGGAAGTTCCCTGGGGAGTATGCCTGGGGCTGCAGCAGCAAATGCTGCCCCTGGAATGGCGCTTGTTGCGCCATCGGTGCAGTTTGCACCGCGTATGGTTGGAAGCCCCTCTGAGGAGGCTGGGGGTATGCGGTGCCTGTTAGCAACGCGGATGGTTGTTGGTTCGTGGCACTCATTTGTGCTGCATGCGTCGTGTAGTCCATGGCGCTTATCTGCACCTGGTGTTGTTGTTGTTCCAGGGAGCCTTGCTCCCCAGGTTGTTGTATTTCGATGTCCGGTGGCTTGTTTGGATCGAACCGAGGGTTGCCTCCCCCAGAGAACGACATTTCGTTGTTATGTTTCTCGTGGTGGTGGGAGGGGTTTTTGTTCTTGCGTGCGTGGGATTTGCCACAGTTGTGTGTTCTTTTACACGTGAGCCTGTGGTTCACGTGGTCTAGGTGAGTTACTTGCCTGGCCCATGTGATCTCTAGTACATGGTGTGGCTGTCCAGGCGAGTTACTCGCCCAGAACTTTCCCACGCTCTTGGCTGTGGGCCATCGTCCCTCAGCTTTACTTCCTCTGCCTCCGTTTTTGGGGGCATAGTGATGCCGAGAGTTCCCTGTCTTCTTTGATAGGGAGTTTTTCTGGTTCCCTTACATTTTGTAAAGTGAGGTACTCATCCAGGTGGACGAGGTCGTTGCAATTTCCTAGGGGTTCCCATGTGGTGTCCCCTAGCTCCCATTTGACCTTAAACCAGAGTTCGTTGTGAACCCACACGTGGTTTAAGATTTCGTGAACTACTGCTTCGCGATTGGGGTCTTCCCCAAAATCGTAGAATGTGTTTACTTCCCTATTTGGGAAGATCTCTTGGTCATTCGGCTTGTGAGGTACGAGCCGGGATATGTGGAATCTTGGGTGGATTCCGCGTTGTTCAAGTTGTGGTGGCAACTTGAGGACGTAGTTTGACATCTCTGGAAATGTTTCCAGAATTTTGTAAGGCCCTATTATAAGGGCTTTAGTTTTCCTGCCCTTCCTTTGGGTAGGTTCAGCTTATCCGTGGATAAGTATGCAAGCTCACCTTTTCTCAAAGGCGGGTCCGGGCGTCTTTTCTTATTTGCCTGGATTGTTTGAGCAGTGCAATTGTGTATTATTGCGTCATGTGCTGTCATGAGGTTTTCCTTCGCTTTTTGGGTGAAGTCGTTTACTCCCGGGTAGTCCGAGAGTGGTGCTGTTAGGCACATCTTTGGCATATGGCCGTAGATTAATTCGAACAGGGAAAATCCTGTCGATGTGTTCGAGCTCGCATTGATCGCGAATTCCGCCATCGACAGTTTCGCTGCCCAGTCGCGTTGATCTGGTCGAACCATTGCACGTAGTATTTGTACTACTTTTTGTATCATTCTTTCCACTTGGCTGTCGCCTTGCGGGTGGAATGCAGTTGTGAATTTCAACTGCACACCGAGTATTCGGTGTAGTTCGCGCCAAAATTTTGACATGAATTTCGAGTCTCGATCTGATATGATCGAGTGTGGTAGACTGTGGAGTCTTACAACTTCATGAAGAAATATGAATGCTAGTTCTAGTGCATTTGTTGTTGTCTTTATTGGGATTAGGTGGACGTTGGACGTCAACCTACAAATGATTACCCAGAGGTGTACTAGTAATATTTGTTGTAATTATAGTACCAATCTGAGTGTTTTGGCTAATTCTATTTTTATGGGTTAGTCTAAAGGTTTCTGGGAATTGACTTACAGATAAACCGAGCCCTGCGGAGCTCTTCCTTTATTGAAATTTCTTAATTTGTCTAATCATATCCCAAGCTTGTTGGGAATGGACCTGTGAAGTCCATAGCTATTGATGACTGTGGTGTTTCCAGGGTCGGGAGTGGGTGAAGCAGTCCGGGATTTCTCCTGGTGCTTTTCTTTGTTGTTTGACAAGTTCCGCAAGACCTGCAGAACTTGTGGGTATCCTTCCTCATCGACTTCCACCAGAAGTGTTGACAGAGGGTTTCCACTGTTTTCTTGGATCCTAGGTGTCCAAGTGTTTTGTGGATGTTTTCGAGGATTATTCCTTGGATGGACTTCCTTTCGTAGTTCCCTGTTACGGATACGGAGTCTCCAACAACCATATCCGTCGCATAGTCAAAGACTTCTCCTCTCTATCGCTCTCCCTCTTTCTCCCTTTCATCCTCTATCCCAATACCCTACCCTCCTTACTTGTTACAGGAATGGGTTCCGGGGAACCCAACCTCAGCCATTCGGCTCACTAATGGAGGTGGCTGCGTAGCCATCGGAGGGAGAGCAGAATAGGATGAGTGTATGGAAGTACAACCTGTGTGTCGGCCAACGGTAACTTGGCGCTCCTGGGAGCGTACCGGTAGCGAGTATGATGTGGGCTCCTTGAGGGAGCCACCTGGCTGTCTGCTAACGGGGACTTGGCGCTCCTGGGAGCATGCCAGTAGTGGGTGTGCTGGGAGTGTTTGGCTAGCGGTGACTTGGCGCTCAATGGAGCGTACCGGTAGTGAGGGATACTGGGACTCCCAAAGGGAGTCACCCAGTTGGTGGCTATCGGTGACTTGGCGCTCATGGGAGCGTACCGGTAGCGGGAGTTGTTGGGGAAAGCGGGCTGGTGGACCAGTGCACGGTAGTGGGTGACCGTGGGAAGTGGGACCCGCGGGTGCGGGGCCAGGCATCCTGGAGCTGCCTGGACTGTATCCTTCTCCTGAGGAGGTGGGATAGGCTACAGTTCCTGATAGGGAACTTCTGGTTGGATGGGAGTAACCACTCGACCACCCAGTGGACTGGTGGGAGCGGGCAGCAGGAGGTTGGGCATGGGAATGCCCTCCTCGTTGCGGTTTTGTCATGGAGAGGAGGAATAGGGAGGTGGACATGGTTCCAGGGTTACAGGTTGAGTTTACAGTGGTGACACAATGGTGAGGATGTTACAGTCGCGGTACAAGGTTTGTGGGTTATGTATTTGATAATGAGAAAACATTTTCGGCATCTGCCTTACACATCATATGACTTCTAACTATCTAATATAAAAGTTATAATGGTCAAGGGAAATCCCTTGAAACTCAACAAATCCCCCAGCCAGCACCAAAACCCGGTGGGAAAGCTTGGCATGGGGTTTGATGGAGAAGTAAAATGGGGGGAGGCCCTGGGTCCACCCACGGACCATAAGATTCTAGTCTATATCCATAACATTACTCGTTCTACCCCTTCCCCCCCCCTCATGCAAAGCTTTCCCCATTGGGGTTTTGGTGCTGGCTGAGGTTACTTGTGTTTCGCGGGATTTCCCATGACCTTACCATTTGTAGATAGTCACACATCTTGTACGGAAACCGCCGAAGGCGGTTCCCGCTAACTAACAACTACTCTCTACAACTGTCTTGTGTGTCGTCTTCTGTAACAACCCTTCCTGTGACTCAACTGAACCTGTGTGACTGTACAACTCACAACATGTCTTATAAGTCTGGTTATGTCGAGTCCTCTAACGGTCCTCGCTGTGAGAACTCGAGGTCGCGAGTCGAAGACTCTCAACATGTGTATCATCCTATGGAATCTGTACCCTATGGGACTTCATCACTCCACTCTCCCCCAGTGCTCGACAGACGACGTCACATCACGATCTTGGAGATCATGAATACTCTGAGGTCCACTTTCCCATGATGCCGGCACGTTCGCTATGCGAACACCAAGTAGCCGCCCATCCACCATTTGTCCCCTCCTTCGTCAGTCATCATATTCCCCCGCCAACGGTACGTTCCCTTTGGGAATGCCAAGTCACCGAAGGCCCCGTTAGTCAATCCTCACTGCACGCTCATGATATCAACCTGCTACCGGTACGTTCGCACTGCGAACACCAAGTACCCGATGGCAGTTATACAAAGTTCTCACCCACCTCACAAGTCGTGACCTCGCACACGGTACACTCCATTGAGGAGCGCCAAGTACCCGTGGCTGACCCGTCCATCCTGACGTCTCCGACTACCTACCATCAATTCCTTAATAGCTCACTACATCACCAATCACAATCGATGGGAATTCGATCGTCCACTCCCATGCAAGACTGGGATCACTCATCGATTACATATCCCATTATGGTACAGACTAGATATGACATTCGTCATCCCACTATAAGAACGGATCAAGGAATGGGGATTTCCCCCCATCCCCGTAACATTCCCTTTCAGGACTACTATTTGGGTCGTTCCTCCTTCTCCAAGTCGGGTTATCAGCCCATCTTTTATGGAGAAGTTTTTGAAGTTCCCCGGGTTCTCTAGGATTTCCCGGTGGATCTGGCTTTGCGAGTATCCAGATTTTATTGCCTCAATGAGGTCTTTCTCTTCGAATTGTTTTTGAAGGTTCTCTTCTGGAATTATGATTTCTTCCAGATTTTGGGCGCTCCCCCTAGAGTTTCCTCTAGGTTATCGCTCCCCCCTAGAGCTTCCTCTAGGGTATTTCTCGCGTGTATTGCTGCGAGTCTCTTTCTCTCTGAGTTTTTACTCAGGGTACTGCTTAGTAGCAGTTCTTCGTATTCCTCGATTCTGTTGGGGATAGTATCTTCTGCATTTTTGTCCAGATGGATGTCCGCTGACACGTAGTCGTCGAAATGCAGATCCTCGTCCGTTGACGAGTCGTAGTACCGTGAGAGTGCATCTGCCACTTTGTTCTTGTGGCCTTCCATGTATTTTATTTCGCAATTGAAGCTTGTGAAGAAGGCTTGCCATCTCAGGTGTCTACCTGAGTTGTGGTTTTTCGCTTTGAAATATTCCAAAGCTTTGTGGTCCATGATTACTGTGAATTCACGGCCTCCCATGAGATCGTCTTGCCATCTCATGAGTGCTTCGAGGACACCCAGTGCCTCGAGCTCGTAGGCGAAGTACCTACGTTGTGTGTTGGTGAACTTTTTGGACATGAATGCGGCTGGGCGGCAAGTCTGCCACTTTTTGCCTTGTCCAATTAATGCGCCCATGCCCGCTGGGCATGCGTCTGTTATGACCCAGATGTGGAGTTTGGTCCTCTCTTCTTCTGAGAGGCTTTCCGGTGGATTCCACTGGACGGGCTTCAGGATCAGAGCCCTGCATGCTAGACGTTTAATCTCGTCGAAGCATTTCTGGTGGAGTGGTGTCCACCTGAATGTCTGCTTGTTTGAGCAGATTGTTTGCAGTGGTCCTGTGTAGCCACTGACGTTTGGCATGAATATCGATAGATATTCTACCATTCCCAGGAATCTTAGGACACCTGTGTGGTCTACTGGCTCTCGCCAGTTGCGGATTTTTTCCATTTTATCCGCTTGAGCGTGGATGCCCTGTTCATCCATGCGGCTTCCTAGAACGTTTAGGATTGGGGCAAATGGCTGGAATTTTTTCCGGCTTATGTAGAATTTCGCCCCCTTTAGGTGAGTGAACAACCACAATAATGCTTTATTGTGGTTCTCCACCGAGCTTGTGCTGGTGAATATATCGTTGAACCAGACGTGTAGGCATCTGCCTACTTCTCCTCTGTCAGGGATCAGCAATGACCCTGGACCCTATGCCGGCTGCGTGTATGCGCGTGGGAAGTATGCCGGTAATTCCCGTCTACTCCGCTTACCTAAGCCCCGGTGACCCGGATCATCTCCGGCATTGTTCTGGAACATTCTATGATCACGTGATTCTATCGGCAATCTGTTTGGTTTCCTTATTGCCGGACTCTACATGTATATAGCTGACCCTAAGATGGGGACATCCCTTTCCCCCGGCTTTAATCACAACTAGGTTATCGGAGCATCTTGCGCGAGCACGCGCGTCCCCTGACATCCTCGTAGTTCCCAGGTCAGTGCGCGCTGGAAGGTGCAGGGAGCGTTGCAGTCTCCTTGCTGCATCGTGTTCGAGTTGAACGTCCCATGGGGCGTAGAGAATGTCGTTCTATGGACATCGTCTGGATCCACCCATATTTGTTCATACATGTCCGACATATCGATCTTGGATCGGTATGTTGCTCTGGCGACTCTGATTCTTGGATCAGTCGCATGTCTGGCATTGGTGTGACATCGAGGATCGTGTTTGAGTTACGATTCCTCGTGTCTATTACCATGCGCAAAGATCCATCTGCTTTGTGGATACACAGTAGCGGGCATGCTCGCTCGCTGTTCACGGGATACCACCATCCTGCTTTTACATAGCAATCTATTTTGGTCGCTAGTGCTTCCTGCAGTGCTGCAGGACATCTCGGGGTGTTTTCCCGAAATTTCTTGTTCAGATCCTTCAACGGGATTCGATGGTTCACCTCCCTCAAGGGAGGCATTTCTAATGGCGCTGGCACCATTACGGTTTCGAATTTTTCTCTCCACCACTCCCTGAGTATTTCGAACTCGGGGTTGTTCATGGAGAGACCTTCCAGATGTGGTACGTCTGGAAGTTCTAGTCCTTCCGGACTAGGATTGGGCCAACCTTCAGGGTACTTTCTTTCGATTACCCTGAGGTGTGTTTCAATCCCACATCCCTGTCAGGGGGGCTTCTTTTTTGGTTGTTCTCGAGCTCTTGCTCGAGTTTTCCATCCGTGTGATCTTGTCACACGATCTTCGCTTACTCCAAGGGTGTCTATGTTGCCCTTGTTCACCGTTCTCACTTTGTGGGACCGGAAGTCTAAGCTTACCTGGTTTTTGTTTAACCAGGGGGCGCCGAATATGGCGTCATATCTATCGATGTTAATTACATCGAAGTAGTGTTTTTCTACGTGGCCGTTAATCTCAACGTCCACGTTTGTTCTGAACAGGATCTGTGATCTTGTTCCTTTCATCCCCATTTGAAGGACGACTGGGTTCTCCAATTGGAGAATTGGGATGTGGACCACATGGACAAAGTCCGGCAATAAAGCGTCCGTTTCGGCTCCACTATCAAATAGCATGTAGGCTTTTATGCCTGCTATTTTTATGTGAGCTATCAGCGTTCTCTTTGTTGAGAGCGGTCTGTTTGCAGGGTATTTTCCCGTGTCTTTTGAGATGCGGAATTTCGCATCAAACAAGGGGGACTGGGTTTCGATGGACTTTTGGTCCTTCTTCCCTTTGTCCTTGTTTTCCTTGGGTACTTTGGTGTATTTCCCCAAGGCGTCTTTTCTTGGTGCTTCCACCAAGGCTTTGGCGACTTTTTCGTCTGCTGTGTTTTCTAACTGGCGTGCTACAGCCAGTTTGATTTTGTAATTTATGTCGTCGTGATCGACGACTGACATTGGGCCCATCCTTATGGTCCCAACGTTGACTTCCTCACCCTCTGAGTCGGGTGAGTATTGAGGTCCTTCGTATGGGTCCTCTACTTCGAAGCTTGATGCTTCGGAGTTACCAGAGTTGTTCTCTGGTTTCTCATCTGATGAGTCTTTTGACTCTTCTTCTGTTGTGATCGCAATCTCCATGGCGGCTATGCGCCTTGGTTTTTCATCGCTCGTTACATTGTGTCTTGGGCAATCTTTCGTTTGCCCTATTTTGCCGCATTTGCCGCAAATTGGAACTGACTTTTGGTCAGTTTTCCTTGAGTTTTTCGAGGATGTATCCTCTTTCCATCTGGGTTTCAGCTCTTCAGCCTTCTTTCCTGATGGGAGGGCTCTACCACGGCTCATGGTTGCCGTGGTAGTTGTTCGGGTATAGTATCCTGATTTGTAGGCTGAAGACATTTTCAGCCCATCGATTATCTCGTCTACACGAGATATTGCTTTTAACATCTCCTCGTTTGAGGAGAAGTCTGCTCTGATTCTATCATGAGCAATCATTTCCCTCTTCCATTTGAGGGGAATGTAGTTTAGGAACCTGGCGTTAAAGGACGCCTGGTCTGGCGGCGTCACCATCTGGGACGCTGCTTTGGACAGTTCTAGGTAGAACTGTTTTAGGCCTTTTTCCACTTCGTATTTGACGTTGCGGTACTTCTTTGTTGCGTTCAACGCGGCAGAGGCTTTAATGAAAGTTCTCATCAATATGTTGAGAACTTCGAGGAACATGCCCTTGTCTCCTCTGAGGAGAGTTTCGTCTCGGAGTCTTATTCCGAGGTCGAACACGGGCCCCCCTAATCCACGAATCAAGCAGTCCAGATGGACTTCGTCAAATTGGGGACCTTTGCATCCTCGCGAAGCGAGGAATCCTAGTAGTTCTGTGAACCACTGCCAGAACGATTCCATGTCGTTCTCCCCTGACCATTTCTTGTCAGGGAATGCCAGCCCATTTTTTAGGGCTTCAGGCTTCACTCCTTCTGGGTAAGGAGTGAGTATTCTCACTTCGGCCATTCTTATGGCCTTTTTGTACCATTTCTCTAGGTACTCCTCTTGCTCCCCTGCCTTCGTGGGGTCGCTATCCAATGGAGATCTCTCCTTTGGGGGGGTTTTTGCTGGGGGAAATCTTCCTCGCAGCGTTTCTTTGGTTTCAGGCGAATTCACCTGAAGTTGTATTTGGATTCTCTCATTGTTTTGAGAGAGTGTGTTTGAGTTACCTCTCTGTTCGAGAGGTCCGTCGTAAGTGGATGTTTGGCCAAACCTTTGGTACATGCCAATTCTCCTCCTAATCTCTGAACGATGCCTTCTTTCGGCATCGTCTTCTCCTATCCTTGGGAGAAGGATCTCCTTAGCGTCTCTGTCGAGTCGCTGATGATACTCCAGTGTGCTTTCACTGGTGGTTCTTTTCCTGAATTTTTCACAAGTTCTATTTATGTCCTGGATCGTGGTCCAGGGGTGTTTATTTGTTTCCTCACTTTTTTGTGAGAAGTTTATTTCCTTCAGCAAGTCCGTCTGTTCGCTGATTTTTTCAGTCAACGCATCGATTGCGTTGGCCATTCTTTCTAGAGTTATCTCTAGATGAGCCGTACTATTGTGGTTCGTTTCCTCGATCTTTTTTTGGATCGAGTTTATCGCGTTTATTATGCGCGATTCCTGGTTTTCCAGGAGGAAGTTTGGTTGGGCGAGCAGTGACTCTCCCCAGTTGACATTACCGCTTCTGGGGGTTCCAGAAGGGGTTCTTGGAGTGAACGCTCCACGCTCGCTTTGTTTAGGCGAGGCCGTTGCAGAGGGTGCTTCCCTTTCATAGAGGGGTCTGTTCGCTGGTTTTTCCTTACTTTTCCGTAAGGCTTCCTCAGCGAACTCCCTCATTTCAGTTCGCCTCCTCTTCATTATCTCGGAGACCTCCTCCGAGGTTGGCGACCTTGCCTTGTCTGGCATGGCGTGTGGGAGTGTAAACAGCGGAAGTTCTTTTGGAGCTTCTGCGCTCTGGGAGATCCTGCTCTCAGGGCGTATCTTCATGCCTTCTCGGGCTTTCAGCCTGAGAAGAAGTTGGTCTTCGCTTTCCATCCTCCATTCGACGGAACCTGGAACAAGTCCAGTAGTTTTTCGGATAGCCGATGTGGGGGCTCTTCCCTTTGTTTCCCTTTGTCTGCCTTTGGGGCTTGACTTGGGGACATGAGGGGGGACTCCAGGGGATAGTTGGGCCCAGGAGTTTCCTGCAATTCTATCCGATCAGCTTTTTGGGCTGATCGTTTGGCGCTTACACGTTTATCGCGCAAGTCAATCACCTCGTGAGGAGGTGAGGGATCTTCCCCTGCTTGGGTTAGATCAGTATGTCGTGGAGTTCTAGGGGTATTAGGCCCCACACTTACTCCACGTAAGTTTCTAAAACCTTCAGGGGCCAGCCCTGAGGTGGTTGCTACTGCCGGATCGTGTTGATCCTTGTCGTCGTCTGTGTCAGAGACCAGATTCGAGACGAAGGAATGTCTCCGGGAGGGCTTCGGCCTCAGCGACTTCTGCCAAGAGCGCTGTGCCTAGTGACACGTCCGTGCCCTAACTTACTGACTGGCAATTAGAACCTAGGGGGGTAACTCTAGTTGATTTTTCTACTGGGGCATAACCTATGTACAAGTGGGATATATATATGGTTACAGCGGAGACGGTTCCGCAATTGGCGGAGCCGAACGGAGTGGAGCTAACGGGGTTTAAACATTAGCCGACTGAATATTACCGACGAGTCAGTTCGCGGGGTTAGCAGAAAGGCAGGCGATAACCCAGAAACGGAAAGGAGGGATAAGCCCGAAGGTGGACTCTGCAGGGCAGGTGAGTGTATTGCCCAGCGGAGGCGGGGGTGCGCTAGCGGACGTCGGAGCTGTCCGGAAGTCTTCGGGGCTCCGTACTTAGGGAGGCGTAGGTAATAAACTGAAATGAGGGGGTGGTGACCATCGAGGGGTGCCGAGAGGATTGTGGAATCTGGGGGCTCCGAGGTTAGTGAGGGAGGAGCGGAGTTGGAACGGAGGAATCGGAGGGACCGGAAGTCGATGGCCGGGGATGGATATGACAGTCTGACGACGGCTTTTGGTTTGAATCTCCCATGATGGGAGATTGCGGTTTCTTAATAAACCGCTTGTTTCTTTTTAGCATCGCTGCAGATGCGACCTTGCCCTTGCAGGCGTGTTTAGGTGCCATAGGCGCTACCGAGTCAGATGTTAAGAGTGGATAGTTTTTTGTGGGTTGTGTTGTAAAACACACCTCATACACTTAAAAAAGTGTGAGGTCTCTGGGGTAGCTCAGCACACAGAGCCGTAAGTGATACAAATGTGTGTATTTTACAGTAGTGTGTAAGCAGTTACCCGGAGGTTCCCACTTACCCACGTGACTATATGTATCTAATTACATGTGGCTCGGGGTTCGGGGCTATTGCCCTGACAGCTTAGGTGCCCCCTCAATATCCGAAACATCCTCCCTCATCATTCCCATTTCTTTTGTCCCTTTTTCTTCTTCTCTTCTTTCTGAAAATGGTCCACTCTCTCCTCCTCTGTCTCTCCCTTCTGTTGTTGATCCAGGAAAACTGTTTTCTCCAAATGGTCTACCTCCTTCATCATCTGTTGCTCTGAATCCTTTGTCCTCACTTCCTCTTTCTCCTTTTTCTGTTACTTCTGTCCTGCCCATTAATAAAAACACCCCTGATGAGCAATACCAAGCTCTCGTTGATTCAGGATCATCGGATTGTTTCATTGATGAAAAGTTTGTGATTAAAAACAACCTGTTGACCTATCCGGTTTCACCTTGTCTCTCTGCTTGTTTGACGGGACCACAAATTCTGTCATCACTAAAGCAGTAGACATAAAACTCCATTTTGCTTCTGGTAACATCACCTAGACGAGTTTCTATGTCACCTCGTTGGATGGTACTTGTTCCATGGTTCTAGGCAACTGGCTCACCTGCCACAATCCATTGATTGACTGGGTAAAGAGCAGTATCTTGTTCTGAACCTCCAAACTGTTGAAGTTATGCATTTCTTTCTATTCAATCTCCACCCCACGAGCCACATGACTACTGAGTCGGACTTTACTGTTTCTACTACTTGTATAAACACTAAAGTCTTCCTCAGAGGTGCCATAACCTGAGTTACAACACAAACATACCAGTCCTGCCTCTGTGCACACCCCTCAGTCGCATCCGGAACTTATTCTGCCTGTTGACTCCACTACTCCGATTACACTGATTGCATCTGACCACCAGGCTCCCTCCATCAAGTTCGTTAGCCACTCTGCATTCGCGAAGTTGTGCAACCTTGAAGGTTCTACTTCATATAGCCTGAGCACACTCCCGTTAGAAGCTAAGCTCCGTGCTGCTTCTTCAGCCTCCGAAACTGTTGACCTTTCGGCCATTCCAGAGCAGTACCACAAATTTGCAGATGTGTTTAGCAAGAGCAAAGCCTCTATACTGGCGCTGCATCGTGAATACGACTTAAAGATCGACCTTGAGGAAGGCACATCACCACCCCTGGGAACCCTTTACTCCCTCTCTCCCCTGGAACTTGAAGCTCTTCACATGTTCTTGGGGGAACGCTTAGCTTCTGGTTTCATCTGCCCTGCTACATCCTCCCATGCAGCACCAGTTCTCTTTGTTTACAAGAAGGATGGTTCGCTCTGCCTTTGCATTGACTTCCGAGGACTGAACAAGATCATGAAGAAGGATCGTTATCCGCTTCCCCACATATCAGATCTCCTTGACGCTCCTAGCCATGCCAAAGTCTACACTAAGCTCGACCTCTGCCATGCATACCACTTGGTCCATATTGCTGCAGGCGATGAGTGGAAGACTTCCTTTTGCACCCGCTATGGATCCTACGAATGGCTAGTCATGCCATTTGGTCTGACTAATGCCCCTGCAGCCTTCCAACAATTTGTCAACATGATCTTCGCTGACCTCTTGGACGTTTCCATGGTTGTGTATCTGGATGATATCCTCACTTACTCCAAGGATGTTGCTTCTCACCAGGAGCATGTCTGTGAGGTTCTCCAGAGACTCCGTGCTAATGGCCTCTATGCCAATCTGAAGAAATGTGAATTCCACACTGATACTATGGAGTATCTTGGCTACTGCTTATCTCCAGCTGGACTCACCATGTCTATGGAGAAGGTTAAGGCTGTTCAGGACTGGCCTGAGCCCCATAAGGTTAAGGATGTCCGGTCCTTCCTTGGCTTTGCAAACTTCTATCGGCATTTCATCCACAAGTATTCTGACATTGTAGTACTCTTGACACAGCTCATGTGTAAGGATACTCCATGGCTCTTCTCTGATGAATGTCGCTCTGCTTTCCATCTTCTTAAAGATGCTTTCACCTCTGCCCCCATCCTTACTCATTGGGTGCCTGATGCTCCGCTCATTGTGGAGACGGACGCTTCCAATTATGCAGTATCAGGGATCCTCTCCATCTGTTGTTCTGATGGTGAGATACACCCTGTCGCTTTTTGCTCGCGTACATTGTCCCCACCGGAGTTGAATTATGACATCCACGATAAGGAGCTCCTCGCGATACATGAGGTGTTTAAAGGCTGGCATCATTACTTAGAAGGATCCAGAGATCCAATCGACATTGTCACTGATCACAAGAATCTCAAATACTTCTCCACTACAAACAAAGCTCCTGATGTGGCGTCAAGCCCATTTGTTATGAGGATGGGGAGAACTTCTCCCTTCTCGAACCATTCTTGTAGCTGGAAGACAATCACAAGATCTTGTATGTACCTTAACAGGATGTGTAATCGATGGGAGGTCCCAGTCATGTATGAGAGTAGACGATTGAATCCCCATCGATCGTGGTTCACAATGGAATGAGTTATTAAGGGTTTGATTACATGTAGTCAGGGATGCCAGGATAGATAGGTTGGCCATGGGTACTTGGCACTCCTCAGGGGAGCATACTGTGCGCACGGTCGTGACTTGTACGTTGTGTGAAGATCCTGTATTGTTGCTATTGGTTACTTGGCATTCATAGTATGAATGTACCAGTAGCAGGTTATAATCATGAGAGCCCAGTAAGGAATGGCTAGTGGGGCCTTTGTATTATAACCCAGCTGATAGGCGCTTCCTGAGTTGGACTTTAGTGTTAATACACCTAGTAGTAACAGTAAAGGATGACTCCACAGTCATGTGACGTGAAATAGAGCGCAGATTGAAGAGAAACTAAGTGAAGTAACCACAACACTTTGGTGACTTGGTGTTCCCAAAGGGAACGTACTGTTGGCAGCAAGGTACAATGACTGACAAGGGAGGGACCAGACGGTTGATGGGTGGCTACTTGGCGCTCATGCAATGAGTGTGCTGGCATCACAGGAATATGAGTCTCAGAGCAGTCGCGATCCCGAATATGTCAGGGCACACCTGCCTGACCCTACTCCATCCGGTCCGACCCCACCCGATTCCACTACCCTCACCCGCTGCCCCCATCCTCCCTCCTCCCTTCTCTCCCTCTTCCTTTCCCTCCTTCTTCCTTCTTCTTTCCTTTCTTTCTCCTTCTTTCCTTTTCTACTACACAGACGACTTCCTTGCTTGATGTACCATTAACCAGACTGCGCAACACACCTGGACCCGGACACACCGGGTGATGCCCTACACACCGGACGCCCCTGAGACCTCTTACAGAGATACCCAGGCAGACATGGCTGTGCGCGTTGTAGGAGAAATAACGGTCACACTATGGAAACCCATTATGGAAATATGCCAGATAAATCACAAAACCTCATACGACAAGTAGATATGAGAAAATAGAAGGACCTGAATTTTAATGAATTTTAACGAATTTTTACGAATTATTATGACTATATGCGATAAATTGAAAGAAAGAAAAATAGCAAAAATACTTCAAGCTTACCATCAGGCAAGCACGAAGATTAACCAGTAACGACCGAGACAAGCTTGATAGCCCATTAGAAAGGAAGGGATCTAATCTTAATCCTCCCAAATTTTCATAATAAAAGGATCATGCATTAATGAGATATCCAATAACGGGAATAGTGACATCAAAAGTCCGAGCTCAGGGAAAAGACGATGTTTGCGTAGGATCCATAATTAAAACATACAACGAAATTTACACGGAAATTATGAAAAATGGGGAACTATAGTTATGCAAATTTTCAGCCCAAATGGTCCAGTCGTTGTGAAGTTATACCCATGACGAGAATATAGAAATCCGCATCATGTGTAATGACATGTGAGGGTGGCGATGCGCAGGGAACCGGCCATCGGAACCGAAATCCGCACTTCGGCAGATCGCGAAGACCAATTTCCGTCCAAATAAGGAAGAGCCCGGTCAAAACAAAGCACGGAAAGTGCAAAACAACCTTAGATCATGAGGGAAAAATCTGAAATAAATCACAGAAGCCCATATGAAAGAAATAAACACCCACGCATATCATAAATCCCAAACAATTAAACGGAAACGGCACCCGCATATGAACGACTATGGGAACGATGCACGTGATTACCGAATGTGTGCGCGAACTTTTGCTAACTCAGAAATAGGACACAACCTTAGTACCATTGGAAAGGTGGGAATAAATGAAAATTTATGATACCAAGAACATGAGAAAACATCCAGATATGAGATACAAGGACATGAAGTTAGAAACCTGAAAACGCGCGGGAAGACAGCTTCAAGAGGTCCAGAGTCCTAAATAAAATACATAAAAATATGATATCTTCAAGGACGACCTACTATAACAACGAACAATACATATGGAGGATTAGGATGTGATAATACAAAGGGGAATCAGGGAATATGAACGAAATTCACGAAAACCACTAAACTATGATGGACCATGGCAGGAATTTTAGGGAACGATATTCTAATGAAGTGGAGAGCTATAACACATTCGTTTGAGTAATTCTTGACTACTAGCAACTTTTTCTTTCAGTTTTAAACCTGAATAATTCACTCATTTACCATTTCAGTCTCATTTTAACTAAATGTCACTAAATAAAAATGGAATAAATCAGCTGAAGGTCTCAGCACAGCCGTACACATAGTAATGCGAAGTTTGAATTCAGAATCATCAAGTCATAGCAAATTTAAAGGGAATTTGAAATAGGTAACTGCGACAAATGCAGCGCAGCCAAGTTCTAATTAACCATTAAAATAGCTTAGGCGAGGGAGGACAATAAGGATTCTAGGCACAGTCTGACTGCAGTAGAACCACAGTTCAGCGCAGCAAAAGCGCAGTAGAACTATAGCGTGAAAATTTCATTTTTTATTCAGTTTGAGAAAAATACACTGTAAATAAATCCTGTAAATAGAAGGTAGAGCATGAAAAAGGAAGGTGACCCAAGGAGTATAAAAGGGAGACCCTTTCTGCAACTTTTTGCCCCCCTTAGAGAAGTAAGAAAATAGAGTATTATTTTTCTCAAGCATTTCTGGTTGTCATTCCAGTGCGAAAAAGTGATATACAGTTAAGATTGCCACTGTAGTAAAAGGCAGCAATTAAGGAGAGAAATATTAAGTAAATATTTCAACAGGAGAGCTGGTTAACACTCCAGATTTCAAAGTGTAAACACAAAAAAGTTATCTTGCTACTGTTAAAACAAGCAATAAAATAAGACAAAAATAAAACAAACCCAAGGGACACTCCAGACACAATCCAAATCCATTAACTGAATAGAATCTTTGAAACTTCACCAAGTAGAAGATTGAATTCAAGTTAAATTCCAAATTAAACAACGCTACACAGAATTACACCTAGACAAATTAAGAAATTTCAATAAAGAAACAGCTCCACAGGGCTCGGTTTATCTGTAAGTCAATTCCCAGGAACTTTAAAACTAACCCATAAAAATAGAATTAGCCAAAACACTTGGATTGGTACTATATTTACAATAAATAATACTAGTACACTTCCCCATCCTAACTAAAGAACCAGGGAACAGCTTGGTGGTGGTCTCATTTGAACCTCCCAACTGACCTTCCTTCGTTCTCTCCTTCAGCGTAGATGACGTGGCGCTCCCCACGTGACCTCCAACTGCCTGTACATAAACACAGCCTAAGTGGGAACTGAGAAGTAACCTTCTTCTCACACTTCCCACTTTAGGCAAGTAGTTTACATTCCCCTGCTAATAATAATAACACACTTCCCACTTTAGCCTAAGTGGCCAGGGACCCTTGCCTGCTTCGGGCCCGTTGTTACACACACCTGCGCTGCACCCTACTGGGCCCTCAGCCCTGGGCGATATACCCGGACGCTCTCGACCCTGGGTCAGTCCCTGACAGAATACCATAATGTGATGTTGTCCGTCGAACGCTGGAGGGAGAGCTAGGTGATGACATCCTGTAGGACATGGGTTCCAGTGAATGATACACAAGTTGTGTGGCTTCAACTCGTGACTTCGAGTCCTCATGGTGGGAACTGCCAGATGACTCGACATAACCAGGCATATAGGACATATTGAAGGGTGTACACACACACACACACACATGTTCAGCTGAGTCACAGAAGGGGTTGTTACAAGAGACAATACACAAGGTAGTTTGTAGCAAGTCATAGTAGTTAACAGGAACCACCTCTGTGGTTTCCATACATGACATGTGACTATCTACAAATGGAAAGGTCGTGGGAAATCCTGCAAAATGCAAACAACCTTGGCCAGCACCAAAACCCTGATGGGGAAAGCTTTGCACGAGGGGGGGGAATGGAATAGAACAGGAGAGAATAGTAGGGTTATTGTATCTCAGCAGGATACCTCAGTCTGAGTTGCACTTTAGTGTTATTACAATGGTAAGAACAGTAAAGAGCGACTTGGCAGTCACATGACACTATATGGAGCACAGATTGAATAGAAAATGAAGAGAACTAATGTCAGAGTCGGAACACTGTCAGGAGGCGGATGGAAGATGGATTGGGTTCTGTCTGAGTTGAGGTCGGAGGTGATGCAGAGGTCTGTTGGAGCGCGTGCGTGGATATGCGGGCAGAAATATGCGGCGCGTCCGGAAGTGCTGTTCAAGGTTAGCAGAGTGGGATCGCGGCCTCAGCGACTCAGGTGGAGCGCTGTGCCCTGAGCTTGATGTTTGGGGGAGATCCCATATTTACGGATTGACACTCACAGCAGACTTCAAACAAGACTTGCGGGCAGAGCGGACCTGTAGGAGGAGCGCGGACTCTGCGAGCACGGACTCAGAGGGGGGAAGCCCCCTTTGCAGAAGGAGGGACTCAGACCAGACAGGGGGGTACTCTAGTTGATTTCAGACTGAGGTCCCCGAAAGTATTTACAAGGTATAAGTAGATAAGAGAAATCAAAAGAGGGACTGGTCGGTCTGGTGCAGAAATAAGCGGGAATGAGCGGGGACTTGTCAAACTAAACCAAGGACAAGAACCTGGGAAATGGGAGGCAAGGAATGAATAAAGTTAAAGCGGATCAAATACCAATATTGACAGATTAAATGAATGAATGGGAAAGTGCAATAGCACACGGATCAAATGCCAATATTGGGGTGAACATAATAGGCACTTGGCAAGGAATGAATGTTATGTTGCCAAGTGACAAAAATGGCCAGAGGACAAAAGCGGAGGTCAGCGCGCGGCGCTGATACAAGTCCGCAAATAAGCGGGGTCGGTGCAGTGCTGACACAAGTCCGCGAACAGAGGTTGATCTGCCAGCACTGTCACACAAGGACAGCATGAAGGCCAACAGAGGTACAGAGGGGAGTGGGAGTGTTGACCTGACCAGAGGTGTCAAGGGCAACCAGAAGTGGCCAGAGGGTGCAGAGATGGGCAGAGGGTGCAGAGTGGCAGAGGGTGCGGAATGCATGGAAGCGGGGCATGGCTGTGACCACATAGCGGGAAGCGATGAGTGTGGTTCAGATGGAGACAAGGCAGGCATGACTGAATGCCGGGAGCACCAAGGGCTCAGGAACTGGAGGTAAGGTCGGAATACCGGCAGGGTCTAGGTTCTGATTATTGGCCAAGTCTCACGCAGTAAGGCAGGGGGCCAGACATGGGGTTGGGGGCTGGTTAGGATGGGTTTCGGGTCGGTGGATTTGCCTATCGGCATTGGTTCGCCGCTGATGGAGCCCCGGGATTTGTCGGTCGTGACAACTAACTACAACAAGGGTATCGGGAAAGAGAGTGATAGAAAGGGGGGTCTTTGACAATGTGATGGATATGGTTGTTGGAGACTCTATATCCATAACATCGCCCCCCAGTCTCCTACTGACCATGATGCAGTCCCCAAGGGGTGTATCTCTGCGGGTTGTCTCTCCACGGTGACCGGCTTTGTCAGAGACCTGGTCGAGATGAAGGAGTGTCTCCATGGCAGAGGGCTTCGGCCTCAGTGACTTGTGCCAGGAGCGCTGTGCCAAGTAACACGTCTGTGCCCTAACTTACTAAACTGGCAACCAGAACTGAAGGGGGTAAACTCTAGTCGATTTTATTACTGAAGTGTAACCTATGTACAAGTTGAGTATATATAGTTACAGCGAGGGCAGGTCCACAAATGGCGGAGCCGAGCGGAGCGGAGCTAACGGGGTTAGACATTAGCCGATTGAATATCACCGACGAGTTGGGTTACGGGGTTAACGGAAAGGCAGGCGATAACCCAGAAATGGAAAGGAGGGATAGGCCCGAAGGTGGGCTTTGCAGGGCAAGCAAATGTATTGTCACAGAGGTGGGAGTGCGCTAGCGGATGTCGGAGCTGTCCGGAAGCCTTTGGGGCTCCGTACTTAGGGAGGTGTAGGTAATAAATTGAAAGGAGGGGTGGTGACCATTGAGGGGTACTGAGGGGATTGCGGAATATGGGAGCTCCGAGGTTAGTGAAGAAGGAGCGGAAGTAGACCGGAGGGATCGGAGGGATCGGAAGTCGATGGCCGGGGATGGATATGACAGGCTTCTCAAATGCTCGTGATAGGATTCCGGAGGGAGGGAGTCACACTGAGCTCCACCGGAGGAGGATGGGTGTGGATCTGGTCCCGAGTAACGTGTGGGCAGATGGTAGGTGTCAGGGACAGTGCAGGAGAGGTAGGGGTGGTGGCGCAGCGCCCGGCACTAGCGGCTTGGGCAGTAGCAGAGTAGTTGGGCAGTAGCAGAGTAGCGGGGCAGTATAGTGGATAGCCCTCCCTCAGGCTCACATCCCTCCATGGCTTCTTAGGCTGAAGCAGAAAATGTATTGTTATTAAGATGAAGGGCTAAACTAGGTTAGGGTACTTGCCTGAAGCAGAAAATGAGAAGAAGGTTACTTCTTCGGTTCTGCTTCGGCTCGGTTTATATACAAGTGGGAATCAGTCATGTGAGGGTGCCACGTCGCCCCCGGATGGAGCCGGGATATTGTGGGTGGCTCCGCAGGTGATCCTGAGTGTCAGAGAAGAGAAATACAAGTAGAGGTGCACAGCACGTCCAGCAGTGCGGTACCCCTGCAGGGTACCTGGCGTTGGATGCATCCAGGCTACAGGTGTGAAGGAGAAGGTCATCCATATGGAGAAAGAAGGGAAGAAAGAAAGAAGGAAGGAAGGAAAGGGAGACAGAAAGAAAGGAAGACAGACGGGAGAGAGAGAAGGAGGTGGCGTGCCCTGACAGTAGGGCAGGTTCGGAGGAGGATGAACAATCATTGGAGGGGCTGCCAGGTTGACGACAAACACAGGCACAGCGGTGTTGGTGTTGCTGTCCACCACCCACATGGGATTGACCAGCATCGCGAAAGTTGGTGTCCATGGGATAGATGGTGGCCTTCTGGTGCTATATGGTACCAGACCAGATGGGGAAGAATCGAGATTTGAATCTCTCAGGTTAGGGCAGGTGTCCCTTTGAGCAGTCAAATCCCATGACGCCAGTCATGGAGACCACCTTCTATCCACATCCCTGTCATGGTTGGATTGACTATGTTTGGGGCGATATGAGTCCATCTGAGGTCAACGAGTTTTGCTCCCCATTTCCCAATGAGCCTGTCCCAAATGACCTGAGACTGATCCATCTCTTCAACCGGGATATGGATGGGACCTTCTCTCTTCTTGAGGCAATTTTCTCCAGCAATTTTGGCTTGACAAGCCTGAGGGGGAGGATGAGGCAGAAGAGTTGTCAGCAGGAAGGGCAGATGGGGTGTTGGTAGGAAGAACGTTTGGCTGCAGCACCACCACATTTGGAGGAGGTAGGAAAACTGAACTGCCCACACCTGGCCAGTTGGGAGATGGAGGCGGAATTGAAATATCCCCAAGGTTTAACCCTAATGTTCCTGATGTCAGCTTGTCAGATTCATTGTCAAAGGGAATCGGTGAATCTGGCTGTGCCAGTTGATGTTCAGCATCATTCGTGACCACCTCCTGAGCTTCAGCACAAGTCATGAAGCATCCAGTATCCAGGTAGTAGAATGTTCAGCTTAGACGATGTCTCTCCACCAGCTTGAGGGTAGATGGGTCTTTGTTGGATTGGGGGGGACCAGGCCATATGAGTCGGAATTCATAGGCATCCCTGTCCTCAGCACCAGGCAATGGTCCAGGCGTGTCTTCCCATCTGGGCCAGTCAAGGAACCAAGGGACTTCAGTCCCTTGAGCCGATAACTGGGAGCTGCCTCGACATGTTCGCTCAGATCCAATTCTTCAAACAATCCATTCTTGATTATGTGACACAGCAGCTGACAAGCTATGTATACAGCGAACTCAGGTGAACTTGCCATTGATCAATCATCAGTTGAGTTATCTTCAAGGAAGATTCCTTTTGGATGTTCCAACCAGGATATCTTACATCCCTCTTGGACCTCCCCTTCCATCAGGTGTTCATGGATCTGGGTGTAATTGATGAAGGCTATAAGGAGGGAAATGATTCGGAGTATGTGTCATATCCATACAATCCTGACCTCCGCTCCAGGCTCCTGGAACTCCGAACTCCGACTTCCGGAGCCCTACTTCCCTTCCATCACTTTCTCCTTGCCGACTCCCAAGAGGTTATCCCACCTCCGGCTCCAACACCACCTTCGGTCCGACTCCGGAACATTCCGGGTCCGACCCCAACCTTGACACCTTCCAGACGAGTACGCAAACCCTATGCTCCCGACTCCGGACCTCCGCTCCGGTATCCCGTTCACGTCTCGTCTCTGGAACCTCCGGTCTTAGCTCCGACCTCGGACTTTGACCCCACCTCCGCTTATACCCATTGTATTGGTTAGCTCATTCCATTTAATTATGTTTGCCAATATTCCGGAGTTTAACCTCCGAGTTCGGACTTTCCGGACTTACTCCGGACCTTGCAACTATTGCATTGTCCATTTCAATTCCGCTATTCTCCCTCATTCCTATTTGGGCTGCTGCTTCCTTCTATTCAGTCAGCTAGCCATTCCCGACTCCCATCCTCCTTCCTTCCTTCTTGGGCCTTGGCCCTTCATTCCTCCTTTGGGAAACACCATTGAGTCAAACACTTGACCCTCGGTGTTGTTCCTCTTTCCATCTCCCTTTGTCTCCTTTTGTCCTACCCTTGTTCCTTTTGATTCCGGACCCCTCCTTATATACAATGTACCTAGTAACTTGTAACCTCAGTCCGAAATCGACCTGAAATGCCCCCAAGAGACTTCCTGCTCACCTACTGTGAAATTAAGGACCAAATGGACAAACAGCAATGGCACAGCGCTCCGCTTGAGTCGCTGAGGCCAAGGTCCCTCCACGCTAAGTCTCCGATTCCACTCCGGAGTTGTCCGTTTCCGCCATTCTAACAGTATGTAGGTATAGTGAGATAGTATGGTGAAGGGATGTTGCCAGGGAACGAATTGAAAAGCAAAGATGTGACTGTCTAGCTTGTGCTTGCCACCCGACCTGGACTCGACTTTGTATATTACTTCCCTTAGTTCACTAGGCATTCGCAATTTTGTGAGGGCCTCAGCCTTGAGCGCGGTGGCTTTTGAAGACTCCCAATGTTCCACCAATGGGGACAGAGATCGAGGTGAAACATTCTGGTTCCCGTTTTCTCTCAGTACTTCAGCCTCGTTGAGGTGATGATTCTCAGGTAGCAAGAGCCATAATTGATCCAGAGATCGAATGCCAGATCTGATGTGGTGCAGAGCGACGTAGGAGAATGTCGGGTCAAGTGGTCCCAGCTGCCCGTTTAACCACATGGGATCAGAAGGGGCTCTCTTGAAGGATGCAGACGATACTTCAGCTGCCTCAAGGCCTGGGCAGTCTTGTCTGTGTTCGTCTGTGATCACAACGGAGTTATGTGGGGTGGGCCTGCAGCTCATACTTGCCAGTCTGAGAGACATTGTCAGTTAGATTCGTTGATGGGATCACGAAAACGATGGAGATGTAGGATGATCGAAGTGTACCCTGGTCACGTGCTGCTAATCGGCTTCATGCAAGTACCCAATTGGGAAGTGGGCACTTATTTGCATCTGCTCAGGCCCAGCTTCGATCTGTACCTTCCAAGGATCTCAGGGGCATTTCGGAGGTCTCTCTCTCGGTTGCCCACATGTCTTCTTGTGCCCCATATCCTTTCCATCTTACCCTATACAGGAGTTTCCCTTTCCGCTTCCTGTGCCCCACCACCTCTTCTGCCTCAAACTCTTCTGAGGCTTTTATATCATCTCTGGGGTTGTGTTGTGGTCAGACCATCTGCTCCTAGAGAACAGGCCTATGGCTACCAGCCATATGGTGTAGTGGTTAACACCTCCAAATATATGTTGGATGGTCCTAGGTTCGAATCCTGGTGTGGCCTCTTTTTCAGACTACAATAGGTTGGACAGTAATGGTCTTGAGATGTCACCAGGGGAACGATAAGGCCTCAGGTGTGCTACATTCACCACATTGTGCATAGGGTAGGAGTTGGGGAATTTTAATCGGTAGGCATTCTTGTTTATCACTTCTGTCACCTTGAATGGCCCAATATGTCTCTGCATTAGCTTCCACCCAGTGCCCTTCACTTCCAGGAGGTTGAGCTTATGAGGATCGATCAGTACTAAGTCTCCCACTTCGTATGTTATGCTCCGGTGTTTGGCATTGTGTGCCCTGACTTGACACAGTTGTGCCAGATGGATCGATTCCCATGCCCATCTTCTGTGTATGTTCAACACGTTGTAGGAGAAATAACGGACACACTATGGAAACCCATTATGGAAATATGCCAGATAAATCACAAAACCCCATACAGCAAGTAGATATGAGAAAATAGAAGGACCTGAACTTTAATGAATTTTAACGAATTTTTTTACGAATTATTACGATTATATGCAATAAATTGAAAGAAAGAAAATTAGCAAAAATACTTCAAGCTTAGCATCAACAAGACGGAATTCTCGGGGGAATTTATAGCAAATATTAAACAAAGAATTAGGACAATCGACCAAGATTTGACTATAAAAACAATCAGAGAACCTCCATGGAAACTACTTTCCCACGTCCGCACACATAGCCAAGGATGGAAGTACCATGGAACAAGGATTCCTTAGGAACTAATGCAAAATTCAAAGTCGTGTTTATAATAGGAAATGTAGATGTCCCCCAAACGGACCCAATGAAAGTAATTACAGGGAAAGCTACCCATAAACGATGGAGATATGACTAAAACTCCTGCAAAATGAGGACAACGCTTAAAAAGCAAGCGCGAAGAATAACCAGTAACGACCGAGACGAGCTTGATAGCCCATTAGAAAGGAAGGGATCTAATCTTAATCCACCCAAATTTTCATAATAAAAGGATCACACATTAATGAGATATCCAATAACGGGAATAGTGACATCAAAAGTCCGAGCTCAGGGAAAAGACGATGTTTACATAGGATCCATAATTAAAACATACAACGAAATTTACACGGAAATTATGAAAAATAGGAAACTATAGTTATGCAAATTTTCAGCCCAAACGGTCCAGCCGTTGTAAAGTTATACCAATGACGGGAATATAGAAATCCGCATCATGTTTAATGACACATGAGGGTGGCAATGTGAAGGGATCCGGCTGTCGGAACCGAGATCTGCACTTCGGCAGATCGCGAAGACCAATTTCCGTCCAAATAACATCCAAATAAGGAAGAGCCTGGTCAAAACAAAGCATGGAAAGTGCAAAACAACCTTAGATCATGAGGGAAAAATCTGAAATAAATCACAGAAGCCCATATGAAGGATATAAACACCCACACATACCATAAATCCCGAACAATTAAACAGAAACAGTGCCCGCATACGAACGACTATGGGAACGATGCACGTGATTACTGAATGTGGGCATGAACTTTTGCTAACTCGACAAATACCAGGAAATAGAACACAACTTTAGTACCATTGGAAAGGTGGGAATAAATGAAAATTTATGATACCAAGAACGTGAGAAACCATCCATAAATGAATGGGATACAAGGACATGAAGTTAGAAACCTGATAACGTGTGGGAAGACAGCTTCAAGAGGTCCAGAGCCCTAAATAAAATACATAAAAATATGATATCTTCGGGGACGACCTACTATAACAATGAACAATACATATGGAGGATTAGGATGTGATAATACAAAGGGGAATCAGGGAAGATGAACGAAATCCACGAAATCCACTAAACTACGACGGACCATGGCAGGAATTTTAGGGAACAATATTCTAATGAAGTGGAGAGCTATAATACATTTGTTTGAGTAATTCTTGACTACTAGCAACTTTTTCTTTCAGTTTTAAACCTGAATAATTCACTCATTTACCATTTCAAGTCTCATTTTAACTAAATGTTGCTGAATAAAAATGGAATAAATCAGCTGAAGGTCTCAGCGCAGCTGTACGCATAAGTAATGCGAAGTTTGAATTCAGAATCACCGAGTCATAGCAAATTTAATGGTAAATATGAGGTAGAGCGTGAAAAAGGAAGGCAACCCAAGGAGTATAAAAGGGAGACCCTTTCTGCGACTTTTCGCCCCCCCTTAGAGAAGTAAGAAAATAGAGTATTATTTTTCTCAAGCATTTCTGGTTGTCACTCCAGTGTGAAAAAGTGATATACAGTTAAGATTGCCACTGTAGTAAAAGGCAGCAATTAAGGAGAGAAATATTAAGTAGATATTTCAACAGGAGAGCTGGTTAACACTCCAGATTTCAAAGTGTAAACACAAAACAGTTATTTTGCTACTGTTAAAACAAGCAATAAAATAAGACAAAAATAAAACAAACTCAAGGGACACTCCAGACACAATCCAAATCCATTAACTGAGTAGAATCTTTGAAACTTCACCAAGTAGAAGATTTAATTCAAGTTAAATTCCAAATTAAACAACGCTACACAGAATTACACCTAGACAAATTAAGAAATTTCAATAAAGGAACAGCTCCACAGGGCTCGGTTTATCTGTAAGTCAATTCCCAGAAACTTTAGACTAACCCATAAAAATAGAATTAGCCAAAACACTCGGATTGGTACTATATTTACAACAAATAATACTAGTACACTTCCCCATCCTAACTAAAGAACCAGGGAACAGCTTGGTGGTGGTCTCATTTGAACCTCCCAACTGACCTTCCTTCATTCTCTCCTTCAACGTCCACTCTTTCTTCTGCTTTGATGTTGAGGGACTCTTCGGGAATGAGGAATGAGCTAGGCAGGCAGGGTTGGAAACCCATCAATAGCGTAGCAGGGGCTCCTCCCATAGTAGTGTGAGGGCTATTATTGTATGCTAACATCAGAATGTCCAAGAATTCATGCCAGTTGTCCCTGTCTTTATTGACATAAGCTCGTAACATAACTTCCAATTGCTGGTTCATTATCTCCATCTGTCTGTCTGTTTGCAGGTGCACAGCTGAAGACATCGCCAGCTTAGTGTCAAAGTGATGTGCTAAGGATGACCAGAACATCGAGAGAAAATGAGGGTTCCAATCACTGACTATTACCACAGGCAACCCCACATGTTTAATTACATGGCACCATAGCAAATCTGCAGCACCCGTCGCATCTGTGGTTGAGGAACATGGGATGAAATGCCCATATCTCATGAACTTGTCCACCACTACCAAGATGGCATCTGGCTGAGTGGTCCCCTTAGGAGGAGGTAGTCCCATCACAAAATCCAAAGTTATTGTGAGATATGGTAAGTCTGGGACAGGCAAGGGCTTTAGCAGACCCGGTGTTTTGCCTCTGTCATGCTTGATCTTCTGGCAGATGTCGCAAGTTCCCACATACTGTCGAGTGTCCTTTCCAAGGTCCTTCCAATAGCACTTAGATTTTAGGTGCTTGAGTGTCCTTTCTATGCCTGTGTGAGCAGCCTCATGAGGAGTGTCATGAATTTCCTTGAGGATCGTGGTCCTCAGACTTCTCGGGACACACAGGCGTCAGTTGGTTTGCAGGTCATCCCAAAGTAGTAACCCTTCCTCTGACACTTGGTAGGCACCACCTGCTACACCACCACTAAGGGTTTCGTGGTATATGTCCCCAAATTTCCTGTCCGTGGAGTAGGCCTGATGGAATTCCTCAGCCGTTCTCAGGGCTAGACCCAACCATAGGCTCATTGTGCTCCTTTCCTCTTGGCTTTCATCAACGATATCCATGTTATGTGATAGGTCTAACTTGTCCACAGTGTTAGACCGTGCCCTGGTAACCACAAAAACTCCTTTCACCGGGTCCTTGCACAGGTACATGCTCCAACTTTGGATAATATCCTCCTGAGCCAGGTTGGTTTCCAGACTGAGAAACTCTTCCACATTCGGGATATTGCTTCCGGGGTATGGGCCAGGCATGACAAGGGGTCTACGTTAGAATGTGCAAGGCCCAGACAGTGGACTATGGTCATCTTCGGGAATGCTGCGAAGACTAGACCCCACGCCGCTAGGCGATGGTTGTAGTTTTCGAAGGTCCTTGCCCATTGTAGTGCTGCATGGTCTGTGATTAGGAGTAGGTCCTCACCTTCGATGAATGGCATGAACCTGACTAACAATTCCTTAGCTGCTAAGGCTTCTCTCTCAGTTGCCAAGTATTGTGTCTCAGGACCCTTGCATGACTCCAATATGTGATAACTCTTTCCACCTGGATGGTAGATTCTTTGAAAACTGACACCCACTGTGTAGGGAGGGGGCAGTCATCTCGCCTGGCATTCAGCTTCTTTACCAACTCAGGGACCCACTCCCATCGATCATATGCAAGTTTCAACTTCTCATAGGCATGCATCCCTTTGAGGTCCTTGATGATCATCGGCTGTATCTGCTGTAATGTACCTGCCAAGGCCATGTCAGACACATCGGTATAGAGCCTATAACCCAACCCTTTCATGGGGTGTCCCCTGACTGGAGCTGTGGCTAGGGTGTATTTCAGCAACGAGAAAGCTTGTTTGCATGGCTCGTGCCACATCCAGGGTGCCCCATCCTTCAATAAATCGAATAGGGGTCTTGCAATGAGTGAATATTGAGGTATGAATGATGAGAAGTAAACTGCTATTCCAAGGAAGGTATGCAATGCCTTCCTCTTTTGGGGTTCTTCAATCTCCAGTAAGGCTTGTACCTTTTCCTTGTGAGTGGAGAGCCCCAGACAAGACACCTTTTGGCCCAGTAGCAACAAGCTCTGGTATCCTAAGTGACACTTGGGTGGCGAAAGTGTGAGATTAGCCCTTTTTATGGTGTCAAGGACTTGATCTATATGTGCCACATGCTGGGCAAAGGACGTGGAATATACTACGATGTCATCTATACTAAGGTGAATTGCCACAGCAAAGGAGCTAGGACTTCCTGTATGACTCTTTGGAACACAGGCGGACCATTTCACCACCCGAAGGGCATCCTCGTGAATTGAAACAATCCACAATGGGTACGAAAAGCCATCTTATCTCTCAATTCTTGATCAAACTCTAATTGCGTAAACCCTGATAACGCATCGAAGGTTGACATATATTGGGAGCTGGATAGGGCCTGTAGGATATGTTGTGTTTTGTGTTGTGGGTTATTTCTTTCAATCTTCACTTTATAGATAGTCATGTGACTACTGAGTGGTTCTTTACTGTTTCTGCTATTGTATAAACACTAAAGACCAACTCAGGGTGTGCCACCAGCTGAGATACAATAGGATATCCGTCTGTCTTGGGATGGGGAACTCGTCTGGGATAGTGACCTCATTCAGCTTTCACCAGTCCACACAGAGCCTATTCTTCCCCTTTTGGCTGACGATTATAACTGGGGTGCCCCAAGGACTCTGGGACGGCTCGATCACTCCCATCTCCAACCAGGCATCTAACTGCTTATTGATGATCTCTCTCTTCAAAGGGGAAGCGTGGTATGGTGGAAGTGAGATGGGTCTCACACCTTCTTTCAGTGATATGTGCACGTGGGCATCATATCATCCCAGGTTCCCAGCTGTAGTGAAGGCCTTCTCATGCTTCCGCACCATGGCCCGGAGCTGTTCCTTTTCCTTGGGCGATAACTCTGGGTTCACATCTATCATGTCCACCAAGGTCTCAGGAAGGACTTCATCTCCGGGTATCGTCTCTGCTGTCTTAGGTCTGACCAAAGCTTTGTTGATATCATGGACTTCATCAGGTTGTACCTCAGTATTGGCTCCTGCTGCGACAGCCCATATCAATAACCCCTTACTCTGGAATTCTCGGATCTGAGGCTTGCTTAATTGTTCGGCATGGTCCAGGTCAGCATTGGGATTACACATGGACGCTATCGTCATCCTGCTCTGAACTTTGATCGGGTACAGATTCAGATTGGTCAAGGGCAGTCTAAGGGGGTAGGTGGTGTCTACAAGCATGGTTGGAGGTGGCAGACAGTCACCCTGCTTCCATCCATTCCTCCGTCCTTCGACCAGGTGTACTCCTGAATTGTGGTCGAAGTTACCAGTGACCCCAACCAGGCGGACTGTGTACGGTTATAAGGTGACATCCTCCATAATTTTTAGTTGGCCTGTGCCTGAGACGTCTCGTTCACTTGCTTAGGTTCTTGAGGGTGAGAAGGGCTGGCTATAACTGGATAGACAGATGTGTGATGAATCTGGCTCCTGAGGGGAACCTGGTGACCCGAGTCCACCACTTGCCAGAATTCTCATTCAGGCAGATGCATGGTATGTAGCTGGAACGCAGTCTGCACGTCTTCGGCTATCAACAAAGGGATAGTCATCCCTTTGAGCACGTAAGCTTCCACGCCCTGCAGCAGGATGTGACCTCGTTGTAAAGGCAGGTATAAGTCAATCGTCGTGTAACCTTGGCACTTATTCCCTGTTAGCTGAACCAGATTCAGCTTCAATCCTTGCCTTATATGGGTGCCCTCTCCTTTAATACAGTCGTATAAGTCGGCCGATATTAACATGCAGGCTGCCCCGGAGTCAGCCAACGTGTCAGGGCCCGGCCTCTGTCCGGGGGCGGCCCTATCTCAGAACTGGACACTTGCGGTGTCCCAGGCAGCCAAGTGCTGGATCCTACCCCAACTCGAACTCACTAAGCAGGGATTGAGTTGTCATGTATTATGGAAGGTAGCTACAACTTGCCTAAGTGGGGATTGAGTTGAGAAGAAGGGTAAGTTTCCCTATTCCCCGCTTGGCTACTATAAAAGGGAAATGTACTATACAGTTTGTAACGTGACTAAGGGTAGGAGCCGAGCATGTTCCCACGAAAAGGTGTCACATGGGTTAAGGCGAGTTGCTCGCCTTGACCCACGTGATTTTTCCCACGGGTTCGCGTGCGGGCTGTAGTTGCGAAAGGTGTGTGAAGATGGGAGGATGAGGGAAGTGGGGGGAGGTCAGGGAAGGTGGTTCTGGGGTTGTATGGTCAGGTGTGGTTGCCCTGACACAACGCTTCTATTTCGATCCCATCTATTGCATTGATACAACAACGTACTTGACAAGCGTCAGATCCTAAGGATTGCTGACCCGGGGGTCGCTTGAATATCTTATGGGCTTCATATATCTCACCCAGGATGATGGCAGCCCCAATGAGTCTTTCGTCAGGTGGGATCTCACTCCATGTACAGGCCACAATGTAGGAAAAGGAAGAATCTTCAGCATTATCTATGTCAGGTACATCACGAAAATCGGACTGGCGCTCCCACATGGTCCAGATGCTCCCAGGTGCTCTGGAGCCTCCGGAGTGCTCTGGACCAGGGGACCTTGCTCTAGTTGCCTGTCCGATTTTCGTGATGTACATCTGACAATTCGGACTTGGACAAGGTACAGAACTCTGTGTAGGCCACTGCAAATTCTGCTTCCTGACCCTCCACTAAGGCAGTATAAGCCCGTCAGTAGGTACCTTCCAGTTTGGATGAGCTGTCACACTCCTTACGGTTGTTCCTGGTCTGATCAGCCTTTCTGGGGGACAGTCGTTGTCCCAGTGGTACGTACTTCCACAGTGTCAACAAGGTCTAGGCAGTTTCTTCTGTGACTTGAAGTTGCTTGTAGGATAGGTGTGGCTCCCGGACACAACAGTGGCACTTCTGGTCTCAACACAGCCTCCTCCATGTTTATTCCTCTCCAAATTAATCTGGGTGACTCTGTTGGCTAAAGCGTCAATACTGAACTCATTGCTAGCTACTAACTCGTCATGCTTAAGTTTAGTCAGCTGTAAGAGTTCTTCAGCCATGTTGACCTGATTGATGTTGAGGTGGGCCCACCATCCCTTTGGGATGTCCTCTAAAAGTCTTTGGGCCTTGCCCCTCAAGACCTCAGGTCCGGGAACATCGGCAAGTGGATACAAGATGCGCAAGAGTCGCAGCTTGTGTGTCGCAAAGTCATGTGGGGATTCCTTATAATACCTCTCACCCTTACAGTACCTGCAGACATGGAATTGGTCTCAAACCTTGTCAAGGAAGGCAGGCATTAAGAAGAAATGTAGTACGTATCCATGTAGATCCTCCCAGTTGGTGGTGAAATATAGTTTGTTGGTGACCGGTACAGTTGACCACCAGTCTGCCAGAGCACCCTTGAAACAATCAGGGAGTACATGGGTCATTTGTTGGGTGAAAGCAGGCGAGTGCCTGGCTAGGTTCTGACATATGCTGCACCATGTTATATAGCTGTCGATTGAGCTCCATCCCACTGTTAGAACGGGCGGATTCGGACGACTCCGGAGTGGAATCGGAGACTTAGCGTGGAAGGACCTTGGCCTCAGCGACTCATGTGGAGCGCTGTGCCATTGCTGGTCGTCCTGGGGGTCCCTAATTTCGGATCTAGCAGAGGGAAAGTCTCTTGGGGGAATTCAAGTCGATTTCGGACTGAGGTTACAAGTTACTAGGTACATTGTATATAAGGAGGGGTCCGGAATCAAAAGGAACAAGGGTAGGACAAAAGGAGACAAAGGGAGATGGAAAGAGGAACAACACCGAGGGTCAAGGGTTTGACTCAATGGTGTTTCTCAAAGGAGGAATGAAGGGCCAAGGCCCAAGGAGGAAGGAAGGAGGATGGGAGTCAGGAATGGCTAGCTGACTGAATAGAAGGAAGCAGCAGCCCAAATAGGAATGAGGGAGAATAGTGGAATTGAAATGGACAATGCAATAGTTGCAAGGTCCGGAGTAAGTCCGGAAAGTCTGAACTCGGAAGTTAAACTCCGGAATATTGGCAAAGGTAATTAAATGGAATGAGCTAACCAATACAATGGGTATAAGCGGAGGTGGGGTCAAAGTCTGAGGTCGGAGCTAAGACCGGAGGTTCCAGAGACGGAGACGCAAACGGGATTCCGGAGCGGAGGTCCGGAGTTGGGAACATAGGTGTTGCATGCTCGTCTGGAAGGTGTCGAGGATGAGGTCGGACCCGGAATGTTCCAGAGTCGGACCGAAAGTGGTGTTGGAGCCGGAGGTGGGATAACCTCTTGGAAGTCGGCAAGGAGGAGGTGATGGAAGGGGTGATGTTCGGTCCGAAATGAGTATTGGAGTGGACGAAGGTAGGGTAGGAGAAGGACGGGAGGGTGGAGGTGGCATGAGGGGTGAGGGGAGGTGTGGTGTCAGGTCCGAAGGTGAATATCGGAACAGACAGCGGTAGGGTAGGACTCTGGAAATCAGGTTCGGAGTTCCGGGAGCCCGGAGCAGAGGTTGGGATTGTACGGATATGACACCCACCATGCATCATGACCTTTCCCAGGGTATGTAATGATGTGTGCATCTGATTTTATCCTTGCTTCAGGTCTGTGCCTATTATTTTCCATCTGCTCCTCTTCTGTTAAGACCAAGTGACCTTTCTCTGTGATGAAATCAGAGACATGAATTGAACGCCCATTTCCCTTCTTCCTGAGTGGCTGTTGGCCATCTTTAATCCACACCCGGCGTCGATACTCATTAACATGAAAGATACTCTCATCTTGATACATGGGTATGTGTTCTTTCCTGGGCATACCCATGGTACTGGATCCATGTCCGGGCCTTCATACTCTTGAATGAATCTGATGCTGTTCTCTGATCAGCAATGCCAGCATACATAACAGGATGTAACTCACTGTCCAATTCCCTTTCACATGACATGTAGTCAATGAAAACTTTGCGGTATGCAACAACATCAGGCCATTCATGCCCATCAATGTATGCACCTTTTTTTGACTCAATGTGTTACAGATATAGAGTCTCCAATGACCATATCCATCGCATGGTCAAAGGCTGTCAGGGCACAGCCTAACCGGCTACCCTGACTCCCTATGCCGGAAGGGAGTTGCTGTAAGATGATCCGGAGTGATCCGAAGAATGCAGGTAATCTCGCTTAGCTCTCGCTTAGCATCCCGCTTCTATCTTCCATCCACATGTCACCCCTTTCCCACACCTTGCTTACGATTATCCAAATGAATAGTTATCTTTTCATGTCGTCATTCTATCGGCTGTTTCTTATCTCATTTGTAGCCATGCTCTAGTGGATAGCGGTATCCATGTATATGAGCCCTATCTCCGCTGAAGGTGGCACTTCAGCATTGACAACAACTAGGATTCTCGGGAACGTCTTTGTCATCGTGAACTGACACACAGTCCCTGACAAAGACCTCCCCTTTCCATCACTCTCTCTCTCTCTTTCGCTCTCTTTCCCGATACCCTACTATCCTTACCCGTTCTACTCCATTCCCCTGTCAGGGGACGGACCCTGGGTCCCCATGACCCCTCTCTATAGTCCACAGTCTGGCCTGTAAACACAGCCCATCTCAGGGCATAGCTACTGTGGGTAAGAAAGTGTATAGATAAATGAAGAGTAGGCTACACTTGCCTACTGTGGGTAAGAAAGTGAGAAGAAGGTTAACTTCTCACTTTCCCACAGTGGCCCCAATATGGCGAAAACTTCCGGGGATACCCGGAAGTCACATGAGGTGGGATCCGGGGTCGGATCATGCGGCGTGCGGAGCGTGCGGCGCAGGAAGTGCGCGGGAAGTGGAGCAGGTCCGGACGCGGGTCCGGGTCCGGGCTAAGTCAGGGTATGTGCCCTGACATCCCCCCCTCGTGCAAAGCTTTCCCCATCAGGGTTTTGGTGCTGGCCAAGGTTGTTTGTACTTCGTGGGATTTCCTGTGACCTTTCCATTTGTAGATAGTCACACATCATGTATGGAAACTGCCGGAGACGGTTCCCGCTAACTACTACAACATACTATAACTGTCTTGTGTGCTGTCCCTTGTAACAACCCCCTTTTGTGACTCAGCTGAACCCATGTGCTTGTACAACTCTCAACATGTCTTGTCTGGTTACATCGAGTCTTCTGACGGTTCTCACCATGAGAACTTTGCAAGTCGAAGACTCTCAGCTTATGTATCATCCCATGGAACCTGTATCCTACAGGACATCATCACTCAGCTCTCCCTCCAGTGCCTGACGGACGACGCCATACTATGATCTTAGGGATCGCAAATGCTCTGAGGCTCATACTCCCATGATGCTGGCACGCTTGCTACACGAGCGCCAAGTAGCTGTTAGAACCGAGCGGATTCGGACGACTCCGGAGTGGAATCGGAGACTTAGCATGGAAGGACCTCAGCCTCAGCGACTCAGGCAGAGTGCTGTGCCATTGCTGGTTGTCCTGGGGGTCCCTAATTTCGGATCTAGCAGAGGGAAAGTCTCTTGGGGGGAATTCAGGTCGATTTTGGACTGAGGTTACAAGTTACTAGGTACATTGTATATAAGGAGGGGTCCGGAATCAAAAGGAACAAGGGTAGGACAAAAGGAGACAAAGGGAGATGGAAAGAGGAACACCACCAAGGGTCAAGGGTTTGACTCAATGGTGTTTCTCAAAGGAGGAATGAAGGGCCAAGGCCCAAGGAGGAAGGAAGGAGGATGGGAGTCAGGGATGGCTAGCTGACTGAATAGAAGGAAGCAGCAGCCCAAATAGGAATGAGGGAGAATAGCGGAATTGAAATGGACAATGCAATAGTTGCAAGGTCCGGAGTAAGTCCGGAAAGTCCGAACTCGGAAGTTAAACTCCGGAATATTGGCAAACATAATTAAATGGAATGAGCTAACCAATACAATGGGTATAAGCGGAGGTGGGGTCAAAGTCCGAGGTCGGAGCTAAGACCGGAGGTTCCAGAGATGGAGACGCAAACAGGATTCCGGAGCGGAGATCTGGAGTTGGGAGCATAGGTGTTGCGTGCTCATCTGGAAGGTGTCGAGGATGAGGTCGGACCCGGGATGTTCCAGAGTCGGACCAAAGGTGGTGTCGGAGCCAGAGGTGGGATAACCTCTTGGAAGTTGGCAAGGAGGAGGTGGCAGAAGGGAAGTAGGACTCTGGAAGTCAGGTTCGGAGTTCCAGGAGCCCAGAGCAGAGGTTGGGATTGTACAGATATGACAGTAGCCACCCATCCATCGTCTGGTCCCTTGTCAGGGCACACCCGCCTCACCCAGCTCCACCCGGCTCCACCCCACCCACTACCCCCTTCTTCCCCTTCCTGTCTCCTCCTCCCTCCACTTCCCCCTCTTCTTATTTCTCCTCTGTCTCATTCTCTATTCTTCCTATTTCTATTTACATGGACGACTTTCCTTGATCGATGTACTACTAACCCGCCCGCGACCCATGCATGACGCACCCAGCCCCGGACGCTCCGGACGACCCCCGGGTACGCCCAGCACGCGCACCTGCAGCGGATCCCTTCGGGATCCCCCATGGGAATACCCGGGTGGCTGGGGCTGTGCATGGGGACGACGTGGCAACTCTCATGTGACCTGAGCACCATGTATATAAACATACCTGGGGTGGGAACCAGAGAAGCAGTCTTCTTCTCACCATTCCCACTTCAGGGACATCTGCCTGTGCTGGACCTGTTACTGTACACGCCCACTTCACACCCCACCGGGCCCTCAGCGCCAGGCGATATACCCAGACGCTCTCGACCCCGGACCAGTCCCTGACATCCCTCCCTCATCAGTCATCGTACCTCATCACCAACAGTATGTTCCCTTTGGGAACGCCAAGTCACCAAAGGCCCCACTAGTCACTCCTCACTGTACACCCATGTTAACCACCCGCTACCAGTACGTTCACACTGCGAATGCCAAGTAACCGACAGCAACAATACAGGATCTTCACACATCTTACAAGTCATGACCGTGCACACAGTATGCTCCACTGAGGAGTGCCAAGCACCCATGGCTGGCCCATCTATCCTGGTGTCTCCAACTACACACAATCAAACCCTTAATAGCTCACTCCATCACGAACTATGATCAATGGGAATTCAATCATCTGCTCTCATGCACGACTGGGAACACCCATCAATTACACATCCCGTTATGGTACAAACAAGATCTAGCGATCGCCATCCAACTATAAGAACGGGTCGAGAAGGGAGAAGTTCTCCCCATCCTTGTAACACAATGTTTCGATATCCAAGTTTCCATAGCCACCGCTGTAGGAGAAATAACGGTCACACTATGGAAACCCACTATAGAAATATACCAGATAAATCACAAAACCCCATACGACAAGTAGATATGAGAAAATAGAAGAACCTGAATTTTAACGAACTTTTACGAATTATTATGACTACATACAACAAATTGGAAGAAAGAAAATTAGCAAAAATACTTCAAGCTTAGCATCAACAAGACGGAATTCTCGGGGGAATTTATAGCAAATATTAAACCAAGAATTAGGACAATCGACCAAGATTTGACTATAAAAACAACCAGAGAACCTCCATGGAAACTACTGTCCCACGCCCACACACACATAGCCAAGGATGGAAGTACCACGGAACAAGGATTCCTTAGGAACTAATGCAAAATTCAAAGTCGTGTTTATAATAGGAAATGTAGATGTCTCCCAAACGGACTCAATGAAAGTAATTACAGGGAAAACTACCCATAAATGACGGAGATATAACTAAAACTCCCGGAAAATGAGGACAACGTTTAAAAGACAAGCGCGAAGAACAAGCAGTAACGACCGAGACGAGCTTGATAGCTCATTAGAAAGGAATGGATCTAATCTTAATCCACCCAAATTTTCATAATAAAAGGATCATGCATCAATGAGATATCCAATAATGGGAAAAGCGACATCAAAAGTCCGGGTTCAGGGAAAAGACGACGTTTACGTAGGATCCATAATTAAAACATACAACGAAATTTACACGGAAATTATGATAAATAGGAAACTATGGATATGCAAATTTTCAGCCCAAACGGTCCAGCCGTTGTGAAGTTATACCAAAGACGGGAATATAGAAATCTGCATCATGTTTAAAGACACGTGAGGGTGGCAATGTGAAGGGAACCGGCCATCGGAACCGAGATCTGCACTTCGGCAGATCGCGAAGACCAATTTCTGTCCAAATAAGGAAGACCCCAGTCAAAACAAAGCATGGAAAGTACAAAACAACCTTAGATCATGAGGGAAAAATCTGAAATAAATCATGGAAGACCATATTAAGGATACAAACACCCGTGCATACCATAAATCCCAAACAATTAAACAGAAACGGTGCCCACATACAAACGACTATGGGAACGATGCACATGATTACCGAATGTGCATGTGAACTTTTGCTAACTCGACAAATACCAATAAATAGAACACAACTTTAGTACCATTGGAAAGGTGGGAATAAATGGAAATTTATGATACCAAGAACGTGAAAAACCATTCAGAAATGAATGAGATACAAGGACATGAAGTTAGAAACCTGAAAACGCGCAGGAAGACAGCTTCTAGAGGTCCAGAGCCCCAAATAAGATACATAAAAATATGATATCTTCGAGGACGACCTACTATAACAACGAACAATACATATGAAGGACTAAGATGCAATAATACAAAGGGGAATCAGGGGAGATGGATGAAATCCACGAAAACCACTAAAACTATGACAGACCATGGTGGGAATTTTAGGGAACAATATACCAATGAAGCGGAGAGCTATAATACATTCGTTTGAGCAATTCTTGACTACTAGCAACTTTTTCTTTCAGTTCTAAACCTGAATAATTCACTCATTTATCATTTCAAGTCTCATTTCAACTAAATGTTACTGGATAAAAATAGAATAAATCAGCTGAAGGTCTCAGCGCAGCCATATGCATAGTAATGCGAAGTTTGAATTCAGAATCACCGAGTCATAGTGAACTTAATGGTAAATATGAGGAATTTGAAATAGAAAACTGCGATGAATGCAGCGCAGTCAAGCTCTAATTAACCATTAAAATAGCTTAGGCGAGGAAGGACAATAAGGATTCCAGGCGCAGTCTGACCACAGTAGAGCCGCAGTTCAGCGCAGCTGAGCACAGAAGAACTATAGCATGAAAATTTCATTTTTTATTCAGTTTGAGGAAAATTGTTAGAATGGGCGAAAACGGACGACTCCGGAGTGGAATCGGAGACTTAGCGTGGAGGGACCTTGGCCTCAGTGACTCAAGCGGAGCGCTGTGCCATTGCTGTTTGTCCATTTGGTCCTTAATTTCACAGTAGGTGAGCAGGAAGTCTCTTGGGGGCATTTCAGGTCGATTTCGGACTGAAACCAGACGAGTATGTACAAGCGCCGATATATATAAAGAAGGGGCAAAAGCACAAGGAGAACAAAGGGTGACCGAATCGGAACGAAGACGTCCGAACGGGAACAAAGGGTGAAGGGAGCGGAGCGGTACCGAAGGTCACAGGGCAAGACCTGTGATACGTCCGAAAGGAGGTAGAGAGGGCGAGGCCCAGAGGGGCAGGAGGATGAGGGGAAGTGGGGGTGATGACTAACTGGCTAGAATAGAAGGAAGCAGTAGTCCAAATAGGGATGAGGGGGAATTGCGAGAAATACATTACAAAACGGCGAGAGTGCCGGAGGCGGTCCGTGAAGCTCGGGGGTTGCGGAGCTTACGGAGCTTACGGAGGCGGGGTTGGAAGTCCGAGGAATATTGGCAATGGTGTTTACGTAGTATGAGGTCACCAATGCAATGGACTAAGACCGAGGTGGAGTCAAAGTCCGAGGTAGGGACTATGACGGAGGCTCGGAGTAAGGTACGAACGGTGTCCGAGTGTGAAGTACGGAGCAGCGGTGGACGGTCGTAACTTGGCAGAAGGGTAACGGAAGGAGGAGAGAGGGGACAGGTAAGAAAGAGGGAGTGGCAGAAAGGAGAGTAGTCAGGTCCGAAGGTGAGTATCGGAACGGACGGGGGAAGCGTAGGGGGATGACGGGAGGGTGGAGGTGTTGTGAGGGGGGAGCGGAGTTGTAGGAAGGGTGGCGAGTGGGGCGATGTTCGGTCCGAGATGAGTATTGGAACGGACGGAGAAAGGGTCGGAGAGGTAAGAGGAGGGGTGTGTTGCCAAGACCGAAGGTGAGTATCGGAACAGCAGCGGTAGGTTATGACTCCGGAGGTGAAGAGGGTGGAGGTCCGGAAGTCAGATCGGGGTCAGGTATGCACGGATATGACAAAAATACACTGTAAATAAATCCTGTAAATACGAGGTAGAGTGTGAAAAAGGAAGGCGACCCAAGGAGTATAAAAGGGAGACCCTTTCTGCGACTTTTCGCCCCCTCAGAGAAGTGAGAAAATAGAGTATTATTTTTCTCAAGCATTTCTGGTTGTCACTCCAGCGCGAAAAAGTGATATACAGTTAAGATTGCCACTGTAGTAAAAGGCAGCAATTAAGGAGAGAAATATTAAGTAGATATTTCAACAGGAGAGCTGGTTAACACTCCAGATTTCAAAGTGTAAACACAAAACAGTTATTTTGCTACTGTTAAAACAAGCAATAAAATAAGACAACAATAAAACAAACTCAAGGGACACTCCAGACACAATCTAAATCCATTGACTGAGTAGAAGATTTAATTCAAGTTAAAATCCAAATTAAACAACTCTACACAGAATTACACCCAGACAAATTGAGAAATTACAATAGAGGAACAGCTCTGCAGGGCTTGGTTTATCTGTAAGTCAATTCTCAGAAACTTTTAGACTAACCTATAAAATAGAATTAGCCAAAATACTCGGATTGGTACTATAATTACAACAAATTCTTCTAGTACACTTCCCCATCCTAACTAAAGAACCAGGGAACAGCTTGGTGGTGGTCTTGTTTGAACCTCCCAACTGACCTTCCTTCGTTCTCTCCTTCACCGCTGAGCAGTCCTCTCCATGATGTGATTTTTTCCAATTGGCGAGTCTGGCCTCAATTTGGGAAGGAGAACTTCATTGACATGCTTTGCAAAAAGATGGGGCATTATCTGTACAGGTTTGTCAACTAAGCACCATAATAAATGGAATTATTATCTTACCGCTCTTGTCATATCCATCCCCGGCCATCGACTTCCGGTCCCTCCGATCCCTCCGGTCTAACTCCGCTCCTTCCTCACTAACCTCGGAGCTCCCGTATTCCGCAATCCTCTCGGTACCCCTTGATGGTCACCACCCCCTCATTTCAATTTATTACCTACGCCTCCCTAAGTACGGAGCCCCGAAGACTTCCGGACAGCTCTGATGTCCGCTAGCGCACTCCCGCCTCTGCTGGGCAATACACTCGCCTGCCTTCCCGCTAACCCCGCGACCCGACTCGTCGGTAATATTCAATCGGCTAATGTTTAACCCCATTAGCTCTGCTCCGTTCGGCTCCGCCAATTGCGGACCCGTCTCCGCTGTAACCATATATATATCCAACTTGTACATAGGTTACACTCCAGTAATAAGATCAGCTAGGGTTGCCCCCCCTTCGGTTCTGATTGCCAGTCAGTAAGTTAGGGCACGGATGTGTCACTAGGCACAGCGCTCTTGGCATAAGTTGCTGAGGCCAAAGCCCTCCGCTACGGAGACTCTCCCTCGTCTCAAATCTGGTCTCTGACAGCTCTAAGCTTTTGCTCTGCCAGATATTGACGAACACCTGCCACAACAGCCTCATTATCAAGAAGGCTCCCTGCACCAATCTTCTTCAACTTTGCACGCTCAGGAAGCTGTCGATATTTTAGGAGATAAGGGATTGCTTCTCGAACCCTGTGGGCAAATGAAGGCCCTTTTCCCATGTGGGTTGCAACTGCAAGACTGGCCAACTTTGCTGGTTCCTTTCGATGCCTTGCTCCAGTGTTCTTCCATGTGCAACGCAGTTTTTCATAGGATACTATCGCAGTGAGCATCATAATGTTCTTTAGTGTTTGCCATGTAGGGACTTTTGTCACTTGTTTGAGAAGCTTGCTTGCGATCTCCACGATGTCTTCTGCTGGTTCCTCTTCCACAACAAATCCTTCCACTGCCTCTTCCACATCTTCATTACTGTCACCCACACTCTCTATGGTTGCCTCCAATGCCATTCGGTCATCATTATGAGTGGGCCTTGTTGGTTCAACGCTGTTCTCAAGCTCCTCATCTCCACTTGTGTCAGTCAGTGTTAGAACGTGCGGATTCGGACGACTCCGGAATGGAATCGGAGACTTAGCATGGAAGGACCTTGGCCTCAGCGACTCAGGCGGAGCGCTGTGCCATTGCTGGTTGTCCTAGGGGTCCCTAATTTCGGATCTAGCAGAGGGGAAGTCTCTTGGGGGAATTCATGTCGATTTCGGACTGCGGTTACAAGTTACTAGGTACATTGTATATAAGGAGGGGTCCGGAATCAAAAGGAACAAGGGTAGGACGAAAGGAGACAAAGGGAGATGGAAAGAGTAACAACTCCGAGGGTCAAGTGTTTGACTCAATGGTGTTTCCCAAAGGAGGAATGAAGGGCCAAGGCCCAAGAAGGAAGGAAGGAGGATGGGAGTCGGGAATGGCTAGCTGACTGAATAGAAAGGAAGCAGCAGCCCAAATAGGAATGAGGGAGAATAGCGGAATTGAAATGGACAATGCAATAGTTGCAAGGTCCGGAGTAAGTCCGGAAAGTCCGAACTCGGAGGTTAAACTCCGGAATATTGGCAAAGGTAATTAAATGGAATGAGCTAACCAATACAATGGGTATAAGCGGAGGTGGGGTCAAAGTCCGAGGTCGGAGCTAAGACCGGAGGTTCCGGAGATGAGACGTGAACGGGATACCGGAGCGGAGGTCCGGAGTCGGGAGCATAGGTTTTGCGTACTCGTCTGGAAGGTGTCGAGGTTGGGGTCGGACCCGGAATGTTCCGGAGTCGGACCGAAGGTGGTGTTGGAGCCGGAGGTGGGATAACCTCTTGGGAGTCGGCAAGGAGAAAGTGACGGAAGGGAAGTAGGGCTCCGGAAGTCGGAGTTCGGAGTTCCAGGAGCCCGGAGCGGAGGTCAGGATTGTATGGATATGACAGTCAGCTACAGTGCAGTCACCACTGGTTTGTGAATCTTATGTGATGTTATAACTTACATCTGGTTCATCTGTGGTCTCTAATGTTAAAGTGTTGATATCTGTAAGGGGTTGGTGTAGGTTCCAACCCCAGTTCTCCTCAATCCTCAGGTCATCAATAAAGTTGAGCTGTATGGAGCTTTAATTATCAATGATGGGGAGGAAAAGGAGTTCTCTTCCTTTTCCCAAATTCCCACGTTATTGTATATACACTGTTTATACATGTTTATTATGAGACACATATAGAATGAAGATAGGAATTAAGGGGTGGAGTTACCACTCCTTACAATATCGCAGATGATCTGTTCCAAGTTTTCTTCAAACCGGTACACAAGTACACTGTGAGGCTCTTGTTTTTCCTGCTGACTTTGGTTCACTTCAGAATACTTTCGCTTAATCTGGGATCATCAAACTGGTCAGTGTTGAGATTGGTTTTTGATTGGATTATTTGCATACAACAGGTTTTGGCTGGAAATTTTCAAAGACACATGGATTGCAGGTGGCAGCTGCCTTTTCCAGTGCCTTCTGGTTCTGTCTTCTCCAGCATTGAGTGCGCTCTGAGTTTCCTGTATAAGCAGAGCATCCATTGGACTTGGCCTGTTTCTGGTTCAGCACCAATGTGGGGACTGTTAGACACTGGTCCGGGGTCGGCACCGAAGATCGCTGTTGTGGGCCACTATAGGCCACAATGGCCATGATGCCATGAACAAGGCCCGAGGGTAGGGCATTTGGCCTCAGCGACTCTAAAGGAGTGCTGTGCCCCCTAGCTGTCTCTTGGCCCTCATTTCAGACTTACTGGGGTTGCCTTGCTGGGGTCAGGACTTGGGGAGTCATGGTCAAATTGATATTAGAGCTAAAGTACTATAATGTAGTATACAGGATATATATAGGAGGAAAGAATGAATGGGAGCGGACCCGGGCCGAAGGCCGAAGGGTCTGGAAGCAAACATGAATAAGGAGTGGGGTTGGCTGCACAGCAGCCGGCAATGACCGAGGGTCAAAACAAACAATAACAGATAAATAAAGGAAGGAGCGTAGGGCTGCGATAGCGGCGATGGTATTGTAGCAGCACTGGACTCGGAGTTGGGCTGGAGTCGGGCACGGGAATGGTAGCAGCCCTGTAGGGGCCAAGTGGGCAGGGTAGAGGAGTAGCGCTCAGCGCGGTGCTGGAGGCGGACTCAGGGTGGGGAGGTTGGTGTGGCAGCAGGGGAGTCGGCCAGGTGCAGGGGAGCCTAGGGGCAAGTGGGGGAGTGAGCAGGGAGTCCTCATGGAGGATAGGGCTGAGGTCGGGGCTCGCATAGCGGGAATGGGCTCGGGCAGCATCGGGATGGGCAGCTAACAGGCCGGAATGCACGGCCATGACAGGGACACAGAGAACAGCAAGCTTACATGTTTAATTTGTTCTTCAGGGTTTGTGTGACTGTTGGGTATTCTGAACTTGTAAAACTTATGAAGGCTCTGGGCTGCTGTCATATCCCGGATCTTCCATCTCCCTCTGCCCTATTCCTATACGACTTTTATGACCTCCACCAGCCCTCCCAATCTCTCTCTGCTGCCTCCAGTCGATGCCAACGACCCTAGGACTACCTCCTCCTTCAACTCTCTCCCACTCTGCCTCCTATCTACGTCCACATCACCTCTGGACCTCCACTACCACACCTCCACCTCCTCAGACCTCTTGTTCAAGGGAGCTGGACCTGCTTGTTGTTGGTAAACCTCAACTTGCCTATCCACCCTCCTTCGTACTTCCGGTCTCTGCACCTCCGGTACCTCCTTACCTCCAGTACCTCCCCACTCCTACCTTACCTCCAGTCATGATAATCTTTATTGTCCTATCATTTGATATTTTCTACAACCCCAATGTTCCGGACTACAACTTCCGGGCTCCGGACCTTTCCGGACGTCTTCCTCTGTAGTCCTGTGAGGTCTGTGGGTAGCTCAGCACACAAAGCTGTAAGTGATACAAGTATGTGTATTTTATGGTGGTGTGTAAGCAGTTCCCTGGAGGTTCCCGCTTACCCACGTGACTATATGTATCTAATTTACATATGACTCGGGGTTCGGGGCTATTGCCCTGACATTCTCCCCCCTTGCGTTGCATTTGCGACGCATACAAGGTTGATAGTGAAATAAAACAAATTTTTAATAATTGATTTACATTGAGTTTGGAATTGTCAATGAGTGTTTTTTGTTGTCGCCACTTTAAAGTGGGCGATTTTATACATGTCGGTGAAGGAGAGAGGGAGGGTTTAAGAAATAAATGAGTGTGGGCCGTTACTTTGAAGTGAACAGCAATACATGGGTATCACAGGGAGAAAAATAGTGGAGTTTGTCGAAAATGAATTTTGACCCAAAGGTTGTATGTTTTTGGTGTTCCTCACTTGTTCCGTGAGGGTTCGTGTGTAAGTGGTGTTTACACACGAGCGGTGGTGGATGTGGGTCTTTTGGCAGAGTGGAGATTTCCGCAATTGTTACTTGCGGTTCCTCACATACAGTATTGTGTGTGGGGCCTCGAGTTGGGGGAAGGTGTTTTCACAGGTGCCTCGATGGCATATTACCGTGTCACTTTCCCTTTTCTCAAGGGTGGAGTCATTGCCCCGGAGGAGAGTTTTCCTCGGGTTGTTCATCTGGACATCCGATTGCTGCGTCGGATGCAATGACATAGCCTGGGCTACATTGTCAGGCTGTGGGCTCGACGAAGTGGGCACTCCCTGGGTGGGAGCGTGTTGTTGTGTTCCTGAGCTACTTGGCTCAGGTGTGGAGTACGGTAGGTCTACTGTTCTTCCCATGGGGAAGGGTGGTCGTTGGGCTGGTTGTCCAGCGTGGAGACTTGCGTCTCTTTCCCGGTATTTGGCAGACTCCTTCCCAATCGCTCACATGATTTCTCCAAGGTTTAGCCGCAAATTACGTTGCCCTCCGAAATCTGTCGAGCGACTGGTACAACTTGCAACACGTGATGTTCCCACGCTAAGTTGTAATGAGTTGTACATAGGTTACGGAATATAATTTTTAGTATTTACACATGCGGTCATTGCACTCAACCCAACCCGTGAAGACTAAGGGAGCACATCCAAGGTTATGGAGTCAATATCCGGGTGTGCGCGAAGTTTAACAGTTTATATATTACTTAGTTGCTAGTCACTTGTTTGTGCCCGGTGGCATAAGTGGTATAGCGCGAGCTGAGGCTATGCAGTTTTTTTAAGTGGCACATGTTCGATTCTCACATAGGAAAACTTTTTTGGGCCCTCCCATGGAATAATTGTGTGAAATGGTTGTTTTCTGTACACTAAGGAGTGAAGGGTATGAAAAAAAAAAGTTTCCTGAGTGAGAATCGAACATGTGCCACTTAAAAAAACTGCATAGCCTCAGCTCGCGCTATACCACTTATGCCACCGGGCACAAACAAGTGACTAGCAACTAAGTAATATATAAACTGTTAAACTTCGCGCACACCCGGATATTGACTCCATAACCTTGGATGTGCTCCCTTAGTCTTCATGGGTTGGGTTGAGTGCAATGACCGCATGTGTAAATACTAAAAATTATATTCCGTAACCTATGTACAACTCATTACAACTTAGCGTGGGAACATCACGTGTTGCAAGTTGTACCAGTCGCTCGACAGATTTCGGAGGGCAACGTAAGTTGCGGCTAAACCTCGGAGAAATCATGTGAGCGACTGGGAAGGAGTCTGGGTATTTGGAAGCTTTCGCTTCCCGTTCCGCAGTTCTTGCGGCACATTCCTCAGGAGTCCTGAGTGGTTTGAACTGGGACTTTAGATAGGTGGCTTTGCCTAGACTTTCCCAGGAGATTTTTCCCTTATTCTCTGGGGAATTACACTCCTCTGCAAGTCTTGCAATACTCGGGAGTCCCAAGAAGTATTTCTCGGTTTCCTTCGCTTTATCGCAAAGGGTTCTGTGTACCTTGCCGCTTTTGAAGGCGGCTTCGGCCTGTTCGTACCAGTGTACGAATTCTTTCCCACTCACACTTGTCCACCAAGCGTATGCGGCATCGTGCACCGCTTCTGACCCCGCTATTCTCCTCATGGGGAAGTTGGGGTCGAATGTTACGTTGACTGGAGCTTCGACTTTGCCGAACTCGTTGAGTTCGGCGGTCTCGTATAGCATGTGGACACTTCCCTGCAGGGTAGCTTGCCCATAGGGTGCTGAGGTACTCAGCGGCCCACCGCCGCTGGCAGTGGTCCCCGTTTTAGGGTCTGCCGTCGGTTGCCTACCGCTCTCCCTCTTCCCCTTGACATGGGTTTGCCCTTCTGAGGGCGGGCCCTTATGCAACCCGGACAGGGTCGCCTGCCCACGGGGTGGCGGGATAGTCAGTGCCCCACCCCTTGATGCGCTAGTCCCCATGTGGGGTCGCGCCTCATGAGGCCCGGAACCGTATCCCCTCCCCCTGACCTGGGAGGCCCCTGTCATGATGGGTTTGGCAGCGAGGTCTGCCAGTGCGCGTGCCTCTCTGAGCTCGCGTTTCAGTAATTCGATCTCCCTTTTTTGGAGATCGACTTCTCTCTCTGTGTCTTTCAGAGAGTCGAAGATGCCCTCAGCATCTCTTCGTGCTCTGTTGTATTCATGCCTCCAGTGGACGCAATGGTCGCAGGCGTCTTCTGATGCCCTCGAGTTATCAGACCGTGCCCGTTTGGACGGTCTGGACGAGGAGCCGCTGTCGCTCCCTCGTCTCCCTCCTACAAGGGACTTCATTTCTTTCAGCTCCTCGCGGAGCTGACCTGTCTGAGCAGCTACCGCTGACGCGATGGCTGATTCCCAGCCTGCATTTGGCTGGGGTGTTGTTGGACCTGGGCCGAATTGGCCGATCCAGGGGTTAATCTGGCCAGGGAAGTTCCCTGGGGAGTATGCCTGGGGCTGCAGCAGCAAATGCTGCCCCTGGAATGGCACTTGTTGCACCATCGGTGCAGTTTGCACCGCGTATGGTTGGAAGCCCTCTGAGGAGGCTGAGGGTATGCGGTGCCTGTTAGCAATGTGGATGGTTGTTGGTTCGCGGCACTCATTTGTGCTGCGTGCGTCGTGTAGTCCATGGCGCTTATCTGCGCCTGGTGTTGTTGTTGTTCCAGGGAGCCTTGCTCCCCGGGTTGTCATATTTCAATGTCCGGTGGCTTGTTTGGATCGAACCGAGGGTTGCCTCCCCCAGAGAACGACATTTCGTCGTTATGTTTCTTGTGGTGGTGGGAGGGGTTTTCGTTCTTGCATGCGTGGGATTTGCCGCAGTTGTGTGTTCTTTTGCACATGAGCCTGTGGTTCACGTGGTCTAGGCGAGTTACTCGCCTAGCCCATGTGATCTCTAGTACATGGTGTGGCTGTCCGGGCGAGTTACTCGCCCAGAACTTTCCCATGCTCTTGGCTGTGGGCCATCGTCCCTCGGCTTTACTTCCTCCGCCTCCGTTTTTGGGGGCGTAGTGATGCCGAGAGTTCCCTGTCTTCTTTGATAGGGAGTTTTTCTGGTTCCCTTACATTTTGTAAGGTGAGGTACTCGTCCAGGTGGACGAGGTCATTGCAATTTCCTAGGGGTTCCCATGTGGTGTCCCCTAGTTCCCATTTGACCTTAAACCAGAGTTCGTTGTAAACCCATGCGTGGTTTAGGATTTCACGAACTACTGCTTCGCGATTGGGGTCTTCCCCAAAATCGTAGAATATGTTTACTTCCCTATTTGGGAAGATTTCCTGGTCATTCGGCTCGTGAGGTACAAGCCGGGATACATGGAATCTTGGGTGGATTCCGCATTGTTCAAGTTGTGGTGGCAACTTGAGGACGTAGTTTGACGTCTCTGGAAATGTTTCCAGAATTTCGTAAGGCCCTATGTATAAGGGCTTTAGTTTTCCTGCCCTCCCTTTGGGTAGGTTCAGCTTATCCGTGGATAAGTATGCAAGCTCGCCTTTTCTCAAAGGCGGGTCCGGGTGTCTTTTCTTATTCGCCTGGATTGTTTGAGCAGCGCGATTGTGTATTATTGCGTTGTGTGCTGCCATGAGGTTTTCCTTCGCTTTTTGGGCGAAGTCATTTACTCCCGGGTAGTCCGAGAGTGGTGCTGTTAGGCACATCTTTGGCATATGGCCGTAGATTAATTCGAACGGGGCAAATCCTGTCGATGTGTTCGAGCTCGCATTGATCGCGAATTCCACCATCGACAGTTTCGCTGCCCAGTTGCGTTGGTCTGGTCTAACCATCGCGCGTAGTATTTGTACTACTTTTTGTATCATTCTTTCCGCTTGGCCATCGCCTTGCGGGTGGAATGCAGTTGTGAATTTCAACTGCACACCGAGTATTCGGTGTAATTCACACCAAAATTTTGACATGAATTTCGAGTCTCGATCTGATATGATCGAGTGTGGTAGACCATGGAGTCTTACAACTTCACGAAGAAATACGAATGCTAGTTCTAGTGCGTTCGTTGTTGTCTTTATTGGAATTAGGTGGACGTTGGACGTCAACCTACAAATGATTACCCAGAGGTAATCATATCCCAAGCTTGTTGGGAATGGACCTGTGAAGTCCATGGCTATTGACGACCATGGTGTCTCCGGGGTCGGGAGTGGGTGAAGCATTCCGGGATTTCTCCTGGTGCTTTTCTTTGTCGTTTGACAAGTTCCGCAAGACCTACAGAACTTGTGGGTATCCTTCCTCATCGACTTCCACCAGAAGTGTCGATGGAGGGTTTCCACTGTTTTCTTGGATCCTAGGTGTCCAAGTGTTTCGTGGATGTTCTCGAGGATTATTCCTTGAATGGACTTCCTTTTGTAGTTCCCTTTCGGGACTACTATTTGGGTCGTTCCTCCTTCTCCAAGTCGGGTTATCAGCCCATCTTTTACAGAGAAGTTTTTGAAATTTCCTGGGTTCTCTAGGATTTCCCGGTGGATCTGGCTTTTCGAGTATCCAGATTTTATTGCCTCAATGAGGTCTTTCTCTTCGAATTGTTTTTGAAGGTTCTCTTCTGGAATTATGATTTCTTCCAGATTTTGGGCACTCCCCCTAGAGTTTCCTCTAGGTTATCGCTCCCCCCTAGAGCTTCCTCTAGGGTATTTCTCACACGTATCGCTGCGAGTCTCTTTCTCTCTGAGTTTTTACTCAGGGTACTGCTTAGTAGCAGTTCTTCATATTCCTCAATTCTGTCGGGGATAATGTCTTCTGCATTTTTGTCCAGGTGGATGTCCGCCGACACATAGTCGTCGAAATGCAGATCCTCGTCCGTTGACGAGTCATAGTATTGTGAGAGTGCATCTGCCACTTTGTTCTTGTGGCCTTCCACGTATTTTATTTCGCAATTGAAGCTTGCAAAAAAGGCTTGCCATCTCAGGTGTCTACCTGAGTTGTGGTTTTTCGCTTTGAAATATTCCAAAGCTTTGTGGTCCGTGATTACTGTGAATTCACGGCCTCCCATGAGGTCGTCTTGCCATCTCATGAGTGCTTCGAGGACACCCAGTGCCTCGAGCTCGTAGGCGAAGTACCTACGTTGTGTGTTGGTGAACTTTTCGGACATGAATGCGGCCGGGCGGCAAGTCTGCCACCTTTCGCCTTGTCCAATTAATGCACCCATGCCCGCTGGGCATGCGTCTGTTATGACCCAGACGTGGAGTTTGGTCCTCTCTTCTTCTGAGAGGCTTTCCAGTGGGTTCCACTGGACGGGCTTCAGGATCGGAGCCCTGCATGCTAGACGTTTGATCTCATCGAAGCATTTCTGGTGGAGTGGTGTCCACCTGAATGTCTGCTTGTTTGAGCAGATTGTTTGCAGTGGTCCTGTGTAACCGCTGACGTTTGGCATGAATATCGATAGATATTCTACCATTCCCAGGAATCTTAGGACTCCTGTGTGGTCTACTGGCTCTCGCCAGTTGCGGATTTTTTCCATTTTATCCGCTTGAGCGTGGATGCCCTGTTCGTCCACACGGCTTCCTAGAACGTCTAGGATTGGGGCAAATGGCTGGAATTTTTTCCGGCTTATGTAGAATTTCGCCCCTTTTAGGCAAGTGAACAACCACAATAGTGCTTTATTGTGGTTTTCCACTGAGCTTGTGCTGGTGAATATATCGTCGAACCAGACGTGTAGGCGTCTGCCTACTTCTCCTCGTAGTTCCCAGGTCAGTGCACGCTGGAAGGTGCAGGGAGCGTTGCAATCTCCTTGCTGCATCGTGTTCGAGTTGTACATCCCGTGGGGCATAGAGAATGTCGTCCTATGGACGTCGTCTGGGTCCACGCATATTTGTTCGTACGTGTCCGACATATCGATCTTGGATCGGTATGTTGCTCTGGCGACTGATTCTTGGATCAGTCGCATGTCTGGCATTGGTGTGACGTCGAGGATTGTGTTTGAGTTACAATTCCTCGCGTCTATTACCGTGTGCAAAGATCCATCTGCTTTGCGGATGCACAGTAGCAGGCATGCTCGCTCGCTGTTCGTGGGATACCACCATCCTGCTTTTACATAGCGATCAATTTCGGTCGCTAGTGCTTCCTCCAGTGCTGCAGGACATCTTGGGGTGTTTTCCCGAAATTTCTTGTTTGGATCCTTCAACGGGATTCGATGGTTCACCTCCCTCAAGGGAGGCATTTCTAATGGTGCTGGCGCCATTACGGTTTCGAATTTTTCTCTCCACCACTCCCTGAGTGTTTCGAACTCGGGGTTGTTCATGGAGAGACCTTCCAGGTGTGGTACGTCTGGAAGTTCTAGTCCTTCCGGACTAGGATTGGGCCAACCTTCAGGGTATTTTCTTTTGATTACCCTGAGGTGTGTTTCAATCCCGCCTCCCTGTCATGGGGGCTTCTTTTTTGGTTGTTCTCGAGCTCTTGCTCGAGTTTTCCATCCGTGTGATCTCGTCACACGGTCTTCGCTTATTCCAAGGGTGTCTATGTTGCCCTTGTTCACCGTTCTCACTTTGTGAGACCGGAAGTCTAAGCTTACCTGGTTTTTGTTTAACCAGGGGGTGCCGAAGATGGTGTCGTATCTGTCGATGTTGATTACATCGAAGTAGTGTTTTTCTACGTGGCCGTTGATCTCAACGTCCACGTTTGTTCCGAACAGGATCTGTGATCTTGTTCCTTTCGTCCCCATTTGAAGGACGACTGGGTTCTCCAATTGGAGAATTGGGATGTGGACCGCGTGGACAAAGTCCGGCAAAAACGCGTCCGTTTCAGCTCCACTATCGAATAGCGCATAGGCTTTTATGCCTGCTATTTCTATGTGAGCTGTTAGCGTTCTCTTTGTTGAGAGCAGTCTGTTTGCGGGGTATTTTCCCGTGTCTTTTGAGATGCGGAATTTCACATCAAACAAGGGGGACTGGGTTTCGATGGACTTTTGGTCCTTCTTCCCTTTGTCCTTGTTTTCCTTGGGTACTTTGGTGTATTTCCCCAAGGCGTCTTTTCTTGGTGCTTCCACCAAGGCTTCGGCGACTTTTTCGTCTGCCGTGTTTTCTAGCTGGCATGCTACGGCCAGTTTGATTTTGTAATTTATGTCATCATGGTCGACGACTGACATTGGGCCCATCCTTATGGTCCCAACGTTGACTTCCTCACCCTCTGAGTCGGGTGAGTATTGAGGTCCTTCGTATGGGTCCTCTACTTCGAAGCTTGATGCTTCGGAGTTACCAGGGTTGTTCTCTGGTTTCTCATCTGATGAGCTTTTCGACTCTTCATCCGTTGAGGTCGCGATCTCCATGGCAGCTATGCGCCTTGGTTTTTCATTGCTTGTTACATTGTGTCTTGGGCAATCTTTCGTTTGCCCTATTTTGCCGCATTTGCCGCAAATTGGAATTGACTTTTGGTCAGTTTTCCTCGAGTTTTTCGAGGATGTATCCTCTTTCCATCTGGGTTTCAGCTCTTCAGCCTTCTTTCCTGATGGGAGGGCTCTACCGCGGCTCGTGGTTGCTGTGGTAGTTGTTCGGGTATAGTAACCTGATTTGTAGGCTGAAGACATCTTCAGCCCGTCGATTATCTCGTCTACATGAGATATTGCTTTTAACATCTCCTCGTTTGAGGAGAAGTCTGCTCTGATTCTATCATGAGCAATCATTTCCCTCTTCCATTCAAGGGGAATGTAGTTTAGGAACCTGGCATTGAAGGACGCCTGGTCTGGCAGCATCACATCTGGACGCTGCTTTGGACAGTTCTAGGTAGAACTGTTTTAGGCCTTTTTCCGCTTCGTATTTGACGTTGCGGTACTTCTTTGTCACGTTCAGCATGGCAGAGGCTTTAATGAAAGTTCTCATCAATATGTTGAGAACTTCGAGGAACATGCCCTCGTCTCCTCTGAGGAGAGTTTCGTCTCGGAGTCTAATTCCAAGGTCAAATGCGGGCCCCCCTAATCCACGAATCAAGCAGTCCAGGTGGACTTCGTCGAATTGGGGACCTTTGCATCCTCGCGAGGCGAGGAATCCCAGTAGTTCTGTGAACCACTGCCAGAACGATTCCATGTCGTTCTCCCCTGACCATTTCTTGTCAGGGAATGCCGGCCCATTCTTTAGTGCTTCAGGCTTCACTCCTTCTGGGTAGGGAGTGAGTATTCTCACTTCGGCCATTCTTATGGCCTTTTCGTACCATTTCTCCAGGTACTCTTCTTGCTCCCCTGCCTTCACGGGGTCGCTATCCAATGGAGATCTCTCCTTTGGGGGGGTTTTTGCTGGGGGAAATCTTCCTCGCAGCATTTCTTTGGTTTCAGGTGAATTCGCCTGAAGTTGTATTTGTATTCTCTCATTGTTTTGAGAGGGTGTGATTGAGTTACCTCTCTGTTCGAGAGGTCCGTCATAAGTGGACGTTTGGCCGAACCTTTGGTACATGCCAATTCTCCTCCTAATCTCTGAACGATGCCTTCTTTCGGCATCGTCTTCTCCTATCCTTGGGAGAAGGATCTCCTTAGCATCTCTGTTGAGTCGCTGATGATATTCCAGTGTGCTTTCACTGGTGGTTCTTTTCGTGAATTTTTCACGAGTTCTATTTATGTCCTGGACCATGGTCCAGGGGTGTTTATTTGTTTCCTCACTCTTCTGTGAGAAATTTATTTCCTTCAGCAAGTTTGTTTGTTCACTGATTTTTTCAGTCAACGCATCGATTGCGTTGGCCATTCTTTCTAGAGTTATCTCTAGACGAGCTGTACTATTATGGTTCGTTTCCTCGATCTTTTTTTGGATCGAGTTTATCGCGTTTATTATCCGCGATTCCTGGTTTTCCAGGAGGAAGTTTGGTTGGGCGAGCAGAGACTCTCCCCAGTTGACATTTCCACTTCTGGGGGTTCCAGAATGGGTTCTTGGAGTGAACACTCCACGCTCGCTTTGTTTAGGCAAGGCCGTTGCGGAGGGTGCTTCCCTTTCATAGAGGGGTCTGTTCGCTGGTTTTTCCTTACTTTTGCATAAGGCTTCCTCAGCGAACTCCCTCATTTCAGTTCGCCTCCTCTTCATTATCTCGGAGACCTCCTCCGAGGTTGGTGACCTTGCCTTGTCTGGCATGGTGTGTGGGAGTGTAAACAGCGGAAGTTCTTTTGGAGCTTCCACGCTCTGGGAGATCCTGCTCTCAGGGTGTTGAAGGAGCGGAGCTGGATCACCTTATGTAACCAGTTTCCTACGTCCAATAACAATATTAGAGTTTGTGCTGATTTGCATACTGACCGTGTTTTGGTTGCCAAATATATAATTGTTCACTGTCTAAACAACAATAAACACCCCCCAACGATCTCACCTGACATATAGTTCATCTACAGATAAAATTCTATATTGACTTTACTATGATTTCTAGTCAATATTACACCTAGATATACCACTTTTCAGTAGGATGTGATTTTCCTGATAATTTACTGAAGGAAAACTACTAATAAAATAATTCTGCAATAAATGTTACTCAATACAGGAGTGACCAAACTGCTCTTTCTATCGCTTAGAGTGCGTGCTAGTTATCTAGCAGGTTCAGGATCGCTCACTTTTCTCCTGTGGTGTGATAACCAAGTATTGCTGAGAGATTATTCAATTAAGAAGTCCCTCCACCAAATTCTCACTAATTCTCACTATGACACTTTTGTTCAGCTGTGTCTAACTGACCCTAACTCACGCTTAGAGTGACGTGTTAGTTTTATATTAGCTAACAACTAATATTTGCTTTTATCTTTTGGAGCAAACGAACCAACCACTGGTGAGGAGAATTAAACTTTTATTTCTACCTGAGGTTTGAGAGGGGGCAGAAGCGGCGGCCTTTTATGCTTTTCAGAGGCCTCTCTACTCCCATGCCTCGCACTAGTTACATGTGCTACATTTGTATTATAGATAGTTCTAGAATGATATAGGGGCTTGGGCTGTGTAAGCTTAATAATGGACTTAGGACATGACTCAGCAATAAGTAATTCATTTCTTTGTCTTTTGGGCCGATCTTAGCGGGATCTTGTAGCGCTGAAGCTATGCTCTACACCGCCTTAATTACGAACGGTTATCTTTAGAAATGACTCGGCTATAAAGGAACTTTCTAGACTGTTCTCTAATTCACCCCTTTTTGTGAAGCCGCATCATTACTAATGTTCTAGAGCCTTCCCAATTAATTAACCGATCCGCGGACTTCTGAATCACTTCATGCTTATGATCCGAGATCCAGATCATCAATCATTCCTTTGTTCCGATTTATTTGAGCTTAAAATCAAAAAGTTTTGATGAATCATGGGAAAATATACAAGATCCGGTTTTTTAGCATTTTCTCCTCTTCTGATGCGATCAAAAACTGTCTGCCCGCGCCGGGGAATACTCTGTCATATGGTATTCGGTCCGCCAGACTTCCGGGCGCCAATATATTTCCCTTTAGTCACATTACTTTTTGTAAGAATTAGCAAATAAATATATATGAATTATAAGGTGTTTCGCCGTTTGAGCAATATCTCCGTCGGTTTTGAAGCTTTTAGAATGAAACAAAACCGTGGATAAAGTTAAGAAACAGTTTTTTCAGATGGCAAAGAGATTACAGTCAAAAGTTTACTGGTTCCCGAGATATTCACATTTCTTTCCCAATGTTCCTTCTTATTCTGCCATCTATGTGCTATTTTCTTGTTGTAGGGATATATTCTTTGAATATTACACCTATGCCAGGTTCTAGGCATGCTTGTAGTAGATTAAATCTCATTCTACACTGGTGTAGATAATTTATAATGATCTTCTAATGTCTGTCCAGTCTCATAAAGATCATGAGATCTGTTAAACATCTGAACTTGTCACCTGTTCGTTGACTATTCTGATAGATCATTGTTTTATTCTTTGAATATTATTTCTCCTACAGCGTATCTTCGCGCCTTCTTGGGCTTTTAGCCTGAGAAGAAGTTGGTCTTCACTTTCCATCCTCCATTCAGACGGAACCTGGAACAAGTCCAGTAGTTTTTCGGATAGCCGACGTGGGGGCTCTTCCCTTTGTTTCCCTTTGTCTGCCTTTGGGGCTTGACTTGGGGACGTGAGGGGGGACTCCAGGGGATAGTGGGGCCCTGGAGTTTCCTGCAACTCTATCCGATCAGCTTTTTGGGCTGATCGTTCGGCGCTTACACGTTTTTCGCGCAAGTCGATCACCTCGTGAGGAGGTGAGGGATCTTCCCCAGCTTGGGTTAGATCGGTATGTCATGGAGTTCTGGGGGTATTTGGCCCCGCACTTACTCCACGTAAGTTTCTAAAACCTTCAGGGACCAGCCCTGAGGTGGTTGCTAATGCCGGATCATGTTGATCCTCGTCGTCGTCTGACGATGGCTTTTGGTTTGAATCTCCCATGATGGGAGATTGCGGTTTCTTAATAAACCGCTCGTTTCTTTTTAGTGTCGCTGCAGATGCAACTTTGCCCTTGCACGCATGTTTAGGCGCCATAGGCGCTTCCGAGTCAGATGTTAAGATTATGTAGTTGTTGTGGGTGTCATATCCATGCATACCCGATCCCGACCCGACTTCCGGACCTCCTCCTTCTCCACCTCCGGAGTCTTACCCTGCTGTTGTCCATTCCGATACTCACCTTCGGTCCTGGCAACACACCTCCTTCTACCTCCCATGCCTACTACTACTCCTACACCTCCGCTCCCCCCTCACAACACCTCCACCCTCCCATCATCCTCCTACGCTTCCCCCATCCGCTCCGATACTCACCTTCAGACCTGACAACTCTCCTTTCCGCCACTCCTTCTCTCTTCCCTTTCTCCTCTCTCCTCCCTCTGGTACTCTTCCACCGACCTCCCGCCAAGTTATGACCTTCCACCACTGTCCCGTACTTCGTACTCGGGCACCGATCGTACCTTTGCTCCGAGCCTCTGTCATAGTCCCTACCTCAGACTTTGACTCCACCTCGGTCTTAGTCCATTGCATTGGTGACCTCATACTACGTAAACACCATTGCCAATATCCCTCAGACTTTCAACCCCACCTCCATAAGCTCCGTAAGCTCTGCAACCTCCGAGCTTCGTGGATCACCTTCAGCACTTTCGCCGCTTGTAATGTATCTCTCGCGTTTCCCCTCATCCCTATTTGGACTGCTGCTTCTTCCCATTCTAGCCAGTTAGTCATCATCCCCACTTCTCACCATCCTCCTGCCCCTCTGGGCCTCGCCCTCCCTACCTCCTTTCGGACGTATCACAGGTTCTGTCTTATGACCTTCGGTACCACTCCGTTTCTGTCTACCCTTTGTTCCCGTTCGGACGTCTTCGTTCCGATTCGGATCCCCTTTGTTTCCTTGTGCTTTTGCCCCCTCCATTATATATATCGGCACTTGTACATACTCATATCGGGCTCAGTCCGAAATCGACCTGAAATGCCCCCTAGAGACTTCCTGCTCGCCTACTGTGAAATTAAGGACCAAATGGACAAACAGCAATGGCACAGCGCTCCGCTTGAGTCACTGAGGCCAAGGTCCCTCCACGCTAAGTCTCCGATTCCACTCCGGAGTCGTCTGAATCAGCCCATCTCTAACAGTGGGTTGTGTTGTAAAACACACCTCATACACTTAAAAAAGTGTGAGGTCTTTGGGTAGCTCAGCACACAAAGCTGTAAGTGATACAAGTATGTGTATTTTACGGTGGTGTGTAAGCAGTTCCCCGGAGGTTCCCACTTACCCACGTGACTATATGTATCTAATTTACATATGACTCGGGGTTCGGGGCTATTGCCCTGACAAGTCCCCTGCTTATTCTTAGATGGTTCCAGGCCTTACCATTCAGTTGGCTTTTAATTCTCCCACTCCACAAACCTCAGACGTAATTCAGGCTTTTCACCTATTCCTTATTTGTCCTGTGGATTATTTTCTATTTACTTCCCCTTCCCCTTGGTAACCTTTGTTTACCTTCAGATCCAATTGTTTCTGATATATGTATGTGCATGCCCCTCCAGTAAATATTTCCCCCAGTTATAATATAAGTCTTAAGTCTTTGAATCCAAACCCTCTCCCAGGACGTCTATTGCATTCTACTCGTCTGCTACTCCACCCTGAACCGAGAGCTGAGTGACAGACACATCTAAAGGCGCCTTGGTATAATAACCAATGAATTGCGTGACGAACGATTGACCCTCGCTAACGCCTTCATCGTTAAGTAGTGAGGGGGGGCTTCTGGCCCCCTTCCACTGGCAGCCTCTGTTCCGCTGTCGCCAGCCCCCCTGACAAATTGGGGACAACGAGGACGTAACAGGTGCAGCAGTCTGTTCCGAGTTGCTGAAGCCGAGTCCCTTCAACACCCCATCACCCTTGGAGCTCCGTCCCACCTCCAGTCTGTCTCCAACCCACTGTCGGACAACCCAGAACCTCAAGCTCCATCAGACACACCCACCTGGGCAGCGTTATGGATCCCCCCCAGGTGTTAGAACAGGTGGATTTGGACGACTCCGGAGTGGAATCGGAGACTTAGCATGGAAAGACCTCGGCCTCAGCGACTCAGGCGGAGCACTGTGCCATTGCTGGTTGTCCTGGGGGTCCCTAATTTCGGATCTAGCAGGGGGGAAGTGTCAGGGCAATAGCCCCAAACCCTGAGCCATATGTAATCACGATGTACATGGGTAAGTGGGAACTTCCGTTAACTGCTTACACACACTGTAATATACACACCATCGTATCACTTACGGCTCTGTGTGCTGAGCTACCCCACTGAGACCTCACACTTTTTTAAGTGTATGAGGTGTGTTTTACAACACAACCCACCAAAACTATCAAATCGCGTTAACAACTTGACTTGGTAGCGCTCATGGCGCCAAAACATGCCCACAAGGGCAAGGTCACGTCTGCAGCGACAATAAAGAAAAACGAGTGGTTTATAAAGAAACCACAATCTCCCATTATGGGAGATTCAAAGCAACAGCCGTTGTCAGACAATGACGAGGATCAACATGATCCAGAGAGAACAACCACCTCAGGGCTGGTCCCTGAAGGTTTTACGTGGAGTAAGTGTGGGGCCCAATACCCCTAGAACTCCACGTCACATTGATCTCACCCAAGCTGGGGAAGATCTCTTGCCTCCAGAGGAGGTGATCGACTTGCGTGATAAACATGTAAGTGCCAAACAATCAGCCTGAAAAGCTGATTGGATACAGTCGCAAGAAACTCCAGGGCCCCACTATCCCCTGGAGTCCTCCCCCATTTCCCCAAGTCAAGCCCCAAAGGCAGACAAAGGGAAACAGAGGGAAGAACCTCCATGTCGGCTATCCAAAAAACTACTGGACTTGTTCCAGGTCCTGTCCGAATGGAGGACAGGGAACAAAGAACAACTTCTTCTCAGGCTAAAGGCCTGAGAAGGAGCAAAGAAACGCCCTGAGAGCAGGATCTCTCAGAGTGCGGAAGCTCAAAAAGAACTTCCGCTGTTCACACTACGCCACACCATGCCAGAAAAGGCAAGGTCACCAACCTCGGAGGAGGTCTCTGAGATCATGAAGAGGAGGCGAACTGAAATGAGGGAGTTCGCTGAGGAAGCCTTACGGAAAAGTAAGGAAAAACCAGCGAATAGACCCCTCCATGAAAGGGAAGCACCCTCTGCAGCAGCCTTGCCTAAACAAAGCGAGCATGGAGTTTTTACTCCAAGAACCCCTTCTGGAACCCCCAGAAGCGGCAATGTTAACTGGGGAGAGTCACTACTCGCCCAGCCAAACTTCCTCCTGGAAAAGCAGGAATTGCGCATAATAAACGCGATAAACTCAATCCAAAAAAAGATCGAGGAAATGAGCCATAATAGCACGGCTTGTCTAGAGATAACTCTAGAAAGAATGGCCAACGCAATCAATGTGTTGACTGATAAAATCAGCGAGCAAACTGACTTGCTGAAGGAAATAAACTTCTCACAAAATAGTGAGGAAACAAAAAAAATACCCCTGGACCACAGGCCAGGATAAAACCAGAACTTGTGAAAAATTCATGAAAAGAACAACCAGTGAAAGTACACTGGAATATCATCAGTGACTTGACAGAGATGCGAAAGAGATTCTTCTCCCAAGGATAGGAGAAGATGATGCCGAAAGAAGGCACCATTCAGAAATCAGGAGGAGAATCGGCACGTACCAAAGGTTCAGCCAAACCTCCACCTTCAATGAGCCTCTCAAACAGAGAGGTAACACAACCACACTCTCTCAAAACAATGAGAGAATCCCAATACAATTTCAGGCAAAATCGCCTGAAACGAAAGAAACACTGTGAGAGAGACTCCCTCCAGCGAAAACCCCTCCAAAGGAGAAATCTCCCTTGGATAGTGACCCCACAAAGGCAGGGGAGCAAGAGGAGCACCTGGAGAAAAGGCCATAAGAATGGCTGAAGTGAGAATACTCACTCCCTACCCAGAGGGAGTGAAGCCAGAAGCTCTAAAGAATGGGCTGGCTTTCCCTGACAAGAAATGGTCAGGGGAGAACAACATGGAGTCGTTCTGGCAGTGGTTCACAGAACTACTGGGATTCCTTGCCTCGCGAGGATGCAAAGGTCCCCAATTCGACAAAGTCCATCTGGACTGCTTGATTCGCAGATTAGGGGGACCCGCATTCGACCTCGGAATAAGACTCCGAGATGAAACTCTCCTCAGAGGAGATGAGGGCATGTTCCTCGAAGTTCTCAACATACTGATGAGAACTTTCATCAAAGCCTCTGCCGTGTTGAACATGACAAAGAAATACCGCAACGTTAAATACGAAGTGGAAAAAGGCCTTAAACAGTTCTACTTAGAACTGTCTAAAGCAGCATCCCAGATGGTGACACTGCCAGACCAGGCGTCCTTCAATGCCAGGTTTCTAAACAACATTCCCCTCGAATGGAAGAGGGAAATGATTGCTCATGACAGAATCAGAGCAGACTTCTCCTCAAACAAGGAGATGTTAAAAGCAATATCTCGTGTAGATGAGATAATCGACGGCTGAAGATGTCATCAGCCTACAAATTGGGATATTGTCATATCCATACAATCCCGACCTCCACTCTGGGCTCCTGGAACTCCGAACTCCGACTTCCGGAGCCCTACTTCCCTTCCATCACTTTCTCCTTGCCGACTCCCAAGAGGTTATCCCACCTCCGGCTCGGACACCACCTTCGGTCCGACTCCGAACATCCGGTCGACCCCAACCTCGACACCTTCCAGACGAGTACGCAAAACCTATGCTCCCGACTCCGGACCTCCGCTCCGGTATCCCGTTCACGTCTCGTCTCCGGAACCTCCGGTCTTAGTTCCGACCTCGGACTTTGACCCCACCTCCGCTTATACCCATTGTATTGGTTAGCTCATTCCATTTAATTACCTTTGCCAATATTCCGGAGTTTAACCTCCGAGTTCGGACTTTCCGGACTTACTCCGGACCTTGCAACTATTGCATTGTCCATTCCAATTCCGCTATTCTCCCTCATTCCTATTTGGGCTGCTGCTTCCTTTCTATTCAGTCAGCTAGCCATTCCCGACTCCCATCCTCCTTCCTTCCTTCTTGGTCTTGGCCCTTCATTCCTCCTTTGGGAAACACCATTGAGTCAAACACTTGACCCTCGGTGTTGTTCCTCTTTCCATCTCCCTTTGTCTCCTTTTGTCCTACCCTTGTTCCTTTTGATTCCGGACCCCTCCTTATATACAATGTACCTAGTAACTTGTAACCTCAGTCCGAAATCGACTGGAATTCCCCCCCAAGAGACTTTCCCTCTGCTAGATCCGAAATTAGGGACCCCCAGGACAACCAGCAATGGCACAGCGCTCCACCTGAGTCGCTGAGGCCAAGGTCCTTCCATGCTAAGTCTCCGATTCCATTCCGGAGTCGTCCGAATCCGCAAGTTCTAACAGATATTATACCTGAACAACCACCACAGCAACCACGGGCCACAGTAGAGCTCTCCCATCAGGAAAGAAGGCTGAAGAGCCCAAACCCAGATGGAAAGAGGATATAAATTCGAGGAAAACTGACCAAAAGTGAGTCCCAATTTGCGGCAAATGCGGCAAAATAGGGCAAACAAAAGATTGCCCAAAACATCATGCAACGAGCAACAAAAAGCCAAGGCGCATAGCTGCCATGGAAATCGCGAACGCATCAGAAGAAGAGTCAGAAGAAGATCAGACGAAAAACCAGAGAACAACTCTGGTGACTCCGGAGCATCAAGCTTTGAAGTAGAGGACCCATACAAAGGACCTCAATACTCACCTGATTCAGAAGGTGAGGAAATTAACGTTGGGACCATAAGGATGGGCCCAATGTCAGTCATTGACCATGACGACATAAATTACAAAATCAAACTGGCTGTGACGTGCCAGTTAGAAAACACAGCAGATGAGAAAGTTGCCGAAGCCTTGGTGGAAGCACCAAGAAAAGATGCCTTGGGGAAATACACCAAAGTACCCAAGGAAAACAAGGAGAAAGGGAAGAAGGACCAAAAGTCCATCGAAACCCAGACCTGTTACGGGGATGGGGGGAAATCCCCAATCCTCGATCCGTTCTTATAGCGGGATGACGCACGTCATATCTAGTCTGTACCATAACGGGATATGTAATCGATGGGTGATCCCAGTCTTGCAAAGGAGTGGACGATCGAATTCCCATCGATCGTGATTGGTGATGTAGTGAGCTATTAAGGAATTGATGGTAGGTAGTCGGAGACATCATGACGGACGGGTCTGTCACAGGTACTTGGCGCTCCTCAATGGAGCGTACCGTGTGCGAGGTCGCGACTCGTGAGGTGGGCGAGAACTTTGTATAACTGCCATCGGGTACTTGGCGTTCGCAGCGCGAACGTACCGGTAGCAGGTTGATATCATGAGCGTGCAATGAGGATTGACTAACGGGGCCTTCGGTGACTTGGCGTTCCCAAGGGGAAATACCGTTGGCAGGGGAATATGATGACTGACGAAGGAGGGAACAGACGGTGGACGGGCGGCTACTTGGCGTTCGCATAGCAAACGTGCCGGCATCATGGGAAAGTGGACCTCAGAGTATTCACGATCTCCAAGATCGTGATGTGACTGTGACATCGTCTGTCGAGCACTGGGGGGAGAGCGGAGTGATGAAGTCCCGTAGGGTACAGATTCCATATGATGATACACAGGTCGAGAGTCTTCGACTCGCGACCTCAAGTTCTCACGGCGAGGACCGTTAGAGGACTCGACATAATGTCAGGGCACGCTGCGCTGCCGCCACCTCCTTTTCCTTTTGTCTCATCCCCTCATTCTCTCTTCTTTCCTTCTTCTCTTTTTCTATCTTTATACAGACGACCTCTCTTTCTTTCCTACCCTTGTAGCACAGATGTGTCTGACGCTGAGCACCCCGTAGGGGCACCGCAACGCTGGATGCACCGCGCACTTCTACTTGTACTTCCCCTCCAACACTTGGGATCGACCGCGGAACCACCCGCAGTAACCTGGCTTCGTCCGAGGGTGACGTGGCAACCCCACGTGACCCATTCACACATGTATATAAACTAAGCCGAAGCAGGACCGAAGAAGTAACCTTCTTCTCATTTCCCGCTTCAGGCAAGTACCCTAGTTTAGTCTGGCTTCCCACCCTAATAACAATACATTTCCTGCTTCAGCCTAAGAAGCCACACAGGGACGTAAGCCCGAGTAAGGGCTATCCACTATATGGTCTCACCGCCCCGCCACCGTCCGGGCCGCTAGCGCCGAGCGTTACGCCGCTACCTCTGCCTTCCTCGAGCCGTCCCTGACACATAACCAGACTTATAAGACATGTTGTGAGTTGTACAGTCACACGGTTCAGTTGAGTCACAGGATGGGTTTTTACAGAAGATGACACACAAGACAGTTGTAGAGAGTAGTTGTTAGTTAGCGGGAACTGCTGTTATGGATATAGACAAGAATCTTATGGTCCGTGGGTGGACCCAGGGCCTCCCCCCATTTTACTTCTCCATCAAACCCCATGCCAAGCTTTCCCACCGGGTTTTGGTGCTGGCTGGGGGATTTGTTGAGTTTCAAGGGATTTCCCTTGACCATTATAACTTTTATATTAGATAGTTAGAGGTCATATGATGTGTAAGGCAGATGCCGAAAATGTTTTCTCATTTATCAAATACATAACCCACAAACCTTGTACCGCAATTGTAACATCCTCACCATTGTGTCACCACTGTAAACTCAACCTGTAACCCTGGAACCATGTCCACCTCCCTATTCCTCCTCTCCATGACAAAACCGCAACGAGGAGGGCATTCCCATGCCCAACCTCCTGCTGCCCGCTCCCACCAGTCCACTGGGTGGTCGAGTGGTTACTCCCATCCAACCAGAAGTTCCCTATCAGGAACTGTAGCCTATCCCACCTCCTCAGGAGAAGGATACGGTCCAGGCAGCTCCAGGATGCCTGGCCCCACACCTGCGGGTCCCACTTCCCACGGTCACCCACTACCATGCACTGGTCCACCAGCCCGCTTTCCCCAACAACTCCCACTACCGGTATGCTCCCATGAGCGCCAAGTCACCGATAGCCACCAACTGGGTGACTCCCTTTGGGAGTCCCAGTATCCCTCACTACCGGTACGCTCCATTGAGCGCCAAGTCACCACTAGCCAAACACTCCCAGCACACCCGCTACCGGCACGCTCCCAGGAGCGCCAAGTCCCCGTTAGCAGACAGCCAGGTGGCTCCCTCAAGGAGCCCACATCATACTCGCTACCGGTACGCTCCCAGGAGCGCCAAGTTACCATTGGCCGACACACAGGTTGTACTTCCATACACTCATCCTATTCTGCTCTCCCTCCGATGGCTATGCAGCCACCTCCATTAGTGAGCCGAACGGCTCAGGTTGGGTTCCCCGGAACCCATTCCTGTAACAACTGCCTTCGGCGGTTTCTGTACAAGACGCGTGACTATCTACAAATGGTAAAGTCACGGGAAATCCCGTGAAACACAAGTAACCTCGGCCAGCACCAAAACCCCAATGGGGAAAGCTTTGCACGAGGGGGGGAAAGGGGTAGAACGAGTAGGAGGGTAGGGTATCAGGATAGAGGACGAAAGGGAGAAAGAGGGGGGAGCGATAGAGAGGAGAAGTCTTTGACTATGCGACGGATATGGTCGTTGGAGACTCCGTATCCGTAACAAGACCCCCTTGTTTGATGCGAAATTCTGCATCTCAAAAGATGCAGGAAAATACCCTGCAAACAGACTGCTGTAGGAGAAATAATATTCAAAGAATAAAGCAATGATCTATCAGAATAGTCAACAATCAGGTGACAAGTTCAGATGTTTAACAGATCTCATGATCTTTATGAGACTGGACAGACATTAGAAGATCATTATAAATTATCCACACCCATGTAGCATGAGATTTAATCTACTACAAGCATGCCTAGAACCTGGCATAGGTGTAATATTCAAAGAATATATCCCTACAACAAGAAAATAGCACATAGACAGCAGAATAAGAAGGAACATTGGGAAAGAAATGTGAATATCTCGGGAACCAGTAAACTTTGACTGTAATCTTTTCACTATCTGAAAGGACTGTTTCTAAACTTTATCCACGGTTTTGTTTCATTCTAAAAGCTTCAAAACCGACGGAGATATCGCTCAAACGGCGAAACACCTTATAATTCATATATATTTATTTGCTAATTCTTACAAAAAGTAATGTGACTCAAGGGAAATATATTGGCGCCCAGAAGTCTGGCGAACCGAATACCATATGACATAGTATTCCCCGGCGCGGGCGGACAGTTTTTGATTGCATCAGAAGAGGAGAAAATGCTAAAAAACCGGATCTTGTATATTTTCCCATGATTCATCAAAGCTTTTTGATTTTAAGCTCAAATAAATCGGAACAAAGGAATGATTGATGATCTGGATCTCGGATCATAAGCATAAAGTGATTCAGAAGTCCTCGGATCAGTTAATCAATTGGGAAAGCTCTAGAACATTAGTAATGATGTGGCTTCACAAAAAGGGGTGAATTAGAGAACAGTCTAGAAAGTTCCTTTATAGCCGAGTCATTTCTAAAGATAACCGTTTGTAATTAAGGCGGTGTAGAGCATAGCTTTAGCGCTACAAGACCCCGCTAAGATCGGCCCAAAAGACAAAGAACTGAATTACTTATTGCTGAGTTATGTCCTAAGTCCATTATTAAGTTTACACAGCCCAAGCCCCTATATCATTCTAGAACTATCTATGATACAAATGTAGCACATGTGACTAGTGCGAGGCATGGGAGTAGAGAGGCCTCTGAAAAGCATAAAAGGCCGCTGCTTCTGCCCCCTCTCAAACCTCAGGTAGAAATATAAGTTTAATTCTCCTCACCAGTGGTTGGTTTGTTTGCTCCAAAAGATAAAAGCAAAATTTGGTGGAGGGACTTCTTAATTGAATAATCTCTCAGTAATATTTGGTTATCACACCACAGGAGAAAAGTGAGTGATCCTAAACCTGCTAGATAACTAGCATGCACTCTAAGCGATAGAAAGAGCAGTTTGGTCACTCCTGTATTGAGTAACATTTATTGCGGAATTATTTTATTAGTAGTTTTCCTTCAGTAAATTATCAGGAAAATCATGTCCTACTGAAAAGTGGTAAATCTAGGTGTACTATTGACTAGAAATCATAGTAAAGTCAATATAGAATTTTATCCATAGACGATCTATACGTCAGGTGAGATTGTTGGGGGGTGTTTATTGTTGTTTAGACAGTGAACAATTATATATTTGGCAACCAAAACACTGTCAGAGACCAGATCGAGACGAAGGAATGTCTCCGTGGCGGAGGGCTTCGGCCTCAGCAACTTATGCCAGGAGTGCTGTGCCAAGTTACACGTCTGTGCCCTAACTTACTGACTGGCAACAAGAACTAAAGGGGGTCAACTCTAGTCGATTTTATTACTGAGGTGTAACCTATGTACAAGTTGAGTATATATAGTTACAACGAGGGCTGGCCGTAAATGGCGGGGCCAAGCGGAGCAGAGCTAACGGAGTTATTAGCTGATTGAATATTACCGACAAGTCGGGTTACGGGGTTAGTGGAATGGTAGGCAATAACCCAGAAACAGAAAGGAGTGATAGGCCCGAAGGTGGGCTTGCAGGGCAAGTGAGTGAATTGCCCAGCGGAGGCGGGAGTGCGCTAGCGGATGTCAGAGCTGTCCGGAAACCTTTGGGGCTCCATACTTAGGGAGGCGTAGGTAATATATTTAAAAGAGGGGGTGGTGACCATCAAGGGAAGTGGAGGTGGTTGCGGAATACGGGAGCTCCAAGGTTAGTGAAGAAGGAGCGGAGGTAGTCCGGAGAGTTCGGAGGTAGTGGAAGTCGATGGCCAAGTATGGATATGACAAACACAGTCAGTACACAAATCAGCACAAACTCTAATATCGTTATTGGACATAGGAAACTGGTTACATAAGGTGATCCAGCTCCACTCCTTCACCGCTCTCAACAAAGAGAACACTGATGGCTCATGTAAAAATAGCAGGTGTAAAAGCCTACATGCTATTTGACAGTGGAGCCGAAATGGACGCAATATCACCAGACTTCATCCATGTGGTCCACATCCCAATCCTCCAATTGGAGAACCCAGTTGTCCTCCAAAAGGAACAAGATCACAGATCTTGTTCGGAACAAACGTGGACGTTGAGATCAACAGCCATGCAGAAAAGCACTACTTCAATGTAATTAACATCGATAGATACGATGCCATATTTGGCGCCCCCTGGTGAAACAAAAACCAGGTAAGCTTAGACTCCCGGTCTCACAAAGTGAGAACAGTGAACAAGGGTAACATAGACACCCTTGGAGTCAGTGAAGACCATGCGATGAGATCACACAGGTGGAAAACTTGAGCAAGGGCTCGAGAACAGCCAAAAAAGAAGCCCCCCTGACAGGGAGGCGAGACAAAAACACACCTCAGGGTGATCAAAAGAAGTACCCTGAAGGTTGGCCTAATCCTAGTCCAGAAGGATGTCAGGGCACACACACCCTGACTAGCCCGGACCCGGACCCGCATCCGGACCTGCGCCCGGACCTGCATGCATGCTCCGCCCCGCATGCTCCACGCGCTGCATGCTCCAGGCCCGGTTCCCACTTCTCATGTGACTTCCGGGTATCCCCGGAAGTTTTCGCCATATTGGGCCACTGTGGGAAAGTGAGAAGTTAACCTTCTTCTCACTTTCTTACCCACAGTAGGCAAGTGTATCTTACTTGCCTTTTATCTTATACACTTTCTTACCCACAGTAGAGTCATTGCCCTGGACAGGGCTGTTTATAGGTTAGGCTGTGGGCCATAGAGAGGGGTCATGGGGACCCGGGGTCCGTCCCCTGACAAAGGACTAGAACTTCCAGATGTACCACATCTGGAAGGTCTCTCCATGAACAGCCCTGAGTTCGAAATACTCAGGGATTGGTGGAGAGAGAAATTCGAAATCGTGATGGTGCCAGCACCATTAGAAATGCCTCCCTTGAGGGAGGTGAACCATTGAATCCCATTAAAGGATCTGAACAAGAAATTTTGGGAAAACACCCTGAGATGTCCTGCAGCACTGCAGGAAGCACCAGCGACCAAAATAGATTGCTATGTGAAAGCAGGATGGTGGTATCCCATGAGCAGCGAGCGAGCATGCCTGCTACTGTGCATCCGCAAAGCAGATGTGTCATATCCATCCCTGGCCATCGACTCCCGATCCCTCCGATCCCTCCGTTCCACTTCCGCTCCTCCCTCACTAACCTCGGAGCTCCCGTATTCCGCAATCCCCTCGGTACCCCTTGATGGTCACCACCCCCTCCTTTCAATTTATTACCTATGTGTCATATCCGTGCATACCCGACCCCGACCCAACTTCCGGACCTCCACCCTCTTCACCTCCGGAGTCATAACCTACCGCTGCCGTTCCGATACTCACTTCGGTCCTGGCAACACACCTCCTCCTTACCTCCCCGACCCTATCTCCGTCCGCTCCGATACTCATCTCGGACCGAACACCGCCCCTCTCGCCACCCTCCTACTACTCCGCTCCCCCTTCACAACACCTCCACCCTCCCGTTATCCTCCTACGCTTCCCCCGTCCGCTCCGATACTCACCTTCGGACCTGACTACTCTCCTTTCCGCCACTCCTTCTCCCCTTACCTGTCCCCTCTCTCCTCCCTCCGTTACTCCTCCGCCACCCTTCCGCCAAGTTACGACCTTCCACCGCTGTTCCGTACTTTGCACTCGGACACCGCTCGTACCTTACTCCGAGCCTCCGTCATAGTCCCTACCTCGGACTTTGACTCCACCTCGGCCTTAGTCCATTGCATTGGTGACCTCATACTACGTAAACACCATTGCCAATATTCCTCGGACTTCCAACCCCGCCTCCGTAACCTCCGTAAGCTCCATAACCCCCGAGCTTCACGGACCGCCTTCGGCACTCTCGCCGCCTGTAATGTATTTCTCGCGTTTTCCCCTCATCCCTATTTGGACTACTGCTTCTTTCTATTCTAGCCAGTTAGTCATCATCCCCACTTCCTCCTGCCCCTCTGGGCCTCGCCCTCCCTACCTCCTTTCGGATGTATCACAGGTCCTGCCTTATGACCTTCGGTACCTCTCCGCTTCTTCTACCCTTTGTTCCCGTTCGGACGTCTTCGTTCCGATTCGGTTACCCTTTGTCCTCCTTGTGCTTTTGCCCCTTCCATTATATATATCGGCGCTTGTACATACTCGTTTTGGTTTAGTCCGAAATCGACCTGAAATGCCCCCAAGAGACTTCCTGCTCACCTACTGTGAAATTAAGGACCAAATGGACAAACAGCAATGGCACAGCGCTCCGCTTGAGTCGCTGAGGCCAAGGTCCCTCCACGCTAAGTCTCCGATTCCACTCCGGAGTCGTCCGTTTCCGCCCATTCTAACACTATGCCTCCCTGAGTACGGAGCCCCGAAGGCTTCCGGACAGCTCCGACGTCCACTAGCGCACTCCCACCTCCACTGGGCAATACACTTGCTTGCCCTGCAAGCTCACCTTTGGGCCTATCCCTCCTTTCCGTTTCTGGGTTATCGCCTGCCTTTCCGCTAACCCCATAACCCGACTCGTCAGTAATATTCAATCGGCTAATGTCTAAACCCTGTTAGCTCTGCTCCGCCCGGCTCCGCCATTTGCGGACCCACCCTCGCTGTAACTATATATACTACACTTGTACATAGGTTACACTCCAGTAATAAAATCGACTAGAGTTTACCCTCTTCAGTTCTGGTGGCCAGTTAGTAAGTTAGGGCACGGACGTGTTTACTAGGCACAGCGCTCCTGGCATAAGTCGCTGAGGCCGAAGCCCTCCATCATGGAGACACTCCTTCGTCTTGACCCGGTCTCTGACAAGATGGATCTTTGCACATGGTAATCGACACGAGAAATCATAATTTGAACACAATTCTCGACGTCACACCAATGCCAGACATGTGACTGATCCAAGAATCAGTCACCAGAGCAACATACCAACCCAAGATCGATATGTTGGATGCATATGAACAAATACATGTGGATCCAGACAACATTCTCTATGCCTGTCATATCCATGCATACCCGACCCCAAACCGACTTCCAGACCTCCTCCTTCTCCACCTCCGGAGTCCTACCCTACCGCCGCCCGTCCCGATACTCACCTTCGGTCCTGGCAACACACCTCCTTCTACCTCCCATGCCACCTCTACTCCTCCTTCCCTCTCCTCCCCTATCTCCATCCACTCCGATACTCACCTTGGACCGAACACCGCCCCTCTTGCCACCCTCCTACTACTATTCCTCCTACACCTACGCTCCTCCCGTCCACTCCGAGAACTCATCTTCGGACCTGGCAACTCCCCTTTTCGCCACTCCTTCCCTCTTCCCTTTCTCCTCTCTCTCCCCTCTGGTACTCTCCTGCCGACCTCCCGCCAAGTTACGACCTTCCACTGCTGTCCCGTACTTCGTACTCAGGCACCGATCGTACCTTTGCTCCAAGCCTCCATCATAGTCCCTTCCTCAGACTTTGACTCCACCTCGGTCTTAGTCCATTGCATTGGTGACCTCATACTACGTAAACACCATTGCCAATATTCCTCGGACTTTCAACCCCACCTCCGTAAGCTCCGTAAGCTCTGCAACCTCCAAGCTTTGCGGATCATCTTCGGCACTCTCGCCACTTGTAATGTATTTCTCGTGTTTCTCCCTCATCCCTATTTGGACTGCTGCTTCTTCCCATTCTAGCCAGTTAGTCATCATCCCCACTTCTCACCATCCTCCTGCCCCTCTGGGCCTCGCCCTCCCTACCTCCTTTCGGACATATCACAGGTTCGGTCTTATGACCTTCGGTACCACTCCGCTTCTGTCTACCCTTTGTTCCCGTTCGGACGTCTTTGTTCTGTTTCGGATCCCCTTTGTTTCCTTGTGCTTTTGCCCCCTCCATTATATATATCGGCGCTTGTACATACTCGTTTTGGCCTCAGTCCGAAATCGACCTGAAATGCCCCCTAGAGACTTCCTGCTCGCCTACTGTGAAATTAAGGACCAAATGGACAAACAGCAATGGCACAGCGCTCCGCTTGAGTTGCTGAGGCCAAGGTCCCTCCACGCTAAGTCTCCGATTCCACTCCAGGATCGTCCGCCCTCACTCAGTTCTAACAATGCCCCACAGGATGTACAACTCAAACACGATGCAGCAAGGAGACTGCAATGCTCCCTGTACTTTCCAGCATGCGTTGACCTGGGAACTACGAGGAGAACTAGGCAGATGCCTACACATCTGGTTCAATGACATCTTCACCAGCACAAGCTCAGTGGAGAACCACAATAAAGCATTATTGTGGTTGTTTACTCACCTCAAGGGGGCAAAGTTCTATATAAGCCGGAAGAAATTCCAGCCATTCGCTCCAATCCTAGACATTCTAGGAAGCCACATGGATGAACAAGGCATCCACACTCAAGCAGACAAAATGGAGAAAATCCGCAACTGGCAAGAGCCAGTAGACCACACAGGAGTCCTACGATTCCTGGGAATGGTAGAATATCTATTGATATTCATGCCGAATGTCAGTGGCTACACAGGGCCACTGCAAACAATCTGCTCCAACAAGCAGACATTCAGGTGGACACCACTCCACCAGAAATGCTTTGATGAGATCAAATGTCTCACATGCAGGGCTCCGATTCTGAAGCCCATCCAGTGGAATCCACCAGAAAACCTCTTGGAAGAAGAGAGGAGTAAACTCCACGTCTGGGTCATAACAGACACATGCCCAGCAGGCATGGGTGCACTAATTGGACAAGGCGAAAAGTGGCAGACCTGCCACCTGGCCGCATTCATGTCCAAGAAGTTCACCAACACACAACATAGGTACTTCGCCTACGAACTTGAGGCACTGGGCATCCTTGAGGCACTCATGAGATGGCAAGATGATCTCATGGGAGGCCATGAATTCACAGTAATCACAGATCACAAAGCTTTGGAATATTTCAAAGTGAAAAACCACAACTCAGGTGGACACCTGAGATGGCAAGCCTTCTTTGCAAGCTTTAATTGCAAAATAAAATACGTGGAAGGGCACAAGAACAAAGTGGCAGATGCACTTTCACAGTACTACGACTCGTCAACAGACAAGGATCTGCATTTCGATGACTACGTGTCAGCAGATATCCATCTGGATAAAAATGCAGAAGACATCATCCCTGACAGAGTCAAGGAATATGAAGAACTGCTGCTAAGCAGTACTCTGAGTAAAAACTCAGAGGGAAAAAGACTCACAGCAATACACATGAGAAATACCCTAGAGGAAGCTCTAGGGGGGAGCGACAACCTAGAGGAAACTCTAGGGGGGAGTGCCCAAAACCTGGAAGAAATCATAATTCCAGAAGAGAACCTTTGAAAACAATTCAAAGGAAAAGACCTCATTGAGGCAATGAAATCTGGATACACACAAAGCCAGATCCACCAGGAAATCCTAGAGAACCCTGGGAATTTCAAAAACTCTCCATAAAAGATGGGCTGATAACCCGACTTGGAGAAGGAGGGATGACCCAAATAGTAGTCCCAAAAGGGAACTACGAAAGGAAGTCCATTTGAGGAATAATCCTCAAAAACATCCACGAAACACTTGGACACCTAGGATCCAAGAAAACAGTGGAAACCCTCCGTCGATACTTCTGGTGGAAGTTGATGAGGAAGGACACCCACAAGTTCTGCAGGTCTTGCGGAACTTGTCAAACAACAAAGAAAAGCACCAGGAGAAATCCTGGACTGCTTCACCCACTCCCAACCCCGGAAACACCGTGGTCATCAATAGCCATGGACTTCACAGGTCCATTCCCAACAAGCTTGGGATATGATTACCTCTGGGTAATCATCTGCAGGTTGATGTCCAATGTCCACCTGATTCCAATAAAAACAACAATGAATGCATTAGAACTAGCGTTCGTATTCCTTCACGAAGTTGTAAGACTTCACGGTCTACCACACTCGATCATATCAGATTGAGACTCGAAATTCACATCAAAATTTTGGCATGAACTACACTGAATACTCGGTGTGCAGTTGAAATTCACAACTGCATTCCATCTGCAAGGTGATGGCCAAGCGGAAAGAATGATACAAAAAGTAGTACAAATACTACACACGATGGTCAGACCAGATCAATGTGACTGGGCAGCAAAGCTGTTGATGGCAGAATTCGCAATCAATGCGAGCTCAAACACATTGACAGGATTTGCCCCATTTGAATTAATCTATGGCCACATGCCAAAGATGTGCCTAACAGCACCACCCTCGGACTACCCGGGAGTGAATGACTTTGCCCAAAAGGCGAAGGAAAACCTCATGGCAGCACACAACGTGATAATACACAATCGCACCGCCCAAACGATCCAGGCGAATAAGAAAAGATGCCCGGACCTGCCTTTGAGAAAAGGCAAGCTTGCATACTTATCCATGGATAAGTTGAACCTACCCAAAGGAAGGGCAGGCAAACTAAAGCCCTTGTATATAGGGCCTTATGAAATTCTGGAAACATTTCCAGAGACGTCAAACTACATCCTTGTCAGGGCATGGATGGTTATCTGGCCGGCCCGGACCCCTACCTGGATAGGTTGAGTACCCATAAGCCAATATCTGTGTGTGATTTGCTGTAGTTAGAATGCAGGTTGTATTCAATGCGCTATTTCCACTATCATGTCACCCTTTACTGTCAGGGCACACCCGCCTGACCCGGGTCCACCCGGACCCACCCGGCCACACCACACCCGCTCCCCACTGTCTATCCCCCTCCCCCCTCCTTCCTCCCTCTCCTCCCCTTTCTTTTCCCTCTTCTTTCCCCCTTCTTTATTTCATTCTTCTCATCTTCCTCTCCCTGTTTATTTCTTTCTATCTACACGGACCACCTTCCTTTGTATCAATGTACTATTGACCCGTCCGGCCCACACACCCCGGATGCCTGCGGCTGCCTCCGAGGATGACATGGCACCTGTCATGTGACTCAAGCCGCATGTACATAAATGTACCTGAAGTGGGAACCGAAGAAGTAACCTTCTTCTCACATTCTCCACTTCAGTCTGAGTGGCCAAGGACCACTGTCCCGGATCAGGCCCGCCAGTACACACGCCCGCTCCACACCCCGCGACAGCCTCAGTGCCGGACATTACCCCCGGGCCCTCTCGACCCCAGACGCGTCCCTGACACATATGCTTGGTGGACAAGCATGAGTGGGAAGAATACGTACATTGGTACAAACAGGCTGAAGCTGCCTTTAAAAGCGGCAAGGTACATAGAGTCCTTCGCAAAAAGGGAAAAATCTCCTGGGAAAGTCTAGGCAAAGCTGCCTATATAAAGTCCCAGTTCAAACTACTCAGGACTCCTGAGGAACGTGCCACAAGAACTGCGGAGTGGGAAGCGAAAGCTTCCAAATACCGGGAAAGAGATGCAAGTCTCTGCACTGGACAAACAGGCCAGCAACCACCCTTCCCCATGGGAAGAACGGTAAACTTACCATACTCTACACCTGAGACAATGTAGCTCAGGCTATGTCATCGCATCCGATGCAGCAATCAGATGTCCAGATGAACAACCTGGAGGAAAACCCTCCTCCAGGGCAATAACTCTACCCTTGAGGAAAGGGAAAGTGACACAGTAATATGCCATTGAGGCACCCATGAAAACACCTTCCCCCAACAAGGCCTCACACACAATATTGTATGTAAGTAACAATTGCGGAAATCTCTACTCCATCCAACCCACACCCACCACCACTCATGTGTAAACACCATTTACACACAAATCCTCACAGAACAAGTGAGGAGGAATACCAAAGACATATAATCTTTGGGTTGAAATTTATTTTCAAAAAACTTCTTCTTCTCTTCATCATTTCTCCCCTTTGCAATACCCATGTATCACCATTCACTTCAAAGTGACGGCCCCACACCCATTTATTCCCTCAATTTCTCTCACTGACATGTATAAATCATCCACTTTAAAGTGGCGATAACAAAACACTCATTGACAATTTCAAATTCAATGTAAACTTTCTTCCTTTTTATTTCTTTTCTTCCTCATAAACTGTCACAGCCCCGCAAAGTCCCCACCCTTCTACCACTTCCATCACTTAGCGGCACTGATAGTGGTTCCCATCTATGGCCCCGTAGCGGCGCCTCCTTCTTTCTCCCGCCACCACTTGAGCTCCTCAGCCATTCGGCTGATACTGTTTTATTCTTATTCATTCACTTAACTTACTAGCGGCCAATGTTGTTGCCGCTGATCCACTCCTTATTGACATTTGGTTTATTCCTTTATTGACACTTGGTTATTCCTTTATTGACATTTGATTTATTCATATATTGACATTCTGATCCACCACCATATTGGCACCTAGATTGTCGGGCTATCCATTCTGCCTCCCAACTTTGCCGTCCTCTGTCCCATTCATTTCTTCTGTTCCATTTCCCTGGTCCTCATCGCTCTTTTAGTACTTGCCATCCCACTCCCGTCCTGTGCCGGACCGACCAGCCCCTTCTCTGTTCTCCTTTCGTATTTATACTTGTAGTTTACTGTCAATGTACTTCAGTTCGAATATCGACTAGAATTCCCCCCCAAGTACTCTCATCTTAAGTTTGCCTCTCAGTTCCATCTCCACTTAAGTCAACGTCGCCGCAAGGTACCTCCTGCTAACTTGAAATATGGGACAGCCTAGAACGCGTGGCGCAACACTCCAGCCAAGTCGTTGAAGCCGAAGTCCCAACCACCACGACGCCTTGCAACAGAGTAGCTCATTAGCTAAGTGTCCACTCATGCCACCGTACTCCACTCTGCTTCCCATGAATACCTCGAATACAGTTTCTGACATAAACTATGTATGCATCGCAAATGCAATGCAAGGGGGGAGAATGTCAGGGCAATAGCCCTGAACCCCAAGCCATATGTAATCATGATGTACATATAGTCACATGGGTAAGCGGGAACTTCCGTTAACTGCTTACACACACCGTAATATACACACCATCATATCACTTACAGCTCTGTGTGCTGAGCTACCCCACTGAGACCTCACAGGAAGTCTCTTAGGGGGAAATCAAGTCGATTTCAGACTGAGGTTACAAGTTACTAGGTACATTGTATATAAAGGTGGGGTCAGGAATCAAAAGGAGCAAGGGTAGTCTGAAAGGAGACAAAGGGAGCTGGAAGGAGGAACAACACCAAGGGTCAAGGGTTTGACTCAATGGTGTTTCCCAAAGGAGGAGTGAAGGGCCAAGGCCCAAGGAGGAAGGAAGGAGGTTGGGAGTTGGGGATGGCTAGCTGACTGAATAGAAAGAAGTAGCAGCCCAAATAGGAATGAGGGAGAATAGCAGAATTGAATGGGACAATGCAATAGTTGCAAGGTCCAAAGTAAGTCTGGAAAGTCCGAACTCGGAAGTCAAACTCTGGGATATTGGCAAAGGTAAATAAATGGAATCGGCTAACCAATACAATGGGTATAAGTGGAGGTGGGGTCAAAGTCCGAGGTCGGAGCTAAGACTGGAGGTTCCGGAGATGGAGATGCAAACAGGATTCCAGAGCCAAGGAGTGTAGATGTTGCATGCTCATCTGGAAGGTGTCAAGGTTGAGGTCAGACCCAGAATGGTCCAGAGTCAGACTGAAGGTGGTGTCGGAGCTGGTGGTGGGATAACCTCTTGGGAGTCGGCAAGGAGAAGGTGATAGAAGGGAAGTGGGGCCCCAGAGTCAGTTTCGGAGTTCTGGGAACCTGGAGTGGAGGTCAGGATTGTACGGATATGACAACAATAACTGATGGTGCTTGATATGGCTTGGACATAAGGTGGTGTGGCCTGGATTATCCTTTTTTGCTTTTATACCCCCTGTGTCATATCCATACAATCCTGACTTCCGCTCCAGGCTCCTGGAACTCCAAAACTGATTCCAGAGCCCCACTTCCCTTCCATCACCTTCTCCTTGCCAACTCCCAAGAGGTTATCCCACCTCCAGCTCCAACACCACCTTTGGTCCGACTCTGGACCATTCTGGGTCCAACCTCAACCTCAACACCTTCCAGACAAGTATGCAACTATGCTCCCAACTCCGGACCTCTGCTCTGGATTCCATTCACATCTCTGTCTCAGAACTCCAGTCTTAGCTCTGACCTCGGACTTTGACCCCACCTCCACTTATACCCATTGTATTGGTTAGCTGATTCCATTTATTTACCTTTGCCAATATTCTGGAGTTTTACTTCCAAGTTCAGACTTTCCAGACTTACCTCGGACCTTGCAACTATTGCATTGTCCCATTTCAATTCTGCTATTCTCCCTCATTCCTATTTGGGCTGCTGCTCCCTTTCTATTCAGTCAGTTAGTGTCAGAGTCTGGAGATTATTGTCAGAGTTGGAAGTATCGTCAGAGACGGATAGAAGATGGATTGGGTTCTGTCTGAGTTGAGGTCGGAGGTGATGCAGAGGTCTGTTGGAGCGCGCATGCGGATATGCAGGCGGAAATATGCGGCGCATCCGGAAGTGCTGTTCAAGGTTAGCAGAGTGGGATCGCAGCCTCAGCGACTCAGGTGGAGCACTGTGCCCTGAGCTTGATGTTTGGGGGAGATCCCATATTTACGGATTGACACTCACAGCAGACTTCAAACAAGACTTGCAGGTGGAGTGGACCTGTAGGAGGAGCGCGGACTCTGCGAGCATGGACTCAGAGGGGGGGAAGCCCCCTTTGCAGAAGGAGGGACTCAGACCAGACAGGGGGGTACTCTAGTTGATTTCAGACTAAGGTCCCCGAAAGTATTTACAGGATATAAATAGGCAGGAGGGAAACACAGAAGGACCGGTCAGTCCAGCGCGGAAATAAGCGGGGATTGTCAAACTGAATGAAGGACAAGAGCCCGGGAAATGGGAGGCAATGAACTAAACAAAAGCGGATCAAGTGCCAATATTGACAGGTAATAAGAAGTGCATCAGCACATGGATCAAGTGCCAATATTGGCAAGTTAAGCAAATGAATGGATGAACAATATAGGCACTCGGCAAGGAATGAATGGTATGCTGCCAAGGGACAAGATAGCCAGAGAAAAGCGGAGGTCAGTGCGTGGTGCCGATACAAGTCTGCAAATAAGCGGGGTCGGTGCGGTGCCGACACAAGTCCGTGAAGGGACATGGAAATCAGTGCAGTGCTGACAAGTCCGCAACAGAGGGTGGTCCGTCAGTGCCATCACAAACAAGGGCAGCATGATGGCCAGCAAGGTCGGAGGGGAGTGTTGGCCTGACCACAGGGTGTGGAGGGCAACCAGGAGTGGCAGAGGTCCAGAGGGTGTGGAGGTGGGCAGAGGTACAGATGCGGGTGGAGGTCCGGATGCGGGCAGAAGTCCAGATGCGGGTGGATGTCTGGATGCAGTGCATGGTTGATAGGGCAGGGGGCCAGACATCGGATTGGGGGCTGGTTAGATTGGGTTTCGGGTCGGTGTAACGGGGATTTGCTGGTGTACCATAAACAAGCCAAATCCCGCGATTCTACCACCCTTAGCCAATGTTCTCTCCTGCATATTTCTTATTTTTCCTGATTTTTCTGATTCCATTAGAGCCGGATGTTTCCTTTTCTTATTGTTCTTTCCTTATTTGTCATTTTCGGACTCTTCCGCGATACCGTGACCAGCTGTATAGTTAGCTAGACAGTGAGGAGTAGCGGAATCCACACCCAGTCAAACAAACCTGTGCAAGCGACCACTCCAACCCTCCCCCTCTCTTCTGTCTCGAGTCTAGTGGTGATAGACCCGTTACATCGGCGGATTCGCCTATCGGCATTGATTCGCCGCTGACGGAGCCCCAGGATTTGTCGGTCATGACAGTTAGCCATTCCTGACTCCCATCCTCCTTCCTTCCTCCTTGGGCCTTGGTCCTTCACTCCTCCTTTGGGAAACACCATTGAGTCAAACCCTTGACCCTCAGTGTTGTTCCTCCTTCCAGCTCCCTTTGTCTCCTTTCAGACTACCCTTGTTCCTTTTGATTCTGGACCTCTCCTTTATACAGTATACAATGTACCTAGTAACTTGTAACCTCAGTCCGAAATCGACTTGATTCCCCCCTAAGAGACTTCCCCTCTGCTCTGGCACTTTAGGGCCCATGGGATGTGGTCTTCCATTCATCCAACACCTCCCTCAGTTCATTCTTGTCAAACTGCCAAGGGCAGAGCATTACTTAGTTTGATTGATTGTTATGACTTTTACTAACAAATCTTCTGCCATGGCATGGTTGTAGGCACATTATCACGCTTCCTGTCTGACATCACCCTGCTACATGGCTGCCAGATGGTGCTCCCAACAATGTGCAAGACCCTCAGGCTGATTCTCAAGACAAAGAAGCACAGGGATTGGATAACTGGCATGACAAGAGTGGAGATGTCAATGGTGATAACCAAGACTATTGCTATGTTATTGGAGGGACTGTGAATGTGTTGGAGAGTATAGGATTGGAATCAGTGTAATAATTACCATATCAATGAATGTCAATGGCATTAGCAGGAGTAACAATGCAAGCAGGAAAAGAACAAAGAGGAAAATATGCAAAACTTGTGAAGATGTTGTCGATGACAGCAGTGGTGATGACAACAGATCAGAAGACGATGCTGGCAATACATTTGACGCTGTGCATTGTATTGTAATTGAAATAATTGGTCATGGGCACCTGTCAGGGCACATACCCTGACTTAGCCCGGACCCGGACCCGCGTCCGGACCCGCTCCACTTCCCGCGCACTTCCTGCGCCGCACGCTCCGCGTGCCGCATGATCCGACCCCGGATCCCACCTCATGTGACTTCCGGGTATCCCCGGAAGTTTTCGCCATATTGGGGCCACTGTGGGAAAGTGAGAAGTTAACCTTCTTCTCACTTTCTTACCCACAGTAGGCAAGTGTAGCCTACTCTTCATTTATCTATACACTTTCTTACCCACAGTAGTTATGCCCTGAGATGGGCTGTGTTTACAGGCTAGACTGTGGACTGTAGAGAGGGGTCATGGGGACCCGGGGTCCATCCCCTGACAGCACCCCAGAGCTTCACAGGCCCTTCAGGCCCCTCCATAAAAGCTTTTGCATGTAAGTACTGGTGCACCGGTGCACTGGAACGCAGTTTCCCTATCTAAGAGGCCTATATAACAGGGGGGTTTCTATGGCCTTCTTACTGCAATCAGGTGATGAGTAATAGGTGGTGAATTGGTGGGGGTATTAGTATCGAAATTAATGTTTCCCCACAGTTGGAGAGCAAATTCTTTTGTGTCGACAGAACCTAATTATGCAAGACATGTAAGATTGCCATTCTGTGCAAGACAGCCCACATACCGTAGATTTGAGCATACATATCCACGAGCCTTCTTAGCATAAAGCAATGACCCATGTCTGAGCTGGCAAATGCCAACATTTCTTCATTTGGGGGGCAAAGCCTTCAGAGTCTGGACCAATGGCCCCGATGATGGGCTAAGAGAGTGATGGCAACTCCTCAGGCTATGGCATGTATTTGTTATTGGGAGTTCTATTCCCAGTTCTTCGAGCATTGCAACTGCTTAGAACCTACTTTGCTACTTGTAAGGAGTGGTAACCCCACCCCTTATTTGCCATTACATAATTGTATAATTGTCTTGTAATAAACATGTATATACAAAGTACATACAATAGTGTGGGAAAGTGGAAAGAGCAACTTAGCCTTTCCTCCCATACTGTTGCAAATAATAACTTCATACAAGTTACTTTTGTTGGCAGCCTGAGGAACTAGGCTAACCAGGGTTGGCACCTACACCAACCCCTTACACTACTGTCAGGGCACACCCACCTGACCCAGCCCCACCCGGCCCCACTTCACCCAGTACCCCACCACCCAGTCCTCTCCTACCTCCTCCCCCTCCTTCTTTCTTTCTCTTCCCCTATTTCACTTTCTCTTTATTTTCTCTTTATTCTACATGGACGACCTTTCTTTGTATCAATGTACCATTGACCCACCCACAGCATGCTTATGACACACCCAGCCCAGGCACTTCGGGCGACTCCCTGCTATAACCAACTCTGTCACGACCGACAAATCCTGGGGCTCCGTTGTAACGGGTCTATCCAACTAGACTCGCGACAGGAAAGAGGGGGGATAAGGATCTCACTGAGGGTCAGGTCTGAATGGGTATATTGGTCCAGTCGAGTATGGTGCTCATACTCTCTACCAAACTATACAGCGGGTCACGGAAGAGTCCGATAGATAAATAAGGAAAGAGTATCACATGACAATAAGAAAATGGAAACATCGGCCTCTAGACACCGGAAATGAAATCAGAAAAATAAGGAAAAATAAGGAGTGTGTATAAGAAGCATGTGAGAGTGCATGCTATGTGTCTAGGATGTGGGGAGTTTGTTGAGCATGGTGGAATCGCGGGATTTGGCTCGTTTATGGTACACTGGCAAATCCCTGTTACACCGTCAGCGGCGAATCAATGCCGATAGGCGAATCCACTGACCTGAAACCCAATCTAACCAGCCCCCAATCCGATGTCTGCCCCCCTGCCCTATCAACCATGCACTGCATCCAGACCTCCACCCGCATCTGGACTTCTGCCCGCATCCGGACCTCCACCCGCATCTGTACCTCTGCCCACCTCCACACCCTCTTGACCTCTGCCACTCCTGGTTGCCCTCCACACCCTGTGGTCAGGCCAACACTCCCCTCCGACCTTGCTGGCCATCATGCTGCCCTTGTTTGTGACGGCACTGACGGACCACCCTCTGTTGTGGACTTGTCAGCACCACGCTGATTTCCATGTCCCTTCACGGACCTGTGTCAGCACCGCACTGACCCCACTTATTTGCGGACTTGTATCGGCGCCGCGCGCTGACCTCCACTTTTCTCTGGCCATCTTGTCACTCGGCAGCATACCATTCATTCCTTGCCGAGTGCCTATATTGTTCATCCATTCATTCGCTTAACTTGCCAATATTGGCTCTTGATCCATGTGCTGATGCACTTCTTATTACCTGTCAATATTGGCACTTGATCCGCTTTTGTTTAGTTCATTGCCTCCCATTTCCCGGGCTCTTGTCCTTCATTCAGTTTGACAATCCCCGCTTATTTCCGTGCCGGACCGCGCCGGACTGACCAGTCCTTCTGTGTTTCCCTCCTGCCTATTTATATCCTGTAAATACTTTCGGGGACCTTAGTCTGAAATCAACTAGAGTACCCCCCCTGTCTGGTCTGAGTCCCTCCTTCTGCAAAGGGGGCTTCCCCCCTCTGAGTCCGTGCTCGCGGAGTCTGCGCTCCTCCTATGGGTCCGCTCCGCCCGCAAGTCTTGTTTGAAGTCTGCTGTAAGTGTCAGTCTGTAAATACGGGATCTCCCCCAAACGTCAAGCTCAGGGCACAGCGCTCCACCTGAGTCGCTGAGGCCGCGATCCCACTCTGCTAACCTTGAACAGCGCTTCCGGACGCGCCGCATATTTCCGCCCGCATATCCGCGCACGCGCTCCAACAGACCTCTGCATCACCTCCGACCTCAACTCAGACAGAACCCAATCCGTCTTCCATCCATCTTCTGACAGTTTGTCCGACAATATCCCAGTCTCTGACAAGCATTCCAGTCTCTGACAAGCATTCCAGTCTCTGACAATATCCCAGACTCTGATAAACTCGCACATTCACAGCAGACACCCTTGGGATCCCCCACAGGGACACCCAGGTGACTACAGCTGTATGTGAGGGTGACATGGCACCCATCATGTGACCCAAGCCACATGTATATAAACATACCTGAAGTGGGAACCAAAGAAGTAGCCTTCTTTTCACCCTTTCCACTTCAGGTAAGTAGCATAGCATTCCCCTTTAATAATAATAACACCCTTTCCACTTCAGTCTAAGTGGCCAGGGACTGCCTCCTGAGCTGGGCCTGCCAGTACACATGCCCGCTGTAGGAGAAATAATATTCAAAGAATAAAACAATGATCTATCAGAATAGTCAACAAACAGGTGACAAGTTCAGATGTTTAACAGATCTCATGATCTTTATGAGACTGGACAGACATTAGAAGATCATTATAAATTATCTACACCCATGTAGCATGAGATTTAATCTACTACAAGCATGCCTAGAACCTGGCATAGGTGTAATATTCAAAGAATATATCCCTACAACAAGAAAATAGCACATAGACGGCAGAATAAGAAGGAACATTGGGAAAGAAATGTGAATATCTCGGGAACCAGTAAACTTTTGACTGTAATCCTTTTACCATCTGAAAGGACTGTTTCTAAACTTTATCCACGGTTTTGTTTCATTCTAAAAGCTTCAAAACCGACGGAGATATCGCTCAAACGGCGAAACACCTTATAATTCATATATATTTATTTGCTAATTCTTATAAAAAGTAATGTGACTCAAGGGAAATATATTGGCGCCCGGAAGTCTGGCGGACCGAATACCATATGACAGAGTATTCCCCGGCGCGGGCGGACAGTTTTTGATCGCATCAGAAGAGGAGAAAATGCTAAAAAACCGGATCTTGTATATTTTCCCATGATTCATCAAAGCTTTTTGATTTTAAGCTCAAATAAATCGGAACAAAGGAATGATTGATGATCTGGATCTCGGATCATAAGCATGAAGTGATTCAAAAGTCCGCGGATTAGTTAATTAATTGGGAAAGCTCTAGAACATTAGTAATGATGTGGCTTCACAAAAAGGGGTGAATTAGAGAACAGTCTAGAAAGTTCCTTTATAGCCGAGTCATTTCTAAAGATAACCGTTCGTAATTAAGGCGGTGTAGAGCATAGCTTTAGCGCTACAAGACCCCGCTAAGATCGGCCCAAAAGACAAAGAACTGAATTACTTATTGCTGAGTCATGTCCTAAGTCCATTATTAAGCTTACACAGCCCAAGCCCCTATATCATTCTAGAACTATCTATAATACAAATGTAGCACATGTAACTAGTGCGAGGCATGGGAGTAGAGAGGCCTCTGAAAAGCATAAAAGGCCGCCGCTTCTGCCCCCTCTCAAACCTCAGGTAGAAATGTTTAATTCTCCTCACCAGTGGTTGGTTCGTTTGCTCCAAAAGATAAAAGCAAATATTAGTTGTTAGCTAATATAAAACTAACACTTCACTCTAAGCGTGAGTTAGGGTCAGTTAGACACAGCTGAACAAAAGTGTCATAGTGAGAATTAGTGAGAATTTGGTGGAGGGACTTCTTAATTGAATAATCTCTCAGCAATACTTGGTTATCACACCACAGGAGAAAAGTGAGCGATCCTGAACCTGCTAGATAGCTAGCACGCACTCTAAGCGATAGAAAGAGCAGTTTGGTCACTCCTGTATTGAGTAACATTTATTGCGGAATTATTTTATTAGTAGTTTTCCTTCAGTAAATTATCAGGAAAATCACATCCTACTGAAAAGTGGTATATCTAGGTGTAATATTGACTAGAAATCATAGTAAAGTCAATATAGAATTTTATCCATAGACGATCTATACGTCAGGTGAGATCGTTGGGGGGTGTTTATTGTTGTTTAGACAGTGAACAATTATATATTTGGCAACCAAAACACGGTCAGTACGCAAATCAGCACAAACTCTAATATCGTTATTGGATGTAGGAAACTGGTTACATAAGGTGATCCAGCTCCGCTCCTTCACCGCTCCACACCCCATGAGGCTTCTAGTGTCAGGCATCTCACCCAGGCCTCCTCTACCCCAGACATGTCCCTGACAGCTACTCAGCCTATCTGTAAGGGATTAACCTTACTTCACTATAATTCCGATTATAGTGATATCATTATGTTGCATCGCTATAATTCCCATTATAGTGATGCTATTATTTCTTTATTTATTTGCGCCGAGATATGTAATTTACATATATATACCTCGGAGTAGTTGTAAAGGCCTGGTAGCCTTTTACCTCTACCCCGTTGAATATAGAGCACATTTAAGCTTATATTTAGACGGACTAACTGAGGCCTGAGGCGAACGGGGGAATGGAACGTTACCATCCCCAAATAAGTAAGCAACCTTTCACTATCATACTGCAGCCATGGAGAAGCACCAACCTGTGTATAAAGCTTATACAGTGGCTCCAAGGCAAACTGTACAAATGAGCGTTTATCATCTGGGTGACAGTCACCGTAGTCAGCTTCATACTATGCTTCCCTGTAGGTGGGTGTTGGCTTCAATGATCATCATGTTCCCCTGGAGTCTCACAACAAGGAGTAGGATGGGATGGGAGATGTAACTCCAGGTACCATGAGAGGGAATGGAATGAAATGGGAGCTGTAAAGAGTGGATAACATCGTTAGAGCGGTGGGTATCGCTATCCTGAGTGTGTGCCTTACTGTATATACAGGCTGCGCAGGGCCTCTTAGGGATTAAAAAAGTTATACAATGATCCCCCTGACCCACAGTGTGACCAAGGTGGACTGGTGAATGTGGAGTGATTTCATCAGACTCAAAACTCTTCAGTATGGAGTGAACCTACAAAACCCCTCTGAGATGAGTGCAAAAAATCACGTGTTTGATGAATTTACACAAATATGAAAATGATGATATTTTTTTTGAATCCACCAATTACAATGAAGGAAATGAATAGGATGCAAGTGTGAAGACGCACAGGCAGGGGCCTGGGCACCTTCATAACTGTGGGGCATTTAATGGAAGGGAACAGAAAGTTGCATGCAGTAAGAAAAAAATAGTGGATGAAGGGGGGTGAGGGAATTGTGAGGCCAGTTTAACTGTACATATATATGGTTTGGTCGAGGCCCCCAGTGATGGTGGTTTGGCTTAGCAGCTGGTGCTGGATTCTCTTCAATCCCATGTCTGGACAGGTCCTGGTTTGAGTCCTGTATGGTGTTTCTTTTTTCTCTCCCTTAGAAAACTTTGAGGATGAAAAACTTCAATTCCAAGGGGTGATCAATGTCATGAAAAATGTACATTGGGTGGCTTTTGACTTTGTGATCAACCCTGGATCCGTGGCTGAAATTAACACTTTATATATTACTTTTAGGACCGGATCCATGTGAGGTCTACTTGGTCTAGTGGATTATAGCACTGTTTATGAGCCTGTCTCCTCCTTGCTTGTGCAGGTTTGATTCATTCTTGGTGGATTTTTTTTTGCCACAGTTATTGCATGAGGATGACTTCAATGTATATATAACACCAATAAGCAATGCTACTGAAGAAATTGCACGTTGCCTTCCCAGACTTACTCCATGATATCCAAATGATATAAACCAGGGGACTGGACAAATGACATAAAATGGACAAGCCTGGTATCGAACCCAGGACCTCTAGCATGTGTCACGGCCATGCATTCCAGCCCATTCCCTGCCTGTCCCGATGCCACCTGAGCCTGTCCTGCTATGCGAGCATGAGTGCAAGCCCCAACCCTCAGCCCTATTCTCCTTGAGGACCCCCTGCTCACCCCCCGCTTGCCCCTAGGCTCCCCTGCACCTGGCCAACTCCCCTCCAGCCACACCAGCTCTCCCACCCCAAGTCCACCTCCAGCACCATGCCCAGTGTGACTCCTCCTACTCCGCCTGCTTGGCCCTCATCAGGCCACTATCATTCCCATGCCCAACTCCGAGTCCAGTGCTGCTACGATACCATCACTGCTATCGCGGCCCTACACTCCTTTGCATATTTATCTGTTATTGTTTGTTTTGACCCTCAGTCATCACTGGCCACTGTGTAGCCAACCCTGCTCTTTGTTCCCTTTTGCTTCCAGACCCTTCGGCCTTCGGCCCGGGTCCGCTTCCATTCATTTCATCTTCCTATATATATCCTGTATGATACATTATAGTACTTTAGCTCTAATCCCAATTTGACCATGACTCCCCAAGTTCTGACCCCAGCAAGGCAACCCCAGTGAGTCTGAAATAAGGGCCAAGAGACAGCTAGGGGGCACAGCACTCCTTTAGAGTCGCTGAGGCCAAATGCCCTACCCTCAGGCCTTGTTCATGGCATTGCAGCCATCACAGCCTATAGCGGCCCACAATGGCAACCCTCAGTGCCGACCCCAGACCCATGTCTAACAGTGTGCATCCATACACTACTCACCCCTTATGCCAGGGAGGTTACTCCATCCCTGATGGTTAGGGAGGTTAGGCCATCCCATATTCCAACAGCTACACTGCACTAAACAAACCCTATTCCAAGCATGTTCTACAATACACTGTCATGACTGACAAATCCCAGGGCTCCGTCAGTGGCGAATCAATGCCGATAGGTGAATCTGCCCAAAACCCATCCTAACCAGCCCCCAACCTGATGTCTGGCCCCCTGTCCTATCGTGAGACTTGGCCAACAATCAGAACCTAGACCCTGCCGGCATTCCGACCTTACCTCCAGTTCCCGAGCCCTTGGCACTCCTGGCATTCAGTCCCTCCAGTTCCTATGCCTGCCTTGTCTCCATCTGAACCACACTCATTGCTTCCCACTATGTGGTCACAGCCATGCACCACTTCCATGCATTCCACACCCTCTGCCCACTTCTGGTTGCTGTCATATCCATACAATCCCGACCTCCGCTCCGGGCTCCTGGAACTCTGAACTCCGACTTCCGGAGCCCTACTTCCCTTCCGTCACCTTCTCCTTGCCGACTCCCAAGAGGTTATCCCACCTCCGGCTCGGACACCACCTTCGGTCCGACTCCGGAACATTCCGGGTCCGACCCCAACCTCGACACCTTCCAGATGAGTACGCAAAACCTATGCTCCCGACTCCGGACCTCCGCTCCGGTATCCCGTTCACGTCTCGTCTCTGGAACCTCCGGTCTTAGCTCCGACCTCGGACTTTGACCCCACCTCCGCTTATACCCATTGTATTGGTTAGCTCATTCCATTTAATTACCTTTGCCAATATTCCGGAGTTTAACCTCCGAGTTCGGACTTTCCGGACTTACTCCGGACCTTGCAACTATTGCATTGTCCATTTCAATTCCGCTATTCTCCCTCATTCCTATTTGGGCTGCTGCTTCCTTTCTATTCAGTCAGCTAGCCATTCCCGACTCCCATCCTCCTTCCTTCCTTCTTGGGCCTTGGCCCTTCATTCCTCCCTTGGGAAACACCATTGAGTCAAACACTTGACCCTCGGTGTTGTTCCTCTTTCCATCTCCCTTTGTCTCCTTTTGTCCTACCCTTGTTCCTTTTGATTCCGGACCCCTCCTTATATACAATGTACCTAGTAACTTGTAACCTCAGTCCGAAATCGACCTGAAATGCCCCCCTAGAGACTTCCTGCTCACCTACTGTGAAATTAAGGACCAAATGGACAAACAGCAATGGCACAGCGCTCCACTTGAGTCGCTGAGGCCAAGGTCCCTCCACGCTAAGTCTCCGATTCCACTCCGGAGTCGTCTGTTTCCGCCCGGTTCTAACAGTTGCCCTTGACACCTCTGGTCAGGTCAACACTCCCACTCCCCTCTGTACCTCTGTTGGCCTTCATGCTGTCCTTGTGTGAGAGTACTGACAGATCAACCTCTGTTTGCGGACTTGTGTTGGCACTGCACCAACCCCGCTTATTTGCAGACTTGTATTGGCACTGTGCACTGACCTTCACTTTTGTCCTCTGGCCATTTTTGTCACTCGGCAGCATACCATTCATTCCTTGCCAAGTGCCTATATTGTTCATCTATTCATTCGCTTAACTTGCCAATATTGGCTCTTGATCCATGTGCTGATGCACTTCTTATTACCTGTCAATATTGGCACTTGATCCACTTTTGCTTTAGTTCATTGCCTCCCATTTCCTGGGCTCTTGTCCTTCATTCAGTTTGACAGTCCCCGCTTATTTCCACACCAGACCATGCTGGACTGACCTGTCATATCCCGGAATCCCGACCCCGCACACTCCCACCACATCACACCTTCCTAACAACTTCACCATCCCCTACACCATGCCTCCCCACTCTCCAAATCACCTTCCCTCCTGGCTGTCTCAGCTCCGGTCGGGTTGCAGCACACCGAACCTTGGCTACTCCCATCCCGGAACCTCGGTCCCGAGTCGGAACATTCGGAGACCCCGGATTTGCTCCGATATCCTGACGGACCTCCGACATCCCGTGACATGCCCTTAAACCATTCCCTCACCCACTTCATTTATTGGAGTCACCTAACATCCTTCGGACACGCAACTCCGCTTTCGGAGCTAACCGTATCCTTCGGTGATCTCCTTCACGCTATCACTTATTAGTCATCTTCCATTCTTAGCACGACTACCTTCTTACTACCATTCAGTCGGCTAACCCCCCTTCCCCATTTGTCTTCCCCATTCATTTTCCGGCCTCCAACTCCGCCCTCCTTGGCCCGACACCTCGGTTCCCCGTTTTAGATATCGTTCGGAACCTTTCGGTACCTCTCGGTATCATTCGGTACCTTTCGGTGTTTTCCCCGTTTTGTCATTTCGGGCTTTGACTAAAGTCCTCCCCATCCACTTTTATAAATACACGTAGATTAGAACCTGTAGTTCCTCAGTTCTAATCTCGACTAAAATGCCACCCCAAGTCCCTCTGAGTGATTCCTGTCTCTGTTCTACAAGACACCTCAGACATAAGAAATACAAGGACTAACAGAGACGTAACGGAGGCACAGCGCTCCCCCCGAGTCGCTGAGGCCGCGTCCTTCTTAGAGCCTCTTGTACCATCCAGCAGAACTGGGCTCCCTGAGAAGCTTTGGTTCATCACCGGAGCCCTTGGACCCCCTCTAGTTGAGCCCCCGCCTGCATTCGGACTCACGCATTCACCCCTTCTTCCATAACCGACGGGTTTTTGACATGACCAGCCCTTCTGTGTTTCCCTCCTGCCTATTTATATCCTGTAAATACTTTCGGGGACCTCAGTCTGAAATCAACTAGAGTACCCCCCTGTTCTGGTCTGAGTCCCTCCTTCTGCAAAGGGGGCTTCCCCCCCACTGAGTCTGTGCTTGCAGAGTTGGCGCTCCTCCTACAGGTCCACTCCACCTGCAAGTCTTGTTTGAAGTTCACTGTGAGTGTCAGTCCGTAAATGAGGGATCTCCCCCAGACATCAAGCTCAGGGCACAGCGCTCCACTTGAGTTGCTGAGGCTGCGATCCCACTCTGCTAACCTTGAGCAGCGCTTCCAGACGTGCCGCATATTTCCACCTGCACATCCGTGTGTGTTATAGGAATGGACCTAGAATCTTATGGTCCGTGACTATGAACAATCAAGCCTTTGGTCCCTTCACCTTTATTTCACTGTCAAACCCCATGCCAAGCTTTCCCACTGGGTTTTGGTGCTGGCTGGGGAATTTGTTGAGTTTCAAGGGACTTCCCTTGACCATTGTGACTTTTATATTAGATAGTTAGAAGTCATATGATGTGTAAGGCAGATGCCGAAAAATGTCTTTCTGCATTATCGAATACATAACCCACAAACCTTGTACCGCAATTGTAACATCCTCACCTTTGTGCCACCACTGTAAACTCAACCTGTAACCTCGGAACCATGTCCACCTCCCTATTCATCCTCTCCATGACAAAACCGCAGCGAGGAGGGCATTCCCACACCCAACCTCCTGCTGCCTGCTCCCACCAGTCCACTGGGTGGTTGAGCGGTCACTCCCATCCAACCAGAAGTTCCCTATCAGGAACTGTAGCCTATCCCACCTCCTTAGGAGAGGGATATAGTCCAGGCAGCTCCAGAATGTCTGGCCACGCACCCGCAGGTCCCACTTCCCACAGTCACTCACTACCGTGCACTGGTCCACCAGCCCGCTTTCCCCAACAACTCCCACTACCGGTACGCTCCCGTGAGCGCCAAGTCACCGATAGCCACCAACTGGGTGACTCCCTTTGGGAGTCCCAGTATCCCACGCTACCGGTACGCTCCATTGAGCGCCAAGTCACCGCTAGCCAACCGCTCCCAGCACACCCGCTACTGGCATGCTCCCAGGAGCGCCAAGTCCCCGTTAGCAGACAGCCAGGTGGCTCCCTCAAGGAGCCCATGTCATACTCACTACCGGTACGCTCCCAGGAGCGCCAAGTTACCGTTGGCCAACCCACAGGTTACACTGCCAGACACTCATCCCATTCCGCTCTCCCTCCGATGGCTACGCAGCCACCTCCATTAGTGAGCCGAACGGTTCAGGTTGGGTTCCCCGGAACCCATTCCTGTAACAGTGTGTGTGTGCTCCAACAGACCTCTGCCACAACCTCTGACCTCGACTCAGACAGAAACCCATCCATCTTCAGTCCATCTTCTGACAGTATGTCCAACTCTGACAGTATTTCCGACTCTGACATACACAAGCACTGTAATGGTAATTAATAATTTTAGTTTGGTAATTGGGTTGGGGAATAACAGGGAGGGGACAATGAGACCGCACACAATGAATATTTATTACATAATAACGTCACATGTAGGCAATGGTCGTTGGCTGGTTTCTAAATCAATTCCCATCATTTTTTTTGTTCGGCCATGATCACGTGTATATTTCCTTTTGCACTCATCTCAGAGGGGTTTTGTATGGGGTTGGCAAATGAGGGAAGAGGTCTGAGAAAATAAAATGTCACATGATTCCCAAAATATGGCCATGGCACTCACCTCAAAGCCACTCCATTTAACCACACAACTTCTATTAAGTGTTGTATAATTATTGCCTGATAATAATATTAAAATGCATATGTGGTATGGGAACTCACTTCGAAACAGGTTTATACATAACTACAGTATGTTGGAAATGCACGCACTTTTCTCATGCATCAGGGAGATTCTCAGAAATCTGAGTGACCAAAACCTGCGTTCACACCCATAGAGCAATTGTGCCAATTTTGAAGCGAGTTGAAGTAGTGGAAAGTGTTAGAACTGGGCGAGGGTGGCGATTCCGGAGGGGAACCAGAGACTTAGCAAGGAGGGACCTTGGCCTCAGCAACTCAAGCAGAGCGCTGTGCCATTGCTGTTTGTCCATTTGGTCCTTAATTTCATAGGCAGTGAGCAGGAAGTCTCTAGGGGGCATTTCAGGTTGATTTTAGACTAAAGGCCTAAAATGAGTATGTACAAGCGCCGATATATATAATGGAGAGGGTGAAAGCACAAGGAAACAAAGGGGGTCCAAATCGGAACGAAGGCGTCCAAATCGGAACAAAGGGATGACAGAAGCGGAGCGGTACTGAAGGTCATAGGGCAGAACCTGTGGTACATCCGAAAGGAGGTAAGGAGGGTGAAGCCCAGAGGGGCAGGAGGATGAGGGGAAGTGGGGATGATGACTAACTGGCTAGAATGGGAAGAAGCAGCAGTCCAAATAGGGATGAGGGGAAAATGCGAAAGATACATTACAAGCAGTGAAAGTGCCAAAGATGATCTGTGGAGCTCGGAGGTTGTGGAGCTTCTGGAGTTTATGGAGGCAGGGTTGAAAGTCCGAGGAATATTGGCAATGGTGTTTACGTAGTGTGAGGTCACCAATGCAATGGACTAAAGCCGAGGTGGAGTCAAAGTCCAAGGTAGGAACTATGACGGAGTCTCAGAGCGAAGGTACAAGTGGTGTCCGAGTACGGGGTATGGGACAGCGGTGAAAGGTCGTAACTTGGTGGAGGGTCAGCAGAAGAGGGTCAGAGGGAAGAGAGAGGAGAGAGGAAAGGGGTGGGGAGTGGAGGAGAGGAAAGGTGTCAGGTCCGAAGGTGAGTGTCGGAGCGGACAGGAGAAGGGTAGGAGAGTGACGGAAGGGTGGAGGTGTCGTGAGGAGGAGTAGGAGGAGGAGTGAGAGGAGTGATGTTCAGTCCGAGATGAGTATCAGAGCGAATGGAGATAGGGTAGGAGAAGGACAGGAGGGTGGAGGTGGCATGAGGGGTGAGGGGAGGTGTGGTGTCAGGTGTGGTGTCAGGACCGAAGGTGAATATCGGAATGGACAGTGGTAGGGTAGGACTCCAGAGGTGGTGAAGATGGAGGTCCGGGAGTCAGTTCGGGATCGAGTATGTACAGATATGACAGAAAGGTACTGTAAGGGATTAACCTTACTTCACTATAATTCCGATTATAGTGATATCATTATGTTGCATCGCTATAATTCCCATTATAGTGATGCTATTATTTCTTTATTTATTTGCGCCAAGATATGTAATTTACATATATATACCTCGGAGTAGTTGTAAAGGCCCGGTAGCCTTTTACCTCTACCCTGTTGAATATAGAGCACATTTAAGCTTATATTTAGACGGACTAACTGAGGCCTGAGGCGAACGGGGGAATGGAACGTTACCATCCCCAAATAAGTAAGCAACCTTTCAGGTACATTCCACTGCTCTGAAGCTGAGATGGATGTGGGCCCTAACTCTGCGCAACATATGTCTGTACTGATATAAAGACTGCACCGAAAAATATTCCAATGCCACTATAATACCCCTTGAAAGTTTTGGGCCTTCGCATGCTGTAATCACCAAGTTATGGGGGGATGCAACAAAATACAGCCTCATGCACCGGGAATAACTTTTGAACCAAGTAGAATTTCAAAAATCTGAGTGACCAAAAGTTAGGCAGATAACACATCTACCAACATGCCAAAATTCGAGCAAAATGGAGGGGGTTGAAGGTACATTTGAAACTCACCTTTCCCAGAATGCCTGGATAGGTGCAAAAATGGATCACATGTCAGGCTTCACCGATGCGCACTTGCCCAACTTGACTTTGACATCTAGGTCTCTTGCTGCTTTGGCTAGGCTTACATTGGGCTCAAGACTCAACCTTCCCATATCCCCTTCCTAGTCCCCCAAATGCCAAGGGATAGAGCTGCTTGGAAGTATTCCAAAAAAAAAGGTTTCTTCTCCCAAAACCTGACAGATCAACAAAGCTCAGAGGACTAGTTTGGCTAAATGACAAACAGATTACATATTAAATGAGAATGCATTGCCAGGACTATCAACTTGAAGTCGCCCAACCTTTGGACCTATTCCGTGACTGTCTGGCCACTATCTCTGTCACCGCTTGTTAGCGTGCAGTCTCATGGGGCTAGACTAGCTGGGAAACAATCAGGGGAACCAGCAGAGGAAAATGTGAGCAAAAATGTGCCCCAGTTCAAAGGCATGAAATTCTTGAATCCATCACTCCCACTGCTGAGCTGCTATCACCATCCAACCCAAATGTCCCTCCCAGCACCTACACAGACAAAGCATATTTACCTTTCCAATTCTTTGGGGGGGGGGACAATTAATCGCTTGCGGAAAGACAAAACAAACCTGACAAAGGCTGCTCATCGGATGGAGATTGTGCTTAGATCACACATGGCTCAAAAAATCATTTATGTATTCATTTTCGCGTGTAGATAACCACCGATCGATGTTGTATTATTGTTCCCTGAGTTTTAACGTAGCTTGCAACCTAAAGATGAGGTCTTGGGAGAGGGGGGGACGGCGCGGCCACGATCGAGCCATGTTTCGCTTATGTAAGCGTCACAAGGTCACAGCCTTGTTGCCGACCCCCATTTTGTAGGTTTTCTCCAGTACGGTCACGCCCTGGCTGCCGGAGCATTCCAAAGTGTCTTACACAATGTCGCAAGCTTTCTTCACTGATCCACTGGGCTCTTGGCCATCAGACGTTCAAGACATATCACTCGAATGCAGCACATTTTCCGCTTCTCCCAACTCGTACATAATTGTTTACAACGAGGAATTCGTCATCAAGAACTTATTGAAACCAAACTCGGTCGACGTTGATAATGAAAGACTCGGGCGTGAAGTTGATATGACGCTTCTCGCTGGCAATCCTGGTTGTGCCATTCCGATCATCGGCCGCTACTTCAGTCATGGGATGATAATGGGATTTATCACACGGTTCGGGAAGTGCATCACGCAAGGACCAAGAGACGACATTCGCCCAGAGTACCATGACCATCGCCTCTCAGTGATTCAACAGTTTTGTGCCCTGCTGGACAGGCTACATTCCAAGGGTATCATTCACGGAGACGTGAAGCCATCTAACCTCGTCTTTGATGCGGCAGACAACCTACGATTCATCGATTTTGCCGAGGCCGTGCTCGAGTCTGAGCCCCCGTGCAGACACGCCTCAACAACACGCTACGTCTCGCCTTCTTCCCTGAAAACTCGTTCTCCCTTAACCCGTGCAGACGACCTGTATGCAGCTGGTATGACGATTTGGCACATTTATACCGGGCATTTACCGTTTGAAAACATCGAAGAAGATGACGTGGATTTGCTTATTGAAGAGGGTCTTCGCCCAGATCTCAGTCTAATTGACGATGAAGGCGTCAGGGCTCTAATTAGCGAATATCTAGATGGTGGTGAATGAGCTTTTCTACGTATGTATTACGGAGTCGGCCGAATGAATGTGCCTGATGATATGATGACTCGTGCGGAATGAGGCAAACCGTACAACTGGACTCCGATTACTTAAAGCAACTGTGCTGACAAATTTGTCCACGGCGGCCGCGGAACCAATTGGGTTCATTTCTCGATGAAATTGAAATCATCGGCATAGATATCGCCCGCCCTTTGCCGTTCCTGGCTTTGCATTGCGTGGCTTGTTATCACTCCACGGCATGTTTGCATAACTACAACCTCCAGTTTACATTTCCCAGCTCGGGCCCCTTCTTCCTCCTATAAAGCTTCTTCTCTTCCCGGACTTTCCTCTCTTCACCCTTCCCTTCACTCCATATACTCATGGCAGACATCGACGAAAAGGATTCCCCAATATTCGATTCTCCCAACGAAGACAAGACCGCTGCCAATACTCCTTCTCCCATCCATACCCCCCGCCAGGTTGATGTCGAGTCCGCAAAGGCCGAGTTCGCAGCTCTTCGTCGTTCTTTGTCCAGAGCTAGGTGAGCACTCAATTTCAACACTTCATCTAGCCCCGCATCTTCTGCCAACAGCATCGTGCCGACCGATCGTCGTCCCCTCCCTCGGTTTGAATAACCCATGTCACTGATTTATTTTATCAGCTCCCTTCACCGAGTCCAGAGTGGCCAAAAGGATGTAGAGGCCGCAGATGAAGACGATTTCGACCTCAGGCAGTTTCTTGTATGTTTTAACACCTCCCATTATTCCCTTTGTCTCATGGGCACCATTTTTCAGCGCACGACCTCAGCCAAATCCCAGGCGGCAGGCATTAAAGGAAAACACGTCGGAGTCCAGTGGTCCGATCTCACCGTCATTGGCTCAGGAGGTATTCGCCTTCACATTCGCCGCTTCCCAGACGCCGTCATGGAATTTTTCATGTTTCCTCTCATGCTCACTCTCAACTACCTGCCTCATCGCTTCAATCCGTTCATGCCTGCCCCCAAGCCCATTTTGAAGGATTTCAATGGGATTGCCAAACCCGGCGAGATGATCCTCGTCCTTGGCCGACCAGGAAGCGGGTGCTCAACCTTCCTCAAGACCATTGCTGGCAATCGAAAAGAGTATTTGGAGATTCAAGGCGATGTCAATTACTCTGGGATGGAGGCCAACCACTTTCTCAGGCACTATAAAGGGGAGACCGTATACAATCCCGAAGGTAACGCTAATCGCTGCCTAACCTGGGTCATTGTATTCTGATCGAATCATTATCTCCAGATGATATTCATTATGCTACATTGACAGTTGGCCAGACCATCCGCTTCGCCCTGTCCACCAAAACACCTGGCAAGCGACTACCTGACGTTTCCAAAAGCGGATTTGTCAATCAGGTCGAGGATCTTCTCCTTCGCATGCTTAACATCTCTCACACAAAGAATACTCTCGTTGGCAATGAGTTTGTTCGAGGCGTAAGTGGTGGTGAGCGAAAGCGTGTCAGTATTGCCGAGATGATGGCCACCGGCGCTTGTGAGCGAATTCTTCATACAAGTACCCCAACCCAGCATGCAACTGAGATCCACTTCCAGGTATTGTCTCTTACGATAATTCAACTCGCGGTCTCGACGCCTCCACGGCCCTTGACTACGCAAAATCTTTACGCATCATGACCGACATATTCGAGATGACCACTTTTGTGTCCTTATACCAAGCTGGAGAAGGCATATACCACCAGTTCGACAAAGTTTTGGTTATTGACGAGGGTCGCCAAGTTTATTTCGGACCTACAACAGAGGCTCGCGAGTACTTCGTTAATATGGGTTGGCAAGATTATCCACGACAGACAACAGCCGATTACCTCACCGGATGGTGCGTTTTTGCTGCCTTTGTGTTACTCGGTGTGATCCCATAGTACCTTTTCCTATCTAGCACCGATCCCAATGAAAGAAAGTACGGCCAAGGTCGTAGCGCCGAGAATGTGCCAAGCACCGCGGATGCTATGGCAGAGTACTACCTTCAGAGTCAAACTTACCAAGATGTCCTTAAGGATGTTGCCCAGTGGAAGGAACGAGTCGAGCGCGAAAATCCCGTTGAAGAATTTCGAATGGCTGTCAGAGAATCAAAGGGCAGAGGGGCAAGAGCTCAAAGTGCTTACAGCGTCAGCTTCCTTGCCCAAATATGGGCCATTGCCGTGCGGCAAGTGCAATTGATGTGAGCCTTGCTAATCCCAGTGCCGCCCCCGAGATTCCGCTAAATCTGACATCTCATAACAACAGTATCCAAGACCGGTTCACGCTGTTCACGGGCATGGGTACTGCAATTGGCGTGTCTCTCATCACTGGATCGCTTTTCCTTAACCTCCCGCAAACGTCTTCCGGAGCGTTCTCACGTGGCGGTGCCCTCTTCATTGCGTTAGTCCACATCCTCATCCTCGAAGCCAAGGGCTCACGCATAGATTGCTAGGTTACTGTTTAACTCATTCAATGCTTTCGCCGAACTGCCTACCCAAATGATGGGACGACCAATCCTTCACAAGCAAGTTGGATACACACTCTTCAGACCCTCGGCCTACAGCCTCGGAACCGTGATTGCAGATATGCCTTTCGGTAGGAATTGTACCTATCTTAGTGATTTCCAAGTTTTGAAACATCTCCCCTTAGGTGCATTCAAGATCCTAGTGTTCTGTACCATCATTTACCTGTATGTTGAAATCCTCCGTTCTCATTGACGAATGTTCTCTGTGCTGATCATGCTCTTTCAGCATGTGCCACTTTGTGCGAGACGCCGGGCATTTCTTCACATTTTACCTCATAATCTTATTCTCCTTCTGGGCCCTGGGTGCATTTTTCCGGCTGTTGGGCACGATAACACTGGATTACAACGTTGCAGCTCGTCTAGCCGCTTTCCTCATCACCACTATGATTGTTTGTGAGTGCTCCTCAATCAGGCCATGAACATCATATCATTCATTCGACCTTCCTGTAGACTCTGGCTATCTTATCCCCGTTTACGCCATGAAGCGCTGGCTGTTCTGGATTTACTACATCAACCCAGTCAACTACGGTTTCTCCGCTCTTCTGATCAATGAATTCAAAGATCTTCAGCTTCTGTGTGAAGGCAAAAGCATTGTTCCCCACAATGTGGCCGGCGACAATTCCTATGGTACCAGCGTTGGCGCGTATCAAGTGTGCACTCTACCTGGAGCCAAACCCGGCCAGCAGTACGTAGCCGGCGCCGACTACATCAACAGCGGTAAGCCTATTTTTTTTTCTTTTTTTAACTGAAAAACCCAAGCTTATCCTGATGACCACAGCTTTTCAGATCAAGACGGGTGAACTCTGGCGCGACTTTGGCATCTTGATTGTCTTTTTTATCTTCTTTCAGCTCTTCCACATGTACGAACAAGAGGCCACTCAGAGTGCGGCCATCCCCGCTATCACTGTGTTTGAACGCGAGAATGCTGAACGAAAGAGGCTGAATGAACGTCTCCAAGAGAGAAAGGAGGCGGCAAAACGTGGGGAATTTGAGCAGGGCCTGAAGGGGCTAATTAGAACCCGAAAACCGTTTACATGGGAGAGGTTGAGCTACAGCGTCCCTGTTGCTGGCGGGCAGAAAAAACTTTTGAACGAGGTCTACGGATATGTTTTGGTGGGTACTAAACATTCTCACAAACTTGGCCCGAACTCATTGATACGCCTTTGCTTATCGTCGGCAGCCGGGCACACTCACTGCCCTCATGGGTGCTAGCGGGGCTGGTAAAACCACACTTCTAGACGTACTGGCAATGCGTAAAACAATTGGAGTCGTCACTGGCGATCTCCTCATTGCGGGTCGGCCTCTTGGCATTGAGTTTCAGCGGGGGACGGCCTATTGCGAGCAACTAGATGGTTTGTCCTGAGTCTTTTGTGCTGCGCTTGGTATCATCTACTGACTGTTGTCGCTTCATATGAATAGTTCATGAAAGTACTGCCACCGTCCGCGAAGCGCTCCGCTTCTCTGCGTACTTGCGGCAACCTTACGACGTCTCACAGGAAGACAAAGACGCGTATGTGGAAGAGATAATCGAGCTCCTTGAATTGCAGGACCTTGCGGATGCCATGATAGGTTTTCCGGGCTTCGGATTGAACGTTGAAGCAAGGAAGCGTCTTACCATTGGTGTGGAGCTTGCCGCCAAGCCTCAGTTGTTACTTTTCCTTGACGAGCCAACCTCTGGTCTTGATGGACAATCCGCTTTCAACATTGTGCGCTTCTTGCGCAAATTGGCCGCTGCAGGACAAGCGATACTCTGCACTATTCATCAACCGAATTCTGTTTTGTTCGAGCATTTCGACCGCTTGTTGCTGTTGCAGCGAGGCGGTGAAACTGTTTACTTTGGTGGAATTGGGAAAGACAGTCGGGTCCTTGTGGACTACTTTGCTCGCAATGGTGCCACTTGTCCCCCTGGGGTCAATCGTAAGCGATTTCCGTTGTGCCTTGTAGTCATTGTGCTGAAACTTTTTCTATAGCGGCGGAATTTATGCTCGACGCTATAGGTAGTGGAACACAGAAACGGATTGGGCCTCGTGACTGGGCCGAAGTACGTCAACATTCCGTGTGTAACATCGTTATCTTACCAATTCATCACCCTTTTAGATTTATCTCGATTCACCTGAGTTCGAGGAGAATAAGCGAATGGTCGCTACTATCAATGCTGAGAGTACTGCCAGTCCGTCGGAAGATGATCCATTGGTTTCTCGTACGGAGTACGCTACGCCTTGGTTGTACCAACTCAAGATTGTCACACTGCGCACTTTCCGTTCGTTCTGGCGTCAAGCTGATTATGGTTTCACGTGCGTACGCCCCATAAGCATGAGTACGTGGATTTGACGATATCCCTTCCAGACGGTTGTTCTCGCACGGGATCATTGCGCTTCTTGTTGGATTGACGTTCATAAACTTGAGCCATAACTACGCGTCCTTGCAGTATCGTGTCTTCGTGATGTTCTTCGTCACGGTAAGAATCCAATTCCCAGATATACCATCCCACCACTCTAACAAAGATTTCCATAGATTTTACCTGCCATCATTATATCCCAAGTTGAGGTGAGTGGTTTCGAATTATAGGAAATCTTTACGTTGAACTTGGAAATAGCCGATGTTCATCATGGGACGTCAAACGTTTATTCGCGAAGCGTCGTCTAAAATGTACACACAACCCATATTCGCCATTGGTCAACTTATGTCAGAAATGCCATACTCCATCCTCTGTGCTGTAGTTTATTTCCTCCTCTATTACTACCCCACGCATATGCGATTCGCATCCGACCGTGCCGGCTATGCTTTCTTCATGGTATTCGTGGCGGAAATCTATTCTGTGACTTTGTGAGTGCTCAGAGCTAACGATTAGTGACCTGCCGTCGCTTATTTTGGCGTTTAGGGGACAAGCAGTTGCTTCTATCACACCGAGCATTCAGGTTGCCGCGCTACTCAACCCTTTCCTGTTGGTTCTGTTCGGTCTCTTCTGTGGTGTCACCATCACAAAACCGAACATGCCAAAATTCTGGCGATCTTGGATGTATCAAGTGAGTGCACGTTGCCTATGAGCTACGCCAGCGCTGACTTTCACAACAGCTGGATCCTTTCACTCGCGTTATTTCCGGGCTTATGAGCACGGAAATGCACAACCTCAAAGTTCGATGTGATCAGCGCGAATTCTCCATCTTTAATCCACCAGCTGGAGAGCAATGTGGTTCCTATGCACAGGCATTCGTGAATTCAGCTGGCGGTTATATCAACAACCTCAACGCCACCTCCGGGTGCGAATATTGTCCCTACAGTGTTGGCGACGAGTACTACACCCCATTAAACATTTCGTTCGAGCATCGATGGAGGGATATAGGGATTTTCGTAGGTTTCGTTGGTTTCAATGTCATTCTCGTATGTAGATTGGTCACCGCATCTCTAAGCTGACTCTTACTGAAGTGCTCCCCATTTCAGACCCTCGTAGCGTCCAAGCTCTTCCGTTTCGCGAAGCGGTGATCCTTTTACGATTCTCTGAGCCAATTAGTACCTTCATCCACTCGTAATTGCTCAGTTCCACAAAGATCCCCTTCACGTTTTCATCGCTCGTCATGGTCTGGATTTGTTCATAATGTGCATCACGAAGCATCGGTTATGTCTACACGTAAAGCACCACGTCAACCGAGATAGATTAATTATCAAAGCGTCGAGCCACTCTTTTTAGTTTCCTCGGAACTGAGAGCAATAAGCTGGGATTAATTCCACCAGCCTCTAGCTAATATTACGAAGTCATAGAGGCTGGAGTCATTGAAAAAGTGGGCGAAGGATGCCAGATGACGTAGTAGTCGGGTAAGGAAGGTTGCTGACAAGGGGCCAGAGGGCCGGTGGGCAGATCAGTTGCTAAATGTGAATGACCGCTGTTCAGAGATAAACGGAGGTGGGGATCAGTGGCAGTGGTAGTAGTGATATGGACTTGTACTTCCCTCTCCCCAACATGACTCACGTTATGAAACTAAGTATGCGCTAGTTGCCGGGAGTCACTTTTGGATGCCCGCATGTTTGAACACGCCATTTTGCTATCCGCGTCTTTACTACGCATCTAGTCGTGCCCCGTGATATATATTTCTTGGACCGCCTAAGCTATGGGGGTCCCAAAATTATGGGATGTACGTGGCACACGTTCCTGCAGACTCGAACACAATTCAATGCAGTCATCTCCATAGCTGATCAAGGATACGGCTGAGACGCGTTCCTTAATGCATCTAGCTGTGGTGGATGGGTTCGAAAAGAATATCAATGGGAAACGTGGGTACCGGATTGGTATTGACGCGAGGTTTGTGTTGTCTTCACAGTCATCGTACTTATCCAGTGGTTCAAAGCCATAGCGGTGCTTTTCCATGAATTTTTCCCGTCACAGTATCTGGTTCTTTCATGCAAAGAATAGCCGAGAAGGAGAAAATCCAGAACTCAGACTGGTGTTCTTTCGTCTTGCCAAACTCCTGGCTCAGCCCATCCTACCATTGTTTGTATTCGATGGGGGACGCAGGCCCGCGTGGAAGCGCAACAAAGAGATATCCCGGAAGCCTCACTGGATGGTACAAGGCGTCAAAGATATGATTTTAGCTTTTGGATTTGAGTGGAAACAGGTTCGTGAGCTGGGCAACAAGAACTGTGAAGTGCAGTCTCCAATCAAGGAGAGTAGACGCTGACGCAATGCCGCGCCAGGCACCTGGAGAAGCGGAAGCAGAACTAGCCTACCTCAATCAAATCGGAGAAATTGACGCCGTTTTGTCGGACGATGTAGACAACTTTTTGTTTGGGGCTAAGATCGTGATCCGAAAGTACGTTACCCGCGTGCGTAAGATATAGCAGTGAGAGAACGTTCGTCTACCTTTTTTCCATTCGCAGCCCCGGGAGAGGCCTCACGGGCAATCTGAGCAATCCTGCTCTTAATTCTCAAGGGAAGGACGATGGGCACCATGTACGGATATTCAATGCGGATGTTCTCGCGAACGATCCAAATCTTCGATTAACAAGAGCTGGCTTTGTCCTTATTGGACTCATGTAAGCATTGATTCATTGCACAAGCGGTGTCCTGTTTAATGATCATGTATTTATCAAGGAGCGGGGGAGATTATGAACAGGTCTTACCATCATTAAAGCGTTTTTATTGAAGCTCATATCAATATCTTAGGATCGTTTGGAAGGATCAGCTGTGGATGGCTGCGGCGTTGACACGGCGCATGCCCTAGCAAAATGCGGATTTGGAGATTCTCTTTTGGACGCCTTTGCATCCCTCACACCCGTGAAATTCCAGGCATTTCTTGACACTTGGAGAGAGGATCTTCGCATGGAGCTTCGTACCAATTCTCAAGGCTTCCTTAAGACTAAAAAGACTGCTCTATCGACCAAGATCCCAGACACATTCCCAAACCTGGATGTCTTGACGGCATACGCTTCACCTGTCACCTCGGAATCTACCTCAAATGGCCGCCCAGCGCCAGATCGATGGTGCCGTGAGCACAGCCTTGCCCGACTCGCGACTTTCTGTGAGAGTAAATTCGAGTGGGGAACTAAAACACAGATTCAAAAGCGCTTCGCTAGCCTCCTCTGGGGAGGGGCCCTCATTCGCATCATTCGACGAGCAGCCTTGGATCTTGATAATGGCGTTAGGGAATCGGGACGACGTTTGGTATTATTTGAAACATCCCAACCAGAGACTCCAAAAACTCCCGTCAAATCCGGGGCCAAAAGGGACAGCGGTCACAGAGGCGACAGCACTGTCGAAACACCATCTAAAGTAGTTGCGGCCTGCCTCTCTGAGCTGGCGCTGACCTCGCCTCAGCGATCACGCGTTGTGGACCATGGCACCAAGGGCAGCGATTATTTCATCAGAGGGATCACTGGAAGTACCGCTGATCACCCGTCGACGGACTATATGCTGGAATATCGAGTAGAAATTAATCCAGCGCAGCTCATTGCCTTGACCCTCTCTGGCATCCGAGGAGACAGAGAGGATATGGAAGACGATAATCTTCTCAGCAGTACTGATGCAAGTCCCAGTATGAATCACAAATCGCCCCGGCGCACAGCCAAGGGGCTTCGTTTCTGGGTTCCCGCCTCCATGCTAGAATTGGTGGAACCCGACTTGGTAGCAATCTATAAGGCTTCCCAAGCCCAGAAGGCTGCCAAAAAGAAGTCAGGGAAAAAGTGTGGTGTGCGCAGCAAATCCTCGGAATCAGCTAGCCGGACATCTGCCCCTTTTGATTCGGAAGACTCATTGGACGGTCGGCTAGCGACAATGCCAAATTCAAAGGCAGCTTTTCACCGCAATCTATCTCCGATCTTGAGCGACGATGATACAGGAGTAAAAGCAGCGTCTCGGTCACCTTCCGACGTGCTTGATAATCCCTTTGACATAACATCTACGAATGTCCCGAAACCCTTGGTGCGTCGAGGCCCTTCGTCTACGAGTTCAGTCATTACTCGTGGGATTATAGCTTCAATCGCCCACATAACATCTTCCGAGAATCAATTTAAGGCATCTTCTCAGGCTCGATGCCCGTGGGACAAATTTTTCTCCGACGACGAGCCCCTGTCCGGGTCGCAAACCAAATCTCATCTCGTTACATCCCCGCGGAAAGTTTCCGGAAGTGAATCACGCGATGCGAAGCCGTGGGACTCCGGGGCCATTTCCGGCAACCCCAAACACGCTGGACCTCGCGCTGCCTCACGAAAGTGTAGGGTACCAAAAAACTCCCGAAATGTTATTAAGCAACCGCATAATAACAAAGACCAAAGGCGACTGCCTGTAGGACTGGATCCACTATCGGATTCTTCCGCAAGCGAGACTCATGACCCGGACGTTCGGGCAGACTCTCCGTCCCCGTCGCATCAAATGGGACGGCAAGATAGGATACGCTTGATTCCTGCGTCGGCGCAGATTCGATCAGCGTCTACGACTTCGAGGCAACGCGTAACAGTTGTGGAGATTATCGATATCAGTAGCAATTCGGATTCCGAACCGCGATCTCTCAAACCGTCGTCGCCGTCGATCAATCAGCCCGTTCCACCCGGATCACCCGGCTCTCGGAAGGGTGGTCCAAGTAGACAGACAACACTTCCTCCATCTTGGGTTCGAGAGACTGCCAATGGGACATCTTCACTAGTTACTCGTCCGGAACAACGCCCATCGAGGGCAAAGGCAACAACGAGCACATCTAACGGAATCATCGACCTCTCAAGTCCTTAATTGGAAAACCTGAGTTTGATGGCCTCGGCCTCGTGGCGGGATTTTGGATTAGATGCAGGACATCATGGAAGGAGGTCAATCTCTATATATGGACGTGCTTTCTTGCTTCTGAACAACCCTATTCGCTTCCGTCCGCATGAGAGCGGCATTCTAATTAACGACAGCCACAAAATCGTCATTCGCAATCCATAGATCCCAATAACTACAATTCAAGATGAGAGGGGTATGATCAACCAACCACAACACAGGAATGTTGCCACAAAAACTAGCCGCGCGGTCGGTCAATGGGATTCCTTTACACCTCCACACTAGGCTTCTTATTGTCGCCCAAGTCAGCGGCGGAGTATGAGCGTGGAGGATGGTGAACCTCAATCCCACTCAGGTTACCAGTAGGCCCTTTGTAGTGAAGACGCCCACCAAAGATGTACCAGACGCTAAATAATGGCACAAGATAGTCAAAAGCGAAGCTGAACCAAAAGTCGCCATAACGCACAAAGAGGATATGATGACAGCACCAGTGATGACCGACGCATAGTTGAAGTTGTCCTTTGTGATCGGAAGAACGGTGGGAAGAGACAGAATGACGGTTACAAACGAGACCCATCTAGAAGAAGCATTTTATAAATGTCAAACAAAGGACCGGCACAATGACGCACAAGATGCAGTTGACATTAACCAACCAACCAAGCCAACCTTCTCCGAGATAGAATGGGCCAGGTGTGAAGTTTACTTCAGGATGATTGCGAAAGATACGACGACAAGCAATAGGGATGATGTACGAAGTGTCCAGCGCTGAAATAAGATATACCCGGTGGGTCAATGGGGTGGACAACGAGAAAACACCAAAGTTGGGCTCACCGACGGCAGTGAGGGCGAATATGGCAGCTGCTGCCGTTGAACTCACGAGATCCAGCAAGCCCGGAAGAGCGGATAGAAAAACAGTCAGCCAAACAGCAAAGATAGGTGTCTTGGTTGTCTGGTTCATCCTTCCGAAAAAGCCCTTGTCGGGAAAACCATTGTCTCGTGAGAAAGCATAGAACTGCAATAAGAATTGAGCGCGAGTATCCGTGTCAAACATGCAGTGATCGATAACAGTCAAGACAAGGACAAACCGTTCTCGAACAAGCTTGAAGGGCAGTTTGAACGACGAAGAACGCCGTAAGGCATACGAATGCCCAGAGAAAGAGGGTCCCAGACTTGCCGATTCGTATCCACATGATTTGTATGAACGCAAGACCTGTTGGGCCTGGCAAATCTTCGAGGGGTCCAGAGCAGAGAACGAGAGCGATATTGAGGAGCCAGCCGAAGATACCAGTACCGATGACTGCAACAAAGATGGCCGTAGGCGCTGCAACAGCCGCGCGCCGAACTTCCTCGCTGCCAGATGAATGACAGCTGGTCGATATTGGTTTAATCCGATTCGGTGTACTCACGAAATGTGTGCCGTCGCATCTAAAGCGATTCCCCATGCGTTAACTTAACCATAGGACAGAAATGGGGCTATCACGCTGACACACCATAATCCTACATGTCGGAGAACCGAATTATAGTCAACTCCCTAACATTTTCATCAAATCCCGGTTCGCTCACAGTCATCTTGGAGAGGATCAGTTATCTTTCGGGCTACCACAGAACAAGTAGATGCTCTCACAGTCCACTGCACACTCAACAACCCAAACAAAAAGGCGATTCCGTCATTCCACTTACTAACACCCCCATTCGAACTGGTACCATTGATGATTCCCTCGGAGCCAAATACGTACGCGGCTGAGTGCATATTGTTTGCTCCAGTGCATGCGAGCAGGACGATGGTGATGAGAATGGTAGCACCAAGGTTGATGAAGACGAAACCTTTAGTGAAACGGGCGAGGTATTTGGTCGCAACCGAGTTGAGAATTCCGTGCTAACCAGCAGACAAAATGGATGGATGAACTCCGGGAAAGGAACGAATAGAAGACGTACTAGAATAAGCAACGCGACGAAAAGGGAGACGATCTTTCCTGGTGTGACGGTGTAGTTACCATCTTTAGCGACGACAACAGCTGCCCAGATCCTGTCGAGGCGGGCCATCAAGCGGTCTATTACTCAAAGGGAAAACGCAACGCTCACATCTGGGACAAGCCGAACTCCGTAGACGATACACCCGCGACTTGGCCCTGCATAGATAAAGGGCCTTTGTAAGCAAGTTACCAGGCCGTATGGTGCAATGTGTGGTGTACCAGCATATTCAGCCATCCAACGATCCAACCAACGAGTGCCCGGTGCTTCGGTGGAACCTACAGTATCGCATCCGAAATTTAGCACACGGCCGAACGAATACGATTTTCACGCACTAAGCGAGCAGAAGCGGTATAGAGTCCGCCCGCGGTTGGGAACGCACTGACTGTAGAACAAATTTGAAAAAAAAAAGTTTGTATTATTGCGGGGAATGCTGTATCGGGAAAGCTGAGCACCTAATTCTGCAATTGACGTGCCAAGCGTAAAACACATGAATCCTCCAATTAGCCAGCACCATCTAACAGTTTGGAAAAGAGGGTATGAAGTGCATGAGAATGAACATTGTTGATCTTTAAACACACTGTGCTGCTGCCGGACCTCCTAAGGTGAGTGGAGTGTTGAATGTCATGGCGATCGATGAGCACACGCCCATGATGCTAAGATCGGAGAAGGTGGTTATTGTTGAATATTGTACTTTTTCATGGGCGGCGTTACCTGAAGGCGAAGGAGATGGTATCCAAATTTGTGAACTCCCGCTTGAATGATGGCTAGTGTGCATTGGGAATGGTCATGAGCGTTGCATTCCCAAAAAATGTGTTGGGGAGAAAAAAACGGCGAGCGGAGAGGGATGACTTACGACATAACCGACAGCTCTGAGAGCATCATCGTCGTCCAAATTAGCACGATTTGTGAGGATGCGGGGGTGCGGGGTAGATGGTGCCATGGTGTTCAGGGGGAGAAGCTAGAGGTCGACTATTATTCGACGGTTATAGTGTACAACCGGGAGGAGAAATTAAGGATAATCGTTTTGTTAGCCCGATAAGCAAACAGCCGCACCCATATATTGTATATACCGTGCCACTGGCGCCCGTACTCTCTGCAATGCACCTTGACTAGGCGTCGCCCATAATCATATATCCGCAGATAGTCCAAGGCCACCAGTTATGATGACCAACTGACTGCTATTTTCAAATTCCAGGTAAATTCCGTATATCAAAAATCGCCAGAATCACCGTGGGAAGAACCTTTGCCTCGAGTGCGTTAAACTTAAAATTACATGATCGGATTGCTCTCAATCGGCCTTCTGGTTTGACAAAGCCTCGGCAAGTACGTGATACATGAACTCCGTCTGCTCAGGCCACTCCAACATCCCTGGCCGTTGTTCCCTCAGCGAATCCACCTCCTGTGTGATGATGTCCGCCTTCGGCTCTGTGCCGTTTAATTCACCCAATGGAGAGTTTTCAGGAGGTGGTGCAGACGGGTCCAATTGATCACCCGTGCGATCAAGCAGTCCATTTGCTCGAAGCACAGACGAGATGGCAATAAATGTGCCTGTGCGACCGATTCCAGCACTGCAGTGCGCCAGGATGGGCGTTATCGATGATAAGACCTCTGACGACGACGGTGCCGATGATATTGGCAATGAGGCCGTGTCAACGACACTGTTCCCACTCGATGAGGTGATGACAAAGATGCCCTATTGGCCTTGTTTACTTCTTTTGCAAGGTGGATGATCGGCCCTGCGGTATTCGGCAACCCATGATCTGGCCAGCCGTCAAAATGGAAGTGCTCCACAATACTTCTAAAGTCAGCTCCGTCAGGATTATTGCTGGCAGATGATGCGTTCGGTGGGACAAGTCGGACTGGAAGCGTCCTCTGGATCAATTGGGCGTCCTCTGAGGTTTCCCTAGACAGAAGCGTCACTTCAATCGTCGGTGGAGTCTTAAAGTGTTCATTGTTCCGGTTGGTGGAGTGAATCAGAATTCATCCCCAGGTTTATTAGGAATATAAGGATGCGCATTCCGTTCCATATCTACCGTAATCATTCTGATTCGTTGATGGGGAGGCGTGAGCGGCGTACAAAGCGCAAAGAACGAATACATAGTGGACGGCAGTGGTACCTGCATAAAGAACATCCAATCCCAAATTTCCAAAAATTCAGAAGAAGGTTTAATGTACGAAATTGAGACGCACCTGCGTAGCAAGACACCACATTCCGCCAGCACGCTCGCTGACCTAATTCCCGTTGAAGTAAACCTGCTCTCCGCTGGATGGGCCACTATTGACCATACAACACCCGCGATCGTATGGTTCTATGGTGAAATACCTATTTAGCGCGATATTCCTCTGCCTCATCGATCTAAGGACGTAGAATGTAAGCACGAATAGGAGGCTTCATGCAGATTCGAGCGATTACCTCATGTTCAGAATGCCTATGCGAGATCACCTGTGTCCTATACTGCACTCTCTTATCTTCCCTATGTTTCAGCTTCCTCAACACAGAAATACGGTGTTGCTCGTCCTCTTGAGCCACTCAGGCAGGTTATCGGCTCCCATACCGATGGAAAGGCGGCGTTATGGGGGTTGTATTTCGATTGATGAGTGTGAGGTCCTCAAGATCGGCAAATACCAACAATGGGGTTAAAAGGCTGGCGAACTCGCTAATAAAACAGGAGGCCACTGGCCAGAGGACTCGATCGGGGTGGATACAACTCCAGTTGACTAATTATGCTTGTTACGTATTGTGTAGGTTGGGTTATACTCACCGCTCGCCTGATTCCCCCTACTCCGTAGCGGGTCCTACCAATCTTTGCGACGCGAAAACCCTATGGCCGTGCAAGTGGTCCTGTATCATTGCCAATACCCTGGGTTCCCAATGCCTCCTTACTTGCAGCCGAACTTGCCCCCACTTTCGTGTGCCGCCTCCCATACCTTATGTAACGTTCTCCCGTCATGTTCAACTCTTCTTTTCTCCATCCCTATCTCAGTCCAGAAAACACTCCTCTCACACGTATGCTAGCTCACGCACAGAGCGAGAACTTCCTAGGAAACGTCCAACCCGCCTTGCTATCATATCGCAGCTTTGCCAGCGCTAACGGCCAGAGCTTGCGTGGCTCTTGGGTCTCCGTGAATCAACTCGCGGCTCCTTACACTACGTGGAGGGAGCAAGGTGTAAGTGTTCCTTCACTAACTTCAACATCTATCTTTATCTCGAACATAAGCATGGTCAATTCGACCAAATACCTGCTCCATCTGGGAATGCCAAATACTGCTCCTGAGGCAGTGAGGCGTTCGCGGGCCAAATGTTCGGGTTAATTAGTCGCAAAAACGCGAGAGAAAGCGGGTGATCGTTCACTGGACAGAGCGTGTGTAAACTCGTACGGATGGTGATGGTACTTATAGGATGTGATTGAGATCGTTGACAAGGAATATGGTATATTTGAGCGACTCCAACGCGCCTATATCAGGGTTCAGCACCCAATGTTCCGTGAGAATCGCGCACCCGGCCCCCATGCTTCAACGTCAGCGACGCTTTACAAAGTGGGTAAGGTTTGCATCTGGTTCATCAGTAGCTGACGAAGGGGTAGGTGTAGAAACGGAGCACAGTGCTATAGTCTCAACTCAGGAAGCCACGGCACCATCGATCTATGCCGACCACCCCGAGTGGGATCCTGAATCTCACTTTCGTCGGGCCATACCCTCCACTGCCGTACAGAGGGAGTTCCAATACTGGATGGACATCAATGCATGACTCTCCAGGTCACCATGTAGTTGCCCCCGACTGCATGGTGTTACACTAGCCCTGTGGTTCTGACCAAGCGTTATGGGGATCGGTGCATTGCGGCGTTTTACGCACTACAGCTGCCTGCTTCCAACAGACTTTTGATGCGAACAAACCGTGGATTGCATTTATCGATCATGAGGAGAGTGGGGTGTCTCATATTCATGTTTGCCTCCAAGTGAGCATCCTGTGCAATTAGCGTTGGATCATTTAATGGGTAGCCCCTTGCATTAGTGCGCAGCACCAATGGATCTCGCCACAGAAATCCGCATGCCCAATTCCAACATGCGCATTACGCTGCACTTCGGACTATTTGAAATCAGAACACCAGAAACATGTGTATTTTCGGTGGGTGTCCGACGCAAGAGTCTGTGGGCTCGTTCTGATCAAGCTTCAAACGAAATTGTTTTCTTTTCAATCAAAAGAATGACAAAAACAGGGTCGCCCCCCGAAAACGTGACGGAATGCCATCGTTAGTAGGTGCGGTGAATGACACAGACGATCAAGAAGGATGGGGATAAGGACCGTGAGGGGAGCCCTAAAAAAAGACGGAACACGAATGTATTTCGGAGTTATCTACCTGTAGCTACACTTCCTCATTTCTGACACGTTTGATGCAAATGGTAGGTTTGCGAACGAAGGCAGTATGAGCAGCGGGTACTTTCCCCGTCAGGCAGCGTCCACCAGTTATTCAATCCAAGATCCTTGCGTTACGCGTTACCGGTTGTTGGTCGTGCCAGTACAGTACCTTACTCCTACCTGAATCACCAGACATACTGCATCTCGTACCTCCTGATGATTATTCGGACTGCTCCCTCGTCGCGTGGAAATAACGTGGGTTCTCTCAATGGGTCTTTGAGACAATAACTACAACAGTGTTCGCCTCGAGGGGGGCAGTTTCGAGCAAGGACAGCAGTGACTCGCACCTTTATCTAATGTTAATCCCCAGACACCGATATAGGATACTGGTGCGAATTCTACGCCCGAGCAGTCACAAATGTCAACATCTGATGCCAACCTCCATTTAACAGTGTGTTCTACAACACACAAAATCTTGTACCTCCATTAAATAACAAATTGTTGGCCGCCCATGAGATTCCTGTTAGTGCCGAATGCGCGGAGTAAGATAAATATATATGCTGGGAATGCTGAGCTACACTGGTTGATAAAGGCACGATGATCCAACCCTGTCCAATAACGAAGTTTTGGATGAAATGAGGTGCGGTTGATCGTGTGACATCAAGCCATGCACGGTATGGCGCGTGGGCTCTGAATCAATCATCTTCAGTCCCACACATTTTGAGAGTATCAGAACGGGGTGCCGGAAAATCTCAGGCCAGAGATAAAGTTAAGCCACTCCAACAAAGCCAGCCTTCGGCTGTGTCCTGTCTTGTTACCATCTATCCCCTGTATGTTCCCCGCGTGCTGCCAGATGGTCAACCTCTGGTGATGAGTCATTGTTGTTCGAGCAGTTTCACCATACGAAGTGGATCATTTAGTCTTTCAGGACGGGTGCCACATGCCCGATTCGTTTTCGCTCTGTCGTTGATGACATCAGAGAGTGTTCGTCAGATATAGGAGTAATTGGCAAAGGATTTTCTGACAATGTAGTGCGAGAGGACGCCAGAAAGCAAGAGGCTAGTCAATTTGAATGAGAGAAAGGCTCGGTGGAGCGCGCCCGAGCTTTATAGTATAAGCCAACAGATGAGGAGGCCATACCATGAGTTAAAATGACAGACAAAGAGAATGGGGGATGTGCCACTTGCGGAAGTGGTCGTCCACAGTGAGCGGTAGACGCCACCAATGTGAGGCGAGTGAAGACACTCTGGGTGAGGTTTGCTTCCGACACGACGTCATGCTAAGGATGGGGCAGGTAGTGTTAGGTACGACAGCACAACTTGCTCATTCAACAGTGCCATTGACAGGCCACTTGCAATCTCACATTTCTCATACTATTGCTGAAATTCCTGTAAGCCGGGCGAGGTACCGACAGGACACTATATGATGAGGCTGTTGTGAGTGAAGGCAATCTGAATGTCGCTGGGCGAGGTTTGCTTCTGACGCGACGTCACGTCAAGCGCTCTGAAGCCACCGAATGAAGAGGCCAGAAAGTGTTTAGTCGTAGCCTGGTTGAAATGCAAGTGATTGACAGACGAAGACTAGGGGCCTGCCACTTGTATAAGTGGTCACTCACAGCGAGAGTGAGACGTAGACGCCACGGATGTGAGGCACGCGAAATATTGTCGCTGGGCGAGAAGGCCAGTGATCTTAAATCAAGCCTCACTATCTAGTGTCCGTGCCCAGGTGATAACTGATAGGCTGCGGCATATTTTGTGACTACGATAGTTTTGGAAGGTACAAGTTGAGCTACGGCAAGTAGCACTACGAGCATGAGGACGGCGTGAAGTGAACACACAGGCACCCGAGCCACGGTGCAGAAATTACCAATTCGGCCACCATGCAGTGCTATGCACGATGCATCACAGGCAGGCGGATCGGGTCCATGTAGACGGGCCAGGCCTCCAGCACTTTTCAGGCGCGCTTCGCTGCGTTGCGCGTCGATTTCCTCGGATCCCTGCCGACAGATGGATGATGTGAGTTCAGCGTTCGATAGTCTCAGCTCAACTGGCATTTCACTTGTGGTGTGCTGAGCTGGGCTTAGCGTCGGAAGCTGCGTATCTCAGCAATTCCAAAAACGCCCGGTTGCAAAAGGGCCTGACTCGGCTTACGTACTGTACACACATGTCGTCATGTTCAAGAAACCTTTACATGTCAAACCTTCCGCTCCCATAAAGAGCTCTGAGTGCCGCCGTCTGAGGGCAGAAATTGTCTCTAAGTATATCACGGGGGCTGGTGGAGATGCCTCAGACCAGAGTCTCCAACTAGTGCCAGATGGTTTGCGATCCTCCAGATTCTCAGTGCTCTCTCGTGACCACTTCGGTGTTCTCTACACCTCCTCGGACAATATACCATTATGGTTTACCCTCGAGAAGAGCAACGACTTGATTCCTACCCGTGTGTTTGTTTGATGATACCAATTTCTAGCCTGACCTTCATCTCGCAGTCTACACCCTCTGGAAATTCGAGATTCTCCCCATCTTGACAACTCCCCCAACGGCTATCGAAAAGATTCTGGGTGGTGCAGACCTGATGATACCAGGAATTATTGAAAACCACGAAGATGGGAACATCCCGAGCATCCCTCTGAATGGTTTTGTGGCTGTCGCGCCAGCGCGTTCAAGAGTACCCCTGGCCATAGGCCGCATGGCGATCAATACGGACGAGGTCAGGCGGGAATCCAAAGGCAAAGCCGTCTATATTCTTCACACCCATAAAGACTCGTTGTGGGGTTTGGGACCTGATAACGCTGTTCTTCTCTCAGCTCCAAGAATTGACGGAGTCGAGGTGCATTCAAGTTCGGGTATGTCGGATCGTGCCCCTGCCCCTGAACGGAACATCGCTGTCAACATGGAAGACCTATCAGTCGAGGAACAAAATCTCCCGTCCAATGGGACAGCCCCTGAGGTCGAACAGATAACACCCGAAGGTAATTAGTTGTCGAGTAATAACGTCGGCCGATAGCATGAATGACCCGCTGACGTTGTGTGCAGAGGCAGACGCAATATTACGCACAGCGCTCGTCCAGGCAATCACAACAATTTCGAAATCATCTACTGTCCATTTCCCTATCTCATCATCTGCATTCTATTCCACTCATATCCTTCCTTCCCGCCCTGCGCCTCCTCTGAGCGATCAATCTTCTGCACCGCCGGACCTAATCCGACGCTCGTCATTCAAGAAGCTCACCAGGTTCCTCCAGCATGCAGAGAAAATATCGCTCTTGAAACTCAAAGATATGAAAGGAAACCTCAACGTGGTGAGCTTAAATGCGAACCACCCCGACGTTCTGGCACACAGGCCATATCGCACTATAGCTGATGCAGAAGCGCAGGAAGCACGAGAAGAGAAGGCGGCGAAGGAGGAAGCCGAAAGAGTACAACCCATGATCATCGAGGAGTTGTTCAAACCCGCAGGACCAACACGGGATTTTGTCGAGAAGGCCTCGGAACGAACAGATGGCCTGTATACCACCGGGGATCTCAAGACATTCATAGACACATACATCGCGGCAAATGGGCTAATCCATCCTCGCGAACGCGGCTACGTCACAGTAGACGTAGTGCTTCGTGAAATCCTCCTCAACAAGAACGAAGATGCAGAGTTCCTGAAGCGAGAAGAGTTAGTTCCTAGGCTGAAAAATGCAATGCAAAAATGGCACTCTGTTAAGGTCCCTGGGGAGGAGCCAAGATTGAGGTCTGTCCTTGGTCATCTTGCCCCTTCCTTGTCGGTTGACTTGCGCCTAGGAAAGGAGAGCTCAAACCGATTGTAGTGATGACGAAATTGAGATCCGGGAGAAAAGCATGCACGCTCATCACTGGCTTCGAAACATACTTGATCCCTCCCGAATTTCTCACTGAAGAGTTACGCAAATCATGCGCAGGTGCGACATCAGGTGAGACAAGACATTACCCCAGAATTTCTCAACTATTAAATCTGGATCTACGATAGTAACAGAATTACCTGGGAAGGCAGGGAAAGAGGTAATGGTACAAGGCAAGCATATCAACATGGTGATGGAGACGCTGATTAGTCGCGGTGTACCGAAAAGGTGTATAGAGGTGCGTGACACGATGAAGTCCAAGAAGTAAAACTGCATTTCCCTTTATTACGCAAAATGTATGCCGTTCTCATGAAATGCATGAAGCAGCCTGGGTAGTTGGTACTTAGATAATGTTTGCCTTCTGGACACAACAACGACTTACTTTAAGAGGTCATTGATATCCATTTTTGCGGGACGTTGTTCTCTGAAGCCTGACTCTTCTAATATCCCTTCCACTCTCGTCTTAAAATCAATCGACTGGTCAACCGTCTGGAACGCCCATTTAGTAATGGAAGGTGCAAGGGAGTCCCAGTGCAGACCCTACCTTATCGTTCTGCGAACACCACGTTTTATAATTTGCCTCCAACATGGAATACACGCCTTTCGCTCGGAGATTGGCATGCACAGTCCTATTCCGCCGACTAAAGAGTAGTCTCGTCAGCCCGTCGAACTCCTCGAAGCGTATAGGCGGCGGTGGGTCTAGCGGTACGATTCGGACAACCGAACTCTCCACTTGGGGAGGTGGCCGAAAGTTATCCTTTCCCACTTTCATGATATGGTCGATTTTGGCGTAGAGCTGCGCATTGGCACTTAGACGGCCCCAAAATTTGTCACCCGGCCGGGCCACGAGTCGGAGAGCAAACTCTCTCTGGAACATTAGGATTGCGCACCGAAAGATGGGTCGATGAGAGAGTAGGCGGAAAACCAAGGGTGACGATATCTGCGCCGGTATCAGCTGGAGGACCGTAATAAGCGCCGAAACAATGGACCTTGTAAGGGGTATTGCTTATGCAAACATCGAAGTACGGTAACTGAGCCTTCACAAAGTCACCGATCATAACATTGAGTTTTTTCTGTTCTGGTCTGGGGACATAAATGGACAGATGCCATACGAGGGTGGAGAGGAAACTACGCACTTCCCTTGGACACGCTTCACGAGTTCAGCAGCCATGCGGGGGTCCAGCTCGATTGCCGTACATTGCTTTGCACGCTCCAAAATCCGTACAGTGAGGTTACCAGTACCAGGCCCTACTTCAAGAACAATATCTGTGGGTCGAAGGTTTGCCTTGTCAACGATACTAAAGAAAAAGTTAGGCATGCTTTGAGTTGCATTTTCATACGCACCCTTGGGCCACTCGAGGATTCTTCAATATGTGCTGCCCAAATTTTTCCACGTTGAACAAGGGGTTGGCAGTACCCACATTTCCTGAGCCTGAAGATTTTGGTTTGGCAGACGGTGCGTGAAAACGCGAAAACTTCTCTGATGTTGCTCGAGGCATTGCCGATGTTAAATGTATGAGCAGAACCGTCACTGGATCGCGACGCCAAATTCGGCAAAGCCCCCGTTTGCAACCCGTCGACACTATGAACGGTTTTGGTGCGCGTGCCGCCCCCAAGAAAGGTAAGATAGGGCCATTGTCTTCATTTACTGCTAATGTAAGCGGCGGATAGGCGAGAACTTTGAGTTGAGGGCCGATCTTAACAGCGAGTATCGGGACCGCAGAAAAGATGCTATTAAGCGCGTTATAGCAAACATGACCGTTGGGAAAGACGTCTCGGGGTTATTTCCAGACGTTCTAAAGAACATGCAGACGGAAGATCTCGAACAGAAGAAGCTCGTCTACTTGTATTTGATGAACTACGCCAAAACTCAACCAGAGCTGGTGATTTTGGCCGTCAATACCTTCGTGAAGGTGCGCGCAACAACTATTGCTTCGGTGCATGGCACGCTTACCACTTCCTCAGGATTCAGACGATCCGAACCCCCTTGTACGAGCATTGGCTATACGGACAATGGGTTGCCTACGAGCCGAAAAGATAATCGACTATCTGTCTGATCCTTTGCATAAGGCCTTGAAAGACGAGAACCCTTATGTCAGGAAGACTGCGGCGCTATGTGTGGCCAAATTATATGACATCAAACCTGACTTGGCTATCGATGGAGGGTTTCTTGAGATGCTGCAAGAGCTCATTGCGGATAGTAATCCGATGGTGCGTGATAGTTCTTAGATCAAGGTCACGAATCTAATTCTTTCCCCACACTCAGGTAGTTTCCAATGCCGTTACCGCCCTCAGTGACATACATTCTAGCGCCAGTGCGCAGATCAGTGAGGGTGTTGCCCCCGACTCGCGTGCCATGTTCATCATCAATTCTGCTGTGCTGACTAAACTTTTGATTGCTCTTAACGAATGCTCGGAATGGGGGAGAGTAGCCATCCTCAATTGCCTGGCAAAGTATAAAGCACAGGATGACAAAGAGAGCGAACACATCTGCGAGCGAGTGATGCCCCAATTCCAACACGCGAATGGTAGCGTAGTCTTGACTGCGGTTCGCGTAAGATGCTTAGTTTTCTCTCCGTTCGATTCCGTACTGAGCTTGGAAATAGGCAGTAATGGTACACATGCGTATGGTGACGAGAGAGGATCTGATCAGTCAATTAGTCAGGAAGATGGCACCTCCGCTAGGTTTGTCCGCAAATTGCATGTTTGTTGCCACGTAATGACTCTGCTCGTCCAGTCACGCTTGTTTCAGCAGAGCACGAAGTGCAATGGGTAGCTCTTCGGAATATCAATCTACTCCTTCAAAAACGTTCCGACATTCTGCAAAATGAGATGCGCGTATTTTTTTGCAAATACAACGATCCCCCGTATATTAAAGTCGAAAAGCTTGACATCATGATTCGGCTTGCTCAAGAGAAGACCGTTGACACTCTACTCAGCGAACTCAAAGAGTGACGCACGTTCCCTTACCTTGGGATAGCGTTCATACTAACTGTTCCTCTAGGTATGCCTCAGAAGTTGACGTAGACTTTGTTCGGAAGTCGGTGAGAGCAATCGGGCAATGTGCCATCAAGATTGACACATCCGCTGAGCGATGCGTCAATGTTCTCCTTGACTTGATCGGCACACGAGTGAGTTATGTGGTGCAAGAAGCAGTGGTGGTGATGAAGGTAAGGGACCGATGCGGTCCATGCCAAGTGCTCATTCTCGAGACAGGATATCTTTCGGAAATATCCTAACAGCTATGAAGCCGTAATTCCAACGCTGTGCGGCAATCTAGAGGAGTTGGACGAACCGGAGGCCAAGGCGTCGCTCATCTGGATCATTGGGGAATATGCAGACAAGATAGATAATGCAGATGAACTTTTGGGAATTTTCGTTGACGGTTTTATTGATGAATCGTATCAGGTATCGTAGTCCCACATCATTTCACTGCCTATGCTGACGCAAACACCTATCTTCAGGTTCAATTACAGACATTGACGGCTGTAGTCAAATTGTTCCTCAAGAAACCTGACAATGCACAAGGGCTAGTTCAGCGGATCCTTGAGACGGCAACGAAGGATTGCGAAAGTGCGGACGTCAGAGATAGGGCCTATATTTATTGGAGGTTGTTATCGACGGACCCTGGCGCAGCAAAAGTAATCAACAGTCTTGAGGCCATAAAGACCGTTTACTAACCCCACAGGATTCTTACTAGGCCGTCGTACTTGCTTCGAAACCCCCGATAACGCTTCCCCGCACAACCGTCTCGTCAGTGGTGCTTGAGGAATTGCTTGGAGAAATCGGTTCATTAGCTAGTGTGTACCACAAACCCGCGGAGACGTTTGTGGGAAGAGGCCGCATAGGTGCTGATGCGTTGCGGCGAACTTCTGAGTACGGATCTTGCCCATGAGTCACGCGGAGGTTGTAACTGACCGTCATCCCATCCAGTTTGGAGGACGAGATGTCTTCCCGAGAGAAAGCGCTCAAAACTCTGGTGGCCGGCCAACAGGCCGAGAATCTGCTGGACTTCGATGAACCTGACAGCGACAGTGCAAACGCTTCACTAAGTGGTATTGCGGCAACCCAACGAACGCTACCACTGACAACCGCAGCTACAACGAGCATACTAACGTCCGCCAATCCACTTGACGAACTGGTATCTATTTTTGGGAATACCAACATCTCTGCCCCCTCTAACGTACTTCCGACAACGTTGTCATCACCTATGTCTCCGTCAACCAATTCCAATACTTCGATAGGTTTATTTGGTCCCCCGTTACAAACCCCATCACAATCTTCTAAGCCGATTGGGAAGCCGCAAGAAGACTTATTGGGGTTATTCTAGGTGGATACATCTCGTTACCCCACCTCTGGGTCCTGTTTGTCGATTACAAAGAACGATAATGCTTGGGCTTGATTGACGGTCATCCGAATTCCAGCTGAATTATCACATCACTCTATATACGTGGTTCCGGTCATCCAGCTATTGGTCAGCACATAACTGCCGTCAATTATCATTTATGGCCCCCACATACTGCCTCTATCCAGTCGATATCCTTGTCGACAGCTGTGAGGTTCTCAAAACCTGTCTCCGTAATGACCAATACATCTTCAATACGCACACCACCAACCGTTTCATATGTATTGAGCACTTCTGTGTTTATATATGGCGAATTTCGGTGGGGGGCCAATAGGTAAGGGGAGAAGTAAACCCCAGGTTCCACAGTCAACACCATTCTAGAGAGGCCTCACGTCAAATTGCGCACCACTGAAGTGGAACGGCACGGGGATGAGAACGTACCCTGCCTGAAGTGGAAGGCGAAGTCTCAAGTAGGCGTAGAAGTTAGGATGTTTGTTAGAATCAGCTGGAATCGTGTCATTATTTATTGGCTTCGAAGCAGACGGCACATCATGAACATCAAGACCAATACTATGGCCTAGGCCATGAGGAAAGAAGGCTGGATGTGACTAGAACTGAGCCGTTAGAGGATCTGAACAGAGCATCAATGCACTTGCCGACGCTGATTTGGCTGTCTAGAATTTCTTCCAGGGACCCATTATGGAATATACCCAGTTCAAGGAAGACTTCACTAGCGTGACGTGGCACTGGTAATGTATTCTGTCCCAGTGGACACCGGGCTTTAACATCGCGATAGCGTCCTGGAAGGTGAAGCAAACCGAAGTCAGTGGGATCGGTCAAAGGCGCTGCAAGTTGGTTCAAAAACATTTTGCATTTTTAGTACCAGCGAATATATCTCCTTCGCAGCTTCGGTGAATTTCCCTCCGTTACCGACTGGGATAGTGCGAGTAACTATCGCATCGACGCGTCAAGCTCAATCATCCATCACTTAGTGCTGTCATAGAACGTACTGTCGCTGGCGTAATTCTTCCACTCACATCCCGCGTCAAGCAGTAATACCTGAGGAGCTAAACGTGATCCTGGACCAATAGCATGGGTGCCATTTTCACGATGAAGCCCATGGTGGCGCCCATTTGTGCCGGTCACGGGTCCCCATGCGAAGTCTTTGTCGTTGCAGCAGTAGTGCAATGTCGCAGCCCGCTCAGCCCCTGCCACGATGGGCAAGTAGGCCTGGTGCAGTGATCTACGTGAACTTAAAAGCCGCCTCCAGTCAAGTGAGCCCGTCGTAGAACCTACCCTTCTCTGCGACATGAAGCAACGAAAGCAGCCTCCGCTTCCGCCTCTTTCTCAATTCGCCATTTGTTGGGCATCACGAGCTTCCCGTCCGGAAGATTTCCAACAATATCATCATGTGCATGTTCTCCCAACATCCTCATAATAAGCTCATGCGCCCGCGAACTGACAGCGTTTGCTTTCCGAATCAATGATATCTCATGCGGCGTCTTGGTGAGACGGGCACGGTGGAGGGCGGATAGAAGAAATTCAGATGTCCTGTTTTTGGTCGCAATAGATAGGAAAGACTCCAGCGGAGGCGGGAAAGCTTTCTCCACTGGGAGAGTCTGAATCAACGCATCAGGATAGTTCTTGATGAATAACGAGATCAATTTTGGGAGCGCCCTTGTATACTGGACAGAAGACATCGCTGGATGCGTTGTTTTTGCTTGTTCGATCGTAGGAGGGGGAGGTGACCATATTATCTCCAAGGGATCTTCCTCCGGAATAAGAAGAGTAGACTGTACGGACCTTCCAAACGCCTCCCCTTTTTTGGGAGGCGGTATAAGGACGAGCAACGCAGACGCAGGGATGTCACAACCAGTAAGATAATAGAAATTGGACTTGGAGGAAAATATATCAGCACGGGAAAGGGTGAAAGTCGTTGATAACATTTACCTCCTGTCTGAAGTTTAGTTCTCTATCTGTGTCATTTCTGTAAGTCACAGGCTGAGACTGCAGATAAATAATTTGTCCCTAAAGATGAGACAGCGCAGTGCTCAGGATTGCAGAACGCGGATGACAATTAGCCTAACAGGGAAAAACAGACTTTCGACTGTTGTTCCCTGGACAGGAGGCGACCTAGCTCAGCGACAGTCTTTGATGCGTGGATGTCAGCTTCAGGGACAGACACGATAGTTGCTTCCTCAGTTAGTGAGTATGAAAAGACCTGAAGGCGATACCTGGGAAGTGATCATGAACCATTTGTAGATGGATTACAGCACTAAGTCACAGATCGATGAGATGATCTCGTGCATGCATACCGAATTTATTGTGTCTCAGCTCGGGTCTCGAAATAAATACACGGAAATAAAGTCCAAGAGAGTCTTGTTCCCCTGGGGAGTCTCCACTTACATGCATTCGGATGTTATGCCACCGGTTTTCGCAGAAGAGGACGATTCCGCGGGCGGTATCTCCTGGGGTCGGGGGTCTAGTGATTTCTCGTACGCTCTGCTCACGTTCAGGAAGCTCGCAACCCTCAGGCCTCCGTCTTCCTTCTCGAGGAGGTCGGATGTGTTCCCGTGTTTCTGTGGGTTCTCTGCAACTGCATCTCAGGCCTTCGTCTGGGAGGAATATTGGCCTATAAAGGCATGACCAGTGCGCAGTTGCAGGAGACGGCTGAAGCTTCTTCGCCCTAGAGGGAGTCGAAGCGTTTGGTGGTGTTAGGGTGCGGTTCACAGTTGCATGTCCGGTGCTCTGAAGGTCTGATTTGGTTAGGGTCTTATGTTCCAGTGTTCGGTTCTGCACCGACGTCTGTTCGAGTATGCTGCTGAGGCGTCCAATGGGTAGGCGGGCGCGATTTTCCTTCCTTCGCTAGTGAGTTGGCAAGGTCGTTTCCCTTAATGTCCTCGTGTCCCGGTACCCGATTCTGCTCAGAGGGCGTTCGTCTAATATTTGGAGGGTGGTTTTACGGAAACGGAGGGACTGTTGAATGTCCAGGCCTGGGGTGTTGGCCTGGTTGGTGGGCGGGCCCCGGTGTTATCTGCGAAGGTAGATGTGATAAGACATTTTCTTTTGGGATGTTCTCGTTGATCCAAGCGGTGAGGTGTTCTGTTCTCTGGGCGAGCCCCCCCCATCTTTGCGTCGTGGATCTCGACCCTTTGGAGATAACTTTGCGGCGTTGATAGGCTGCAAATCTATACCCCGCTTCTCGAATGTCCTGGTCGTTGCACAAGTAATCCGTCAGTGCACAAATAGATGTGGGACTCATCCTGGGAGTTCTTCCAGCCGCCCAGCTCTTTTTTACTGATACTCCTGTGTTGTTATGTAGCTCTCAGCGGGGACACTCGGATAACGGGGAACAACCGACTTGATATTGTAACCGCACAGCGGTATAAGTAGTTAAAGTAATAACACGGATATCAGACAAAAGTGATAAGAAAATGAGATACGCGACAGCGCTACATGTGGAAGGCAATCAACAGTGGAACACGAAACACATGGTAAAAGGGTATCATATCGGATAGCCGATATGGGCATGATGTGCGTACCGGCGCGTCGTCATGTCTTGCTCAAACAACATCCTGCTTTATTTTCGGGGATCGTCATCTTCAGTCTGTCTTCTAGATCTTCTGTTGTTCTTGCCCATGGTTCCGGTCGACTCCGTTCCTGTTTCGATCTCTTTCGCCATTCTCCAAATTTGGGTGCTGTTTTTGTCTTTTTCCTTTTATGGTTCTTTGTTTCTTTAGTTTCTTCTTTTTGATATGATGGGGTTGTTTATGTTGAGTCTGGGAAAGCGTAGTGCGGCGCGTCGGACTATGTCGTTTAGGGTCTAGGGTAATGTTAATAGGGGGATATTGCATTCTATTTCCATGGAGTATACCGTAGTCTTTGCCTAGGAGAAAGGATCTGTTGCGACAGAGTAAATAAGAGGTCCTTTGAGAATAATATAATGCATTTAAAGATCTACAGAGGTCAAACAAGTCCGAGTATGTATGATGTAGCAACGTGAAGATTACAACTATTAATATCTTATGTCTGAAAAAGTATGTCATGCAAATTTTGTTGATCAACCGCTGAAGTGCGACTGCCACGATATCCTTGCTAACACTCATCGACAAGCTTGTTTTTCGGGAAGCTCTGATTATAACTTCCCTAATATGCGACTCAGGCGATTGGTTGACCGTGCATGAGTTGAACCGACTCACCCCTGTCCCCGTAGTGGCGAAGACCGTTAGATTTGGGTTTGAATACGCTAAGAGTGGCGTGAGCACTTTACGGACTATCAATGGGGTGTATCAGCAAACCTTCACTATATTTATTGATGTAAGCCGCCGTTGGATGATCATCCGGATCACAACCGACCTGCTCGGTATGACATGAGTTCAGAAACAAGGGAGTGCCTCATCCGCACAAACATACACGTCTATTTCCTGGGGCTTGGTAAACTCGGACATAGTCCACTTTCATTTGGGCGGGGAAAACAAGCTGATCTAATTGAATCTGTAATGCACGTCAGAAACGAATGAGTGCAAACATGCGAATTAGCTACTAACCTTCGCGAAATTGCGGCTAATGCCTAGGTTGATGATGATATACAAGGGCTCCTCTGGTATCAAGCGCTGGCTGATATTAGTAATCGAGTTTGGACCTAAGAACTGCTTTCAGCAACCAGGAAACACATTGTGCATGTACTTCACCGACCGATGGCGCTGGGGTACGCTGACCATGCAGGTTTGCCGTTATTGATCCAGGTGACATATCCCTTTGCGCCCGTTTTGTACTCGACGCCATAAATCGCATATCCTCCCGTAGTCTGGTATGCATTTTGATCGTTGAGAGTAACAGCAGAGAGGGCCTCCTGGTAGGGACTGCCCTTATATGAGTTCACCGTTGTGATGGATGCATCATATATATTAATATCGGATGAAGTGTTGCCCCAAAAGTAATCATCGTCAAATGGGGCCATCCTGGAAGCCGTGTTCAACATCATGATAGGAAAAGCGGGGGAGATACCTACTGCAAACTTTGTGATGCCCCACCACCAATCTTGTCAACCTGGGCTTCAAATACATCCAACTCAGGAGCGGAGCGTCCAACATATCTCCCTTTAGTCTTTGGGCCAGGGTGACTTCCGTCATTAATATTTGTACAAGTGCATGCTGAGAGGCGTTGCCCAGGCAAATATACTATGGTGTTAGAAGGGGGTTGGGCCCCAGGAAATGTCTGGTTTGGGAGAGTGCCCCAATCGCAGGAGTCATATGAGTAGGGCCACATTCCCTCCAATGAGGCACCGTAACCGGCTCGCCCTAGGTTTCCTAAGCGATGTGATCAGTTGGGTACACAGACGGGGCCGTGATATGCACGAACCCATCATCCAAACGGCGGGCCAAAATCCAGATACTTTGGGGTCTCCGGGTAGTGACACATTGACTAGAATACAGGGATGACATCTGCTTTCCCTTAGCGTACACGAAGGGCCAAGTCCTCTCACCCTCGATGTATCCTTCCTGGAAGCAAAATTTGTTCCAGCTACTCATGTGCCCGCCGATAAAGTCTTTGCCGTGACTTTGAGTCGCATTCAAGGTGATGACCAACGATCCGTCCTTCGTCGTGATCGCGGAAGGATCGTACCATTCCAAGTCTCCCGTTTGCCTTGTGAAAAGGATGAACACGCCGCCACGTGGAATCAACGAATTAATACAAACCAATAGTTGAGGTCAACCGCTTCCCAGTATGGATCATCGCCCTGATAATTAAAGGGTAAGGCGGGCACACCCCTGCTCTATTTTGTAGTTACCCACTGGGTAGAATGTCCGACCATCCTGATTGAATTCATCTGAAAACACGAGATCGTACATCGATCCATCGGTGAAAGCCTTTATCCTTTGCGCGTCACTTGGGGTATCTGGATCAATGAGCGCAAAATGACCGCCTATTTCGGGGACCTGGCCCGATGCGTTTATGCCCCCAATATTATACCCCCCCAACTTGCCTGGCTTGTGGCTGAGGGAGATAAAGTACGATGCCAACGGGTATCCAGCACTAGAGGCACCCAGCAGGGAAGATCAGAAAGCAGGAGCAACTAGTGCTGAGAGTCGGACGCACAACATCGTGAGTAAGGCTAGTGCTAAAAAAAACAAGAATCCCAAATTCGCTAGCCCACGAAGAGTCAGGATGGTGCCTCCTCTGTCATTCTTATGGTCACGCCTTGGGTCTGGTACATGAAGGAAATCTTTGACAATGGAAGTGAGCACCCGAGATAGAACATCAATAAAAACGGATGCACCGTCTGGCTCTGGTTCATTTGGATTCCAGCGATTTAAAGGGCTGGCCTATGATGAGAGAATAGATTGCACCTTTAGTAATTTTACAACACAAAACTGAGTCGATACCTCTTCAGGCATGAACATTGCTGCTTCTTCGTGGCCATTGTCATGGTCATGGACGGCTTCTAACAAGGTTGCGTGCTCGTTTCCCTCAGTATGGTCGTAGTGTGGGTACACATCCGTTTCCGGTGGTTGTGTTGTGGGAGGTAAGGGTGTCCAACTGGAGCGATTGATGGCATTGACAGCATTTGGTCCCGAGGAGAAAGGATATGATGGGGTCTTCTTATGAGGCATCTTTGTTATAAAAGTCGAAGTCAAGAATGGAGCCAATCTTTTAGGGATGCTCGGACAAACCTTTCAGGTACAGAGGTATTCTCTAATCGAGCATGTACAGTTTGGAATCTGGGTGTTGCAACTCAGAGGCTGTATCTGGGCTGCGGTTAAGAACCAGTAACTACACGTGATCCACACAGCAAATTTCTAGATTGTGCGAATTTGTGGCGGAGTTGGCCGAATTTATCGTGCCTTAGCAGAAGTTCAAGTTGAACGAGTTGATTGAGTTGATTGAGTTGATTGTGTCGGTCGAGACCCCCTTGCGAACCCACCTTTTGCTCAGGATTTCAGCCTCCTGCCACTGCCAAACATACTTAAATAACATTTCCTGCTCAGCAAAAACGACAATGTCACCTAATAAGAGGCAGACACAAGCCGCTGCACCTAAGAACTTCAGAGCGAAGAAAGCGAGAACCGCCAAAGGAACACTCGATTCATTCTTTGCGTTACCCAGCAGTGCGAGCCAGTCGAGCCAAACTTTGGTACCAGCAGGAGGGCCCTCATCATCTGCGTTTGAGGGTCCTGGCCTGTCTTGGGATGAGCCCCTCGTCCTTGATGATGCGGATACTGATGTTCTGCCTTCTGGGTTGGATGATAAGTTTTCCCTGCTGTCTGGCGAGACTGACGTAGAAGATATTCAACACTCCACCGATGGCCCAAGCTCAAGTTCCAATCCACCCACTCAGCCGATAGACGCTGTCCAAATGATGCCTGACCTCAGCTTGGATCCTCTCTTGTTCCAAATCCCCCTTCATCCTTGGATCACGAAGACCGCGCCATATGCATTTCTCTCTCATGTACTGGTTCTGCTTTCACAGACAAAATCGCGCACCCTGATACTTAACACGTTGACGAACGCCCTTCGAGTGCTCATAGTTCACGACTCGGACTCCATCATTCCGTCCATGTATATGATATCCAATACCTTGGCGCCACCTTACATTCCTATAGAGCTTGGTCTTGGTCCAGCAGTCATCTCGAGGGCATTACAAGCAGTCTCTGGACTAAGCGCTGCTGCTCTGCGCAAGGTAAGAGGCTGGACTCACAGTTTTCTTAGAAAGTGCTCCACTCAATATTGGCGTCCTCTGCTTGGTGTCACCAGTTGTACAACACCTATGGCGATCCAGGTGATGTCGCTTTCGCAGCAAAGGCGTCTGTGCGTACCTTGGTTCCCCTTCTACCCCTTACAATCCAAGGCGTATACGCGTCCTTGATCAAAATAAGCCAAGCGAAGGGGAAAGGCGCTGCAAAGTTGCGCCAAGGCGTCGTCGAGCACTTACTTCTATCAGCTAGAGGCGAAGAAGTCCGCTTTATCAGTCGAACCCTAAGCATGCACCTGCGTGTTGGGGCGGTCAGGACAACCATGTTGACAGCACTGGCAAAGGCTGGCGTGTTGACTCGGCCGCGAGGGAGCGCTCTACCAACAGACTCACCTTACTTTGCCTCAGAAGATCTGTTGGATCGCATACTCACACCTCCCGAAAAGGCGAATAAGAAGAGCGAAATAATCGACAAGGCCAGGAGAGAGGTCATCAAGAAGATGTTAGATGCTGAAGCCCTTCTCCGCACGACATTCGTACAACACCCTAACTATAACGACATCGTGAAAGCATTCCTCGCTGGAGGATGGGAATCTCTTGCACAGAAGGTGCCTCTAACCGTTGGTATCCCATTGCATCCGGCTCTCGGCTCTCCGATGCGCACACTTGATGAAATCTACGAGCGGATCAATGGAGTAACATTTTCTGCTGAATTCAAATATGACGGACAACGGGCTCAGGTTCACGCCTTTTACGAGGCGGGCCAGACCAAACCAACGATCAAGATTTTCAGCCGTCACCTCGAAGATATGACGGAAAAGTATCCCGACATCGTCGAGCTGGCAGTCGATTGTCTTTCTGAGCCTGAATTGAGTGATCACGTAGATAATACCCTTGAATCATTCATTCTTGATGCTGAAATAGTTGCATGGGATGCGGAGGAAAACAGTGCCCGTTCCTTCCAAGAACTGTCTAACCGTCCCCGGAAAAATGTTCAAGTCGGAGCTATCAAACTCGCTGTCTCACTATTCGTCTTCGACATAATGTACCTGAATGGTGAGGTACGATACCTCTGTCTAGACGCTCGTGTGTGGCGTCTAGTCTAATTCGTAAAGGCCCTTTTGTCTAGATCATTTCGAGAACGAAGGGCTACCCTTCGTCAAAAATTCTCCACACGGGTAATGCCTCCAATTCGTGGAGGAGCAAGACTTCAATTCGTTGAAAATGTGGACAGCGACGGCCCGGACGGAAGAGAAGCTGTTGAGACCTTCTGGGAGCATGCCTTAGAAAGTCAATGTGAAGGTCTTATGATTAAGGTGCGAACACCATCGCAGTTCCAGGCTTATGTTGAGGAATGATATGCACCTTAAAGTTGTTGGACAGCGGGGGCGCTACGGGGGAGGTCGGTCTTGACGACGTTTCACTTAGTCCAAGCAAGAAGAAAGGAGGCAGAAGAAAGCCATTCCCTGCAACATACGAACCAGGTGAAAGCTGTTCCAATTTGATCCGTTTGGTGTTGGTGCTGATTCATGTAGATAAGAGAACATCAGCATGGCTGAAATTGAAAAAGGATTATGTCGACGGAATCGGTGGGTTGGACGTAGAAGGATTGGCTGCTAAACCCCTCACATCGATAAAAAAATACAGGCGATTCCCTTGACCTGGTGCCCGTGGGTGCATGGCATGGGAATGGGAGGAAAGCCAAGTGGTGGAGCCCAATCCTGCTTGCAGTTTGGGATCCAAAACTAGCTCGCCTTGTAGCAATGTGTAAATGCATGAGTGGTGAGTTTTGTGACGTCCTGATGCGCGAATCGACTGACAAGTAATCTTCGCCAGGCTTCACTGACGCATTCTACACTGTCAGTGAATCTCCACTGGGCTTTCAGGCAAATAATGACTAGCTGCGTCGCAGGCATTGGGAGAGCGATACCCAGAGAATTCTCCAACATGCTCGCGAGAACCGATTGGAAGCTATCATGTCGATTATGGAGGTGTATCCGCGTCTCCTTTCATCCTTTATGCCGAGCTTATCGCTTCGTTTTCCTGTCAGGCTTAAGACCCGCCATATATTTTCTCCCTGGGTATTTCCTCCTTCACAACCAAGAAACAAACTTCTGAAGCCGTTATTTTCAACAGCGAAGTGTGGGAAATTCGTGGAGCTGACATAACCATTAGCCCTGTCAGTGTCGCGGCACTGGGTGAAGTATCTGGAACGCGTGGTCTTAGCCTTCGCTTTCCACGATTCATGCGAATTAGAGGGGACAAGGCCGTTGAAGACGCTACTCAACCTTCTATGTTGACTGAGATTTGGTGTAGGCAAAATGGTTCCAGACCCAAGTCGACGGTGGATCTTGACGAAGGTGATCTCATAGACTTTGAAGGCGAGAATGATGAATATGACGAAGAGGACATATAAAGGCTTATGAACAACATAATACATCATCAGTACGTGTATGAAAGCATGAAAAATTGCTACAAGCGGTATGCGCTACGTATAGTGTGTGTGCTCCTGAGGGCATCCTTTACTTCACTGGAACCCGTTCTCTGGCATTGGTACAATGCATAGACTGGCGAAACTCGTGTCGGGGTAGTTTCCCCTGTGATCCTTATGACACAAGTTTCGTGATCACCCCAAGGCCCTACCAAATGGAGAGAACGTTATCATGCCATCTGCACATTGCCACGCTATCCTTCATATTGCTTACCTTAGTCTTACCCTCTCGAAACAAGAGTTTCATACCCTCCTTGATATACTCCGGAGAAGATATGAACTCGAAAGTCACAGAAGCTCTGTCTCCGGTACGTAGGACACCATTCGGGTTATCCATTGCTATAATGCGGACGGTCTGACGGATTGCCTGAGAGTGCGTAATGAGTCAGGCTGAACGATCAATAGATAAGTGGCACTAACTCCACAATGAAGCATAGCCTAGTGCGAAAAAGGCCATCAAGACATCGTCATGTCTGCAGTATAGTAGGAAGCGTGGCTCACTTGATAGTTCTTCTGTAATGTAGTATTATGACTGCAGCAGTGGTGATTACGAGCTAAGCAAACACGATGAAAGATCGTCTCCTCACTAAAGTATCAAAACTTGACCCTCAAACCGCCTGAAGGCCTTGGGGGGAGTCTCGGTTCTTGTGACGATTGCCATTCCTGATAGGGTTTGAGCGGTTATACAAGCAGTCCAATAATGTTGCTATTTTGATACCTTTCCGAACGGTAGCGCGTCGAACTTTCTTCAACGCAAAGCTTACGCATTGACCAGCTTCGGCAGAAGGCACAAGGTGACTACATGTGCGCGAACCAATGAGCAACATTACAATCTTTCTTTCGTCAGGAGTAGTCACCGTTTCTTGTGTATACTTCGAATGCTAGTGACTGCCCATCCTCCGTTGGGATCTGGGCCTAAAAAAACAGTATCACCAGCGGTAACAGAACCGCTGTTGAGAATACCTGTGATATCATGAGAAGAATATGTGAGTCGTGTTAATTAAACAGACCATTCACAACTACTCCAACCTGTAAGGAGTGCATTAGAAATCAGCAGCCTCCTGATTGATCGGGGCTCACATATGGTACACTCCAAACCTCGGTAATTGAATACTACAATATGACAAGACAAAATGGTGAGGTCCTAACAAAGAATCACTAATCTGAAGTAGCACCTCAAGTGGTTGATCCTTGGCGAACTTCGTTTGGTCGCCCTCGCTAGAAGGTAGAAGATTTAGGAACGTCCGGAGTAAGTCAAGCCCCTGGCCGGTCACATTGGAAATTTGGAATATTGGGCATATACTGCGGGGAGACCACGGTGAGCCCAAGTGCTGCATCATTTCAGGAAAACTAACCGCTCGGTTGCCAGTGACAAACTAACTTCAACAACTGTCTCCATATTTTCTACAAAGACGGGGGCTTTTCTAATCATTGAACCCATAGATCTCAGTAATTATTACGAAATACCAAAGATTAGTCGCACCGACAGCCAGGACTCTTCATAATTTTTGTAACTTGCTTAATAGTGTCGGCAAGAATGTTCTTGGGTGTCATGTCAATCTAAAAGCGAGCCAAATAACTAGGCGGCCACCGTCTTTAGCTCAGGTCTCACCTTCGAGATAACAACACAGACGGGGACGCCGAGCGCGAGAGCAATCGCAAGATGCTCCTTGCTCATGCCAATAAGGCCAGCATTTCCCCCAACCATCAATATAACAGCGTCAGGAGCGCCAGAAGTCATTCCATAGAGAGTGATTTTGAGGTATTTCTAGACAGACAGTTCAGATGCACGAAATTAAAGGTGGGAGAACACATCTACGCACCTCGTGCCCAGCAAGGTCTCCGTACGGTGTCAGCACAGTGCTTCCGCTGGAGTAGAGACGCGAAATGCTTACCGATAAAGCTGACGAGTTTTGCGCTATTCTGCGCGATATTCTCCCAGCCTAACTTGTCGCGACGCACAATAGCCGCAGAGTCAGATCCAACCACCTGTGAATTCGGTAAAACAGGTTTCCCTGATGTCGAAAACCCTAATATCTGGATGATAGATTCCGTCGATTTCTACCTGGGTCGCCTACGAATGCACGGACCTCCATTCCAACAGAACTGGTTCGTCCAGTCTCAACTTCATGCTTATGTCGGAACAAACCTAGTAAGGAACAGTTAGCTGCTAGTTCTGAACCATTGGTGGTGACAGGTTCCGCACCAACCCGAGCTTTCCCCCGGCCGTCGTCAAGGCTTCCCCGGCTTAATACACCAAGCGTTGTCGACTTTCCGGAATCAACGTTCCCAACGACTGCGCACCGAACCTCGGGTACATCGGAGACCGATGCAGGGGGTAGTCGGACTAGTACATGGGACCGAGGGGGATCGGTTCCAGTTGATAGCGTTGTAGCCTGAGAAGCAGTGGGCGAATGTTGCTAGTCAGAGGAGGACTACTCACTACACCCCCCATATCCTCAACAATCTCCTTTAGTCGCTGACTGGCTCGCTCGTAGTCATCGGCATTGAGGTTCTTTCCCAGCCCAACGCTTTCGGTATCCGCTGTCTCTGCCCCATACAGTACCACCTTCGGTGTGTGCGACCCGACTCTAAGCACCATCTCTCCTCGCCGACGCGTTAATATTGAAGCCAATACATCTCTGGCAGTTGCGTGCGAGGTTTCAGAAGTGGAGACCAATAGCTCCTAGTGCTGTTCGCTCAGTGCAGGAGAAATACCAACAATGCAGTCAAGCTCACGAAAACTCGATCTAACTCTTCCTCGGAACCGATCGTATTCAGCGGTTGAGCAGGGATCGATTTGGGCTCTTCTTTGGTCGCCGTTGAAGCTGCCTTTCCTTTAGTGACAGACTTGTTCTTTCCTTTTTCGCCGGGTCTGTCACCATCGCCTGACACGGACGTAAGGGCTCGTTGGCGGGCGACTTCACGATTGTGAATCTCATCAATCTCGTGCTTTTCGATTCGGCGCAGTCAATGGAAGATGTGCAATTGAATAATCAAAGCATATACCTGGAATGTGCGCAATGAAGTCATCTTTGGATCAGTTGGGAAATGGGCCAAAAATATGTGGCTTTGATACACGCAGGATGAAGGTTGGTGTGTAACTAGCTCTGACTAGACGCCCGTCGTGACTTGTGACTCGTCTGTATTGGTTTGGAACATGTATTTCTACCCCGGAGTGCAAGTGCACGTGTAACAACCATGCGCACATCGACAGCATTATGAACAACTTTCAGATAGGTTGATTGGTAGCGGCTCGGGCTGGCTATGTGTTACGCGCCGCGAGTTTTAGTATAACTGAAGAGGATGCACACTGATAAATCATCTATCCCGCCACAATATTGATGGAAGTGTACCTGTTCTTGTCAACTGAATGGGCGTGGAGGCCACGCGGGTTGCTTGCATTATGAAGGACCTCATGTTTTATAGGTGGGCTTAGTCTGGGGCTTCACCCCTGAGGAGGCAAATCAAGCAATCGCAAAATACGATGGGCAAGGTAACATGAGTATGAGAGGAGTACAAAAAGTACTGCAGTGCACGCCTTCAGTTGGCGAATGCCGCATGGCCAGTCATGGCCTTTCCCAAGATCAGAGCATGAATGTCCTGGTGGTTTGGCGATCATAATCTAGGAAACGGGTAAGGGCCATCCGCACTTACATGTGTACCCTCATAAGTATTGGCTACTTGCAGGTTTGCAGCATGCCTAGCGACTCCATACTCATCACTAGCCGCATTTCCTCCCAAAATGTCAAGCAGATTCCTCGCATGCAGGAGTGCCTTCCCACAATTATTCCGTTTGATGATACTTACCATCTCGGGAGACCATCTCCCCTGGTCTTTCAGTTGACCAACACGGTGCGCAGCAAGAAGTCCAACAGATGCTTCAGTCATCGCGTCGACCAGCTTCTTCTGAATAAGCTGGAAGGACGCAAGGGGACGCCCGAACTGACGGCGCTCGAGTGCATAGTTTCTCGTCACCTCGATACAATATTCAAGTGATCCCATAACCCCCCATGCGATACCATAGCGAGCGTTGTTCAAGCAAGAAAAGGCTGATGAAAGCCCTCTTGTACCAGGGAGTAGTGCCTCTGTACCAACTTTGACTGAATCCATAAAAATCGACCCGGTAGTCGAACTGAAAGAGCCTTGAGGATGATACAGGCCCAAGGAGCGTGAGAAAAACTTACGCTCGAAGGGCTGATTTATTCTTTATCACAGGGGCGGAGAGCCCCTCTGTTCCCTTTTCCAAGACGAACCCCCGTATTTTGCCGTCCCATTTACATCGCGCCCAGATAATAAACAGATCGCTGGGCACTCCATATATGAATTCGGGTGAAAGTGTGCAAGCAACATCAGCATAGCTTACGCGATGGGGCTATTGGTGATCCAGGTTTTGCTGCCATTTAGGATATATCCACCTCCCTTCAGTTGTTCAGCTGTCGTCTCCATTCCTGATGGGTCTGAACCATGGTTTGGCTCGGTTAGACCCTGATCAAGGATCAGTGTCAAAGAAAGCGGACGCCAACACTGCCAACATACAAAGCAGCCGACGAATTCGCCCTTAGCTGATAATTATTTCCAGGTCAGGAAAGCAACGCAAGATTTCTCGGGCTCTCCGAACCTAACCGAGGCAGATACTTCTCCTTTTGTTCTTGAGAACCGAACTCGTTCACAGGGTGCATGACCAGAGATGACTGCACAGACATCGCTGATCGATAGCCTGAATCCACGCTGAACGGGGCATGCGTTAGGCCGCGCGAAGGTGCGGTGAAAGAAGCACATACCGCTCAACCTCTCGAGCAATAAGGCCATATGCTACGCTGCTAACACCAGCGCAACCATAACCTTTGATGGTGGCACCAAGCAAACCTAGTTCGCCCATTTCCATAAGAATAGCTTTATCGAAGCCTGAAGCCGGGACAGTCGATTCCTAAACTAAATTCCGGGGAGAGTAACACACTTTCTGTTCTATACGCCTCAATTATCCGAGGTTGGAGCCTCTCCTGTCATTTCATTCCGACGTCAGACTTCGTACGCCTCTCATAGAAGCTCAGATAACCTGGCAGTAGGTCCTTGCCGCATCCCTAGAAATGGTCAGCGAAGCAGACGGCGTTCCTAGTGTTACTAGACCAACCGAATGGCGTTTTCCTCTTCCGTCAGCAGTCCTTCACGGCCCAGAGGATCCTGGGGGAAATTGGCATAACATCTCAGGGAGAAGCTTGAGCTACTCGCCTGCCAGTCAAACCTGGCGAGTTCTAGGAATAGTGTTGACCAAGGAAGTCACGGTAATCGGAGAATATGCTCACGGGTCGCTGTACCAGGCCCAACGCTGCCTGAAAGTGCACGGCTGGAAACAAGGCTCGCGAGGCAAGGGGCACGAGCCCGAAATATGTTTACGCAAGCTGAAAGCATGATAGAGGTGGGTTAGATTGCAGTTCTCAGTAGGAGTCTCAGGCTCCTCAGGGCGCGTGACATTAAATTATCCGAGTTGTTCATTCCGACGGTTAGTCACGCTCAGAAAGGTCCATCTACAGCGTGTCCAGTCTGCTCAGGTTCATGGATGGGAATCGTTCAAGATGGACCAACTGTTGCATACTCTCATTGATCATATTTCTCTCGTTGGTTTGCTTCCACCTGCTCTTACAGTCACCATCCGTTCTATATTCACCGCTGGTTTTGCCTTCTCTCTCGCCTGTCCTACACACCAACGATCTGTCATTCCTGACCCTCCTCCGTTTTTCCCTGCCGCCCGTGCTTGACACGTCCCCCGTTTTGTCTTGCTGCCCGAGCTCGACACACCCCCTGCCCATTGCGTATCGCATCCGCCGTCCACGGTCTTCCACCCTCCATATGCATCGCCAGCCTCGTCACCATTTCCTTCTTCAAGCTCTCCCCACCCCCCTCTTGTTTTCCCCGCCTGCCAGACTTGGTGTTTAAAGTTGGATACTCCTCGAATCTCCGCCTCTTACTACTACGCAGCTCTCTCTCCAGCATTTTTTCTTCTCACCTCCCTTGTTCTCATCGTCTTCATCTCAAAAGGGGGTGGCCGTGGAGGGCAAAGACCGGGTCCTCTGTTGCACCTTCAGGTGCCTCTCGGATCCATGCCTTGTGTAACATATCGGTCCTTTGACCTGAACCACCTCGAAATCCAGTTTCCAAAATGCTCTCCCGCCAAAGATCACAAAGTGTGATCGTACATGGCTCGTAAACCTAAACACCCGAATATCGTTGAAAAAATTGGTGTGGATGGTGAAATCCGATGCTGCCGGACATTCACGCGTACATACTTGTTGTCTAGATAGGCAGGTGACCATGTCAAACCATAATGAAGATCATGATTATCGGTTGGAGAAATATCTGAAGGGCCAAAGTGCGAACCAAAAACCGCAACTACCTAACTCATCTAGATGCGTTTTTTGGTTTTCGAATCCAGTCACGTGGACAATAATTTCCAACAATCGTTGACTTGCCCAAGTCCTCGCCCAGATCAGTCAGAAACACACACACACGCACACACACACACACACACCCACACTTCAGGCCAACAGGGTGACCGCCTTCAGCCCTGTAGACTGGCCTTCGTGTCCCATTTGTGATTTTGTCTTCCGAGGACGTTTCCTGTACTCCAGATGGCCAGGCTTTATGACGCATATGACCTTGCCCGACAGATCTATGCCACCGTGCTCCCTTTCATTCCAGAATCCTTCATCTACAGTCTCAAACACTTATACGCCCAATGTTCTCACTTATTTTACGTGCTCATTACATCCCCATCCAACTTGCAGAATGAGGTACCGGCCATCTTGTCCACCCTTGCCCTTGCCATCTCCCTCTACTGGACCATTACTTCCACGATTCGTGCGACGCAAACGGCTTTCAGAGTTACCTTTTTTTTCCTGAAGTACGGGACGATAGTTGCTACGCTTCTGGCTGTATTGGGAACGATATATCCTCAGGGTCAAGGCGTAGAGGTCCTTGTGAATAATTCTATTCTCAACAACTTGCCGCGAGCCATCGTCTCGGGCTGGTATGCGTTGACGCGGACAGGCGAGGTCCAAAAAGCCAATGCTTATCGACAATCGAAAAGCTCGCGCTCCCAACGAACTTCGCGTGCTGACCGACGGAAACCATGGGAGAGGTTTGATTCGGGTCCTTCATCGGATAAGCGCTCAAAGACCAACAAAGCTACGTTGCGCAAACACGAAGGCTTTGAGCGACCCCACTCGGACCGTTCAACACACGAAAATCGTCGGCGGTTACAGAAAACAGACGAGGAATTGTCGATCACCAGTAGACTCATCGGCTCGGTGTTGCGGAGGACGCAGGGAAACGAGGACATCTTTGATTGGACAGACCTCGGAATGGGGCTTTCGGAGTCATCTGGGAAATTATGGGATGAGTTTAAAACTGCTTTCCTGGGCGCTGCACGTAAAGGCCTCGATGACGACGAAGAGAACATATCTAATGTTCGATGAAGAGACTCCGAAGCCATTGAAACTTGTTGTTTCGACCCTCATAGGTACGTATTCATCCTGGTCGTGTTGCATCGTTCTAAATCGTGTTTTTCGGGCCGCTGTGCAGGCCCGGTCCGTTCGTTGTTCTCCTGTTCCGTTTATAAACGTATCGTCTGCATTGTGGCCCCTTTCTGCCCCACGGTAGCTACTTTGGTAGTCCAATTAGATGCGCTCAAGACCGATGCGATCCAATCTAATGCCTTGGGAGAATTCCGTGGACGTGTACCAGGCGTGCCTACTTGATTTTGATAGACATCATCAGGTGAACTTTTGTTGATCTGAAGTAAAAGCAATGATGGTTGGATAGGAAGTTGGATATGCCGCACGAAACCTTCATCGAGGTCTTTTGCGGAAAGCATTTCGATCTCAGCGTCTGCATGAACTATGCGCTCGAATAAAGCCCCTTGGTCGCAGCGGCGGGCAAGTATCTCCCTCAAAATCAATTGATATCCATCCATGGCTGTTTCGACTGTTACAACAGGGTGTAGGTTTTTGTTGTCTCATTCTGTCCTGTGCAATCCTTGGGCCTGATATCAGCTGGTGATATCGTCACAAATATGAATTTGGGGTTTTAAGATTGCCTTCAAAGCTGCATTGAATCGTGTGGACCATAATATTGTTGAGGCCGCTCTCGACCGGGTCCGTCTTCCAATGGTTTTGTCCTGAGTCTGGATGGGAGGTATGTACATGACGTTCCATTGTTTTCGTGAGCATATGGTGTGCATTGTCCTCTGCCCATCTCGCGCGACCAATCCTCCTCCCCAAAGCCAGGTAAAAGGGGGGACTGGGTTGCTCTGCAGCGAGATATCGAAACCTCATGCAGTTGCCCCCACACCAGTAAGCTATTTGCAAATCAGCCCGGGTAAAGAAACCATACTCAAGCAAGTAATATGATGGAGCTGCGTTGATTATGTTCCCCAAAGCGCAGGTGCGCAATTTTGCTCTTCCAGAAATGCTCGGATATCATGATCTAGGGGTGAAAAAACTAGTCTTAATTAATGTTAAGGATGACTACAATATGCAGGTGACCGAGTACCCAGGGTAGTGATGACATGAATATGACATTAAAGTTGAAAAGAAATCTGATTGCGTTCTTACGCTGCCTCCGCACTCGCAATCTTGTCTACCAACCATTCCCTTAAGACTTCTACATCGATTCCAATCCTCTCCACCTCCAACTCGGGGTCTACTTCCTTCTTGCCCTCTTTTCCCTGTTCTTCAGCTTCATCTGCCCTCAGCTTGGCCAACTCAGAAAGGACAGCTCTTCCGATGGCACTGGTACAGACCTCCGCTCTTCCAAAGCCCGCCAAACAGCTAGACTTGTATTCCGTCTCCTCCATACCCACCAACAGCGCCACGGTCAGCTTCCCAGCCAGCTTTTTGGACTCATTTGAGGGAAGCAAGCGGAGAAGCAGAGGAAGGGCAACGAGAGTGGGAAAATCCCCCGTCTTGCTGTCTAACTCGTCTTCGAGGTCCTTTCTCTTTCTCGCAGAGCTCGATCCATCGCCCGTCCTCCTGGAAACCCCTTCGTGCGCCAGTTGTGCTTCACGAACGGCACAAAGCCAACGCAAGAAACCTATGAAGGCCTCGAAAGCATCGTATGCCTCGTTCACCGCTTCGCGAGCAAAGCATCCCGGCGTGGGACTGGGCAACGTCAGAAGGAGCGCCTGAGTCTGCTGGGCATCTGAGAGGAGCTGGGCCAGTGGGTAGGTCTGGCGCGTAGGGGACCTAGGCTTCGTATTCGTTGAACCGTTCAACGAAACCGAAGCGATCTGAGGAGACGGGGGGCGTGAAAGTGAAGGAAGAGGCAATGAAATGCCCTTGAAGCGTGGCGTGACCGGAGGGGTAGTGGTGCTCGTGCCAGTCGAGAATGTAGTGGATGTGGCAATTGGGGAAGCGGGAGGCTGCTGAGCTGAACTTGGACGAGTAGTCATGTGAAGGCTGAATGAGAGCTCTTTCTTCACTTTAAGCCCAGGAAAAGTGCCTTTGCCTCTCTCTCCCTCTTTGTCTCCTTGTCTAGCCGGCTCACTGACATCCCGCTCTGAGAGTGCAACGAGGGCTCTCCATACTAATCCAATGTGCAGCGTAGCAAGCGCACTTTGGGAAATAACTCCTGAGGGTGTTGTGTACTTTGCCAGGCGTGGCGCGGCTCCTGGAATAGCGGCACCTAACGCCGCAAGACTCTTGTTCTCACCCGTCGCGGGGTTGTAAGAAGAGAGCGTATCGATGTGAACGCCGAGACTGGACCGGATAGTGGACACGAGCGGGGAGATAACGCGCTTGATGAGACTTTCTAGGCCTTCACAGATACCCTTCAACCCATCTCCTACACGCGACTCTTTACTCATACCAGCTGGCATAGGAATCGTGTTAAGAGCTTCGAGTACCTCGGCACCAAGCACAGCTAAGCTAATGCAATATTCCTGCGCTGACGAGCTATTTTCAATGAATGCTAATACGGGCAGGAGCAGACTGGATAAGTTGCTCAACAGCACTGTAAGCGGTTTCTGGAGCACGCGGAGGATGGCCCGGTACAGGTACGGATCGGAGCATGCCGCACCCAACTCATCCTGAACAACTTTCCCCAAGGCGGCTCCTCGGCCCGCAGGGAGAGGTTTACGTCCGCGAAGGACGACTAAAGCTGGATCCGGACATGCACTGTTACTCGTAGACATAGAGCTTGGCACGCTACTGGATGATGGATTCGCCAAAGCTTTAGTGGCAGCTTCGGCAAGCCTGAGACTGATTTGATCAAGGTGTGCAGGAGGTATACCCGAATTGGCTGGTGGCGTGTTTGTGGCTGAATTTGCGTGAGGGGGATTGGGGGGCCCGGCACTCTCAACCGTGAGAGGGAGGGCTGCGAAAGGAGAGGCAGAAGAAGAACGGCGGAAAGGATTCTGGAGGCGAGTTAGAGGACGGCGAGACAAATTCGTCACTATGGAGTTGTTACTGTTCTGCACATCATCATTATTATTGAGTGGGAGGTGCGGAGAGGCTGGTCTAGACGATCTGAGAAAGGTGGGGGCCTTGATCTGCATCTGATGCATCTTGTTGTATATTAAGTCCGCTTTAGCCTGTTCTGCGATGAGTTTTGTGGTGTTCTTGAAGGACCCTGACGGATGACGACGAACTCGAGAGGAAATCTATGAAAACGAGACAAGGGCTACCTCAGCCCATAGAGAGATGGGCTGCAGGACGGTGGTAGGTATCAGGTGGTCTTAGGGAGGACGATCGGTGTCGACGAGGAGAGCAGAGAGGCTGAAAACACTCGGCGAGCTTAGGACGTGTCCAGCACTATCAAACATGAAACGTAATCGGTTATGCCAAGTCACCACCCAGCTAGATTTAATATTCAAGAACAGAAGCGTACGCGGTTTGGGTAGCGATCATACGATGCAGGAGAATGTTCAATGAGTTTTGCTGTCTAGCGTCCCACAAAGAGTGGTGAGTGAGGAGAAGAAAAAAGAGTGAATACTTTCGGCTAAAGGCAGCATTACGGAAGCAAAAAATCATGCATGAGCCGGTGGCAGTGAATTTTCATTCAATTTTGTTCCTTGTCGATTGGTCACATTGGCACATTGGTGTGTATCATGGGAGGCCTCGAGGACGTTCTCGGTTTCTCTCTGAGGCAATTTTTGACATTCAAGGATAAATCTTCCTGTCTTCTGACAAGTGAGGCGGCGATTAAATCATGACTCGGCAGTTTTTCGATGGCAGCGGGAACATCGCCACTCCATGCGGTTCGTGGGCATGCGGATTGCACGAAGGTGGGCACCAGCGCCCCTCAGCTATCAGCAATTGGCCGGTGCATGCATTGGTCTTAGTTGTCTGCGATGCACTATTCCAACAATTGTCTCACAGTGGTAGCCAGTTGAAGGTGTAAGGACTTGCTCTGCGTAGAGGATCCCTCCCGTGGCCGTCGGTTGCTCCAGTCGTGTAAGCGCCTCCTTCATAACGATGGGTATATTTTGGCCATTCCGAGTGCTAGATGATCGGCATTCGCAAATTGTGAGACTAGCCGTCGGAATGATGTCTCCGAGGGTTCGGGCTCATCGGCCACGGCTTTCGGTCTTGACGAAGGAAACGCTCTAGGAATTAAGAGGAATAGAAAAGCAAAACGTGCAGCCAAATGAGCAAAGCAGTTTGGACAGGCAGGGGGCGTTGGCCGGACACAACCAGCAGTCTGGCAGGTTCCAGCTTACAGCGCTTATATATGCAGTGCCCAGCCTCGTCATGATATACGCACATTTTCAGTGAGAATAACCAACTGTGATCATGGGCAGGACTCCAGCCTCTTCGCTAGATTGTAATCACGGTTCATCATCCAATTGTGGTTATGGGTTTGGGAGAAGTATGCTCCTTCACTGCTCGCTCACCGCGATATCTGATTAGCTCAACTACTGGCGAGATGTTTGATGCCATCAAACCTGGATCCGACTGTGCCGGAGCTACCCTATATTGATGTCGACCGATATTGGGCGCCTCCTTGATGTCTCGACTCATTCCTGTATCCTGCTTCACAAGACTAATATCCCAGGTGTGCAGCTTATCACAGAACTTATTGAGTGTATTCATAGGTGTGCGAAATGGGAGGCATCGAATGCAAATGTGGCATTGTCCATATCCCTGGGGTTTGTGCGCTTCGTGGGCATGGAAGGAGGGCGATATTCAGGAACAAGGCGCCAGTATTAACGGTTGATGTTCTGTCGTCGCATCTAGTAGCTTGGAAATACTGAAACAAAGTTCAGGTATTGCAGGGTTACGAAATTTCAAGTCTTTTGGCGGGATCAAGATGACCAAATACACGCATCTTAAGTATGCTGGATCCGGTCGGCGTATGATGTGCTACTAGTCACCATGTATCCGCTTCGTGTCCCACGACGGGACTTGATGATAGCATTGCCCAATACATACTGCACTGCTATTATGCTGGTGAGAATTGGGATCGATGCATTAACCCGGTCGACCTTTCGAATTCGATGAACCAACAATCTGAATTACGATGACATTGCAATGACATAGAAATCCTGAATTCCAGCTTCATTCGTTCTGCTTGCTGTAGTCTGATCCCTTTGGTTTCCCCTCCAACCTTGATAGGAGCTCTTACCACATTCTAATCCATTTGTGCGCTCATCAGCAAAACTTGTTGACATCCGTTCACACATATGTATCCAGCCAATTCAAATTGACTGAACACAGCTGGACCCATTCATCCGACCAAAGTCGGGCGCTTCATTCCGCTGCTGTTCCTTCCACTACACGCAATCACTTCGACATCCATACTGCCATTGTCGGGAACGACTACGACTTAGAAGTCATTTTAGCTCATTTCCCGGCAGATAATGGCCAGCGTCGTATCATCATCCCCATCTCGCTCTTCAACTTCTTCACCCACGGGTTCACGACCATCCACACCATCCTCTCAATCATCACCGTCCGAGTTTCTAGCTAACGACCTCTCATCTCCTTTAGCTTACGGGGGATGGACACTATTCTCCAAGATTCAGCAGCCTGTATCCCCCTCAGCCTTGTTCGACACAGAGAAAATCCCTTCATCTCTCGACAACCTTTCCGGTCTTGACATCTATGTGCACGGCTCTGAGGATCGGGGGATGCTTTTGGAGGACATAATGCAAGAAGATGCCTATGAGTGCGTTCATGTTTTTGGTTCGTGCTTATGACTATAATTTACCTCTGGTAAGGAATGGGCCTTCTGCGACGAACGTCTACCACGTTCAGCCCCAGCAACTGCTTGTATCTGGATTCGAGCCTCATCTACCTCATCATAATCCTGCGTTCCCTCCGTCACTCACATCATTAACATCCTCTCCGCCTTCCCTCACTGTCCGTCTCCCCTCCGATGAGTCCCAGCCTTCCAATGAAATCAGTGAGAAAATCTCAAATAACGCGAGCAAGCGCTCAGCCAGCTCAGTCTCCACCTCCGAATCATTGGGCATAACGACACATTCTTCAAATACAGGGTCTTCCGATGGGGCGAGTCTCAAAAGTCTCCTTGTCACTGTCCCCAATGCAACGTGTCCAAACGCACCTGTCATAACTCCTCCACAAAACAACATTTCCAAGTGAGTACCTTTCTCATACGTTGTTTATAGTTATCTCTAATGCCGCATTATGTAGCCTACCGATCCTCATCCACAACGTCCCTCACGTTGGCGCCAAGTCTCGTGTCGAAACTCAAATAAAAATGACACTCGATCTAGCGTTACCTTCCCAGCCAGCCTATACGTCCTATGAGAGAGTGGGGAGCTGGAAGTGGATCAAGCTTCCAAAGGGAACTTCTACGCGACGACGACCTCGTAAAGAGGCGAAGCCTGGTACGTAACATCTTCCCAATAGAATAGCTGGCTTATCGGAAATTCTTTTCCTCATTTCATCTCAATTGTTCATTGCGAACTTGCCCACAACAACACTTCCGGGACGAATTCGTTGCGACATTACCATGTTTGGCAATGTCCTTGTTGTTATGCCCCAACGCATTTGGCCCAACCACATTATGCTGCATGTGCGAATATCTCCCATGGTTCTCCTCACGGGTGGAATGCCACACCCCGAACCAAAACGTTGACTAACAGATGCTCGTCCTGAGGACGCACTTTCCTTGTCTGTGGCTGTTACTTGCGCGTCGGACCCTTCAATGTCCGTCCTGGCCTGTACAAATTGTCTGACGCGTGAAGCTAAACGTACCGAGCGCAAGAAAGCCGCCAGGGTGCGTCCTGTTCGCCGGGATTCTTCCGATTCAGAGGATGGCGAGGATGGCAATGGCGGTGGGAAGGATGGCGTCAGGGGGAACATTGTCGTGTTCAATTGCCCTGATCTGAACGATTTCTCAGAAGGGCGAGTGGTGTTACCTGTGAGAGTGACCTGCTATTGTAGGCATCATCGCGAGAAACTGGGATTTAGGTACGTGTTCAATTCATGGTTTATATAGTGGTCTCTGAACTTTGTTCACAAATCGGGCTATCTGAAATTAGGATTGCCTTCACAATGACCGATTGGCAGGGTCGTGTTATTGGTCGTGGAAGTACGCCACCCATTATGATTACCGACGATCATAAGAGTGTTGTGAAGGCTGCGCCTGCTTCCGCAGCTGCGGTTCCCCCGCTAGCCTCCTCTGCCAAAGAAGAGCAGGATGAAAGTTCGACAGCAAGACGGAAGAAACGAGCGAGGGATGATGGGATGGATGACGTTCGTGTCAAACGGCGAGCCAAGGAGTCGTCTCCCAGTCTCATGAGTGTCAGCAACTCTGTGACTGGATCTCCACTATTACATCAAGCTCTGGCAAGTGGAGCAGCGCACAATGGCGAGTCATGGTGTCCACCTGTGTCGATGAAAGGGCGATCGTCTCAATCCCCTTCTGCATTCACCACCGCTCCGTCGTCGCCTCAAATGATGACTTTACCATCACCGTCCGCATCCAGCGCAGGAGTTTACTTGCATTACCCTGTTACATCTCAAGTGACCCAACCTGAACAAAATCAGACGCCGACTCAGACGCAGCAGATGCCCACTCCAGCGAGCACGACGCTCGATACCGATGCCTTCATCCAGAACCCAGAGAACATTGATGGATTTGCAGCCACTCTCGCCGCAGCTGCAGCTAGTGCCGAGTCTCATCGTAGCTCGTCTACGAAGCCTTTCGCCTCGTCGTCTCTTGAAATGACCATGTCCACTTTGTTCAACACCGCCTATCCCTCTCCTCCATCCTCACTTGTTTCACTGCCACCGCAGATTCATCGCCTCATCCCGTCTAGTGGACCCACCCATGGTGGGATTGAAATTACCGTTCTTGGCTCTAATTTCCTGCCAACACATCAGTGCGTATTCGGAGATACAGTGGCGACTTCAACACAGATGTGGAGTGAGAATACTCTGGTGTGCTTGTTGCCTCCGAGTGCAGCTCCGGGACCGGTGGTTGTGAGCTTTGAGGGCATACCGTTGAACGTGGGAGGCGGTGGAGGCTCTGGCGAGGGTGGTAATCTGCCGTTATTCAACTATTTGGACAATTCTGATCGAGCATTGTGAGTTTCCGTCCTTATCGGGTCCCGTCTTAGTGATGATCATGCCACATGATTAGGATGGAGTTAGCCCTTCAAGTTGTCGGTCTTAAGATGACGGGCCGAATCGAAGAAGCCAAGAACGTCGCCATGCGCATCGTCGGCAACAGTTCGCCCACTGGAGGCGATGACGTGCTTTCTACAGGAGCGTTATCCCCTGGCCACAGTCTCACAACTAGTGCCAGCACCGTTGCACGTTCCGTTCACCACTTGCACTCGTCGGTCACGGAGCACAGCGCCCTCCTTGCGCATTCATCCAGCCGGGATTTCCAATCCGTAATCATCGAGTTTCTTGGTTTATTGGATATCCAAGTGCCTGCTGCGTCAGCTGTTAGCGCCCGAGAGGCTATTTCACATTCTAGTCCTTCGGGCCAGACCATGCTCCATCTTAGTGCACTGCTTGGTTTTCACCGTCTCCTTAAGCATCTCATTCAGCGAGGTATCGATGTTGACGCTCGAGATGCTAACGGTTATACGGCTTTGCATTTCGCCGCCCTGTCTGGTCGACTGGCATGCGCTAGGTTCCTGGTGGAAGGTGGCGCCGATGTAGAAATTGTCGAGGCTCGCGGCCGGACTGCGCGCGAAATTGCACGGTGGAGGGATCAGATTGATGTTGAACTTCTCTTGCAAGACGCTGAGCAGCGTGCGATGGTTGCCCAAGCTGCTGCACTCGCTGACCAGGGTGCGGAAGGAGGCGAGAGTGAACTTGAAGACGCAGAGGCACATACCGAGGAAGACTTTGCTGATGAGGAATATGTTGACTCTGAAGATGCTTCATGGGACGGAAATGAAGAGCTTACTTCACCCACAACCACTATTAAGCCCTTCCGTCGGGATACTGGTGATGTCGAGGGACTCGATTTATCTGATGTCCCTTCTTTGAACGACAACCGCCCTTTGCATCTATTCTCGGCGGATATGAAGCAGTCCTTTGACGTCCCACCAACTACGTCATATCCCGACGAGAAGAAACATCCTCTCCCCTCTGAAAAGTCCCCTCAATCTCTTTTCCACCGCACACTCTCCCACCTTCATCCCCCACCACTTCCCACCCTTCCCAACATGCCTGGTTTACCCATGCCACAATGGGCTGTCCTTCCGAATCAGCTCCAGTTCCCACACCTCGACCTCGGCCTACATATGCCCGAAATACCCATGGTGTTCCCCGTTCATATCCCGACCCCTTCATGGCCCGCGGCATTCCAATGGCAAGGCTCTGGAGGCGAGAAGTTAGCGGAACGAAACCAACAGCAGCAGCAGCAGCAGCAAGGTCAGCAGAACTCTTGGGGGGGATACGATTTCGCGTCGCCATGGTTTGGGCTGCATCCTAATCGATGGCCGACATTTTCCACACATGCACCTGCAGCTGCCGAGAAGTCAAATGAGCACCTACCGAAATATACTCCGAAGCCAGACCATCCTACCGTCGGCGCTCCACCCACGCCTGATGATCCGTCTAGCCCTAGTTCAACGACCGTAACGGAAGGCGAGAGTGCCGGTACCGCCAGTGGTACATCGACGCCACGACCCTCCAATGCAATCAGGGGTAAGCTAGCTAGAAGATTAGGCTATGGGGCACCTCGTACCACGGAGCGTGGAAGTCGGACTCATAATAAACAGACAGAGAAATCAAAGCGTAAGCTTTACACCCCCTGAGTGTTTTCTCAACCGTTCACTTACATCGTTTCACAGTGGACACCATGTTGGTCCTCTTCTGGATACCTATCCTCTTGAGTAAGTTGGGCTTCTTCTGGCCATTTTTCAGAGGGTCTCATTCTATTCTTTAGTCGTGATTGCCTACGGGTTATACCAAGGCGTCCCCGCTTTAATGGCTTCGGTCGAAGACTTGGCAAAAGTTATGATGCACAAGCGCCGAATAATGGCTTAATTCGTTTGTGTTCTGTATCGCCTTGGTCTCTTGTCACAGACTTTAAGATTCTATGCCTGCCTGTGTCTTATCCCGCTTGTACAACCTAAGGATGACTTCTTAGCCCAATATTTCAAGTTCCAAAGTTCCACGTAAGATGCCACTTCGTCCACCCTTCTTTCGCCAAGAAACGACGTCGTTTCAGTTCTGATCCCTAGCTGTTCTTTATGTTGTGATGCTGTCGTTCACTGTTTTTGCGTTGCTAGTCAATTCGTACGTGTAGGCATCGTGGGCTTGTAGATATAGATCTAGATTGTCACTGCGTAAAACGCGAAGCTGAATCTGACGAGATGCTTTGTATATGCATGGCTTTCGTATTTTTTTCGCAGCGTTCACTCCTTAAATTTTGTTGGGAACATGTCTTCCCTTCCACGTTTCTAGGCATTTCACCTTTGCATTAATCCTTTACATACATCATATATTTGTTCCGTCCACTTCAACCTAGTTATCTTCTTCAGTCTGCCACTTTATCCCTGCAACTGCAAGTCGTTTTCTTTTTAATTTCCCTTCACATGGTTGATCTACAGTATATATATATCATCCTTCTTCACACGACTCACGCTAATATAATTCCATGCTCGTACTCGATGACGTTTTCCTGAGCGTAGAAATTAAAGAGTAATTTTCGAAGGGAAGCCAGAGTGGTGTTACGTTACGGTTAAGCCGTAACTCCGAACGGACATAACGCACGTCCCACTAAATCCTCTTCATGTACGACTCAGTATTCTCGCCTGATTCTCCTGTCTCAACTCGCGTAGCGTAATCTTGAGAGCAAACGAAGACGTCCGAAAGCGCGTGATCCTGCGAGCTGCTCATAGTCGTTGACTTCCTCAAACGCCTTTCCCCGTCGACGAATCAATACAACGCATAGTTAGTCGAGTCGTGGTGTCTGACGCAAAGCGTTGCGATTGGGGCAATCACTCTAGTGAAGAAGGGATTTGGGCTAGAAGGCGATAGTGCAAAATGAAATCTCATATTCAAGTGACTGTGTGTATATTCCAAGGGATGGAAGTTGCTATATAAGTAAGATCGAGCGGGCAAGAAGTGCAGTAGAAGGATTCTGGCGATCGATCCCATATATGTGATTGACGAAGGATTTCGACATGAACAAGCACTTCTTGGTAGCGATCGCACGCTTTTTTCAGAGCCCGTTTTAGTTGGATGTGAAGCATGAGAGACGCTACGGAAAGTGAGCGAATGGCGATTTGGATGACTATGTGTATATATATCACACATCCGATGAACGCATCATGCTCAGCGCGATGCCAAGCCCTCCAGTAGCCTTTTCATGTCGAACTTGCTACATTCCCAAATCGGCAGGATGCTCCTTCGCTGGCTCATGGGCTCGGAATCAAGAGTAGTGTTGTAGTGTTGTCTCATGAACAGAGTTGACTGCGAGAACACCGTCCCATTGTCCAAGTGTGTAGATAGGCAGTTTGCGGATGTGCCGCATAAGGCAGCGCTGATATCATCACGGACAACATGTGCGGTGCAAGAACCGATCCTTGATCCATGAGTTTGGATGTCAACGCCTTCCTAGCATGAATGCCCCAGAAACAAAATTGCTTGAACACCTGCGTCCTTGCACAAGCCTACGCGATTAAGTCACTGAGAGCATTGGCAATGGAGTCTGCTAGTTCTCAATAGCTCCCCTCACGTCAGGGTGTGGGCGGGGCTCATGTCTTGGGCTCTGCGGAAACGGGTTTTCAACGAAGGCTTTCTGTCTTGGACGTCAGTCGAGTAAGGGACCAAGGCTGCGACTCTCGGCTACTCATCCCTAATCGCCTGCTGCCCCTGACGTGCAAAATCGTCGGGCCTCCTTCCGGGTGACTTCGTGGTCCGTTTCTCCAACCGGATTATGGCCCAAGACACCAATCTTCTCGATCCGCTCCTGCAGGAGGCGGAAGCGAGGCCTTACAGCCAACCATCCGCCGTTGCTTTGACAGGCTCAGCTCAAGGCTCCCCAGATACAAATGAGCTGAGCCTCGACTTCGCTTCGGTGCCTTACAGTGTCCTGGTATGCCTTGTGCGATGCGTTCTATTGGGACTGCGGGACGTCGTTTATTAGCTAGATGTACCGCAGAGTTGGACGCGTCGTATGTTAATGAGAGACTGCACAAGTTCAGTGGTGGCCCAGCCAGCTGCTTGGCATGCACGCTTTGAGAAGTGCCGACAAAGCAGGGTGCGGGTGCTTGAGCGGATCAATTATGTTCGACGTCTCAGCAACACCCAGCTTGTCCTGTACTGACCTCAAAAGCTCCGTAAAGCTCTCGGTAAGCAGGAGAGACGAGTTTGAAGAGCTAGGGATTCATAAAAATTTCGCTGAAACCCAATAGAAAGCGGCGGCGCACCGTTTCCGGTGCGGAATCCTGGCAGCGCGTTCGTGGATGTCTTGGGCTTGATAGTATCCAGCTCACCTTCTGAGACGACGACCTGCCAGCTCGTTGCCTCCGAGTCTGTAACCTTCTTTGCTTTCAAGTTTGAGTTCTTCGTCCAGCCTTTGTCCACGGTAACTGGAGACGAGCCGAATGCCTCGCCATCGGCGCCACGACCACTTTTAAGATTTGGAATGCCAACCCATGGGATCGGTGTCAGTTGGGAGGTGACTCTTTGTGACATCTCATGCTTGACCCCGCCGCCATTCCGTCTTCTAGTCGAATCGTTGTGGGCGTTGGTATTCTTGTTAGCAGCTATGATGCCATGCACAGCGACTCGACCCAAAGAGAGCGATTCCGCACAGCCGTCGACTTGAGCAACCCGATATGCAGCTCAACGCGAAGGGGCTTCCAGTGATCAATGCGCAGGTAGAGGGCGGGGACGACTATCACGGATTCGAGCGGCGGGTAGGCCCAGAATTCAAGGCCAGCGTGGAAGCAGGATGCAGACACCTTCAATCCCAAATCAAGGTGCCCAGATCGTGGACCCGGATGGCAGTATCTTAGTACGCTGATTCAGAACGCCGTCTTAGGTGATGAAATCATGAAAGTATAGGACAGCTGCGCAGCCGTAAACTGGGAACTCTCCGCCGCCTCATTGCTTCGATCTGCAAACTTCGCACTTCAGTTGTCAATTGTCTCCATGAATCGCCTTTCCAATATGGGCAAGCTGTTGCTTCTGCATGTGCAGTGCGCACAGATGCACAGTCCCTGTCGGGAGAGTGCAGGGGATGGAACAATTTTCATATGTAAAGGGCATACACATGTGGACAGCGACAGCAGCGGGAGACCAGGATGTGAAGTAGATACAAGATGCAAAGTGTACGATGAATGGGTTGGCTGAGGCGTGTACAAATATTGTTGAACCACGAAAGGGGAACAAGTTGACGATGAAGAGAAAAAAGCGAAATTTGCACTGGTCTCCGAACCAAAGCGAAAAGCTCTTCATGGAAAACACACGCGACTTGGTGTGATACATGTCGCGTGCTTAGGGGTTGAACCGGAGATGGGATGGGTATTGGGAGATGGCGGCTAGGCGTTATCTGAAGCAAAATAGAACAGAAAGCAATGAAAACCTCGGGGAACCTGGGCGGTCATCTCCGGAATATCTTCCCTGCCGATGGCAATAATAATATAGCAAGAGAAATGAAAAGCTTCTGGCTCAAGGACAAGCAGTGCATATCAGAATCAAGCTCAACAAATCTCGAATGAAGGAAACTCACATTTGTCGATTCCAAGAACCGAAAACTAGTTTCTTTCCACACCAAGAGCAGGCCATCACATCAAGAATTATCCCAAATAGCGGTCCTCGTATCGACCTCTCCACTTAATAACCATTCTCCATTGGGTGAAACGTCCTCCACGCCCTGCTTACTTCTCCAAACCCAATGGTCCGCTATGAAGCTCATCTCATCTTTTCGAATATAAACGGTTTTCAGAGAGGGGCATGTGGCACACAGCTCATCAAGGGCAATAGAGGGATCGTGCGCGTCAAAGTAAGTGTCTGCGGTAACACTGAGTGTGTTCAGAGAGGTAAGGTGCCGAAGGTCACGGAGCCACTAGAATGGCAAGTCCGTTTCGGCCAGCCGCGGAATGACGGGTTTGGTATGAAGGGCATCAACGAAGAAACGAGTTCGTCCAAGATTATCGTTCAGTCACACGACTCTATTTGCGCCAAACAAGTGCACGCTTACTCACATCAGAGGCATAGGACACAACGAGGCTCAGGGCCCTTAGATCCTTCAGTTCTTTCACTACGCATTGCAGCCCCGCACGACCCGCAAGCCGCCTCTCGATCACGAGTTGCCTAACCGTTGCACACCCCGGGCATCCCGGTGAACTTCGGAGAGCTGTAATGACGCGCTCAAGCTGGTCAGACTCAATGTAGTCTGGCCGCGCAGGGACGATGAGTCGTTGGATAGGGCGATTTTTCACGAGACGGATAGCAACGCTAGGACCGCAGGCTAGGGTTTCCAAATTGGGCAGGACAGTGTAGAGACGACGGCGGTAGTGCTCGTCGTCTTCGTGCATCTAGAAAATTTATACATGTCAGCGCAAAAGGTTGGGAGGGTTATAATCCGCAAATTTACCTCATAGTAAGAATAAGGGTTGATACAAAGGTCTTTGACGTTCGGCTGGTTTGAGAGGAATGCAAGGGCGTCTATGCCTATGATGAGATTGTCATGACGAAATGATTGGAGAGTGAAAGGAGCGTTGACGGGGAGGGCATTGGATGGAAGGATGGAGGCATCGAGGTGTATCAGCCTGGGAACGTTCCTGAACGCAGCTGCGGTGAGCGGTAAGCATATCAAGAATAATGTGAATTTAATAAGTTATTGTCGCAACCAATGAAGTATAAACCTACCCTTGATGAGTGTGTAGAGTGCCGGCAACGGACGATCGGGCCATCCGTACTCGCCCACATCCCTAAATGTGATTTGTCGGACTAGAAGTGCTAGCCTCGGATTTCGCACAAGCCATCGGCAGCGTGAGACAAGCTCGCGAACACCCTTTGCGGTGACCACCCGGTGGAGGAACATCTCCGCATCGGTTTGAGTTACTCGCGACGCGACAGCCAAGTTTCGTAGGTCCTTCGGGTCGTCGACGAGAGCGATGATGGGCCGAAAAAGCTCATAGGGAATGCGAAATGGTTCGGTGGGCTCAATGCGGGTTGTAGTCGGTGAGGGCATCAGTGATGCCGAGGAGACTCGTGGGATTGGCCCCCCACTGATGACCAGCGTGCCGGATGTGATAGACCTTATCTTTGTGTCTGTTATCGTGGTCATTATTAGCAGAGATTTTCAGGGTCGTGCGCTGTCTGGAAGATGGATGGGCGGCAAGCAAGTGCGAGGGAGATGAGCGGCGAGCACGATGCCTGCCAGCCTGGAGGAGTCATTCAATCCAACTGAATGGAAGTAATATAGTGGTTATCACGGCGATTAGAAATTTTATCATGTGACTACATCGCACGTGAGGCTGCATCGACGGACTGGCCGTGGGAATGAATTTAGGAATCACTCCGTCAACTTCATCGCTCGCCGGATCTGACAGCCAGCATCCATCCCAAAAACGCGGTTCACTAGTATTGGCAGTATTGGCAGTGGATGCATCTGGGATTTCTGCTGTGTAGCCGGAGACACATTTCTCCGCTCGCGAGTTCATTGTTACTTCGGCGCACCGTCAAGTCACATTCCCGGACTTCCGAAAACACGATTCACGACGAAATCTTGGAAGGGGAGGGTTCCCAGGAAAGAGGGAGTAGCTCTGGTTCCAATTGGAGCCCTGGATTCCATCTCACAAGTCCCCGCCAGGTCCGTCGGGGACTACCGCATTCGTTGTTTCTTTCGTTCTAATTTTGGGACAGCTCGTTCAATACCTAGACTCATTTGTCGTTGGTCAAGAAAGAGCCAAAAAGGTCCTGTCTGTAGCCGTGTTCAACCATTATAATCGAGGTACACGAACCATTTTGTGTGTATCAACGGCTCTCCGCCATGACTGAAATCATACCCACTAGTACGAGCAAGGTTACTGACCCAAATACACGCCGAAGAATCCGTCGCACCCGCATCTTCATCCTGGGAACCAAGAAACGAGGGATTGGATCACATCGATGGTTTGTTGCGCGATTGTTCGTTCCGAAAGAATTCCACCCAAGGCCAAGTATCCATCCATAGTTCCGCCACCCCCTGGACTCCGCCCACACCCTGCTCGCCGGCCACAGCACCTATCTGAGAGCCATTTTGGAAGAGGACACACCCCTTTATCACACTTTGTGCCACTGTTTGAGAAGAGCAACGTTCTCTTAATGTATGTTCAATGCGATCCGTTGAAGCGCGGCCCCAGGAAGCTTATTCATGCCAACCAGGGGTCCGACAGGTTCAGGGAAGACGCTTCTTGCCCGAACACTGGCCAAGGTCCTCGATGTTCCATTCGCCATGAGCGATGCAACGACGTTAACTCAGGTTGGGTCAACATGCCTACTCCATGTCGGAGTCCACGCGCTCACGATACACTGTAATCATCTCACAGGCCGGATGTTGGTCCACTGCCATTATGAGACATTTTGTACGACTAAATTAGGTCTTTGCTAGATGTTGGGGATGATGTTGAGATGGTCATTCACAGATTGGTAAGCTTTCTTCTCGCAGTCTCTCGCCGAACAACCCGTAACCTTGGAATTCGTATGTATCCAGTTGCAGGCGGCCAACTGGGACGTCCCAAGAGCGAGGTGTGTCCTCGGACTGCCGGCTTTTGTTCTTTCCATTAATCATTCCTAGTATCGGTATTGTGGTCCTCGATGAAGCGGATAAACTTGCCCGGCGCTCTTCTTCCTCCGGAGATTCTTCGCGTGATGTGTCAGGGGAAGGGGTGCAGCAAGGGCTGCTAAGGATGTTGGAGGGCAGTGTGGTGAGTGTCAATGCAAGGAGTATTGAAGGTGCAGGAGGAGGCGATATTGTTGGGCCTGGGCCGGGGAGGACAGGAAAAGGAAAGAATGGAGGGGCCAGCGCTGGCCGTGAGTTCCGAATCCAAATTCCATTACGTTAAGGCCCCGTGCGTCAAATGCTGATACCCTTTTTTCCCCACCTTGTAGCGAGGAGCGAGACATATCAGGTAGACACAACAGACATCCTGTTCATTCTGTCTGGTGCTTTCGTAGGACTAGACAAAATCGTTGCTCAGCGGATGGCAAAAGGAGTATGTATTACTCCTGTTTATTCAATTTCTGCCCCTCTAATGTTGCGCTGGCGGACCCGTTAGTCAATTGGTTTCGGAGCCTCGCTGTCGAGCGATGCTTTTGTGAAGGGAGGGAAGCCCATGGGCCCATCGTTGATACCGTTTTTCACGAAGAACTCAGAGTCAGGAGACATCAACCCATATGAACTGGTTGAGCCTGTCGGTATGTACTCTATTTTTCCCGAGACCATATTTGGATCCACGCATTTGCTGAACGGGTAGACTTAATCAAATATGGATTCATTCCTGAGTACGTTTCCAATTTCTGAACCTCGGCGCGCACCCTAATGCTCCTTTCCACAGGTTCACTTCTCGAATCCCTACTATGACCTCTCTTAGCCCTCTTACAACATCCGATCTCATGCGTGTTCTGACCGACGTCCGTGGGGCCCTGGCCAAACAATACGAGGCATTGTTTGGTTATAGTGGCGTGGATATCCGATTTACGACCCCTGCACTGAGGGAGATATGCAATATTGCAGTCAAAAGGGGTATGGGCGCCAGGGGGCTGCGGGGAATTATGGAGGGACTCTTACTGGAGTCAATGTATGATGTTCCGTGAGTGCATCTTATCACTATTTGCATTGCACGGCATGCTGATAGGGTTCGTTTGTAACCATTTAGGGGCTCGGTAAGTCCGTAAGCATCCAGCCTTTCATCAATCACTTAGCGTCCTTCTAGTCTGTTCGTTACGTTCTAGTAGACCTAGCAACCGTGAAGGGTGAGCGACCCGCATCCTACTGGTCGCGTGGGGAAGGAGGGGCTTTCTATTCCGCACTTGCTTCGGAAGAAGAATGGGATGCCAGACAGCGGGGTGCTTCTTTGGATGCTTCGCAAAACAACGCCGAACCAGACATTGATCCAGAGGTTTTGAAAGATGTGCAAGCCAGAGAGGCTGAGAAGAACTCACGCAAAGTACGATCAGGGAGCGGGAGCTTTCCATAATGATTTTCGACCTTTTTGTCTGAGCCTCGTTATTCATGAGTTCATATTTGAACCAACTGGATATTTGCATCCTGTACACTACAGCACGTTATTACCAAGTCTTCAATGTTACTAGCTCTTAGAATCGAGTGAGTATCCTAACGCACGGCTTTTGGGATGTATTAAATGTAGAATTAGTCACTAAAATTTATATACCAAACAATGTATGATCCATCAGCCAGTGATGCGCAAATACGACTTCTACATGGGCGACAGCTCGGGTTGTGTATTCAACTCAAACTCTTCGCTTTCGCTTTGCTTGTGTGTGTGAGACGAGGTGTGATTTTGTGCAACGATGGGCGCTCCGAGTTGCGGTTGCGCAAAGTGGGCCCTTAGCTTAGCGGTAGCTTGACGCTGGATCTGCGAGAGGAAAATAATAGGAACGGCATTCTATACTTGCACAAAGTTGTCATACCTCGGTAGTAACCGCGGTGGTAACTGCATAAAGCGGCCCGACGAGGTTTAGCTTGATGATTATCCACCTAAATAATAACCTTCAGTGATGCTCACGAGCAGAATGAGGAACGACCTACACAGAACCGAGGGCCGAAAGCAAAACTGCGAAATACACTGGGTTGAACAGCACCGCCATTGCCTCATTCCACCCAAGAACAACCAAAAGGATGTAGATCCATATGGGGACTTGCGCCACACTACTGACAACGGATCTCTTCGCCTCAACATAGTAAGCGTCTGCATCTCGTTTGAACTTGGTGGTAATATCTAGCTGCTTCGACTCGGTGAAGACGACTAGGGTGGAAGGGAAATCGAAGACGGGTTCGCCGTTCATAGAAAGGCTGGCTTCGTCGGCGTCTGGCGGAAGGGAGAACTCCAGTGACGGATCTTGAGGTTGTATCCGGGAGTAGAGGGGAACGAGTTCCAAGGTCTCCATAGGGAAGATTAGTTGATAACCGGATATAAACAAAACAAATGCTTACTTGATCCCGGGCTTTTCGGAAGGCGGCGTTGATGTCGTCTTCAGGTTTCCAAACTCGAGGTACCCCATTCTCATCATAACGGAATTTCTCTTCGAATGATGACCTTAATTTCCCCAGGATACTTGCATCGGTGGTTTGTTCATCAACCTTCGACCGTAACCCCGACCAACCTCGCCGCCGTAAGATATTGAGAGAACTAGTGTTCTCCTCCTCTGTGCAGTTGAAGCCTGGGAAGGGAATGTTCATATGAGTCCAACACATTGCTGAGCAGCACCTTACTTTGAGCCTTTTTGTGATACACATTGGAAGCCTTGTCTAAGGCGTCACGGAGTACCAGGAGCACGCTGTCCCACATCGTTGGCGAAGGCCTATTCAAAGCCAGTTCGATAGGTTCCGATATCTGGTTGCGTAAATTGCGCTGCAACAATATACCAGATGAGACCATCCGTCTGACCCGTTCGAGTACCACTTACCTCTATCTGATTGACCATCTTTTTGGTTTCATCCGCTCGGCATTGATCAGCTATATGGGTGATTTCCTCCACCAGAGAGGCGAGCTCCTCCTCGAATGACCAGTCCGTGTCCGCAAGCAATGCCTCTGCGCAAGAAAGTCAATAATGCACAAAATCACAGCGTTGATTGATTTACCCTTCGCGCCATCCGTAAAAGCCCCTTCCCAAGTCGCCCGAGCCCCCTTGACTACGGAAGCGAAGTCATACGAATCACCCTTTAGACCATCTAAAACAGCCTTCTTAAACGATACAACGGCGTGTTTGTGTAGATTCTTGATTTGCCCAAAGAACAGCGGGCTCAGATTTGCATGTATCTGCGCCACGAGGTCTGCACGCTTGCGCTTATACACACCAGCGTGATATCGGGAGGCATCACGGTCGAAACGAGCTGATTGGAGTATGAAGTCAACACCGGAGTTGGTCTGTCTCGTTCAGGGGCTTACCCAGTGCTCCGTCCTTCCATGAACCCATCGATTTTCCCAACTCTTCCTGAACCTTGCCGCTCTCGATGGGTCTACGTACGGATTTCGACTGGATATTGAACTGTTCGAGAGCGACCGCCGCGATTTCATCGCAACGGAATTGGGCAAGGAGTTCTTGTTGGGTAGGCAGATCCAAATCCTTGTTTGATTGAACTTGTTCCTAGAAGAGCGAGTCAACACGGGATGGTGCACACACATGTTTTAACTTAAACACACCCATATCCCCTCCATGTAACGAGCAACGCCATCAGCAGGAATGCGTTTATGATATGCCGGCTTGAAGATAAAGTCCTCCCGATTTCTGTCGGTAAACCTCTTTCTAAGTTCAACTACTTCTCTCTCAAATTTTTCAGGCATAAGGAGCTTGTGAGGAAGGCCAGTAAAAGAGAGGTCAAAATAGTCGGTAAGACGACGTGATGATAACTCCGCTGGCTTAGAGAGCGAATCCCAAATCTTGTTCAGGTCTGCAGTGAGGGTTTGAGCAAGATTGGCGAGTGGAGTGGAGCCAACGTGGTCGCGGATGACGAAAAGGAGGAGAGTTTTTTGAGTTGCTCTGCAGATGCCGTGAGTGATACGGAGGTCAAAGTGCAGTGCGACCAGGACTTACGCATCAAGCGTATTCCTGCTGCCGAATATACTAAGGTTCACCTCAAAAACAGTCTTTAATAGACCCATATTCGCGCCTTGATAAAGGCCGACTTGGTGCTCCCAGATGTTGACAATTAACACCTCCGAGCTCGCTAAGGAGAACAGTGCTGACTTCCTCTCAAAGTCTTGATCCTCGCCCCTCTCTCGACCATCGGTGCCTTCGACATCCATGACCATAACACTCATCCCCTTCCCACGACAGGCCCAAATGCCTTTAGTTGTTTGTCGGCGCTCAGATTCGTTCATGACCTCGAATGTGGTTCCAAATAGCCGATTCAAGAGTGTGCTCTTTCCTGTGGATTGCGAACCGAAAACAGCTACGATATTGTAGTTGAATCCAGCGTCAGCGAGGTCCCAATCACTGAGGAATTTGCTCATGTGGGGTGTAAATTCCTTTTCCTCATTGATCACTTGGACAGGAAGAGTCTGCATAATGGAGAGAACGATGACAGAGGATTTGGGGTGAGTAACAACGCATGAGATGAATAGTTATCCGTACTGCAGAATCAACAATATTATCCCGAGTGCCTGGTGGAGTCCTCACGCCCCAGCGTGAGCCGCGCACTGCGGACTCCGTTCCATTGGGGATGTTAGACAACACGTCGGAGTTGGCCCGAGGAGGGCTACCCAAAGAACGTCTATTTGGCTTCATTACGGGAATGGTTCTCCGGGCGGCCCAGAGTACCTAGGTGAACAATTCCGAACCAGTGGGTCAGTCTTCAGGATAATGGGAGTGTGTGTGGTCGTAAGTGGTGGAAAGGCAACATCCGTGAATTGTCCCCATGCTGAATGCATGTTTGGGTTCTCACGGTCTAGCTTTTGCATATGCTACACTAAACCCTGCACATGTGGGTTAGCCGTCACTGTTGCATAGGAGTGGCTATAAGCTCTGCTTTCTTGTCGGGGCGTGCCAATGGAAATCACTCCACGAACTCATAAAACCGGCCAGAACTCTCTCCTCAAAATTATGCATGGAGCAAAAAGCAGTCATTATTGTCCAATGGGTACGAAAGAAACAGGAACCAGACTACAATCGAAGTTGATATTGTCCAAATCGAAATGTAAAACGCAAAATGAGACCATCCTCGCCATCTCCGTCCACCTTAATTCGAATCGAAAAACCAATACTTGGCAGCGTAGTCAATGCTGATAACGGGCGAACCATCGATGCATGACGCAGGAGGTTGACCACGGATGGTGTCGGTGCGGTACACGAATTTTGCGAGGTCGCCCTTAATTTCAGACAGTTCGAGCCAGTCAACGTTGGCCTTTCCTTGAGGAGAAGGGATGTTCTGTTGGAACAAGGTCCGGATCTTGGTGAACTCGATACAGAATCAAAAGCTGATTGTACATACACCAAGCTTTTTCAACGTTGTGAAACGATTCGTTCCGGCAAGATCGAAGCGTGGCGCGATGCCTGGCGAGACAGGGTTGAAGTCGAAGTAATGATGGACGACAGGGTTAATTGTCTGCCCTCCGAAGAATTGGTGCCCGAGCTCGGATCCCGTTGGGTGATCAACAGCAAAGTTCTGGATATTGCGGAAGGCTTTGGTGCCAGCTATACATGAAATGTCGAAGAGCTCGGCTACGGCACCCGTTGAAACGTAGACGTTGTTTATGCAAGTGTAGTTCTGGTTTATTTTCGTTCGTGTCAGAGGACTGACTTTTACAAAGTCTTGAGACGTACCTGAACACCCGCGCCAATTGTAACAATTTTGGGCACCGCTGACGATCTGATGGTGACACTATTCTGCCCAGCCGGCAAGTCATTTAGGCGGACATGAGTCAAATCACATCCTTGCGTTCGGGCGCGACCAGAGAGCTCCGTAGGGCTTGCCCCGACGAGGGTGAAAGGGGCCAAGGCAGCCAAAGAGAGAAGCAAGTAGCTGAACATGACTGTTGAGATGTGAGAAGGCTTGTGAGTTGCCAGTCCTGAGGTTTTGGAAAACCCACCTTTATACATCTTTCACTACATCTGGATCGCCACTGCAGCCGCTGTGTGGGCTCGTCATGACGACGGGCCCGGTAATCTGCGGGGGTTCCTGGCCGCAGGGATCACGGCTTTCCCACGATCCTGGGACTTGTCTTGGGTCGCAGGTGCTACCTCGAGCAATGCATCTCGTCCGCGAGGAGTACGGCAATGGATGGTCATGTGTGCTAACAGCGTGAGCGGTTGTGTGCATGAATTTCCATTCTAGTCGATGATAATGCAAACTCACTGTCTGAGCGCTCATTGCCCGCCGCCATTATTCAGTGCGACCGAACCCGAAGTTTGAAAAGTGTGTGTGTGTGCCGCCATGTTGCATTTGAGACGAGCACAGGCCGCTCAGGATAGCGTGAAACAGACGGTCAAGAACAGACGCAATTGCATACAGGGGTTGCACAGCTGGGTGACTTCACCTTGCTCAATCGACAGGTCATGGCGGGCCCGACGGTTTGACTGTGCCTCATACGATCTCAGCGTGACCATCCATGCAGCTTGCAAACGGCATGTGGACATGCTTGTCACCGCCATGCCAGCAACACAGCATATCGCACCACAGCCTCCATGGTGAATTAGGAAACTTATGCTGGGCCCATGGCACTATGAGGAACACGATTTTTGGCGGATTATCATGAGTGGAACCGCCCGCCATCGTTGGTACACTTGCGAATATGCACGTTCTCCCAAGAGGGTCAATGGAACCTTGTAAGAACCCTTACAGCCCCAGAAACAAAAGTCAAGTGATAAATCAAGTATATAGTGTGGGCTATGCTCCTGGCAAGGTCAGAGGACAAGTCACATATGAATCGCCGAGCTGAAACGACTTTCGTGATCACGACCGAAATAGGCAAGCGTCCAGCTCGGAACCATTTCACGAAAGCTTCAACAGTCCAATTCATTCCTTAACATGTTCAGGGCCTGATTAGGGCGACCGCAGGGCGTCGTTTTCAACCTGGCTGAGTGATGAACTCGAGAGCTCAAACCCAGAGACGCGCGTCAAAGGATCATGTGGGTCAATTCCTATTCTTCTTCTTCTCGTCTGATGTTATCGAGACCCTAGCCAGTGGCAGGCGCAGTCCGAAGCGTCAATGGTCGGAAGGTTGTGCAGCCAGCGAGCCGGCCGACGTCCAGAGGATCGTCTTCTCTTGCTCAGAGCTCATCGTTCGCTTCGCTGAAAAGGCCAATCGACAAACCACCTTGCACCCTACGCCGTAGTAAATCCGATTCTGATACCCAAACGCTCCTTCAAACTTCCCTTCTTTCTTTAAGTCAGCACGCTTCTCAACCTATTTTTACCCATGATGTCCCACCCTGGTCCCAGAAATGCAGCGAAACGCAATCCGAATTTGAATTAATCCATACCGTCAGCCAGATCCTCGCCCAAAAGAAAGGGTTGGAGTCTGATCTCTCAGCGTTATCTTCGACGATCTCTCGCGAGCGAGAGATCGTGTTGCGTCTTTGGAACATCAATCCCTCGCTTCCTATAGACTCTCTCATACGTCTCCTGCTGCTTTCTCAAGAGAAAGCCGAGCGGAGTGCACGGTTGAACGCAATAGAGCAGGCTCAAATTGATCTTCGGCGGAGACTAACACTCATTGAGGACCGAGAATCATACCTTGATTCCCATGAGCGAATATTGCCCTCGACCCCGGAAGCTTGCAGAAACGCGTTCATGACGCGCCGAGCTGGGCTGCGACGAGAGCGCACCCAGTTAGAAGCCGAGCTCAAGCTGCGCGAACGACAGGAACTGGATCTTCGGGGCGACATCCAGAATCTTGACGATGAAGAGGCTAGTTACTGGCTCAGGCTTGAACGGATGTTCTCGAATTCGAATCCGAGTTACTCGCAGGCACGACGCCCAACCCTGAAAGATCCAATCACGTTGCGATCTGAGTCGGCACTACGTGTATCTACATTTTTCGACAACCTCACGGAGCTCGATATTGCAGGAGTAGAGGAAACAGAGCCGCGCGCCAGTCAATTGGACATAATCCCGGAAATCCCAGATTCTCCACGAACTTCGATATCATTTGTTGATACCCCTGAGTTTTCCATATCCGTAGATCAGGCTCCCGCCGATGGACCAACAACATCTCTGATTGCAGATCTGCAATGGCGCCAAAGCTCATCAAGTAATGCGAACTCGAGTTCGGGTGTGGATTCGAGCATAGGCAGTCCGCAAACGCCTCGCACGGCTGTGCATGAGGCAACAGGCGATGAGTCCAGTATCATTATTGTCAGCGGAATGGGTGTGCAGCCTGAAGGAAATAGTTACGATACAATGTGGAAATTCCCGTCCAACCGCGATTCGACTGCTTCCGCGCGAACTAGAGATCTCAACATCAGACCATCCTCCGACGACTTTCGCAAAACTATACACTTCCCTTCATTCAGTATACCACCCCTCATTACACCGAAAGATACCTTTGAAACCGATATCAATCTCTTGCGTTCATCTGGTTATTCAATTATACCCTCACCTTTATCCGCATCCGAACTGAATCCCGAAGGGGCCGATCAAAGCTCACAAGTTCGATCCACTACCTTGGACCCTGTCACATCCCGGACCCAACCTATTGCGCGTCGCAAGCCGCTACAACACAAATTGCGTCCAACTTCGGAGATCCCAACAGAACAACGAGCAACACCAAATTGGGGGATCCTAAAGAACCTTCTAGGAGGGCCCCGGCGATTACGGAGGCCAAAAGGTGGGAATGCTGGTGCTCAGGAGACCAATAGCAGTGGTGTTTTGGATGACGAGTAGTTGCTTTTCGGTTTGCAAATCATTTCTTGTTCTTAAATTTTTGCGACACGAATCCCTAGATTGCTTCGTATCACTTTAATGCATTTTTTCTTATTTCACGAATGGCCAGCGGCAGGATCTAGCTGCGGTCACAGTTGAACGGAACAACAGGCGACCTGTGGCACTGCCGGGGACCAAGATTGGTCAAATGGGAATTGTTGACGTCTATTTGGTTGCATTTTGGTTGTTTCGTGCTGTAGCCTCGTTGCACCTCCATTCCGCATTCAGCATAGCTGCTGCTACCTCCTTGAGTTATAAACCCCTACCCTCACGGATACCTCGTGTCCCTCCCTTTGACTTTGCGCCACCTTTTCCTCTGTCAAAAATCAACCCAACGATAGTTAACTGTTTACTTGCGGTGTCATGGACGACCGTTTCAGTCCTACGGAGGGAAATGAAGTTTTTGCCCCCATTCTGATGCGCTCCCAGACACCCCGTGCGTATATTCATCAATAGTTCACCAGGGTTATCGCAAGCGTGCTAATTATGGCTTGCATCTTTCTCTAGCTCCGGACGAGAAAGGTATGAACGAGCGGCGATCGGTTTCACGGAATATCCTTACGAACATATATCCGTTTTTCCTTTCCTTAAACCATCATAGTGAGCCAGTACTTGAGGACTATGGCGGGAACCAGTCGCGTCTCGAAGCCGGTGTCCAACTATGGAAGCGAATTCGAACATATCTCTGGTGGCGATGATGGTCCTTGGGATGAAGGTCCTGCAGATATACTAAATGGCCCCCCAATCGCCATCCCTCCCGACGCCCAGCAAACACATACTCTCAATCAAGAGCTTTTTGGGGGATCGTCGGATGTAGACTACGTTCCAGCTGCCTCCCCTCAAGTTCGACAACCAGATGAGATTCAATCCGTCGACCAAGAGCATTCGCAGCAATGGCAAACTCCTGCCGAGCATGCCCACCAGGTAAGCCGCTCGGTCGTCTTCGTCATGGAACCAGACACAGAAATGTTATCCGAAGATCACTGCTTCAACGCCCAAGTCGTTCTTGAGGGAGAGAGTCGTCGAGCCATCGGATCCATGGGCAGGTGTAAACCCCATTTCTCCACCCAAATCATTCCGAGGTGGGAAAGTGATCGATTCTTTTGAGTCTTGGGGAAACATGGGACCGCTTCCCGGTGTAAATGGACTGCCACGGCTTGGCCCTTCCCAACTCGGAGATACTCCATCGAAAGCAGCAGCAGTCCCTCTCCCTCCCCATGGTCTTACTCCATCTACGCCTTATATCCAGATACAAGCTGCTACCGACTCACGTACAATGACTCCTCTACCAGCTCCTTCTGACAGCGGTGCTAAGAGCCAGAAAAGTAGAAGCCGGAAAACCCCCAGTCATAAGTCATCTGTTCTTAACGGAGGACAAATGGAGGGGCAGGATGAGGATAGAGGTGACCCGGTGCGTTCGTTAGATGGTTCGGTTCGTTATGTAGCAACCATCGGTTTAATGAAGTATTTTGTCAGACTGAACAAGCCTCTAGCGAGGCTGACACAGAAATGCCGGCTCCCACTGTGCGCACCCTGGCCGATAATCCATCTGCTTCCAAACCCCAGTCCGCTGCCGAGCGTTCACGTTCGAGAGCTCCGTCCCGTGCCGGGAGACCCATGTCCCCATTGTCTGAAACTAGGGCAACACCCACGCCATCCAAAGTCCCTCTGCCTTCATCGCCTGTCGGTGGCCAGCCCTCATTTATCCCTATTTCAGTGGTCGGATCTCCGGAAAAGGGAGCCACGAAAGCGCCATCCCTTGTGTCTGGGCGTGCGAAATCACCGCAACCGCAGTCTAATGTTGGTTCGCCTAAATCTCCGCTGCAACGTCTTTCGAAGAAGATTGAGAGCGTGAGGGCCTCGTCACCACCACCAAAATCCCCATTGTCCACTCGCTTACATCCGCTGACGGATATTCTTCGGCAAGAGAATGCTCTCGCGACTGGTACTCGACCTACTTCTCCTCAGAATCGGCCACCCAAGACAGTCCGTAGCCCACGAACGACAGTAACGGAAGATCTTCCTCCAATCACGATGCAACTGAACCCAACGCCAAGTGGCGGTGTCGGCTTCACACCAATTCTCCCAACGGCATTATTTAAAGGGAAGGATGTCCGAGCCCCGTCTCGGCAATCTCGTACCGAACGAGCAGACGATGAGGACGAAATACAAGCGACTCCGCTTGGCCGTGTAAACGAGATCACAGAGATCGACCTTACGAGGACACCCCGGAGCGCATACACAGCTCTCACTTCATCAGCACTTGCTGGAGAAGTTAATGCATCACATTTCCACGATGAGGAGTTATGCATTCTTTTACATGCTGCCGATAATGAGGGTACACACGAAGTTGTGAGAAAGGTCCTGCGAAAAGGCGTTCGGGAACGTGTACGGAGACTCGGTTTGGATCATCAGCGTGAGGTGTGTGTTTTTATAAGCCTAGAATGCAGGATATTTATGCAATTGGGGGATGCATAGCTCATGATTGCTCGCAAGCACCACCAGCAGGGGCTTCATCGCCATCGGGCGATAAAGGACACTGATGTGAGCGCCGTGGAGATACCGTTCTCTGTTGTGGACGCTAAAAGACCTACTCGTTCAACATACAGGATGATGACGAAACGCCGCCGAAATGGGCGCAGGGGTTGTTTGACATCCTTCGAGACCAGCAAAAACATATTGCTGCGTTAGAAGATGCGAACAGGGCGCTGGCTCAGGCTACCCCCCACCAAATTGAGGACGATGACAGAGACACTATCAAAGCGCCTGAGCAAGATCAGCCTCCAACAGTTGACGGAGGTGAAGAAGAGTACGAGGATGGGTACACTGAGAAAGATTTGACTGTCCATATTGACACACCTAACCATGAACACGAAGAATTGTATGGTGATGAAGGTGAAGAAGCTCGCACGAATGAGCGGACCGACGGTGATACACGGAGCAAAGTTGGTACACTTACGCAGCGTGATTATGACGAAAATGATGAAGGTGGTAAGCAATCGCACCACTTGCGTCGTACTGGCAAGCTGACCCTCAGCCAAGGAACAGTCTCGGAGTTCGATCCGCGTGCTGCAAAGCCAGAGATGTATCGTCTTCGTATAAAAGATAACTTGGAGGCGGGTGATCTCGGTAAGACCTGGCATGTTTCCCAGACTGGTCGTACAGACTCGCAGCTATTGGCCAACGTCCCTGATAACGTAGAGCATCATGAAGAGCTTCACCACAACGAAGTACAAGAACGCAATCGGCCACCCTCTCCACCACTTCCTCCGCTTCCTTTGGAAGCGGCGAAAACCCAACAACATTGGCCTGCAAACGACTGGCAAGTGGCGCAAATCCCAGCCATCCCTTCTTGGCAGCGAGTGTATCAACGTCTACTTGATTGGGCACTTGTCTGGTCCGATAATGAGCTCCAGCGGGCTCTCGCCAGCACATTGCCCGGCGTACATGTGGATGAGGTGGCATTGACTATTTGGCTGACACAGACGTACAAACGCTACGTGCGAGCCAAGCAAGTCGAACACCCACCCGGTCGTGTTGATAGGTGCTACGTTCCGCCCAACATTGCCGATGCCATCAATATCGCCGTGTTCAATGGACGTCACGGAGACGCCAAGGTGATGCTTCGTGATTTGTGGGCTCCATTCGGTTTCGACGGAATGCCGCGACTTCTCATCGTGCTCGCCCGTCACCGCCGGGACGCTAATCACTACGTCGTCCACAGGTGAGTTCTAGTCCAAACGCGCAGCAAATCGACGACTGACGGAATGCATCAGGTTTGCTCTTCCGGAAGGCTCACTGACCACTTACGATACGTATCCAGAGAAGACTCTAGCCGATGGCAGGGTATGTGCTCAACCAGTTTCAACTACTTAGTGCTTACGCTCTTAAATCCAGCCCCTCGGATGGTGGTTCGCTATTCAGGCAGCATGGCCTAACGCGATATATCCTCAGCCAGACAATCTCGTGCAGAAAATCATTCGCATTAATCGGCCAATGCAACTGACCGTGGATAACTCTGTTGCGGCGGCCGCCATATGGAGAAATCTCATTATGGGTTCCAAGGCGGAACGGAGTGTCGACCTAGTTAGACTGAGAGATCTGATCAACACAGAAGTCAAGTCGCTCATTGCTCGAAAGGAGCTTGGTCGCCTCAGTGTTCTTGGAGGCAAGTCGCAATGGGAAGACATTCCCCCATAAATCATACTGCCTGCTTGCTGTGCAACCCTCGGTCATCAAAATTTCATCTTATGACTGGTCTCTAATAATATGAACATGGATATGCTTACCTACTTTTATGCATGCGTTCTATGCCTCCATCTCTCAGTTGTAACTTGTCGCCGTCCCTGACTCCTCTTGTGTTTTATGCACTTCTTTCGGTTCTGTTGCTTCCCGCTGCTACATCCCGATCCCTTTTATTACTGGATTGGCATAGTTGTAATGCGTTCGTTGGTTGAATCCTATCGCCTGTGGATAAACGATGTACATATTGATGGCAATGTTGTTTTTTATTGTCTAGACGCATCTGTGTGTCATTACGTAATGTTGGCCATCGAACGTTGTGGATCAAGTATTTGTATTGAATCTTTCATTAATCCGGCGCATAAGTGTGAATCTGATCGACGGTTGTTTGACAGTGACACTGACAGGAGAGGTACCATGGGTGAATTTGATGAATTTATTCGATTTCGGATTGCGAACATTCGTCTGAGTGGCAGTTGCAGTGAAAATTGAAACATCAGATCGGGGTAGGGACCTCGTGGAACGTTATGAAATACGCTTTTCCAAGAACAGTGTGCAGGTCACCCTTGACAACTTACTTGACGTGTGGGATACGTATATAATTACCGCGCCCGCTACTCTTTGCTAATTTAGGTTTCACTTGATATCGAAGTTCTCACGGATCGTCTCCATTGCACCATGGCTTTGTGGCGACCCTGGCGATACTGCCGCATCAGCTTTAGGCGTGCACGGCAGTTAAGAGGCGTTTACATCTTGATAGCCGCTTTTCTAGGGAGCGTCGCGCTTCACCTCATCTTCGACGAGGCCTCTCTGCTTGACGCCTTGCCTTCCTTCATCCGTTCGGTCCTGTTGCTGCTCCTTCCTGGGACGGTGGTCACGGAACCTCTGACCTCTTACGGCAAGTGTTATGCGAGTGTCGAGAGGCGCGATGAAGACTTACCAAGGAGTGGCTAGTTAACCAGTTCATCGGGACCACCAATGGCGGTCATGTCTTCGCTGGTGCTACCTTGCCCTTTGGTGTGGTTAAGGCGGTCGTCAACTCCGATTCTAAGGAGAACTTAGGTGGATACGTTTCCGATGGGAGTCCAATACGTGGCATTTCTCCCCTTCACGATGATGGAACCGGTTAGTCGTGTTTTAGCGCTTGCAGTTTCTAAGCATGAACAAGGTTCTAGGTGGCAGTCCCAGCATGGGTCAATTTCAAGTACTCCCAATGTACTGCTCCTCCTTATCACACTGCCCTACTGCGGAATCCGATAGAAAAGTTTCGCTAATATCTGAGACGATTGTTGGTAGCCCCGGCTATTTCGGCACTGGCCTAGCCTCGAACATCACCGCGGAGGTCACTGTTTCCCATCACGCTGCTTTACATCGCTTCACTTTTCACAACGTGCGTATGATACACTTCGACGTACTGTCTGACTTATTTAAATTGTTTTCGATGGCAGTACTCTTCGTCATCGACCGACATCCCAACCATTTTATTCGATCTGACAAATGACCTTGGTCATTCATTCCATGACACTGGGATGTTGAAGATGGAATTTAATCGCTTTCCGGGAACCCTGCGTACGAGTGGCAGTGGTTCTTATAATCCTAGTTTTGGCGATAAGGATTATAAAGCAAGTTACTAACTTTCTTTTTGCGACAACCGGCTAATGTATCCGCTCATCTAGGTCCATTACTGTATCGATATCCCCAACGTCAACTCTGCAGGTTTTTATACGGACAATCATTTTCAACCAGTATATATACCCACCTCCGTCCTAACCTCCGACCAAGATTCCGGGATTTTGGTGTCCCTCTCCCCCGGTGCATTGCATGCATCCGGGAACGTAGCTTATGCGCGTATTGGCGTTTCATGGACTTCACCTTCCCAGGCCTGTCAGTATGCTGGAACAGAGATTCCGACCATTGGGGAAGAAGCATTTCGTTCCACCGAAGTGTCTGCATCAAACGCATGGGAGAATATTCTTGGAACAATACAAGTGGACCTTTCAGGTGTTAGTAATGACACCATAGTGAATTTCTATTCGTCGCTGTACCGGGCTTATATTTCGCCGATGAATTTGACTGGCGACAATCCTCTATGGCACTCTAGCGAACCATATTACGATAGCTACTATTGCATATGTAGGCATTTAAGTATTTATCCCCCGAACTGAGCACTGATGACGTGATTCTTGTACTAGGGGACACATTCAGAGTGGTCAGAATGCCATTCCAGCAAGCGGCCTGTTTTTGAATCATTTGTACTGACTTGCGCACTTAGGTACATCCTCTCTATGCTATCGCCACCGAACGGTTCAGGCTGAGGTCGTTCGGGCGCTCATTGACATTTATCGACATCTGGGGTTTCTTCCTGACTGTCGCATGTCCTTAGACAAGGGTTACACTCAAGGGGCACGTCCCAACCATTGAACCTTGTGCATCTACGCTAATAGGGAATCTTATTTGGTAGGGATCGAATGCCGATAGTGTTCTATCGGATTCGTACACGAAGGGAATTACGGAGGGGATCGACTGGTCGGATGGTTTAGCCGCCATGATCAAGGACGCCACCGTCACTCCTCCCAACTGGGCATTCGAGGGACGTGGTGGGATCGAAAGACGTGCACAGCTTGGTTACGTGCCCTTAGACGATGATACTCCGAATGGTTTAATGGGAAGGTGTGCAGTCTCACCAATTTTTGCACACAATATGAGCAGACTGACTGAGCAGGTCCTCAGGAGTGCTTCAAGGACTCTTGAGTATGCGTTCAATGATTTTGGGATCGTGGGTCCAGCCAAAATGATCGACGTCACTTCGTTTGCTTACATACTTCCATCCAAGGCGATTACTGCCGATGGATTGGGCAAGGCGGACATCACTTCTCATTATTTGAATGCTTCCGGAGATTGGCAGCACTTGTGGAACCCAACAACACAGAATTCAGGGTACTCAGGTTTCATTCAACCCCGGTGAGAAATACTTATGGCGCAAGTACTTTTGTGCTTTATTTAATCAATTGTTCCTTAGATGGAGTGACGGGTCTTGGCACAATGTTGATCCTCGCTACTGTAGCCCACAATTGAAACCTCACGGGTGCGCGAGGCTCTTATCATTAGAGGGAATTGCTGCAATACCACTACTCTTTTTAGTTGCTACTTGGGTGACGCCGTGGAATTCTACGAAGGTAGGACCTCGGTCGTATTCGTTTCAATCTCCATACCTGACGTGCTGCCCACTGCTAGCCTCGAGCTGGGAATACAGCTTCTATGGTACGGGACATCGTGCTGCGAGCGACTGCCCCTGACCGTCTCTTTAAGTACCACATGATATGGCACGACTTGTGACACTCATGGGTGGCCAAAGAACATTTCTGGATCGCCTGGATGCCTTGTTCGACCTAGGGTTCCATGACATGGGTGATGAACCAGGCTTCTTGCACCCTTTCCTATACAACTATGCAGGTCGACCTGACAAAACAGTTGATCGAGTTCTCATATTGCTCAATACTTACTACAATACCGGATTTGGGGGTATTCCTGGAAACGATGATGTAAGTAACCCGTCCCCAGTATATCGCTATTTGTCATTAAACTCAGATTAGTCTGGCGCAATGGGTGGCTTTGTGGTTTTTTCCTGCTTTGGTTTCTACCCCGTAGCTGGTGAGATGACATTTCTATACTCATGTGACAAGTATTCGAACCGTTTTACAGGCACTGGAATATACCTCATTTCTACCCCACTGTTCCGCACTATCACATATCCTGCCTCTACCCCAGGCAAATCTGCAGTAATTACCACAGTCAACTTTGACAGCGCCGTGAGGAACAAATACGTTGTGTCCGCAAAATTGAATGGAGTGCCGTTTACAAGGAATTGGTTCGCCCATCGCGAACTTTTCGGGAAAGGAGGCACTTTGGAACTGACACTCGGACCCGCACCTTCAACTTGGGGCACTGCGGATGCAGATTTACCGCCCTCGATTTCTACCAGCCCATTATCCAGGTTTTCGTAGGGATGAACACCTTATCTGTGGACTTTGGTTTGAATTTTCTTGTGCACAGGAGACGACATTACTGACATTCAGTCCTAGAATGCGTCAATGAAAAGTTCTGACCAGACAGTCCCCGCAGGGACCGCAGAAAAGGTTCTGGTGGCTTAGACGGTTGTGAAGATGGAACATAAGAGTGGCGGAGTTGTATTTTGTTCTCACAAGTTGATACTGAATTTGACGGCTTTCACGACCTACATCTGCATCCCATGACTCAGGGAAATAACACCATGTTGCTGAGATAAGTAAGCAAACAGGTGGGGGGTCAAAAAGATGGAGGAGGTCTGACTTGAACAGACGCATATTCAATGTTGTTGCATAAATGGCAAACTGAAATTGCAGAGAGTTTGGCACCGAGACTGGATCGCTCCCAAATTCAGGTCGTCAGGGTCGTCGCCACGCTATTCTCCCGGTGTCCCATCCGCTAATTACAAAAAATTTGGTGTGATGCCCCTAACTAACTATTTAGGACGCATTTTTTTTTTCGAATTATCACATGACCGTCGGGGTGATGCGACGTCGATCTCTTGCTGAAATTGCCGACCCCGAGTTTGATCTCGATGACAGTTGAGATACATTCCCGATTCATCAATTATCCATATTGTTTTCGCCGACTTAGTGGGAATGGGTCAAGGGGGACTGGATCGAGGTACAGTAAGAGAGGTCAACATGAGCCATTAACACGGACGTCGAGGCCGAGAAAGATAATGGACCCTCTACCGAGGCTGTCTCCTCCACCTAGCCAGTCATAAAACTTCCTGCTACCCTTCCCGATGTGTGGGGCCTTGACAGCTCACATGTCTTGGTATTCTCTGGTGGCCAATGCACACCACGTTGAGACAATTCTTGTTTCCGGACAAACCTGGATGTCATCGAACTGTCGTCCCTCGACCTCCTGCTCAATAAGCGTCCGGCAGAGACTAGGGATGTCGCTTAGCATGCCAGACGGTTTCACTCTTCATGAAGTAAATGGTACTGTAGTCGTGAAGGATTGGCAAGGGCCAACAACCCTCGCTTGTTGTCAACCCAAACCACACGACATTCGGTATCAACTGGGGACTCGCAAGATTGCCGAAAGGCGCAACGAATATGTAAATACAATTACTTGGCTCATGAAGGGTTCAAGATCCTACCGGTACCTGTCGCTTTCGAACGCTTCCGAAATGCAGATGCACGGCTTTCGTCTACACGAGCTTGCAGAGATCAACTGATATTCATATTCAATATCACAATATCATCTGGAGAATTATGAATACGCGATTAAGTAGGTACGAGATGGATGAGAAATGCGCCGCATTCAATGTGTCAAACAACAATTAGACGACGTTGACTGATGAAAAAAGAGAGAGAGGGAAACCAAGAGCTTCGACACCTGGATTGCGCAAATATAGCTAATAAAGAAGGAAGGAGGCCAAGTCAGAAATGCGAACCTCTCCAAGTGCGGTGGCTCAAGCAGGATCTATGCTCAGCACAACGAAGAGTGAAGGTGGAGCTCATCTAAACACTATTTTTGCGTTAAGTCTGACATATCCCTGTCGTGGGCGTGGTTACCCTTTTGGACTTGAGGGCCGGAGAGATCGCGACCTCGATCGTTCTTGATTGCGGGATGGAGTTGGACTCGGTGAAAGACGCGAGCGTGCTGCGCAAGCGGCGGAAGCGTCACCCAGTGGCAACCGGTGCTGAGATCGACCGACACGTTCCGGTACCGGCGGAGTAGGAGAACGGACAGGTGTGAGGTTGGACAGTGGTACACAAGACGCAGGCTTTGGGGGCACCGGTGGGGGTGGGGAGTTACAGACAGGGGTATTACGATCGGCGGAGGGACATTCGGCATTGGTGACGGCGGGGACCTAGCATTCGCACGTCGTTTGCGGAATGAGGGTAAGGATAGTCGACGAAAGCGGTCCTTACGAGAGGTAGAAGGCTCTTCATCAAAAACTGGTGACTTGGGTGGTGACGGCGCTGGCCTGTACGGGGTAGAGTCAAAGGAAGAAAAGATCAAGGGCGAATACACAGGAGACTGCGGAGGGGAAATGCTTGGCCTGCGTAAAGCACTGTTGTTAATCGCCCTAAAAGGATCAAAGATAATCTCAGGCATGACAGGTGAAGGAGGGATCGAGTCATGAGTGCGTGAGTTTTGGTTGAGTGTATTTAAAGAACGACGAGACCTGAGACCAAGAGGATTGGAAAAGAACGAACGTGTAGGAGATGAAACGAAAGGGGACTTGAGGAAAGGACTCTGGCAGCCAAATGATCATTACTGTTTGTCAAGCGACTTCAATTTGTGACGATACGACTCACATTTGGTTTAGGCAGTGGGGCAGAGATCTCTGGCGAGCTAGGTTTGGAATGTGTTTGAATCTTAAGCATCGACTTCCGATTCCACAATCGCGCAACTTTTGATTTCGGCTTTTCGGGTTCAACAGGAGGATCTGAGGAACTATGCGAAGGTGAATGTGATTCAAGCGTTACCTCGGACGTGTACCCAGTACCTCGCCCCGAGGACTCGCTGTTTCGCATTGATAGAGCACTGGGATTCGTAGTTAGAAGTGATGGGATTTCTGTGTGGCTAGAGACACGGCGGGCCTCTATCAGTGTTGGCAGGCTACCCATAGGGGACGAAGAAGCAGAACGCTGACGTAAACCGAGGGGGGGAACGAGCGTCGCTTGCTCGCTACCATCCTTAAGCTCATCGCGACTGCCACCTTGGGGTGAGACCATCGATGCGGTCCGAGGCATTGCGGCTGCAAAGAGACGATTTGTGTTCCCAACAGATGCACGCGCATGTCGTTGGGATGAGAGTGAAAACGCCAGAGGGATATCATCATCATTGTCGTCTGACTTAGGCTCAACTCTCGCGTCTCCCCGAAGAACAAAAGTTTTTCCTGTTTGAATATCGGATACTGCAGGCTCCCCCTTTGGTATTGGAGAGGCGAATTTGGGGATACTAGGGGTAATTGTCAAGCCGCCCTTTGCGGCAGGGGGTCGGCCCTCACGCAAGAGGGAGCCAGAGCGTGACCTTGACCCTGCGGACGGACGACGCAGCAATGATCGGCCATCTGCCAAAACCGACTCCCTCATATCCGTGACTCCAGATGTTCCAGCATGTGCAGAGTTAAAGGATACGGTGGGGGACGGTGGCAAGGGAATTTCGCCAGGAGGAGGGAATAGACAGAGGATTCCTTTCTCTTTAATAACCCATTCTCCAAGGTGGGCGAGCTGGGTCCACTGAGCTTTCTCCCCATTGCACTGATACGCCTTTCAGCCAATGTCCTGTCCGAGCTACATCCCGCGTCTCCGTTCTCTGCAGTAAAAGGCTGAAAATGAGGAAACGAGCTTGGAGCCGCCGAGACCTGTTTCCACTGTAAACCACCGGATTCCGTTGACTTTACTTCCCTTGATGTCTCAAGGCTGGGAGCATTAAGTGACATATTCGGCGTCGGGGGAATGGGAATAGAGGGCGGAGGTGATCGCGGAGGCCCAACAAGAGCAGACCTACTTATCCTTGACCGGGTGGGAGAGAGGCTCGGTGAAGGAGCCAGTGAGCCCGATGAAGATGCAGATGACGTGGGAAAGGACAGGGGTACGGATGTCGGACTTTGGGGTATCTGGGACGATTCAACACCGCTGTGCGAATCTTCTCTGGGTCTTGGGGCCTCTGAAAGGTGCGATGAGTTCCCGCGATGCGTCTGCTCGCCCATTGCCGGAGTCCCGCCCTGAAAGACGGGTCTCAATAACTCAGGGTGCAAATATGTTGGATGGGCCGAATAATCTACTCCCGCTGACGGTTTGGCTGGGGCAAAGGAAGGTATATGTTCCGTTTGAGGTGTAGGGATGCCCCTTGCGCTTCGACCGAAAGCAGATTTAAACACGTTCATCGAAAAGCGTGAGATCCTAGGTTTCGACGATCTCCCTTGCCCTTGGGCGCGATATGATTCTTCCTCAGAAGAAGTATCAGGGTCCCATACAGAGGTAAGAATAGGTTCCTCCTTCTGCACTAAGAGAGCAGTTTGAGGGGAGGGGAGTGTTTGGGTGCTGAGTGGTAAACGTGCGATAAGTCCAAACGACTCGCATGAATAATGGTGATGCATGATCAAAGGATGACTCACTTTGCATGCACAATATGGCTTACACGGTGTTCCTTCGGGGCTGGATTCGAACGGACGCGTAGGGAGTGAAGGTCTTTATCAATATGACTTGAATCGTTGCTAATGTTACTGTCGATACGCGAGTGGCGCTTGGATTTGCGTCGTGCACTGTGTTTGTACCGTAAATTTGGCCCATGCGCGGGAGTAGATACTGGTTCAGAAGTAGAAAGCTTTGGTCCCCCAGGGTTCAGTGGCGCATCAACGGAGTAAGAGAACGAGCTATCAGTCTCAGAAAATAAGTCGGTATTTTGGAACAGTGGTAGGTCTAGACCGGAACTAGGGAAGGACATGGCAGGGAGCGAAGGAGGAGTATCCATTAGAGCAAAGGATGGTTTGAGGTCCTCCATAGCGCATAGAGGAATATTGTCTTATACGTCCAGCGAAAAAGCAGGGAAGCAACGAGCGGCGATGGGAACACAAAGACTGATTAAATGAGCATGATTTTAGGCGCACGTGAAGAATCCTGTATGAATGCTTCAGGTATGTCAGTTGGAGGGTTGCTTTCGGAAGCAAATTGAGGGTCTGCCCTGACAGGTGCTTATTTACATTAATTACATATATCATCGTTATTGACTAATAAATGTATCGCACACGACACCCCAACGAATCACGCTTCATTTGAAGCAAAGCATTGACGACTGTCCAGCATCAGCATCCCATCCCATGGCACAAATACACAGCGCAGCACTCATTGGCGGGACGGTTTGGGGTGTGGCGGTCCCCCCTAACGACCTGGCTCCCCTAGTATGCATATCCGATCATAAACCTAGATGACAAGATACATCAGACCAAGTACGTACTGTTTGCAGACAGCCGCAGGAGGCAAGACAATCAGAGGGCAGGGTCATCTCTACTACCTCTGGGGATCTCTTCACGTTCCACGCGAGACCGCATTGGTAATCCAGCGAATTTGCTCCGCAACGCCTCGTATTTCCTTCTTTGGGCAACAGACACGCTTGGCAATACCTTCCCAGTTGCTCGTTCAAAATGGTCCACGGTCACTTTGATCAGCTGGTTCTCCGACGGTCCAACGTTGGTACCCGAAGCCTCAGCCGCATCGAGAACGTTGAGCGTTTCCCGAAGCGCAAGCACCCCCGCCTCTCGCACCAGAGCAGCAAGATCTGCCCCGCTATATCCGTCACATTTCTGGCGCACTATGTTCAAAATAGCATCTAGAGACGCAGAGATAGATAGACTGGAGCTGTCGTCAGGGGCGAGAGGCACGTTCCGTAAAAGAGTGCGCAAAATATCCGTTCTTTCATCTCCGTCGGGCAGGTCGACATACAATAGCTTGTCAAGCCGACCAGGACGACACATCGCGGGGTCTATCATGTCCGGACGATTTGTAGCCGCAATCACGTACACCTCTTTTCGGACTTGCAGCCCATCAAGCTCTGTCAAAAGCGTGTTGACGACTCGAGCACTTGACTCTGACTAGTTATACAGCGCAAAATGATCAGCAGATTGAAATTGGGGAGATGCCACACTCACCAGGCTATCATCTCGCCTTGGCACTAAAGCATCCAGCTCATCGAAAAAGATTACGCACGGTGCTGACGCGGCAGCTCTTGAGAACACCTGCCGAACTGCACGTTCGGATTCACCCACATACTAAAAGAGAGATCCCTCACGTGTCAGACCTTAAAGAAGGGTAGAGCACTGAAACGTAGTAACTAACCTTATTCAGAAGTTCAGGGCCTTTCACGCTTATGAAATTTGCCCGACTTTCATTTGCCACAGCTTTTGCAAGAAGGGTCTTTCCACAACCAGGTGGGCCCCAAAGCAGTACGCCACATGATGCCGTGATGCCAACAGCCCTGAAAACTTCAGGTCTCCGGATGGGTTGGACAATGGCCATTTTAAGCTCATCGCGGATTGAGTGGAGGGCTCCAATATCAGCCCAGGTAACGTCAGGAATGGTAGTAAAGCCCTCGCGTTTTGAGGAAGGTTGAACTTGTGTGAGAGCAGCAAGGAAATCGTCATATGTAATAGTGAGGGGTTCGAGTTCTTCAGGTGTCAGGGGGTTTGGGTGGCGCTTCAAGAAGGAGCTTATGCTGCTGGAAATTGGATTTGTTGACGGAGCAACAACCCCAGCTTGGGAAGATATCACCGAAGTAATATCCTCATCAACTTGCATGTCTGAAGCCTGAGCAATATCTTCTGGTGACTGGGTATGAACTCCAGGTTGGTCTTTGCCGTTGACTGAGGGTGGATCAGCGTCAAATCCTCCGAAACTTCGGAATATACGCTTGACAGCGATCACCCCAGCGGCTCCCGTAAGTGCACTGAGATCTGCACCCACATACCCAGGCGTAGCCTTCGCAAGGGCACGGAAATCAAAGCCACCGGTAAGCTTTAGCTTGACGCATTGAGCTCGCAAAATCCTGTCGCATTCGGGGTCATGCATCCTTGTGTTTTCAATGTAATTTGGAACTCACTGCTCCCGGCCAATCTCGTCTGGAACTGTCATTGAGATTTCGTGGTCAAATCGGCCCGCTCTCCGGAGCGCACTGTCTAATGAATCAGGTCGATTCGTGGCGCCGATCACAATTACGGGCTTGTTGCCAGTTTTTTCCCAGGACAATTCTGAGGACAACACTCAGGTGAGGGCTCAAGAAAGGGGAAAGGTTGAACTTGCCGTCCATGCAAGTCAGGAATTGGGCCACTATACGGCGTTCCATTTCACGTTGAGCACTTTCACGTTTGGGTGTTATCGCGTCTATTTCATCTATGAACAAGATGCTTGGGGCAGCTTTCTTCGCGGATTAGAGTCGGTCGACAACAAGGGGACTGCACTCACTTGAGCTTCGTCAAATGCTCCTCGAAGCGACCTTTCTGACTCACCAGACATCCCGGACACAATTGAAGGCGCAGAGATGCTAATAAATGGAACCTCCAGTTCCTGTGAATGGAAAATCATGGTATGTGTCCGGGTGAGAATCTAAGCGAGCGACTCACTCCAGCGATGGCATTCGCTAGCATAGTTTTGCCACATCCTGGTGGGCCGTGCAGAAGAACACCGCGAGGGGGCTGTACCCCCGTGTGGACATAGACCTCGGGGTGAGAAATTGGCATTGCCACCAGCTCGAGCACTTTCTCTATACAGGATTGCACCCCGCCGAGGTCGGCTAACCGGACCGATGGATGGGCAAAGTCTTTGTCCTTCGAGGTCAAAAGGCCACTAGAAGACGTCTTTGGGCGTTTAGAGACGCCTCCTTCGGTACGTGTTTTTCGTTTTGTCGAAGTCGGCGCGTCGGAGAGGGGATTTTCTGCCACGGTGGCAAATGTTGGAGTTCCAGACGTTGGTAACGCTCCATTAGCACAAGACTCGGTAGATTCGGGGCGAGGTGCACTTTTATCTGCTCTAGATGGGGATTTGTTCATATTGTCAGCCACCGATTGTAGAATGGCATCCCCAGCAGCTGATCCTGGGGGTGGCGCCGAGTTTAGGTTTAATCGCGCCTTCCTATGAGTAGCCCATAGTCCTTGTACGCCTTTGTTCAGAGCATTAGGTCTCTACACTTGCGCACAAACGTCGTATACGTGTTACATGAAGTAGTCCATGGAGAAAATCGAGAAGACCGACCGAAGCGTCCATAGCTTGGAGTTGCACGACGGCAAGTTCCCGGTGCAGTAGCACGTGACCATCATCACGTTGAACAACCGTAAATATTTCTTCCCCTACATATACCGTATACCTGGACGCCTTTCCCCTGAGCCGCTAGCACTCTTTGACATTTTCCTTCGTGGACCAACTCTCTCCAGTCACGTGCGCGGTGTTGGCCGATGTCCGTTTACAGCGTTTTTTTTTTAAATCCGGGATTTTCCGACAAATTTTATTGCATTTGCACCGCGGACGCCTAACTGCAGGGACCGGTGACTGTCAGCTGAAAGCGACCCCAAAAGCGGAGAAATGTAGCCACGTATCAAAGAGAGGTTGGTCACCTGCTCAGTATCAATCCACTCCGGCACATCATACAGTGGAAAATGGCATCCAGAGCCCACCCCCCTAACGGTCGAATCGTTGTGGTCTTTGGCGCATCGAGAGGACTAGGAAAGGCTGTTGCACTCCGTTTGGCTCAGGAGGTATACCATTGTCCTTCTTTCCTTTCCCCAAAATTTTCTGACACGTCTGAAAGGGGTATGCTGTTGGCGTTGCCGCAAAGACGACGGAGAACCCTCAGGCAGGAATCAAAGCCAAGTATCACTTAGAAGGCAGTATTGAAGGAGTCGTGCGCGAGATCGAGGTATGCCTTCATGTAGCACTTGTCGTAAACACCCACTGACTTCCGTGTTTTAGGCTTTTGGGGGACTCGCTCTACCACTGCCATGGGATGCTGTAACATCTACTACGGAATTCGTGGCTGCCCTCCTGAACACAATTGCGCAACACTTTCCTGCACCTAAATTTTACCCTCACAGTGTCATATACAACGCAGGGGCCTTGTCGTGGCTCTCGGTCCCTGAAACAACGCTCAAGAAATTTGATCTGTACGTTCCAAACCCCTGGGTCGATCTTTTCCCATTTTGTTGAAGTGCAATTCCTTAATTCCAGACTTATGGGTGTGAATGGTCGCGGCTCTTTCATCGTTGTCAAAGAGGCGCTGCAATGGCTCCGGAAGGCCGAGGAGTTTAGGGGTGAATCCGCAGACTGGACCCCCAAAATCGTTGTTGTTAGTCCCCCAATTTACAAACGCTTTTTGCGCGGCAAGATTGCATACGCAATGTCCAAGGCATGTCGGCATTATCGGGGATCACTTTATACTAAATGTATTAACCCACTCCAAGATTCCAATGACAGCAATGATCATGTCTTTACCTATCGACATCAAGCGTAACTACCCAACTTCTCGCATTACCCCTTGCTCTTTATGGCCAGGAACTTCAGTCGAAAGCGCGGCAACGACCGTTCTCTCTTCCCTCAGTTCGTCCGAAAGTGGTAATTCTCCGGCAACATACCTTCGCAAACCTGAAATTTGGTCCGACACGATTCTGGCTATTCTTTCTGATGACGATAAAGAAAGTCTCGAGGGGCGCCCCTTGATCGATGACGATTACCTGAGGGAACGATGGGGGTTCAAGGATGGGGACTTCGTCAAGTATAGGCTGGACCCTAACATTGAGCCACGCAGGGCAGTTCCAAAGAAGTATGTGTGCAGCGTCCTGCACTTGACTCTGGTGGTTGACCGGAATGTTCCCAGATTCCCCAATCTCACCGTTGCCGAGGAGGAAGAGGAATTGATTGACACTCGGGATCTTGCCAAGTTGAGCAAGGTGTTCGGGAAGGGTTCCATCAAGAAACCTGCCAATGGCACTGCGAGATTATAATTGCGTTACTATTTTGCTGTATATGCTGACTTGAAACCTAAACCCAACTACGAAAGCGCTACTGCCTAAATCCCAGACTCCTCCCCAGTCGTGTTGGTCCTGACCATTTGTGTGCTTTCGACTGGGTCAAAAGTCCGAAATACGGTCCGATCATCATGAGGAATATATGTTAGCCATGTGATTACAGCTATTTCCGCGAAACTGCTTTAAACATTCGTCTATTCGTTAGGCAGGATATAAGAATAGATCTATTCGTCTATTTGCCTTGACGAGAATCTCGTTGACCCGGGCAGTGCAAGCTCATATGCATATACCCAATAGCCTTTAGGGCGCTTGTGAGTAATAGAGCTACTTGGCATTCCACTGCCTCTCACGATCGTCACAGAACTGTTCTTTTAGACTAAGTGAATCAAGATGTCGTTCCTCAGCGCAAAGGGCGTTACTAGCTTGTCATGCCAGCTAGTACACACACTGCATTCTAACCACCCGCATCATCAGATGATACTGGGGGGATTCTAATGATTATCCTAACTATCTCCCTTGGGTCGGGTGTCGTTTGGATGATCATAACTTGGATAACGTGGCGCTTCATTTTCGTGGATGGAAAGAACTTTCTCATATACATCCTTGCATTCCGTGGCTACACATGGGCATGTTTCGTGCTCCAACTGTTCCGCCATGCGCCACTCCGGACTTCTGTGCTCGACTGTTCGAAGCTTTAGATCCCTAACTCATGATATATTCATCTAGCCTGAGCTCATCGTTCCACTGCTCTGACAATTAATCCTAACGTCTTAAACTGAATTCAAATCGCATGAAGCTGGCCGCGGGGGACACTGAGTGGACGCATCATCAATTCGATGACATTGACATCACATCATCCTCCTTCCAACTCTCACTCGATATCGATCCTCCAGCACACAATAGAGCAAGCTGCAGCGTGTGCTTCTGTTCCCCAGTGATTAGCGCGCAGCAGTCATTGGCGGATTTCTCACATGCACACATGCACTGATCATTGTATTCTTCAGCAACATGATATCTTCACTTCACAGTTCTAGGTACGAATTTCAACAAGTTTGGCTTATGTACACAACCTTGTTCGTTGTTGATGCAGTTGTGCTCCTATACTTGTGCCCACCGCAATAGGGTTCTCACTAATGCTTTGAGGGGTCTCCTTTCTGTGGACCCTCGTTTTGTTCATCGGGGCTGATACTCATGGGTGTGTATTTCCCGCATCGTACTCCGGGGACCGCTGTCCAAGTTTCTCTTTATGTTCTGATTTCAGCGCCGAAGCGTGTTGTACTACATTATTAAATTAACTATGGAGATCCATGGCATTGGCTTTGGGTCACTCATAAGTCCCTTCATGAGATTGGTAGTCCGCTGTCTCTCTCCTCTTCTTCCTCTGCGTGCTTGCTTTCGAGACACGGTCAGAAACAGCTTAGTATTCCGCCTGCCTGTCCCGATAACTTTCGGTCTTCAGTGTTGTATTGCCTCTAGCTCTGCTTCCTATTATCCCCACCCGGTCTCAGGTGAACGTAAACAAACTGGATTAGCCACGACGAGCTTCCCTCTCTGATTTGGTTTGTCGGATTGTTGGAAACTACAATTTGAGCATAGTAAGTGTCATAATTGCCTCTCCGCAAGTCAAAGATTCGGAATCTCAAGCGGATAAAAAACCAGTCCCACATAACCACTTGTTTCGATATCCCCATCCAGCCAGAACTCAAATGCGTACACCCCCATCCCTCACAACTCTCCCGGTTGAGCTCCAGAGGCTCATCTGCGAAACTGTGCTCGACCGCCCAACTCTCAGGACGTTGAACGTCACCAGTCAACACTTTTGCAACATGACAGATGCACTACTTTGGAGGCACATCACGATGCCTTTATCGCTGCTTGGCAGCACAGTGCACCAATGTCTCGACATAAATCAGCTTCTCCTGACACCTCCACCACATCGCTCGATCGGAGGATATGTCCAATCGATATGTATTACGATCGGGTTTTGGGAGCATCAAACCCTAAATGGGGAGGAGCATCAACGTCACGACACCGCGCAGGAAGCCAAGCGACTGATCAAGGGCATCAGATTGTGCCCCAGGCTTCGGAGACTCGAGTTCTTTCTTGGGGGGGAATCCGAGCCTGCACAAATATTTTTTCACGAGCTTGAGAAAAGTATCAGCTCTGGTGATTTGGAGGTTGGCGGGTTGGAGGAATGCGCCTTCCACAATATAAATACGGGACTCACACGGTTCATCAATCAGATCACAAGGAGGGATCTGAGCTCTACATCGAAATGCCGCCTGCGTTCCATAGAAATGATTACACTGGACCATCCTGGTGTCCTTCTCGAGCCATATATACCTCTCCCTGGGTCCGATTGGAGCTCACTCCAATCAATTCGTGTGCAGCACATCAATTCCATCATCCCATTCCTTCGGCTAACACTTGTTAAGGATGGGGCAGTTAGCAACGTTAGGAGAATTACCACGTCTATCATGGCAAGGTCTCACCACTTTTCGGAATTTTCGAGTGAAGCGAGAGCAGTGATGAAGGGGGGAGAAGGGGTCAAATTCTGAACCGGTGTGGCCAATCGATCGGGATGATAGCGAGGAGGAAAATGCCATGATGGTTGCGGAAGGCTTTGACTGGCCAGACCACGAAGCCAGTCTCTGGCAGTTTTCCGAACAGATGTGCCTATCCTTGGGGGACTTAAAGGATCTAAAGACACTAGTCTGCTCATACTCCTGCGTGCCGGATATGACCAAGCATTCGGGCCATCGCCTAGCATGTTTGGAGGAACGGCGAGGGCAGGAACTAGCAGTAGTGATAATGCTCGCCGAACATTGCGCAACACTCTACGATATATTTATTGATAGGAGGGGCTGGCACTTCTGGAAAAAGAGGCATTATGCCCACTGGACCAAGCGGATTTGCTCGCGTAGCGGCGACCATCAATGGGAGGAAGTGAGATGGTTCTCCCAGGACCACTTGGCCGCGTACATCGATGCCTTATAAAAGGCTGGACATCGCAGTGAATTAAGGGCCAGGGAAATCCAAGAGATCGCATTCCCGTACGATCAGTTCGATCTCAACCAGTTGCTCTGTTGCGTGACGTGTTTCTTGCTTCCGCTCAATCCTAGGACCGACTTCATGACATCCTCCCCCAGCGATCCTCGACCCAATTTACCCTAATGACTGGAGGTCAGCGCGACTAAACCTCGGAGTTTTTGATTTTTTTGAGATGTGGTTTTGACGAGTTGGATTATAGGAACAGGCAAGTGTCTAGGTTGACATTTGCTATCTAATTAGCTTCTATCTGACTGTATTTTGAATTCACTACAAGAATCCCCTTAAGCAAGACTCGGGGTTGGGACTGGAGTGGGGCCTGCTGTTTTCGTTAGCGTCGGAGACTCAGCCATCTTCTATGAACTCATACGGGGGAGGTTCTCGTGGACGATCGCCATCATTATAATTTGGAACGGAACGAATGTCCCTACTTTGTTCGACGGATCCTTACCATTATGAAAACGAACGAGTGGGGGATTGGGGAAAGATTCAGCAGGAACAACTGAAGCCAAGTTGGAGAAGAGGACCGGGTATGAGGAGGTGGAGGATCCGAATAGTCGAACCGAGGTGATCGAGACAGAGCTTGCAGCTTTTGCTCCAACGTCCAGTGCTTCGTCCCATTTTCGGATCTTCCTTAGATCAGCGGACTCCTTCCAGGACATGCCAGGGATTTTGACCTCCGGCGGTGATAAAATTAGCACTGGCAGTTCAGATGCGATTTGGAGAGGGGGTCTTTGCACAGTGGTTAACCTATCACTTTCTGGCGGCGGTGGATTGGGAGAGTTGCTCAATGCGATGCGCTGGCAAAGCCTCCGATCATTTTGGGGAATAGTTTCCCTATTGCTATCAGTGTCCAACTGGGCGTCAAGCCGGGTCGGTTGTGAAGATTATTAGACGACCGGCCGGTCCACGTCAAGAGGCTGCAACTTCCATTTTTCTCGTCTTTGACTTTTCGGAAGCGAACGTGGTACCAGGGCAGAAATCACGCGAAGCTTCCTCGCCTACATTCCCCCTTCTTCCATCTAGGCTTGAATCTTCTTTTTGCGCACAAGCTCCCACGTATCTCATCTAATGGCTCCCTGGGACTTAGCAACCCTGTCATACATCACAGCCGTCCTAGTTGTGATACCATCTCCTTCTCAATGGCGAGCCAAGAACGTTCCAACCTTATCAGTCATTGCATGGTTGTTCCTACTCAACGTTTGCCGTGGCACAAACATCATAATTCGGGAAAACAACGTAAGGGTCGTAGCGCCAGTCTATTGCGACATTGGCGAGTAGAATGAGCCTCCCCTAACGTACGGAGGCTTTTGAAGCCTGATAGAGAACCGTTCGTGAATCCCAAAGGTAAATATGCTATCCGGTGCTGCGTGGGGTTACCAGCAAGCGCCGTTTGTCTCACTCGATGTCTTGCGAGTTGTGGCTTCTCCGAATCCTACTGGCATAAACGAGAGACGGAAACGTTTCTAATTCGAGATGACGATGTGTGTGTTTTTTCGTCGTTCGTCTACGCTGGTCTTCGTGAGCTACATCCGTTCGGAATTTACTCCCGCGTAATGGAGAATACGATCAGATTATATTCCGCAGCTGGATCGGTTCACGATCGGTGCATCTGACCCATGACTTCAATCACCATCCGTACATTTGCCCCCAACTTGCAGTCGAGGGCCTTGGTTGTGAGACCACTATATACCCGAGTTGGGTAGGACTGTGGCTTGTCAGTTTCTTCCCCTCGCACTTTCCATCGTCTGCAGTCTATTCTAGTGCGCCTCATTCCTCCGGGGGACGACGGTCGACCCCTGACAATTTGTACTAGGCGTTTCGATATACCGGTTGGCGCGATGCCGTATACAGCGCCGGAAAATTGTTAATTCAGCTTCTGGGCTTACTACTTCAGGCTTGTGGCCCCGGCTTGGCAGAGGTCGTCATTGATCTCTATACGCCTTCGTTTTGTGCATATTGATGAGGGTCTTCGCCCAGATCTCAGTCTAATTAACGATGAAGCTGTCAGGGCCCTGATCAGCGAATATCTAGATGATGGTAAGTGAGTCTCATGTAAAGCTTCCCATTATATTACCCATGCACAACGACCTCTCATGCACCCGGGTTTGAACGCGCAGAGTCCGCCACAATGTGTACGGGGCTACAAGCAAGCCTGTTGCACACATCAAATTTCGATGGATATATGGCGTGGGTTCGTAGTACAGTGCTTGTAATTGTTGAACGGGGAGACTATGAACCCTCAAACCTGGCGTGCACACAGTCCCATATTTGCGCCAGCCCACTACCCACCTGCTAACTAACTGCCCAATCTGCACCAATATGAGGGTACATACTCAGTCGGAGTAATTCGTTACGGATTTTGGTGCTGGCCGAGGTGAGATTGTCGTGCGACACGTCCGGAAAGAGCCGCCTTGGCCCAAACAAATACCAACACAACAATTCAATACACCCAAAAGAGTGACATCGAGACTCCGCGCCAAAGCTCGGACCCAAAATGCCGGGCTAAATTCCCACGCCCCAAGCCGTAGATAAGCTACGAACGGGCACGACGAGCTCGTCACGCACTGGCAACTTTGACGACGAAGAATGCGGGGGAGAGATGCGCTTGAATAGTGTACATGTCCTTGTTCTTGACTCAGGGAATTCAATTGCATTACTCCAATGGATTAGGAAGAAGACGGGAGAACTATGAGCCCATGCGCGTTCCTGTCTTGGTGGCGATGGTGCGGTTGTCGCCGGCGGCCAGTCCGCTAAAACTTATAACCCGGGACCCCCTGTACTAATGCCAACACCGCTAGAGCCCGTTCACTCAACCTCCTGCTACGGTTAGGGATGGTCTCCCTCGCGCTCAAGTACAACTATCGTCTATATCTTCTTATCGACCTCACCAAGCTTTTTGGGCCCCTTACCGTGGTTACCTATGTTGTGATCTCTCTCATTATTCCCCATTCGATTTGCGTTGGATACCTAACACGAAGTCTTTGGACTATCTTGATCAGTATAGCATACTGGTCAATTGAGACACAATATACGCATTACATGAATGTGCGAGAGGCCAAGAAACGAGGTGCAGTTCTGGTTCCTAAACTCAAAGGAAAATGGCCTGGAAATCTAGATATCATTTCAGCGTACGTTCAAAATATACTTTTTAGTGTGGTGCTTGAGGCTCACTTACGTGCTTCTACACGATGGAAGGTCGATGAAAAAACACGAGGAAGGATATGCTCTCGAGAACATGGAGCAATTTTTCGGGGACAACGACACTTTCAATCTCGGAGCGATGTGGACAGATACTTATTTTACCAGAAATCATCACATTATGCAGGCCATTTTGGCAACCCATTTTAATTCTTTTCACAAGGGTCCTGAGTTAAACATGATGTACGTTACTACTCTCTGGACAGTTTCCCTTTCTCCTTTGTTATTGCTACATCTCATTTCCCGCAATAGGCTGCGCGGAGTATTCGGGGATGGTATTCTCGCCACTGACGGTGCCGAAGCAAAGGCACACAGAGCGTTAGTGCGACCTTTCTTCAGTGCGTACAAAACTCAGCTCTATATATAGTTACCAAGTCTATACTAATCACTCTCCTTACCCATATAGCGAAGGATCGTATCCGAGACTTCGAAATTCTGGAACGTTACGTCGATAAGACAGTTACTCTCATGCGTAACCGAGCTCTGTCGGCACAATCCGTCGACGTTCAGGATTTGTTTCAACGCTTTACTCTGGATGCGGCGGGCGAATTTCTTTTCGGTACGAAGGATTTTAACGCCCTCGATTCACCACTCCCCCTCCCCGGAAGGTCAGGCTTGGAGAAAAGGAGGTCATATCAAAGGGACTATATGGCGAATTTGTCGAGGCGATTGATAGGATTCATGAGGCCACTTTTCTTCGCAGTCTTAGGGGAAGATTTTGGGCAATTCAGGAGCTCTGGAAAGACAAGACTCAGGAAGACAATAAGATAATCGACCGATTCGTTCATCCCCTCATTGCCAATGCCTTGAAGAATAAAAAAGTGAGGGGAGACAGGAAATGTGCGATTGGTGATGGGAGCTTAGTGGATCATTTGGCGGATGCGACGAACGACGTAAAACTTATCCGTAATGAAGTGCGTCATATCCCAACGGCTCCTGCGATGATTTGGAGCTGACTCTGTTTACGCACAGCTATTCAACATTCTGTCGGCTTCTCGGGATTCCACATCAATATTACTCACCTTTGTGATTTATTTACTGTCTTTACATCCAGACGTAACGGCCAAGTTGCACAATGAAGTGATGGCTCATCTCCCGTGCGGATCACCAACTTTTGAAGATATTCGAAAAATGAACTACTGTGAGCGACTCAGCCTTTTACTCGGGCACAGACAAAGTTGACATTGCAATACTCATTTTACCTACTAGTGCGTGCCGTTCTCAATGAGACATTACGACTATTTCCTCCAATCCCAATCAATTGTCGAACATCCAAATCAGCCTGTCTCATCCCTGGGGACCGTCAAACCAATGGAAAACCGTTCTACATCCCTAGTGGTAACAAATTAATCTTCTATCTTCCAATAGCCCTCCAACGAAGGAAAGATCTGTGGGGGGATGATGCGGACGACTTCGACCCTGAACGTTGGATCGACGAAAGAGTGCAGAAATGGACGGAAAATCCATTTGTATTTATTCCTTTTAATGCAGGCCCAAGGGTTTGCTTGGGTCAGGTAAGTAACTTTCATGGATTGGTGGCACTGTCTGACGAACTGTCTTCACAGGAGTTTGCATACAATGAAGCCAGCTTCAGTGCGTATCACTAATGGTCTCTCCCAAAATCAACGGACGCTTCACCAATTTTAAAATGTAGTGTTGATCCGCATCCTTCAAATTTTCGACACCTTCACACTCCGCCAACAAGAGGATGCGCCTCCTGGCTCTTGCCCGCCGCCCTCATGGAAGGGATGTCTAGGTCGAAAGGGCCTCGAACAAATTTTCCCTAAAGCGTCCCTGACGTTGTACGTCAAGGTAAGCAGGAGTGTGATTCCCTTCGACTAGACAGTGGCATCCTCGTTTATATCTAGGGTGGATGCTGGATTCAAATGGGTCTCGCTCAAAACTAGATTGCGTTTCGCGCGGAGTCTTGTTGCAAAGTACATTCCATGAGTCGCGATTGAGTCGGTTGCTCGAAGACCCATGTCTCCTTTGAGACCGTTGGCAGGATAAGGAGGATGGCGAGACTTTACCGGATGTGATGATGATGAATGTGGCAACGAGATGTGTTAAGGCGTTCGGAGTGACTCTTTTCCTTTGTTTCATATAAGGATTCATGTACACTATTCTGTTCTGAGCTCCGAGCTATGTCCGCATCTTGCACATCGAGCACGGCCGTACAGTTCACAATCCCAACAATTATGGCGCATGGAGATCAGAATCAGACTGTGCCATCGACTCTGGCAAGTTGATACCGCATCCGACAGTTCAATGCTGCATGTATAGCTAATTCCAGGTACGTCTTTCTGGTAAAGAAGGGTCCGTTCATGAGATGATAAAAGAGCCTCTGTGTATGGGGAGCATGACGTTCTCGACCACTACAGCCTGCAGATGTCTTTGAGAGCTACATTTTAAACGAACTTATGTCTATGCTTGGGATAAGATTATGCACAGGTTTAATGGGAGAGGATCATATAATGCGGCGAAGCGAGATAGTCGGAGGCCAGAGAACAGCTGCGTCGTCATTAGATCGAGGAAATCGAGACCATGTAGTTTTAGCCGTACCCGGAGAGAGTATAGGAAACTCCTTCAGCACCAGGGACAGCCGGGAAAGGCTACAGCAGTAGTCGGGTACAAGAAGCAAGCGTGAGAATTAATGAGTTCAGACCTTGTGCAGGCGATTTTGTTTGCTTCTATATGAATTTGACGATGCAGAGCAGGGGTGTATATCATTGCTACATGAATTCTGATTGGTCATGAGGTCGCTGCGATAAACTAAATCCGCAACAGCGCTTCTTGGTGTTTCCCAGTCCCATCATTTGTAATCATTGGTACCTATCACTCGGACTAGACGGTAGTAACTCGATGGTTAGCCGTTATCTTCTCCTGAAGAGGCGGTTCTGGTATGTCCTATATAAAGCAATGGATTTCAGGCCCTGCCCCTAACAAAATCATGACCTTTCAAGATGGTACTGTCTACGTTGTGCGTCCCGACACATCTTAGCAAAGTGATAAAATTAGCGAGCCTCTGGGCAGTTTAGGAACTTGAGCAGCGGGACTGTCCTCGCGGGTGACAGCCCTAGCTATTCCTGGGTGTGTGATCGCGAAGAGTAGCGTTAAACAGGGTCTGACGAAACTATGGGGCCCCAGTTCGCCCCACTTTAATAGATCTCCTTGAGTATCTTACCTGTTCGGTAGGACTCACTACGTCGTGGGCTGGGAGCGCAATGATGGAATGGCGCAGCAGGTTTGACACTGCGTCTCATTGTCTCATAGTCGGCTCAATTTTTCCGTAGTGGGTGGTTGAAACCAGCACAAGCGAAGAGATCTACCTGAGAAATGTGGGTCATTCGGAGTATTTGAATATCTATGGTGAGCCACGAAATGGAGCTCTTGCTGTTGGGGCCTCCAGACCCAGAGCCTGGCAGGCTATCTTTGATGGAACTCACTGCAGGTCAGCCGAGAGCGTTTCTTCTGGAAGATTCATTCCACCTATTGTCCGCCCGATCAGGCTTATTTACCCTGGAACGAGCCTCTGTTTGGACCTCGATTCTGGTCAGACTGGCAATGGCACGACAATCTCTCTGCAAACGTATGATCGAAAGCCCCATCAGCACTGGGATCCGGAGCTATTGGGGTCACCGGTAGGCGACAACTTGTTGAAGCTGGGTCTGCCATACGTCGTCAGTCACCGAGATCCTAGCGCTAGGATGGAAAACCTTATGCAATGATATAGATCCTGAATACGAGTTGCTCCTTCTCAGCAGAACTTGGCGGAGATGACAAGGTGGGTCGCGATCTTGATCCCTAGTTCATCGGCGTCTAACACGTCCACTTGCCAGTGCGTTTCGAAAGTCACTCCATATTATTGCTTTCAGACTGAACGGGTCTTCTTCAATGTCAAGGTTTGTCATCCCTAACCCCTGTTCGCCTCAGCGACAAGGCCAACAGGTTCGGATCTTCAGAGCTTAATCCGTTGACCTGCATCACATCTGACCCATTTGTCAAATCCAGTGGACCCTCGAACGCGCCTCTCCTGGACAGTTCTACATTAAGAGCCATCTTAACACATATCTCAATGTCGATGGTCCCTGGAGGAATCGCATGCGTGTCATTGACTCCCCAAACAGACAAGCATGGAATATTCGGGTGCATGGCGCTGCTTCGAACACGTTTAGGTCATTATCCCCACCCTACTGGACCTCGTTATTTCGTTCCAGCAGCTAATTCCTCTTGACAAAAGGATCTTCTATCCAGGAACCAATTCTGCGGTTGGCTTAGATCGGAAATACATTGATTATGGATTTGATTCTGGATTGATTCATTTGTGGGGATCGAACGTCCGGAACTCGGACCAGTTATGGACATTCGGCCTCGCATCCGACTGGAACCGTTTCAACTTCGACTACCGTCCCTACTTGGTAAGTACCCGAAACTACTATTGCCAAGGAACACACTCGACAAGAATCGGACAGATTGTGAACCGTGAAGCGGGGACCGCAATCGGACCCAGCGATGATCAAAAGGTATATCTCCTGCGACACAGCCATTTTGTCCACATCACTGATCACTTCCCTCTTAGTTGGTTCGCATCCAGTGCAGCCCCGCCTACCGAGTTGACTGACATTTTCAAATTTGAAGATCTGTGATTGGGTTTCCAATCACCCCCCACGCGCTGAATCTAGAGGTGATAAGTCTCTTGCGTTGTGAGGAACTCTCATCATAGACGATGCGCCGCTTTTTATAGTGGATGTTTGAGGCGTCCGGGAGCAACTATTCCATCAAGAGCATGTCCACTGATATGTACCTCAACGTCGAGGGGGCTGTCAAGCAGGGCGCGAAAGTCATTTGCTCAAACGTTCCAGACGTTTGGACTGTGAAAGCTGCTGACATAAGACATCCTACTAGTATAATATCCCGGTATTGATTGTTGATCTAATGGAAGCGCTTATGATTAATTTTATGCACTTTTCATTAGAATTTTCTATCCCGAAACGAACTTGGTTATCGGTTTTGGTGGTAGCTCAGTACAGGGGGACACGCCGGGGATGGTCCAGGACCCTGAGACACACAACCAGACGTCTAACACTTCAATCAACTCGCTACAATTGTGGCCAAACCAGGTAGACTCCGGACCTGACTACCGACTTTGGGTCTTCCGATAGGTATGAGGTATGCGGTACATCTTCTACGTTATATGCATTTCCGCGGTCGCTCTTGATGTGCTTCTTTCGAAATTGTCCGTGTGCCGTGTTTGTTGTAATCTACTTCTCCGTCGGCGGGGATAAATCTGATTGAAATCTGCTCTGATAAAAAAACACTCTATGAAAGTTGACCCTTGTCAAGATCATTAGTGGATTGACAATTTTCTTTTTGGGAATATTGAAGAATCGCATTTATCCTTACATCGTCGTAATAAAGAGGTTTCGCTGCAACAGACTGATGTACCAAAGGAGCTCATCTCCAGCACTTCTAGATACCGCGGCCGTCTTCTCCTGACGCCGATCTTAAAACACCCATGATTACGTGGTCTTCTCAGTAATTCCCATCTGGACCCACACACCGCCCTGTCACATTAAGGTTGTTTCCTCAATACAGGGTCTCCAACACAACATGGGGGACACATACCTTGGAGTACAGGGTAGAAGCATTTTGTGGCCAAATTTTCTCAATGCCCTTTCGTCCTGCCACACCTTTCCATGACATGGGCAGGCTCCAGCAGGTGCATCCTCCTGGCAAAGAGTGAAATCACTGAAAATATGCGCACCATCACTAAATGCCAAGTGAGTCAGGTATACCAATGGACCAGAGAGAAAAGGTTCTACACACTGAAGCTTGCTTCATTATATATGAGCATATACAGTAACATTATTTGCCAGGACACACCTATAAACTGCACATGAAAAACTGCATGAAAGTGAGATTCGTGAACTTTTAAGGTCATTTTTGAGGCCCACTTTTTTGAGCATGTATGTTGCATCTTTTTGAACTCAGGGTCCATATATTCTCTCCTGCCACAGAACCTCATTTCTGTCAGGGCATGCTATGCTGCACCACACTCTGCTCTCTCTCCCTCCCTCTTTCTCTTTCCTCCTTTCCTTCTTTCTCTCCTTTCTCTTCTTCCTTTCTATCCTTATATGTAGCATGGAAGGACCTTGGCCTCAGTGACTCAGGTGGAGTGCTGTGCCATTGCTGGTTGTCCTGGGGGTCCCTAATTTCGGATCTAGCAGAGGGGAAGTCTCTTGGTGTCAGGGCACACCCACCTGACCCAGCTCCACCCAGCCCAACCTGACCCGGTACCCTGCTGGGCCTCGACGATGGATGTCAGTCGAGGGGGAGTTCTGCTACCACAGCGAACACCCGGCACGGGCCTAAACCTTCACACGGTGCCCCTGTTTAAAACTAATTAGGCCTCTAACATCTGAAGGGAGGATGACGTGGCCACCGTGGTAATGCCAATCAACCGCAACCCCGTAAGCCCAGAGCCGCACTGGCTGGAGAGATGCAAGAGTGCGGGTGCATGTCCCGCCGTCAAGCCAACCCTTCCTTTTTCTTCTCACCACTACCTTTTTGGGATGACGAGCACGATAGTGGCAACGCCAATGGTGACCTCCGTAAGCCCAGACGGGACTGGCCAGAGGACTGTGGGTTCAAGTCCCACCGTCACCCCAACCCTTCCTTCTTTTTCTCTTCTCCACTACCTTTTGGGTTGGTGAGGTGCAATAGTGGTAGTGCCAATGGTAGCCTCCATAAGTCCATGGGCAGGCCGGAGGAGTGCAGGTTCAAGTCCTGCCATCACCCCAACACCCTTCCGATTCATCTTTCTCTCCACTACCTCTTAGTGACGAGGCGCGATAGTGGTAGCGCCAACGATAGCCCCATATGCCGACAAAAAGTTGACTGCAAGGAATGCAGGTTCAAGTCCTGCCGTCACCCCAACACTTTCATTTCTCTCCACTACCCTTTCTACCAAAGGCCTATCTGCCACATGCCTTTATTCAACAAGCATGAGCAAGATGCCACCAACACCCATCGCCTTTCGCTGCCACTGGAACATTCACCAGCCTACCGTGACATAAACCCGTGAAAGCACCCTCCAACTCACCCACCCGCAAGAACCGCGCACTCAAACATTGACTTAACCATAGGCACACAGCAGCAAAACATGCGACCCCAACACTGGGGGTCGCATGTCCTTTTCTTTGGCTCTATACAACCTCTTCCCACCTCCATTCTCCCTCACCCGTTGTTCAATCTCAGTGCAGGGGTCGCATGCCCCTTTATGTGTTATTGCTTCATCTCACTTTATTCTCCTTCACACCATTGATTACTCGATGTCTCATACTTCCTAGGTCACACAAATTCCTTTCTTCACATCCTTATGTTCTCCAAACTTTTTTCACCCGAGTCACTATAGTACGGCATATGCCGATAGGCACGGTTACGTACTTTAAAATGAATACATCCATCCATCCATCCATCCATCCGGTACCCTGCTGTCCACCCCTCCTCACCTCCTCCCTCTTTCCCTCCTTCTCTCCTCATCCCTCCTTCCTCACTTTCTTCCTATTTCACTTCTTCTTTATTTTCTCTTTATTCTACATGGATGACCTTCCTTTGTATCAATGTACCATTTGTTACGGTTTAGCCATAACCCTGAGTGGGAGCGGACTTGACGGACGTCTCACATGTCTTTGTCTCATGTGTCTTGCCTATTTCAGTTCCATCTCAATTCATGTAGCTTTGTGACTACCTGTATGACTCGGATGTCTCTCTTGTTTCATCTCGCATGTGTTAGCCTGTTTTCATGTATATAAGGAGTTGACCAGTGAAGAGGGATTCTTCAACTGGTCAACACAGGTCGCCAACCTGAATTGACTTCTTGTGATCTTGTGACTTGTGGCTCGTGATCTTCTTGCTTGTGACCTTGTTTCTCGTGATCTCACAACTCTCGCTCTGTCCCGCTCCGTTCTCACGCTCTTAGCGCCGAGAGGTTTGTGACACCATTGACCCATCTGCAGCACACCCATGACACACCCAGCCCGGACACCTCAGGCAACTTCCCGCTGTGCCCAGCACGCGTGCTTGCACCGGATGCCCTTGGGATCTCCCATGGAGACACCCAGGTGGTTACGGCTGTGTGCAAGGGTGACATGGCACCTGTCATATGACCCAAGCTGCATGTATATAAACAAACCTGAATGTCAGGGCCCGGCCTCGGACTCGGAGGCTCCCTGACCTCAACCCCCATCTGGCCTGTCCTCACACTATGCGGGGCATGAGATGTATAGTAAGAGGAAAGATAATATATACACTTGCCTATGCGGGGCATGAGATGAGAAGAAGGGTAAAGGTCTCATCTCCCCGCATGGTTGCTATATAAAGGAATGGGTCACATGCCCACAACTATACAGCTCCTAGAGTTGTGTAGTGTGACCCGGAGGGAACATCCAGGTGGCAGTGCCCGGTAAGTGTGGGAATGTTCTGGGCGAGTTGCTCGCCCAGAACTGTGGCTGTGACCCGTGGGAACATTCTGGGCGAGCTGCTCGCTCAGAAAGTTCCCACGCTATCCCGTGCGCGCGTGTGTACACAACACAGAAAGGCAACAACAAGGCAACAATGAGGGAATGGAAGGAAGGGATTGGTTGGGGAGTCTGGGGCACCCTAGGGCAGGGTGCTGAACCCTGACACTGAAGTGGGAACCGAAGAAGTAGCCTTCTTCTCAACTTTCCATTTCAGGTAAGTAGTACAGTGTCAGGGCACACCCGTCTGACCCGGTTCCACCCGGGCCCACCCAGGCCCACCTCACCCGCTCCCCACTACCCATCCTTCCTCCCTCCTCCTTCCTCCCTCTTCCCCTTCCTCCCTTTCCTCCCTCTTCCCCTTCCTCCCTTTCCTCCCTTTTCCCTCTTTTCTCTTTCTCCTTTATTTCATTCTCCCTTTCTGTTTATTCTTTCTATTTACACGGACCACCTTCCCTTGTATCATTGTACTGTTGTCAGGGACGCGTCCGGCACTGAGGCCGTTGCGGGGTGTGGAGCGGGCGTGCGTACTGGCAGGCCCGATCTGGGACAGTGGTCCCTGGCCACTCAGACTGAAGTGGAGAATGTGTTATTATTATTAAAGGGGAAAACTATACTACTAGAAAGGTTGCTTCGCAACCATGACCTTGCTTGCAGATCAGCAAATATTTGCAATGTTGCTCATCATGGGTTGCGACCAGACTCGTACCCAGTCTGAGGAGCTCCGTGGATGCGCAAAATAATAGCTTTTTTACTCAATGTAAATAAATGTTCTCACGCTAAATCGTTATTCTCACATTCTGTACTCAATACAAAAAATCACATGGTATGGAGTTAAAGACATAGCCGATCACCTACTCCGAAGTGATCGGCTATGTCTTTAACTCCGTACCATGTGATTTTTTGTATCAAACATATCAAGAATAGGACTCTTCTTGTGAACATGTACAGCAAGCGACAGAAAAAACTGCACACCTAATTTGGATGAATACTATTCAATATAATTCTGAATATATTGGAAACAGCTGATTGACAATGTAGGAAAATAATGAGTGCTAATCACCCTGTCCCAATGGCACACTCTATTAGGATGTTAGCGATTTACGCTCAGTCAATCGTTGTTGAACTAATAGATTAGAACTAATTACCTAGCGTAAAACGCTAGGGCATATGAAGATACATGAGTGACAACACAAACATGTGGTAAAAGCGTAGTCTCACCTCAGTCAATCGTTGTTGAACTGAGGGAGACGAAAGTGAAAAATTGTTCACTGCTTTTATAAGCAGTCGCCTCAATGGCGCACTGACTTTGGTAGCAGGAATACCAAGAAAGGAAATGAAGCGCCGCTAGCCCAACGTCACATTGTGAGTTGGCCACAGCGCACAAGAAAACCAAGATTTCAACACACTCTTGACCGTGTTCACCTGTAACAATGGGAAAACACCTCAAACCACCTGAGGATCCCCTTGCTGAAACCCGTGGCCGAGTGTTACATGCAAAACAAGCTAGGTTCCTTAGGACCCCAGTTACGGGCGCCAAAATGGAGATTGTATTGGCACCCTGATTTACTGCCATTTTGGATCATCATGAGACCCGCCTGGGTCATTAGGTGTGCGGTTTTTTCTGTCGCTTGCTGTAAGTGACCATCTTGAGTTGAATCAAGGATGGGTTTGTTCACACAACACCAGACTTTTTGTGAACTCATCATGGCTTTCACTCTGTTACCCACCACCCTGCCTTCTTATCAGGTTGGATGGTGGTAATTAAAGTCAGGCCAGTGGTTTAGGAGTGGTTCCAAGTTTTGGGTCTACCAACTAAGGATTGGGGGGATCTTGAAGTCGGTGGAGCAAAAGCAGCTTCCTATTACAGGGGAACATGCTCTCACTGACTATTGTGTTCGTGTGCAAGGACAAACAATCAGCCATGTCATAATTGACCTGGTGCCACCTCCGATTGGAGCATTGACACCATTCAGTGTGTATGTGGTGCTTTCACATAGCTGTCAGGGGACGGACCCCGGGTCCCCATGACCCCTCTCTACAGTCCACAGTCTGGCCTGTAAACACAGCCCATCTCAGGGCATAGCTACTGTGGGTAAGAAAGTGAGAAGAAGGTTAACTTCTCACTTTCCCACAGTGGCCCCAATATGGCGAAAACTTCCGGGGATACCCGGAAGTCACATGAGGTGGGATCCGGGGTCGGATCATGCGGCACATGGAGCGTGCGGCGCAGGAAGTGCGCGGGAAGTGGAGTGGGTCCGGACGCGGGTCCGGGTCCAGGCTAAGTCAGGGTATGTGCCCTGACAATAGCTCGGGCATTAAGACTGTCACGAGACTTCGATGAATCGTTGTCCATGCGGCCTGTGTGCAAAGCCTTGAATGCACTAAATGCCACCGGAGAACTTCAGTCAGTTAAAGGTATGATGATGGTGATGACAACCATGGCATGACACAATTCATTGAATAGTCACATGCTATTGGAAATCACATGAGAAGTAAAAGTAATATAAACACATTTTTCCCACGCAATTGTGGGTTTGGAAGTGACCTTGCAAGCAAGGTAACTTACCTGAAGTGGAGAATGTGAGAAGAAGGTTACTTCTTCGGTTCCCACTTCAGGTACATTTATGTACATGCGGCTTGAGTCACATGATGAGTGCCACATCATCCTCGGAGGCAGCCGCAGGCATCTGGGTGTCCCTGTGGGGGATCCCGAGAGCGTCCGCTGCATGCGCGCGTGCTGGGCACAGCGGGAAGCCGTCCGGAGTGTGTGGGCCGGACGGGTCAATAGTACATCGATACAAAGGAAGGTGGTCCGTGTAGATAGAAAGAAATAAACAGGAAGAGGAAGATGAGAAGAATGAAATAAAGAAAGGGGAAGGAAGAGGGAAAAGAAAGGGGAGGAGAGGGAGGAAGGAGGAGGGAGAGTGTTAGGTATGGGTCAGCAAACGGGGACGACTGGCGGGACAAGGCTCCGGGGTTGGGCTTCGGCCTCAGCGACTCCAAGAGAGCGCTGTGCCCACCTACTGTCTCAGTGCCCACATTTCGAAGTGGCTTGGGCTGCCTTGTTAGGGGGGACAAACCATGTCGATATTCAGACTAAAGTTATAATAATGTAATATACATATATATATAGTAAGAAACTGAATGGGTCAGGTGACAAAATGAATTGTTATTTAATGGAGGTACGAGATTAAATTAGACTTGTGTGCAGTTGGACTAAGCGCTCTTTTTTCGCGCATGGCACATTATCCCGTGATGCCTTCATCTTATGCGCCGTACCCGCTGTTGGCCTTACGCATACTGTGTCTTCCGAGGCTACAGTCATGCCGATTCAGGTTTTATTGCCGCTGCATACCTGGGTCGATTTCTTCGGACGAATCCTGTACGTGTTTATTCGTCCGCTCACGCTTCTGGGCTCTGGCCCTCTTATTCCTCAACCTCTGCTGAAGGCGTTGTCTTTGTTTCCTTTTTAGTCTTATTTCTGTTAGCCTGGAAAGCGATTTTTGTTGTAGTTTTCTCTCGGAGTCCCTTACTTCCGGTAAGCGTTTCGGTCTCACTGAGCAGGGGGGGTGTTGTGACCTCCGGTTACTCTCGGTGGGTTGGATCCCGAGTGCTTACTCTAGTTTTTTCTAGGTTTCTTTATTTTCGGTTGTTCCCTTGTTTTTGTAACCTCGGTTCTTCTCCTCCTTGTTCTTCCTCGTCCTTGTTTTTTCGTGTTGAATATCTCTCGAAACCAAGGTTTCTCGCATCTAAAATCATTTGGGAGGTTTTCATGTCGAGGGAGACTTCAGTTACGAGGACACCACCAGTAGTTACAGTTGAAAAGGACAAGAAAGGAGACAGCACGTCTGGCCCGAGTACAGGAAAAGAGAAGGACCAAGAAGGGGCTTCATCTATTTTTGACCAGGAACCCAAGGACGCGCTTGAGAAGATATTGAAAGAAGCGGCATCATCGAAAGATTATCGGAAAGCGCGACGTGAGGTTCTTGAGGTCATAGAACAGTACGACCTTCACGGCGATAGGGAAGTCATCTTTTCATTCATCGAACAACTCGAGAAAGGGAAGGGTGGCGCAAGGATTGATGACGATGGGAAAGGAAAGGGACGAGACCCCGCAGAAAGACCAAAGAAGCGAAAACCTGAGTTGCCCGCATCGCAGAATGATGGAAAGAGAAGGAAGCGCCGAACCTTCATCCAGGATGCCGGACTTGATCTATCCAATGAAGACGAGGGAGAAGGGAGCTCGAGTGAGAGTTCATCCGGAACCTCAGACGATGCCGATGTTACCTTCGCCGGCACCAAAAGGTCGGATCATCACAGGAATTACCGAAACCTTTCCCTGGCGACGTGAACCAATAAGATTCGGGAATATTTCCTGGAACATAAGAAAAAGGCCCTTCGAAGACTCAAAGGACAACTCAACAAGCCCCGATTCCCAGAATCCCTCTGGGAAGCGGTTTTGCTCAATAAATATGTCGACTTCAACAAAGTCCATGCAATCCGAGTCGACAGAGCGCCAGAGGAAGAAGTCGTACACGAATCTGGACCCTTCAAGTTTATCTATGACCAAGCCGGATCAAAGAAACTCATTCGCGGACAGGGAGCTTGGGTCACCGCCTTCGATGCCTATGCTGACGCAGCCCTTTACATTTATCCGCACAGGAAAGGCGAATTTTGCACCTACAAGGAATATATCCGTGACTTTTTCGAAAGCGCCGGACCTTTCAAAGAGCAATCAATCATTGACTTCGACGTCATGTTTCGGAAAAGACTGGCCGAGGATGCAAGGCTCACCTTCGATGACGTTGAATCATGCCATCCCTTCTTGTACGGAGGCGGAAGCGGAGGAAAAGGAACGAAGGGAGCTTTCTGGAAGCAAGGGAAACTTGAAGGAGAGGTCTGTAGACGTTTTAACGCAGGAATTCCCCACCTCAATTGCCGATACCGACACGTATGCGACAAGTGTGAGGGAGAGCACCGAAGGTCGGCTTGCCCTTCAAAAGAGGTCAAAAAGACAGAAAAGAATTGAGGAGTGGAAGGCGACGATAAGAAACCCGCGATACCTTAGGGGTTTTGTTTGGGGGAAAGAGGATCCAGTCACGCCTTCAGTAACGTCCACTCTTTTTCGAGAACCTCTCCCGTCAGTTCCAGTTGATGACTTTGCCCATTTTTTGGTGACGGAAACGATTGAGAAATATCCCGAGCTTTTCAAAATTGTAACGCCTGTGAAACCGGATAAGCTTGACGATTTATTGCAGCATCATCCGAACCGAGAGTTAGTACAGTCGGTGGTTTCAGGTTTTCGATCAGGTTTCTGGCCGTGCGCGCAACCGGGGTTGTTGGTTTCAACGAAGAGGGGGCTTGACAACCAGCGACTTGGAGAAGAGAAGGACGAAGAGAAGAAATCGTTCATGAGATCGCAACGGGACCTCGAGATGTCGCTAGGTCGTTATTCACCGTCTTTCGGATCGGCCTTGTTACCAGGAATGGTTGCGCAGCCTTGCTTTGCAGTCCCCAAACCAGGATCGGCCAAGTTTCGACTCGTCAACGATCATACCGCAGGGAGCTTTTCCTTGAATGCGGCGATAGCCCCTGAGGATGGGTCTTTTAGGCCGGACAACCTCCAGGATTTGGGAAAGCAGTTACTCACCTTTCACGCGAGTTTTGGTCGTGCGCCAGCTTGGTTGTTCAAATCGGACGCGAGTTCTGCCTATAGACTCTTACCGTGCCATCCAAGATGGCAGGCGAGGCAAGCGACATTGATTGACAAGGATTATCATGTCGATCGGTGTTGCGTCTTTGGGAACCGTGCGTCGGGCGCAATCTGGTGTACCTTCTACGCACTCGTTCTCTGGATTGCTATTCATGAAAAAAGTATACCTGATCTTCTTCATTACGTTGATGACGTTTTTTCTTTCGACGCCCAGGAAGAACTCGAGTTTTATGTTCCTTACGATGCTCAGTACCCAAGGAAGCAGGTTGCTTTACTGAGGCTTTTCGACGACCTCGGAATTCCACATGAGAAGAGGAAGCAAGAATACGGGAGACAACTTACCATAATAGGACTTCAAGTTTCCCTGGATTCGATGACAATAACCATGCCCGACGACAAACGAAAGAGTTTGATTGAAGATGTAGAATTATTTCTCATCGGCAAGCTTCGTCGTCATCCACTCCGAGAATGGCAGCGGCTTTTAGGGTATTGCAACTGGGCGTTGAATGCTTACCCTCTTCTTAGACCCGCGCTTCAATCCTCGTATGCTAAGATACGGGGTAAGAAGCTCGCCTTGGCTCCAATTCGGCTAAATAAGTCGGTTTTGCAAGACTTGTCATGGTTTATCCGACGGATCGCTAATTCGCCGGGAGTCAACTTCTTATATGCCCGATCATGGCGTGAACAGGAGGCAGACCTGGTCTTCTTATCCGATGCTTCAAATGTTGGTTTGGCTTTCTGGTCGCCAACTCTGGACCTAGCGTTTGTCGCATCGATCGAGGTGTCGGATCTCCGTTTTGGGGACACTTTTTTCAACGAAGCGTTAGCCGTAGTCTCGGCAATCGAGTGGGCTGCTCACCTACCTGATAAACCGCGACGAATCCTTTTGCGGACTGATTCGATGAACACTGTCGACATTTTTCACTCTCTAGCAGCACAACCGAACTACGTGTTATTGCTTTTCAAGGTGGTTGAGAGCATGATGGACTTTGGGATGGACGTACGAGTGGTCCACATACCGGGTGACCAAAATACCGTTGCAGATGCCTTATCGCGTCAACTTTTCGATACCGCCCGACGACTGCGTCCTGGGCTTGACATCGCTTTATTCAAACCCCAGCGGGAATCGCTTGGGGTGTTGCGAGAATGAGATCACTCTTGAGTGCCCGGGCGCGTCAGCCCAAGCGTGCCCCGTGGACAGTGGATCGTCTTCGAAGTCAACAAGCGATTTATTTGTCTAATGCTCTCGACGCGTCGACGAGATCAGCATATCAATCCGGTATTAATTCGTACATCACCTTCTGTGACATCCATACCCGCGACATCGAACCGACTCCTGAAACAATCAGTTTTTTCATTTGTTATATGGCAAAGCAGACTGGCAGATCCGGTAAACCATTATCCATCCGAACGATCATTTCGTACTTATCGGGAATTGTCCACCATCTCCAACCTTTCTATCCGGGAGCCCGAGCTGTCAGAAAGCATCCTCTTGTCGTTAGTGTCCTTCGGGGAGCAGAACGGACAGATGGGGAACCGATCAAACGGAAGTTGCCGATTGAGTCTCACCACCTCCATCTTCTTGTTGACCGCTTTGCTGTTTCGTCGGAGTTCGACGATCGGTTATTCTTGGCGATATGTTTCACCGCCTTCCATGGTCTACTTAGGATTGGGGAGTTAGTGGTTCCGGACGATTCTACGAAATTGAACTTTCGAAAACTCACCCTACGCCGCTCTGTCGAGTTTATTCGTTGTGATGCCGTAGATGCATACCAGTTCTTACTGCCCACGCATAAAACCGATCCTCGTTTTTATGGGAGTCTGGTGGTCATTCAATCTCGACTTTTCCCACTTGACCCACTATTCTTTTTCAATCGGTATATTCAGAGTCGTGACGCTCGTTTTCCCTTTTTCCCTCATCTTTGGATTTGTGGCGATGGATCATTACCTTCTTGATCCTGGTTTTTGCGGAAGCTACATGCTGTTCTTCCCAAAGATTTCTCCGGTCATTCTTTCCGTTCAGGAGGAGCTACGCATTTAGCTTCACAAGCAGTACCCGAGTCTACGATCCAAGCACTTGGCCGCTGGTCTTCCGAAGCATGGCGGTCTTACATTCGGAAGAACTGGGAGGAGAGGGAGGAAGGAGGAGGGAGAGTGTTAGGTACGGGTCAGCAAACGGGGACGACTGGCGGGACAAGGCTCCGGGGTTGGGCTTCGGCCTCAGCGACTCCAAGAGAGCGCTGTGCCCACCTACTGTCTCAGTGCCCACATTTCGAAGTGGCTTGGGCTGCCTTGTTAGGGGGGACAAACCATGTCGATATTCAGACTAAAGTTATAATAATGTAATATACATATATATATAGTAAGAAACTGAATGGGTCAGGTGACAAAATGAAACAAAAGGAAACAGAATAAGGGCTGGCATCTGGGTCAGAATGCATGGTCATGACAGAGAGGGATAGACAGTGGGGAGCAGGTGTGGTGTGGCCAGGTGGGTCCGGGTGGACCTGGGTCAGGTGGGTGTGCCCTGACATCACCCCCTCCTTAAGCCGCTTCGCCTCGAAGCAGCCAGGGGGTTCGTTCTCTCCCTTCCTGGGGTGTGGGGGTGTGTTTGGTGGACCTCCTTGATCCGGTCAGGGGCATGGATTAGTTGGTCTTGGGGGAGCCATTCATTCTCTGAGTTCGGCCAACCCGCGAACTTTACTAAATACCAGAGCTTCCGGTGTAACCACTTAGAGTCCAGTATTTTTTCCACTTCATATTCCTCCTCTCCATCTACGAGTTCTGGGCCCGGGCGGGGGTCGGGGGGTCGTTCTGCAATCTCGTCCAGGCGGTAGGGTCTTACGTTCGTCACAGATATGACTGGGTGAATTCCCTTTTGCCGTGCGGTGAGCTGGAGCTTGACAGCAGCCGGGGAGATGACCTTGACAACTTTGAAGGGGCCTAGCCACTTATGGTCTAGCTTCTTGGTCGGGCGGTCAGTCGTATAGTTTTGGGCGCTGAGCCAGACTCGGTCACCCTCCTGGTACTTGGGGGCTGTCTCTCAACCCCGGTCATAGTTGTTACGGATACGGAGTCTCCAACGACCATATCCGTCGCATGGTCAAAGACTTCCCCTCTCTATCGCTCCTCCCCTCTTTCTCCTTTCCGTCCTCTATCCCGCTACCCTATCCTCCTTACCCGTTCTACCCCTTTCCCCCCCCCTCGTGCAAAGCTTTCCCCATTGGGGTTTTGGTGCTGGCCGAGGTTGTTTGTGTTTCGCAGGATTTCCCACGACCTTACCATTTGTAGATAGTCACGCGTCTTGTATGGAAACCACCGAAGGCGGTTCCCGCTAACTAACAACTGCTCTACAACTGTCTCGTGTACCGTCTTCTGTAACAACCCTCCCTGTGACTCTGTTACGGGAATGGGTTCCGGGGAACCCAACCTGAGCCGTTCGACTCACTGATGGAGGTGGCTGCGTAGCCATCGGAGGGAGAGCGGAATAGGAAGAGTGTACGGAAGTACAACCTGTGGGTTGGCCAACGGTAACTTGGCGCTCCTGGGAGCGTACCGGTAGCGAGTATGATGAGGGCTCCTTGAGGGAGCCACCTGGCTGTCTGCTAACGGGGACTTGGCGCTCCTGGGAGCGTGCCGGTAGCGGGTGTGCTGGGAGTGTTTGGCTAACGGTGACTTGGCGCTCAATGGAGCGTGCCGGTAGTGAGGGATACTGGGACTCCCAAAGGGAGTCACCCAGATGATGGCTATCGGTGACTTGGCGCTCATGGGAGCGTACCGGTAGCGGGAGTTGTTGGGGAAAGCGGGTTGGTGGACCAGTGCACGGTAGTGGGTGACCGTGGGAAGTGGGACCCGCGGGTGTGTGGCCAGGCATCCTGGAGCTGCCTGGACCATATCCCTCTCCTAAGGAGGTGGGATAGGCTACAGTTCCTGATAGGGAACTTCTGGTTGGATGGGAGTGATTGCCCAACCACCCGGTGGACTGGTGGGAGCGGGCAGCAGGAGGTTGGGCGTGGGAATGCCCTCCTCGTTGCGGTTTTGTCATGGAGAGGATGAATAGGGAGGTGGACATGGTTCCAAGGTTACAGGTTGAGTTTACAGTGGTGGCACAATGGTGAGGATGTTACAATTGCGGTACAAGGTTTTTGGGTTATGTATTCGATAATGAGAAAGCATTTTTCGGCATCTGCCTTACACATCATATGACTTCTAACTATCTAATATAAAAGTCACAATGGTCAAGAGAAGTCCCTTGAAACTCAACAAATTCCCCAGCCAGCACCAAAACCCAGTGGGAAAGCTTGGCATGGGGTTTGACAGCGAAATAAAGGTGCAGGGACCAAGGGTTTGATTGTTCATAGTCACGGACCATAAGATTCTAGGTCCATTCCTATAACAGACTCAACTGAACCCGTGTGACTGTACAACTCTCAATATGTCTTATAAGTCTGGTTATATTGAGTCCTCTAACGGCCCTCGCCGCGAGAGCTCGAGGTCGAGAGTCGAAGACTCTCAACATGTGTATCGTCCTACTGAATCTGTACCCTATGGGTCTTCATCACTCCGCTCTCCCCCCAGTGCTCAACATACGACGTCACCTCACGATCTTGGAGATCGTGAATACTTTGAGGCCCATCTTCCCGTGATGCCGGCACGTTCGCTACGCGAACGCCAAGTCGCCGCCCATCCACCGTCTGTTCCCTCCTTCGCCAGTCATCATGTTTCCCCGCCAACGGTACGTTCCCTTTGGGAACGCCAAGTCACCGAAGGCCCTACTAGTCAGTCCTCATCGCACGCTTATGACATCAACCCGCTACCGGTACGTTCGCACTGCCAACGCCAAGTACCCGATAGCAACTATATGAAGTTCTCACCCATCTCACAAGTCGCGACCTCGCACACGGTACGCTCCATTGAGGAGCGCCAAGTACCCGTGGCTGACCCGTCCATCCTGGCATCTCCGACTACCTACCATCAATCCCTTAATAGCTCACTACATCACCAATTGCGATCGATGGGAACTCGATCGTCCACCCCCAGGCAAGACTGGGATCACTCATCAATTACATATCCTGTTATGGTACAGACCAGATATGACCTCACTCATCCCACTATAAGAACGGATCGAGGAATGGGGAATTTCCCCCATCCCTGTAACAATAGTAGCGGGCCATCTCGTCCGCTGCGTGCTCCAGGGCCGCCTTCGCCTCTTCCTGCATCTTCATCATCCTGGACGAGAAGGCGTCAGCGGCTTCTACCTCGGACGTACGTGTGGGCTCCGTCCCCATCCTGGGATGCTGCCTGGTGTCAAGCTCGAAGGGGGTTCGACGGGTGGACGAGTGGACACGGTTGTTGTAGGCAAATTCTGCCAGTGGGAGCCAGTCCGCCCAGTCGTCCTGGTGGTGGTTGACGAACACCCGGAGATAGGCTTCGATTTCCTGGTTAACCCGCTCTGTCTGTCCGTCAGTCTGGGGGTGGTAGGGCGTTGAGGGGGTTAGCTTGACCCCCAGGAGATCTGCAAGTTCTTTTGAGAAGTGCGAGACGAAGGCGCTCCCTCTGTCGCTAAGGATCTCTTCCGGGAGCCTGTGGTGCTTCCAGACATGCTCTAGGAAGAGCCGGGCGATACCAGCCGAGTCCACGGATGTCACGGTGGGGATCGCGTGGATGCGTTTGGACAGACGGTCCACTACAACTAGGATGGCGTTATAACCTTTTGACTCTGGGAGCTCTCCCACCATGTCTACCGAGATTACCTGCCAACGGTGGGTGGGGACCTTATTTGGGGTGAGCTTCCCAACCTTCCGTGCAGGGAAGGATTTGACGCGGTTACAGGTGTCACATCCACGTACGTATCGCCTGACATATTCTGCCATCCAAGGCCACCAGTAGTCGTGGGAGACGAGCTCCAGGGTTTTCCATCACCCTGGATGTCCCGTCGCCCGCGCGTCGTGGTGTAGCCGTACCAGATCGTGGCGGAGTTGTGGGTCTTTTGGAACGTACACCCTGCCTCGGTAGAGGACCAACTCTCCCTGTCTCTCCCACTCGTCCGACCTTAACGTTCCTTCTCCCAGTTCCCTCATGGCCTTCACCACCCGCTCGTCATGATCTTTCACTCCTCGTACCCTCTCTAGGATATCTGCCTCCTCACCTTCCACTGAGACTGCTTCTGTCGCACGGGTCTCGAACCAGGCCGGTTGGAGGAGGGTCAGCCCCTCATTGTTGTCCCTTCCCTTCGGGTGGTCAGCGTGGCGAGAGAGTGTGTCTGGTTTCCCCATGAGCTTCCCTGGGCAGTGGACGAGGGTGAAATGGAAGCGGGAGAGGAAAAGGGACCATCTGGCCTGGCGTCGATTTAACCTCTGGGCTGTCCGGAAGTAGCCCAGGTTACGGTGGTCGGTGTAGATCTCGACTTTCTCCTCAGCACCTTCCACGAAGTGTCGCCATTCCTCGAGGGCTCAGATGATTGCAAGCATCTCTTTATCATACACTTTGTAGTTGCGCTCTACATCCGTGAAACTTTTGGACATGAATGCTACTGGGTGGAACTCTCCATCCAGTTGCAGTTGGGAGAGGACCGTGCCGGTTGCAAAGTTGGATGCATCGCACTCGAGCCTGAAGCGGCCGTGGTCGGTAGGGAAAGAGAGGATGGGGGCTGTGGTGACAGCTTCCTTGAGGGCACGGAAGGCATCGTCTTCATCCGGGCCCCAGTTCCAGGTTTGGGTCTTCCGGGTCAGCCTGTGAAGGGGGCGGGCCTTCTCAGAGAAGTCTCTGATGAACCGGCGATAGAAGTTTATGAATCCTAGGAAGGATTGTACTTCTTTCACCTTGGTTGGGGGGGGCCAGTCGAGGACACCCTGGATCTTCACCGGGTCCATCACGACGTTACCCTCCGAGATAATGAGGCCCAGGTACTCTGTTACGGATATGGAGTCTCCAACGACCATATCCGTCGCATGGTCAAAGACTTCTCCTCTCTATCGTTCCTCCCCTCTTTCTCCCTTCTGTCCTCTATCCCGATACCCTATCCTCCTTACCCATTCTACCCCTTTCCCCCCCTCGTGCAAAGCTTTCCCCATTGGGGTTTTGGTGCTGGCTGAGGTTACTTGTGTTTCGCGGGATTTCCCGCGACCTTACCATTTGTAGATAGTCACGCGTCTTGTATGGAAACCGCCAAAGGCGGTTCCCGCTAACTAACAACTGCTCTACAACTGCCTCGTGTATCGTCTTCTGTAACAACCCTCCCTGTGACTCAACTGAACCCGTGTGATTGTACAACTCTCAATATGTCTTATAAGTCTGGTTATATCGAGTCCTCTAACGGCCCTCGCCGTGAGAACTCGAGGTCACGAGTCGAAGACTCTCGACATGTGTATCGTCCTATTGAATCTGTACCCTATGGGTCCTCATCACTCCGCTCTCCCCCCAGTACTCGACATATGATGTCACATCACGATCATGGAGATCGTGAATACTCTGAGGCCCACTTTCCCGTGATGCCGGCACGTTCGCTACGCAAACGCCAAGTTGCCGCCCATCCACCGTCTGTTCCCTCCTTCGTCAGTCATCATGTTTCCCCGCCAATGGTACGTTCCCTTTGGGAACGCCAAGTCACCGAAGGCCCTATTAGTCAGTCCTCATTGCATGCTTATGATATCAACCCGCTACCAGTACGTTCGCACTGCGAACGCCAAGTACCCGATGGCGACTATACGAAGTTCTCACCCATCTCACAAGTCGCGACCTTGCACACGGTACGCTCCATTGAGGAGTGCCAAGTACCCATGGCTGACCCGTCCATCCTGGCATCTCCGACTACCTACCATCAATCCCTTAATAGCTCACTACATCACCAATCGCGATCGATGGGAATTCGATCGTCCACTCCCAGGCAAGACTGGGATCACTCATCGATTACATATCCCATTATGGTACAGACCAGATATGACCTTTGTCATCCCACTATAAGAACGGATCGAGGAATGGGGAATTTCCCCCATCCCCATAACATACTCGATCCGGGTTCGCTCAAACTTACACTTCTCTGGCTTAAGGAAGAGCCTCCTTCTCCTCAGCGTCTCTAGGACTTCTCGGACGACCCTTTGATGTTCCTCCAGGGTGGCCGTGAAGATCAGGATGTCATCCATGTAACAGATGACAACCTCCCGGTCGATGAAATCCCTCAGGATGTCATTCATCATGGTCTGGAAGGTTGCTGGGGAGTTACACAGGCCGAAGAACATCACCATGGGCTTGAACAGCCCCCGGTTGGTCGCGAATGCCGCCTTCCACTCGTCTCCGTCCTTGATCTGGATGTTGTTAAACCCCCAGCGTAGGTCCAAGGCTGAGAAGTATTTGGCGTTGCGGAGGCGGGCGAGGACATCCGAGATGAGGGGGAGCGGGTACGAGTTCTTCACCGTGATCTCGTTCAGCTTCCTGTAGTCCTGGACCAGGCATAGGGACCCATCCTTCTTCTTGACAAAGAAGACTGGTGCTCCCATGGGGGATTTGGACAGCTGTATGCGCCCATTCTGTAGGTTCTCGTGTAGGAACTCGTCCAACTCTTTCTGTTCCGGGCGCGAGAGTGGGAAGGTCTTCCCCCTGGGCAGTTTGGCATCCGGTACCAGGTCTATAGCATGGTCCCAGGGCTTCCGGGGGGCAATTGGTCAAAGGCTTCTTTGGAGAACACGTCCCGGAAGTCCTGGTAGTGCTCTGGTACTAGCATCTCAAACGACGCAGGCTCAGCCTCCGGGTCGCGGGCCTCCTGGGCCATCCGCTGCGAGGGGGTCGTGGTGGCTCTCAGGTCATGGCCCCAGCTTGGGGGAATGATAGCAGCGTAGATCCCATCCCCAGGCTCCAGTACCGGGTCCTGATCATCTCGTATTCACGGTTGTCTGCAGGAGGACGGGCAGCGGGACATGACGACTTTCTGTCATACCCAGTCCACTTCTGGGTTGTGGTGCAGCAACCACGAGTGTCCTATGATGAGGGACTGTCGCCCGAGATTTGCAACCACGAAGCATGCCTGCTCTGTGTGTCACCCGAAGGTCAGGAGGGCTTCTAGCTCTTCTGTTATAGCTCCATTTTCGTTTGGGGTTCCATCGACATTACGGACGGGAACGGGCTGGGGGAGGGGGGTTGTCTCTAGGTTGTGCTTTCGGACGAACTTGGGGCTTACGAAGTTCCCAGTGGCTCCTGAGTCCAGGAGGGCTGATACAGATACCGACGCGAGGGAGGTTAGGGCGGTCAGTTTCACTGTGAGGTTAAGGGATCTGGGGGACTGCTTGGAAAGGACGTAAATGGCTGGGGGGGAGACTGCTACCTCGGGCGTTACTGCCCTTGGGGTCTTCTCGTTCTCATGGGTGGAGGATGCGTTTCTCCTCTTTTTCTTCGCGATGACTCAGTGAAACTTTGGCATTGGCATTGGCTTACGCACGCTGCGGTATTTACATGAGCTATCTTCTACAGGCGGCCGGGACGCATCCCTTACCAGTCGCCTGCCTGAAAATCCCTCTGAGGTTCTTCCTCTGGTTCCCCCTCCACTGTCTCTGTCCCTTCAGTTAACTGTCTCTTCAGCCCTTCCATCAGTGTTCTCAGGTCTTCCGGGTGGAGACGTCGTACTCGGCTGGCCCTGGGGTGTGGGCATTCTTGCGCGAGATGACCTGGGGTGTTACAATTGTAGCACTGCCTCTGGTCAGTCCTTGACCTGTTGAGATCCATCGGCTGGGGGCCTGTCCCTGGTGTAGGACGGGCTGCTGGGGTGGGGGGCGGAGGTGCGGGAGCAGGTCATGGGGGGGTCTGTGCGGGTCGGGCCTGGGATGGGGTCGTGGTCAGCGGAGGTTGAGCTGGCGGAAATGGGGGTCTAGGTGGGGGTGCGCATGGTTGGGTGGCTTGGAAACGTCGCCACTGGTTGTCCAGAAGCATGGCTTCGTGCTTCCACTCAGTCCAGGTGGTGGGCATGGGGCGGAGGCGGTATATACTCTCCCTGAGCCGGGAGTTAATCGCTTGCTCAAACCGGTCGACCAGCCTGACATCGCCTAGCCTCGAGGCGGGTCCCAATATCTCGAACTCCTGGATGACCTTATCCACGGAGTCAGTCCCTTGGCGGATGACTGCCAACTTCTGCCGAGCTGTGGCCTCCCGGTTCGGGTCCTGAAACATGGCGTCGAGTTCCGTGTTGAACTCGTCCATGGTTATGGTGGGGGAGCTGGCTGTCAACAGGGTGATCGTCCGTTGTGTCGCCCATGCCCCTGTGGGTCCTCCCTTCATGTAGGAGAGGATGAAGAGGATCTGGGATAGTTCGGTAGGGAACTCGGCTGTGCGGACATGGAAGTAGATCCCGCACTCGGCTTTGAAACGATCGAGGTCTTCACTGGCTCCCGAGAAGGGAGTGGGGGCAGTGACCTTCGGTGGTTTGGGTCTAGGCGCGAGTGTGGGTACGAGCGCGGGTGCAGGGGCAGGTGCAGGTGCAGGTGCGGGTGGGGGGTGGTTGCGGGTTTGGCTCTCCACAATGGCTTGGAGCTCCTGGAAGCGGGCCAGCAGGTCGTCATACTGTTCTTCTGACACCATGGCTGGGGAGATGGGGGAGGCAGGGGAGATAAGGTTAAAACCTTCTTCTGCTGTCAGGGACGTGTCCGGGGTCGAGAGGGCCCGGGGGTAATGTCCGGCACTGAGGCCGTTGCGGGGTGTGGAGCAGGCATGCGTACTGGTGGGCCCGATCCGGGACAGTGGTCCCTGGCCACTCAGACTGAAGTGGAGAATGTGAGAAGAAGGTTACTTCTTTGGTTCCCACTTCAGGTACATTTATGTACATGCGGCTTGAGTCACATGATGAGTGCCACGTCATCCTCGGAGGCAGCCGCAGGCATCTGGGTGTCCCCGTGGGGGATCCTGAGAGCGTCCGCTGCATGCGCGTGTGCTGGGCACAGCAGGAAGCCATCCGGGGTGTGTGGGCCGGACGGCTCAATAGTACATCGATACAAAGGAAGGTGGTCCGTGTAGATAGAAAGAAATAAACAGGAAGAGGAAGATGAGAAGAATGAAATAAAGAAAGGGGAAGGAAGAGGGAAAAGAAAGGGGAGGAGAGGGAGGAAGGAGGAGGGAGAGGGATAGACAGTGGGGAGCGGGTGTGGTGTGGCCAGGTGGGTCCGGGTGGACCTGGGTCAGGCGGGTGTGCCCTGACAACTGTTGACCCGTCCGGCTCGGACACTGTGAGGTCTTTGGGTAGCTCAGCACACAAAGCCGTAAGTGATACAAGTATGTGTATTTTATGGTGGTGTGTAAGCAGTTACCCGGAGGTTCCCGCTTACCCACGTGACTATATGTATCTAATTTACATATGACTCGGGGTTCGGGGCTATTGCCCTGACATTCTCCCCCCTTGCGTTGCATTTGCAACGCATACAAGGTTGATAGTGAAAATAAAACAAATTTTTAATAATTGCTTTACATTGAGTTTGGAATTGTCAATGAGTGTTTTTTTGTTGTCGCCACTTTAAAGTGGGCGATTTTATACATGTCGGTGAAGGAGAGAGGGAGGGTTTAAGAAATAAATGAGTGTGGGCCGTTACTTTGAAGTGAACAGCGATACATGGGTATCGCAGGGAGAAAAATAGTGGAGTTTATCGAAAATGAATTTCGACCCAAAGATTGTATGTCTTTGGTGTTCCTCACTTGTTCCGTGAGGGTTCGTGTGTAAGTGGTGTTTACACACGAGCGGTGGTGGATGTGGGTTTTTTGGTGGAGTGGAGATTTCCGCAATTGTTACTTGCGGTTCCTCGCATACAGTATTGTGTGCGGGGCCTTGAGTTGGGGGAAGGTGTTTTCACAGGTGCCTCGATGGCGTATTACCGTGTCACTTTCCCTTTTCTCAAGGGTGGAGTCATTGCCCCGGAGGAGGGTTTTCCTCTGGGTTGTTCATCTGGACATCCGATTGCTGTGTCGGATGCGATGACGTAGCCTGGGCTACATTGTCGGGCTGTGGGCTCGACGAAGTGGGCGCTCCCTGGGTGGGAGCGGGTTGTTGTGTTCCTGAGCTACTTGGCTCAGGTGTGGAGTACGGTAGGTCTACCGTTCTTCCCATGGGGAAGGGTGGTCGTTGGGCTGGTTGTCCAGCATGGAGACTTGCATCTCTTTCCCGGTATTTGGAAGCTTTCGCTTCCCATTCCACAGTTCTTGTGGCACGTTCCTCAGGAGTCCTGAGTGGTTTGAACTGGGACTTTAGATAGGCGGCTTTGCCTAGACTTTCCCAGGAGATTTTTCCCTTATTCTCTGGGGAATTGTACTCCTCCGTGAGTCTTGCAATACTTGGGAGTCCCAAGAAGTATTTCTCGGTTTCCTTTGCTTTATCGCGAAGGGTTCTGTGTACCTTGCCGCTTTTGAAGGCGGCTTCGGCCTGTTCGTACCAGTGTACAAATTCTTTCCCACTCACGCTGTAGGAGAAATAACGGCCACACTATGGAAACCCATTATGGAAATATGCCAGATAAATCGCAAAAAAAACTCATACGACAAGTAGATATGAGAACATAGAAGGACCTGAATTTTAACGAATTTTACGAATTTTTACGAATTATTATGACTATACACGATAAATCGAAAGAAAGAAAAATAACAAAAATACTTCAAGCTTACCATCAACGAGACGGAATTCTCGGGGAAATTTATAGCAAATATTAAACCAAGAATTAGGACAATCGACCAAGATTTGACTATAAAAATAATCAGAGAACCTCCACGGAAACTACTTTCCCACGTCCGCACACGTAGCAAGGATGGAAGTACCACGGAACAAAGATTCCTCAGGAACTAATGCAAAAGTCAAAGTCGTGTTTATAATAGGAAATGTAGATGTCACCCAAACGGAACCAATGAGAGTAATTACAGGGGAAACTACCCATAAACGACGGAGATATGACTAAAACTCCTGCAAAACGAGGACAATGTCTAAAAAGCAAGCGCGAAGATTAACTAGTAACGACCGAGACAAGCTTGATAGCCCATTAGAAAGGAAAGGATCTACTCTTAATCCTCCCAAATTTCCATAATAAAAGGATCATGCGTTAATGAGAAATCCAATAACGGGAATAGCGACATCAAAAGTCCGAGCTCAGGGACAAGACGATGATTGCGTAGGATCCATAATTAAAACATACAACGAAATTTACACGGAAATTATGAAAAATAGGAAACTATAGTTATGCAAATTCTCAGCCCAAACGGTCCAGCCGTTGTGAAGTTATACCCATGACGGGAATATAGGAATCCGCATCATGTGTAATGACACGTGAGGGTGGCGATGCGCAGGGAACCGGCCGTCGAAACCGAGATCCGCACTTCGGCAGATCGCGAAGACCAATTTCCGTCCAAATAAGGAAGAGCCCGGTCAAAACAAAGCACGAAAAGTGCAAAACAACCTTAGATCATGAGGGAAAAATCTGAAATAAATCACAGAAGCCCATATGAAAGAAATAAACACCCGCGCATATCATAAATCCCGAACAACTAAACGAAAACGGCTCCCGCATACGAACAACTATGGGAACGACGCACATGATTACCGAATGTGTCATATCCATGCAATCCTGACCTCCGCTCCGGGCTCCCGGAACTCCGAACTCCGACTTCCGGAGCCCTACTTCCCTTCCGTCACCTTCTCCTTGCCGACTCCCAAGAGGTTACCCCACCTCCGGCTCCAACACCACCTTCGGTCCGACTCCGGAACATTCCGGGTCCGACCCCAACCTCGACACCTCCCAGACGAGTACGCAAAACCTATGCTCCTGACTCCGGACCTCCACTCCGGTATCCCGTTCGCGTCTCGTCTCCGGAACCTCCGGTCTTAGCTCCGACCTCGGACTTTGACCCCACCTCCGCTTATACCCATTGTATTGGTTAGCTCATTCCATTTAATTACCTTTGCCAATATTCCGGAGTTTAACCTCCGAGTTCGGACTTTCCGGACTTACTCCGGACCTTGCAACTATTGCATTGTCCATTTCAATTCCGCTATTCTCCCTCATTCCTATTTGGGCTGCTGCTTCCTTTCTATTCAGTCAGCTAGCCATTCCCGACTCCCATCCTCCTTCCTTCCTTCTTGGGCCTTGGCCCTTCATTCCTCCTTTGGGAAACACCATTGAGTCAAACTCTTGACCCTCGGTGTTGTTCCTCTTTCCACCTCCCTTTGTCTCCTTTTGTCCTACCCTTGTTCCTTTTGATTCCGGACCCCTCCTTATATACAATGTACCTAGTAACTTGTAACCTCAGTCCGAAATCGACTGGAATTCCCCCCCAAGAGACTTTCCCTCTGCTAGATCCGAAATTAGGGACCCCTAGGACAACCAGCAATGGCACAGCGCTCCACCTGAGTCGCTGAGGCCGAGGTCCTTCCATGCTAAGTCTCCGATTCCATTCCGGAGTCGTCCGAATCCGCAAGTTCTAACAGAATGTGCGCGCGAAACTTTGCTAACTCAACGAATACAGGGAAATAGGACACAACCTTAGTACCATTGGAAAGGTGGGAATAAATGAAAATTTATGATACCAAGAACGTGAGAAAACATCCAGAAATGAATGAGATACAAGGACATGAAGTTAGAAACCTGAAAACACGCGGGAAGACAGCTTCAAGAGGTCTAGAGCCCTAAATAAAATACATAAAAATATGATATCTTCGAGGACGACCTACTATAACAACGAACAATACATATGGAGGATTAGGATGTGATAATACAAAGGGGAATCAGGGAATATGAACGAAATTCACGAAAACTACTAAACTACGACGGACCATGGCGGGAATTTTAGGGAACGATGCTCTAATGAAGTAGAGAGCTATAACACATTCGTTTGAGTAATTCTTGATTACTAGCAAGTTTTTCTTTCAGTTTTAAACCTGAATAATTCACTCATTTATCATTTCAGTCTCATTTTAACTAAATGTCACTAAATAAAATTGGAATAAATCAGCTGAAGGTCTCAGCACAGTCGCACGCATAGTAATGCGAGGTTTGAATTCAGTATGACCGAGTCATAGCGAACTTAATGGGAAATATGGGGAATTTGAAATAGGGAACTGCGGCAAATGCGGCGCAGACAAATTCTAATTAACCATTAAAATAGCTTAGGCGAGGAAGGACAATAAGGATTCCAGGCGCAGTCTGACCGCAGTAGAACCGCAGTTCAGCGCAGCAAAGCGCAGTGGAACTATAGCGTGAAAATTTCACTTTTTATTCAGTTTGAGAAAAATACACTGTAAATAAATCCTGTAAATAGAAGGTAGAGCGTGAAAAAGGAAGGCGACCCAAGGAGTATAAAAGGGAGACCCTTTCTGCGACTTTTCGCCCCCCTTAGAGAAGTAAGAAAATAGAGTATTATTTTTCTCAAGCATTTCTGGTTGTCACTCCAGTGCGAAAAAGTGATATACAGTTAAGATTGCCACTGTAGTAAAAGGCAGCAATTAAGGAGAGAAATATTAAGTAGATATTTCAACAGGAGAGCTGGTTAACACTCCAGATTTCAAAGTGTAAACACAAAACAGTTATTTTGCTACTGTTAAAACAAGCGATAAAATAAAGACAAAAATAAAACGAACTCAAGGGACACTCCAGACACCATCCAAATTCATTAACTGAATAGAATCTTTGAAACTTCACCAAGTAGAAGATTAAATTCAAGTTTAAATCCAAATTAAACAACGCTACACAGAATTACACCTAGACAAATTAATAAATTTCAATAAAGAAACAGCTCCGCAGGGCTCGGTTTATCTGTAAGTCAATTCCCAGGAACTTTAAAACTAACCCATAAAAATAGAATTAGCCAAAACACTCGGATTGGTACTATATTTACAATAAACAACACTAGTACACTTCCCCATCCTAACTAAAGAACCAGGGAACAGCTTGGTGGTGGTCTCGTTTGAACCTCCCAACTGACCTTCCTTCGTTCTCTCCTTCAACGCTTGTCCACCAAGTGTATGCGGCGTTGTGCGCCGCTTCTGACCCCGCTATTCTCCTCATGGGGAAGTTGGGGTCGAATGTTATGTCAACTGGAGCTTCGACTTTGCCGAACTCGTTGAGTTCGGCGGTCTCGTATAGCATGTGGACACTTCCCTGCAGGGTAGCTTGCCCATAGGGTACTGAGGTACTCAGCGGCCCGCCGCCTCTGGCAGTGGTCCCCATTTTAGGGTCTGCCGTCGGTTGCCTACCGCTCTCCCTCTTCCCCTCGACATGGGTTTGCCCTTCTGAGGGCGGGCCCTTATGCAACCCGGACAGGGTTGCCTGCCCACGGGGTGGCGGGATAGTCGGTGCCCCGGCACCGTATCCCCTCCCCCTGACCTGGGAGGCCCCCATCATGATGGGTTTGGCAGCGAGGTCTGCCAGTGCGCATGCCTCTCTGAGCTCGCGTTTCAGTAATTCGATCTCTCTTTTTTGGAGATCAACTTCTCTCTCTGTGTCTTTCAGAGAGTCGAAGATGCCCTCAGCATCTCTTTGTGCTCTGTTGTATTCGCGCCTCCAGTGGGCGCAATGGTCGCAGGCATCTTCTGACGCCCTCGAGTTATCAGACTGTGCCCGTTTGGACGGTCTGGACGAGGAGCCGCTGTTGCTCCCTCGTCTCCCTCCTACGAGGGACTTCATTTCTTTCAGCTCCTCGCAGAGCTGACCTGTCTGAGCAGCTACCGCTGACGTGATGGCTGATTCCCAGCCTGCATTTGGCTGGGGTGTTGTTGGACCTGGGCCGAATTGGCCGATCCAGGGGTTAATCTGGCCAGGGAAGTTCCCTGGGGAGTATGCCTGGGGCTGCAGCAGCAAATGCTGCCCCTGGAATGGCGCTTGTTGCGCCATCGGTGCAGTTTGCACCGCGTATGGTTGGAAGCCCCTCTGAGGAGGCTGAGGGTATGCGGTGCCTGTTAGCAATGCGGATGGTTGTTGGTTCGCAGCACTCATTTGTGCTGTGTGCGTCGTGTAGTCCATGGCGCTTATCTGCGCCTGGTGTTGTTGTTGTTCCGGGGAGCCTTGCTCCCTGGGTTGTCGTATTTCGATGTCCGGTGGCTTGTTTGGATCGAACCGAGGGTTGCCTCCCCCAGAGAACAACATTTCGTCGTTATGTTTCTCATGGTGGTGGGAGGGGTTTTCGTTCTTGCGTGCGTGGGATTCGCTGCAGTTGTGTGTTCTTTTGCACGTGAGCCTGTGGTTCACGTGGTCTAGGCGAGTTACTCGCCCAGGACTTTCCCACGCTCTTGGCTGTGGGCCATCGTCCCTCGGCTTTACTTCCTCTGCCTCCGTTTTTGGGGGCGTAGTGATGCCGAGAGTTCCCTGTCTTCTTTGATAGGGAGTTTTTCTGGTTCCCTTACATTTTGTAAGGTGAGGTACTCGTCCAGGTGGACGAGGTCGTTGCAATTTCCTAGGGGTTCCCATGTGGTGTCCCCTAGTTCCCATTTGACCTTAAACCAGAGTTCGTTGTGAACCCATGCGTGGTTTAGGATTTTGTGAACTACTGCTTTGCGATCGGGGTCTTCCCCAAAATCGTAGAATATGTTTACTTCCCTATTTGGGAAGATTTCCTGGTCATTCGGCTCGTGAGGTACGAGCCAGGATACATGGAATCTTGGGTGGATTCCGCATTGTTCAAGTTGTGGTGGCAACTTGAGGATGTAGTTTGACATCTCTGGAAATGTTTCCAGAATTTCGTAAGGCCCTATGTATATAAGGGTTTTAGTTTTCCTGCCCTCCCTTTGGGTAGGTTCAGCTTATCCGTGGATAAGTATGCAAGCTCGCCTTTTCTCAAAGGCGGGTCCGGGCATCTTTTCTTATTTGCCTGGATTGTTTGAGCAGCGTGATTGTGTATTATCACATCGTGTGCTGCCATGAGGTTTTCCTTCGCTTTTTGGGCGAAGTCATTTACTCCCAGGTAGTCCGAGAGTGGTGCTGTTAGGCACATCTTTGGCATATGGCCGTAGATTAATTCGAACAGGGCAAATCCTGTCAATGTGTTCGAGCTCGCATTGATCGCGAATTCCGCCATCGACAGTTTTGCTGCCCAGTCGCGTTGATCTGGTCTAACCATCGCGCATAGTATTTGTACTACTTTTTGTATCATTCTTTCCGCTTGGCCGTCACCTTGCGGGTGGAATGCAGTTGTGAATTTCAACTGCACACCAAGTATTCGGTGTAATTCGCACCAAAATTTTGACGTGAATTTCGAGTCTCGATCTGATATGATCGAGTGTGGTAGACCATGGAGTCTTACAACTTCACGAAGAAATACGAATGCTAGTTCTAGTGTGTTCGTTGTTGTCTTTATTGGAATTAGGTGGACGTTGGACGTCAACCTACAAATGATTACCCAGAGGTAATCATATCCCAAGCTTGTTGGGAATGGACCCATGAAGTCCATGGCTATTGACGACCATGGTGTCTCCGGGGTCGGGAGTGGGTGAAGCATTCCGGGATTTCTCCTGGTGCTTTTCTTTGTCGTTTGACAAGTTCCGCAAGACCTACAGAACTTGTGGGTATCCTTCCTCATCGACTTCCACCAGAAGTGTTGACGGAGGGTTTCCACTGTTTTCTTGGATCCTAGGTGTCCAAGTGTTTTGTGGATGTTCTCGAGGATTATTCCTCGAATGGACTTCCTTTCGTAGTTCCCTTTCGGGACTACTATTTGGGTCGTTCCTCCTTCTCCAAGTCGGGTTATCAGCCCATCTTTTATGGAGAAGTTTTTGAAATTTCCCGGGTTCTCTAGGATTTCCCGGTGGATCTGGCTTTTCGAGTATCCAGATTTTATTGCCTCAATGAGGTCTTTCTCTTCGAATTGTTTTCGAAGGTTCTCTTCTGGAATTATGATTTCTTCCAGATTTTGGGCACTCCCCCCTAGAGTTTCCTCTAGGTTATTGCTCCCCCTAGAGCTTCCTCTAGGGTATTTCTCGCGCATATCGCTGCAAGTCTCTTTCTCTCTGAGTTTTTACTCAGGGTACTGCTTAGTAGCAGTTCTTCATATTCCTTGATTCTGTCAGGGATAATGTCTTCTGCATTTTTGTCCAGGTGGATGTCCGCCGACACATAGTCGTCGAAATGCAGGTCCTCGTCTGTTGACGAGTTGTAGTATCGTGAGAGTGTATCTGCCACTTTGTTCTTGTGGCCTTCCATGTATTTTATTTCGCAATTGAAGCTTGCGAAAAAGGCTTGCCATCTCAGGTGTCTACCTGAGTTGTGGTTTTTTGCTTTGAAATATTCCAAAGCTTTGTGGTCCGTGATTACTGTGAATTCACGGCCTCCCATGAGGTCGTCTTGCCATCTCATGAGTGCTTCGAGGACACCCAGTGCCTCGAGCTCATAGGCGAAGTACCTACGTTGTGTGTTGGTGAACTTTTTGGACATGAATGCGGCCGGGCGGCAAGTCTGCCACCTTTCGCCTTGTCCAATTAATGCACCCATGCCTGCTGGGCATGCGTCTGTTATGACCCAGACGTGGAGTTTGGTCCTCTCTTCTTCTGAGAGGCTTTCCGGTGGGTTCCACTGGATGGGCTTCAGGATCGGAGCCCTGCATGCTAGACGTTTGATCTCGTCAAAGCATTTCTGGTGGAGTGGTGTCCACCTGAATGTCTGCTTGTTTGAGCAGATTGTTTGCAGTGGTCCTGTGTAACCGCTGACGTTTGGCATGAATATCGATAGATATTCTACCATTCCCAGGAATCTTAGGACTCCTGTGTGGTCTACTGGCTCTCGCCAGTTGCGGATTTTTTCCATTTTATCCACTTGAGCATGGATGCCCTGTTCGTCCACACAGCTTCCTAGAACGTCTAGGATTGGGGCAAATGGCTGGAATTTTTTCCGGCTTATGTAGAATTTCGCCCCTTTTAGGCAAGTGAACAACCACAATAGTGCTTTATTGTGATTTTCCACCGAGCTTGTGCTGGTGAATATATCGTCGAACCAGACATGTAGGCGTCTGCCTACTTCTCCTCATAGTTCCCAGGTCAGTGTGCGCTGGAAGGTGCAGGGAGCGTTGCAGTCTCCTTGCTGCATCGTGTTCAAGTTGTACGTCCCGTGGGGCGTAGAGAATGTTGTCCTATGGATGTTGTCTGGGTCCAGGCGTATTTGTTCGTACGTGTCCGACATATCGATCTTGGATCGGTATGTTGCTCTGGTGACTGATTCTTGGATCAGTCGCATGTCTGGCATTGGTGTGACGTCGAGGATCGTGTTTGAGTTACGATTCCTCGCGTCTATTACCGTGCGCAAAGATCCATCTGCTTTGCAGATGCACAGTAGTGGGCATGCTCGCTCGCTGTTCGCGGGATACCACCATCCTGCTTTTACATAGCGATCTATTTTGGTCGCTAGTGCTTCCTGCAGTGCTGCAGGACATCTCGGGGTGTTTTCCCAAAATTTCTTGTTTGGATCCTTCAATGGGATTCGATGGTTCACCTCCCTCAAGGGAGGCATTTCTAATGGCGCTGGCGCCATTACGGTTTCGAATTTTTCTCTCCACCACTCCCTGAGTGTTTCGAACTCGGGGTTGTTCATGGAGAGACTTTCCAGGTGTGGTACATCTGGAAGTTCTAGTCCTTCCGGACTAGGATTGGGCCAACCTTCAGGGTATTTTCTTTTGATTACCCTGAGGTGTGTTTCAATCCTGCCTCCCTGTCAGGGGGCTTCTTTTTTGGTTGTTCTCGAGCTCTTGCTCGAGTTTTCCATCCGTGTGATCTCGTCACACGGTCTTCGCTTATTCCAAGGGTGTCTATGTTGCCCTTGTTCACCGTTCTCACTTTGTGGGACCGGAAGTCTAAGCTTACCTGGTTTTTGTTTAACCAGGGGGTGCCGAAGATGGCGTCATATCTGTCGATGTTGATTACATCGAAGTAGTGTTTTTCTATGTGGCCGTTGATCTCAATGTCCACGTTTGTTCCGAACAGGATCTGTGATCTTGTTCCTTTCGTCCCCATTTGAAGGACGACTGGGTTCTTCAATTGGAGAATTGGGATGTGGACTGCATGGACAAAGTCCAGCGATAAAGCGTCCGTTTTGGCTCCACTATCAAATAGCGCATAGGCTTTTATGCCTGCTATTTTTATGTGAGCCATTAGCATTCTCTTCGTTGAGAGTGGTCTGTTTGCGGGGTATTTTCCCACATCTTTTGAGATGCGGAATTTTGCATCAAACAAGGGGGACTGGGTTTCGATGGACTTTTGGTCCTTCTTCCCTTTGTCCTTGTTTTCCTTGGGTACTTTGGTGTATTTCCCCAAGGCGTCTTTTCTTGGTGCTTCCACCAAGGCTTTGGCGACTTTTTCGTCTGCCATGTTTTCTAGCTGGCGTGCTACAGCCAGTTTGATTTTGTAATTTATGTCGTCGTGGTCAACGACTGACATTGGGCCCATCCTTATGGTCCCAACGTTGACTTCCTCACCCTCTGAGTTGGGTGAGTATTGAGGTCCTTCGTATGGGTCCTCTACTTCGAAGCTTGATGCTTCGGAGTTACCAGAGTTGTTCTCTGGTTTCTCATCTGATGAGCCTTTTAATTCTTCATCTGTTGAGGTCGCGATCTCCATGGCAGCTATGCGCCTTAGTTTTTCATTGCCTGTTACATTGTGTCTTGGGCAATCTTTCGTTTGCCCTATTTTGCCGCATTTGCCGCAAATTGGAACTGACTTTTGGTCAGTTTTCCTCGAGTTTTTCGAGGATGTATCCTCTTTCCATCTGGGTTTCAGCTCTTCAGCCTTCTTTCCTGATGGGAGGGCTCTACCGCAGCTCATGGTTTCCGTGGTAGTTGTTCGGGTATAGTAACCTGATTTGTAGGCTGAAGACATCTTCAGCCCGTTGATTATCTCGTCTACACAAGATATTGCTTTTAACATCTCCTTGTTTGAGGAGAAGTCTGCTCTGATTCTATCATGAGCAATCATTTCCCTCTTCCATTCGAGGGGAATGTAGTTTAGGAACCTGGCATTGAAGGACGCCTGGTCTGGCAGCGTCACCATCTGGGATGCTGCTTTGGACAGTTCTAGGTAGAACTGTTTTAGGCCTTTTTCCACTTCGTATTTGACGTTGCGGTACTTCTTTGTCGCGTTCAGCACGGCAGAGGCTTTAATGAAAGTTCTCATCAATATGTTGAGAACTTTGAGGAACATGCCCTCGTCTCCTCTGAGGAGAGTTTTGTCTTGGAGTCTAATTCCGAGGTCGAACACGGGCCCCCCTAATCCACGAATCAAGCAGTCCAGGTGGACTTCGTCAAATTGGGGACCTTTGCATCCTCGCGAGGCAAGGAATCCCAGTAGTTCTGTGAACCACTGCCAGAACGATTCCATGTCGTTCTCCCCTGACCATTTCTTGTCAGGGAATGCCAGCCCATTCTTTAGGGCTTCAGGCTTCACTCCTTCTGGGTAGGGAGTGAGTATTCTCACTTCGGCCATTCTTATGGCCTTTTCGTACCATTTCTCCAGGTACTCTTCTTGCTCCCCTGCCTTCGCGGGGTCGCTATCCAATGGAGATCTCTCCTTTGGGGGGGTTTTTGCTGGGGGAAATCTTCCTCGCAGCATTTCTTTGGTTTCAGGAGAATTCACCTGAAGTTGTATTTGTATTCTCTCATTGTTTTGAGAGGGTGTGATTGAGTTACCTCTCTGTTCGAGAGGTCCATCATAAGTGGACGTTTGGCCGAACCTTTGGTATGTGCCAATTCTCCTCCTAATCTCTGAACGATGCCTTCTTTCGGCATCGTCTTCTCCTATCCTTGGGAGAAGGATCTCCTTGGCATCTCTGTCGAGTTGCTGATGATATTCCAGTGTGCTTTCACTGGTGGTTCTTTTCGTGAATTTTTCACGAGTTCTATTTATGTCCTGGACCGTGGTCCAGGGGTGTTTATTTGTTTCCTCACTCTTCTGTGAGAAATTTATTTCCTTCAGCAAGTTTGTTTGTTCGCTGATTTTTTCAGTCAACGCATTGATTGCGTTGGCCATTCTTTCTAGAGTTATCTCTAGACGGGCCGTACTGTTATGGTTCGTTTCCTCAATCTTTTTTTGGATCGAGTTTATCGCATTTATTATGCACGATTCCTGGTTTTCCAGGAGGAAGTTTGGTTGGGCGAGCAGAGACTCTCCCCAGTTGACATTTCCGCTTCTGGGGGTTCCAGAATGGGTTCTTGGAGTGAACACTCCACGCTCGCTTTGTTTAGGCGAGGCCGTTGCGGAGGGTGCTTCCCTTTCATAGAGGGGTCTGTTCGCTGGTTTTTCCTTACTTTTGCATAAGGCTTCCTCAGCGAACTCCCTCATTTCACTTCGCCTCCTCTTCATTATCTCGGAGACCTCCTCCAAGGTTGGCAACCTTGCCTTGTCTGGCATGGTGTGTGGGAGTGTAAACAGCAGAAGTTCTTTTGGAGCTTCCGTGCTCTGGGAGATCCTGCTCTCAGGGCATATCTTCGCGCCTTCTCGGGCTTTTAGCCTGAGAAGAAGTTGGTCTTCACTTTCCATCCTCCATTCAGATGGAACCTGGAACAAGTCCAGTAGTTTTTCGGATAGCCGACGTGGGGGCTCTTCCCTTTGTTTCCCTTTGTCTGCCTTTGGGGCTTGACTTGGGGACATGAGGGGGGACTCCAGGGGATAGTGGGGCCCTGGAGTTTCCTGCGACTCTATCCGATCAGCTTTTTGGGCTGATCGTTCAGCGCTTACGCATTTTTCACACAAGTCAATCACCTCGTGAGGAGGTGAGGGATCTTCCCCAGCTTGGGTTAGATCGGTATGTCGTGGAGTTCTGGGGGTATTTGGCCCCGCACTTACTCCACGTAAGTTTCTAAAACCTTCAGGGACCAGCCCTGAGGTGGTTGCTAATGCCGGATCATGTTGATCCTTGTCGTTGTCTGATGACGGCTTTTGGTTTGAATCTCCCATGATGGGAGATTGCGGTTTCTTAATAAACCGCTCGTTTCTTTTTAGTGTCGCTGCAGATGCGACTTTGCCCTTGCGGGCGTGTTTAGGCGCCATAGGCGCTTCCGAGTCAGATGTTAAGATTATGTAGTTGTTGTGGGTTGTGTTGTAAAACACACCTCTTGCACTTAAAAAAGTGTGAGGTCTTTGGGTAGCTCAGCACACAAAGCCATAAGTGATACAAGTATGTGTATTTTATGGTGGTGTGTAAGCAGTTACCCGGAGGTTCCCGCTTACCCACGCGACTATATGTATCTAATTTACATATGACTTGGGGTTCAGGGCTATTGCCCTGACAGACACCCTGGACGACTTCCCGCTACACCTAGCATGCGCACCTGCAGCGGATGCCCTCGGGATCCCCTGCGGGGATACCCAGATGGCTGCAGCTCTCTCCATAGATGACGTGGCACCTGTCATGTGACCCAAGCTGCATGTACATAAATGTACCTGAAGTGGGAACTGAAGAAGTAACCTTCTTCTCACGTTTTCCACTTCAGTCTAAGTGGCCAGGGACTACAGTCCCAGATCGGGCCCGTCAGTACACACGCCTGCTTCGTTCCCTGCGAGGGTCCCTCTGCCAGGCACTACATCCAGGCCCCCTCCACCCCGGACGCGTCCCTGACAGCAGAAGAAGGTTTCAACCTCGTCTCCCCCACCTCCCCCATCTCCCCTGCCTCCCCAGCCATGGTGTCAGAAGAGCAGAATGAGGAGCTGCTAGCTCGCTTCCAAGAACTCCAAGCCATTGTGGAGAGCCAGGCCCACAACCATCCCCCGCCCCCACCTGCTCCAGCACCCGCTCCCGCGCCAGCCCCTGCACCCGCATCCGCGCCCAGACCCAAACCACCCAAGGTCACCCCCCCACTCCCTTCTCAGGAGCCAGCGAGGACCTCGACCACTTCAAGGCCGAGTGCAGGATTTACTTCCACGTTCACACAGCTGAATTCCCCACCGCCCTCTCCCAAATTCTTTTCGTGCTGTCCTACATGAAAGGAGGACCCACAGGGGCATGGGCAACGCAATGCACGATCACATTGCTGACAGCTGGATCCCCCTCCCTCACCATGGACGAGTTCAACACTGAACTCGATGCCATGTTCCAGGACCCGAACCGGGAAGCCACAGCCAGACAGAAGCTGGCAGCCATCCGGCAGGGAAGCGACTCTGTGGACAAAGTTATCCAAGAGTTCGAGATACTGGGACCCGCCTTGAGGCTGGGCGATGTGGGACTAGTTGACTGTTTCAAGCAGGCCATCAACTCCCACCTCCGGGAGAGCATATACCGGCTCTGCCCCATGCCCACTACTTGGGCAGAGTGGAAATGCGAGGCCACCCTCCTAGACAACCAGTGGCGACGCTTCCAAGCCACCCAACCGTGTGCGTTTCCACCCAAACCCCTGCTCCCATCAACCCGACCCCTGTCGACCATGACCCCACCTCACGCACGACCCACACCCATGCCCCCTCGACCTGCACCCGCTCCTCCACCTCCTACCCCAGCAGCCCGCCCCACAATGGGAGCAGGCCCACAGCCAATGGATCTCGACCGCTCGAGAACTGACCAGAGGCAGTGTTACAACTGTAACACCCCAGGGCACATCCAACGAGACTGCCCACACCCCAGGGTCCGTCGGGTGCAACGCCTCCACCCTGAAGACCTTTGGGCGCTGATGGAAGGGCTGAAAAGGCAGTTGACTGAAGGACCAGAGGCAGAAGAAGCAGAGCTGGAAACAGAGACTCAGGGGGATTTTCAGGAAGGCGACCGGTGAGGGATGCGTCCTGGCCGCCCGTAGAGGATAGCTCGTGTCAATACCGCAGCATGCATAAGTCAGCGCCAATGCCAAAACTTCACCGAGTTATCGCAAAGAAAAAGAGGAAAACCGCATCCTCAACCCATGAGAGTAGAAGGACCACAGAGGGAATGCCCGAAGTGGTAGTATCCCCATGTTGGAATATCAACAATCGGTTCCGACGACGGAGTGGCGAGGACGGTGTTGATTGTTGGTGGCGGAAGTGAAGTTTTGGGGCACATCTTTTGCACCCCATTTTTCTTCTTTGTGCGACGGGCTCGCCACTGGTGTAGTTTGCGTATAAGAAGGGAGTTTTTTGGACTCCCTCTCCCTCAGATCTCTAACACGAGTCTGAGGTGAGATAGATTTTATTATTCTTTACAAAAATTGTCTAACTGTTGGCGCAGACACTTACGCGCCATAGGTACATACAATTTATAGATCTCTAACACGAGTCTGAGACACTTACGCGCCATAGCCTTATATTTAAAACCCCGCCCGCTATCTACGTTCTTTCCAAGCAATCCCCCAGGTCCCTTAACCTCACGGTCAAACTGACCACCCTAACCTCACTCGTGTCAGTGTCTGTATCGGCCCTCCTAGACTCAGGAGCCACCAGGAACTTCGTGAGCCCCGAATTCGTCCGGAAGCACAAGCTGGAGACAACCCCACTCCCGCAACCTATCCCCGTCTGTAACGTTGACGGGACCCCAAACGAGAATGGAGCCATAACTGAGGAGCTGGAAGCCCTCCTGACGTTCGGGCGGCACACAGAGCGAGCCTGCTTCGCAGTCGCAAACCTCGGGTGGCAATCCCTCATCATTGGTCACTCATGGCTGCTACACCACAACCCAGAAGTAGACTGGGCATGGCAGAAGGTCGTCATGTCTCGCTGCCCGTCCTCCTGCAGACAGCCACAAGCACGAGAGGACCAAGACCCTGCCCTAGAGCCTGGGGACGGGATCTACGCTGCAATCATCCCCCCAGGCTGGGGACACGACCTAAGAGCCACCACGACCCCCTCTCAGCGGATGGCCCAGGAGGCCCGCGACCCGGGTGCAGAACCCGCGTCGTTTGAGACGCTAGTGCCAGAGCACTACCAGGACTTCTGGGACGTATTCTCGAAGGAAGCTTTCGACCAGCTTCCCCCCCGGAAGCCCTGGGACCATGCTATAGACCTGGTACCAGATGCCAAGCTGCCTAGGGGAAAGACCTTCCCCCTCTCGCGGCCGGAACAGAAAGAGCTGGACGAGTTCCTGCGTGAGAACCTGCAGAACGGGCACATACGACCATCCAAGTCCCCAATGGGGGCACCAGTCTTCTTTGTCAAAAAGAAAGACGGGTCACTACGCCTAGTACAGGACTACCGGAAGCTGAACGAGATTACCGTAAAGAACTCGTACCCACTCCCGCTGATCTCAGACGTCCTTGCCCGCCTCCGGAGCGCCAAGTACTTCTCCGCCCTAGACCTATGCTGGGGGTTCAACAATGTCCGGATCAAGGATGGGGACGAGTGGAAGGCAGCGTTCGCGACCAACCGAGGGCTGTTCAAGCCCATGGTAATGTTCTTCAGGCTGTGTAACTCCCCTGCAACCTTCCAAACTGTCAGAGACCAGATTCGAGACGAAGGAATGTCTCCGTAGCGGAGGGCTTCGGCCTCAGCGACTTCTGCCAAGAGCGCTGTGCCTAGTGACATGTCCGTGCCCTAACTTACTGACTGGCAATTAGAACCTAGGGGGGTAACTCTAGTTGATTTTACTACTGGGGTGTAACCTATGTACAAGTGGGATATATATATGGTTACAGCGGAGACGGGTCCGCAATTGGCGGAGCCGAACGGAGCGGAGCTAACGGGGTTTAACATTAGCCGACTGAATATTACCGACAAGTCGGTTCGCGGGGTTAGCGGAAAGGCAGGCGATAACCCAGAAACGGAAAGGAGGGATAGGCCCGAAGGTGGGCTCTGCAGGGCAGGCGAGTGTATTGCCCAGCGGAGGCGGGGGTGCGCTAGCGGACGTCGGAGCTGTCCGGAAATCTTCGGGGCTCTGTACTTAGGGAGGCATAGGTAATAAATTGAAATGAGGGGGTGGTGACCATCGAGGGGTGCCGAGAGGATTGCGGAATACGGGGGCTCCGAGGTTAGTGAGGGAGGAGCGGAGTTGGAACGGAGGGATCGGAGGGACTGGAAGTCGATGGCCGGGGATGGATATGACACAAACGATGATGAACGATATCCTCAGGAACTTCATCGACTGGGAAGTCGTTATTTGCTACATGGACGATATCCTCATCTTCACGGCTACCCTAGAGGAGCACCGGAAGGTCATCCGGGAGGTCCTGGAAATGCTGCGAAAGAGGAGGCTTTTCCTGAAGCCGGAGAAGTGCAAATTCGAGCGGACCCGGATCGAGTACCTTGGCCTCATCATCTCAGAGGGTAGCGTTGCAATGGATCCCATAAAGATCCGTGAAGTCCTCGACTGGCCCACCCCAACCAAGGTGAAGGAGGTGCAGTCCTTCCTGGGGTTCGTAAATTTCTACCACCGGTTCATCAAGGACTTCTCTGAAAAGGCACGCCCACTCCACAAGCTGACCTGGAAGACCCAGGCTTGGAACTGGGGCACGGACGAAGACAATGCCTTCCACGCCCTTAAAGCTGTCACTACCGCCCCAGTCCTCTCCTTCCCCACTGACTCGGGCCACTTCAGGCTCGAGTGTGACGCCTCCAATTTCGCAACCGGTGCAGTCCTCTCCCAGCTCCAACCCAATGGGGAGTTCCACCCGGTGGTGTTCATGTCCAAGAGTTTCACGGACGTGGAGCGTAACTACAAGGTGTACGACAAGGAGATGCTTGTGATCGTCCAAGCCCTCGAAGAGTGGCGACACTTCCTAGAAGGTGCTGAGGAGAAAGTCAAGGTCTATACCGACCACCGCAACCTGGGGTACTTCCGGATGGCCCAGAGGCTGAATCAACGCCAGGCTAGGTGGTCCCTTTTCCTCTCTCATTTCCACTTTACCCTTGTCCACCATCCTGGGAAGCTCATGGGAAAACCGGACGCACTCTCCCGTCGTGCTGACCACCCGAAAGGGAAGGACGACAACGAAGGGCTAACCCTCCTCCAACCAGCCTGGTTTGAGGCTCGTGCAACAGAGGGAATCTTGGTAGAAGGAGAAGAGGTAGGAATTCTAGAGCAGATACGCAAAGCAAAAGACCACAATGAGAAAGTGGTAAAGGCAATGTGAGAGCTGGGAGAAGGGATGCTAAGGTCGGACAAATGGGAGAGGCAGGGTGAACTAGTTCTGTACCAGGGGAGGGTGTACGTCCCTAAAGACCCCCAACTCCGCCATGATCTTGTGCGGCTACACCACAATGCACGGGCGACAGGACACCCAGGGCGGTGGAAAACCCTGGAACTTGTCTCCCGTGACTACTGGTGGCCCCGGATGGCAGAGTATGTCAGGCGGTACGTATGCGGGTGTGACACCTGCAACTGCGTCAAATCTTTCCCCTCACGAAAAGTTGGGAAGCTCACCCCAAACAAGGTCCCCACCTGTCGCTGGCAAGTGATCTCAGTAGATATGGTGGGAGAGCTCCCAGAGTCCAAAGGCTATAATGCCATCCTGGTGGTAGTAGACCGCCTGTCCAAGCGTATCCACACGGTCCCCACCGTGACGACTGTAGACTCGGAGGGTATCGCATGGCTCTTTCTAGAGCACGTCTGGAGGCACCATGGGCTCCCAGAGGAGATCCTCAGCGACAGAGGGAGCGCCTTCGTCTCCCGCTTCTCGAAAGAGCTCGCGGACCTTCTAGGCGTCAAACTGACCCCTTCAATGCCCTACCACCCCCAGATGGACGGACAGACTGAGCAGGTCAACCAAGAGATCGAAGCTTATCTCCGGGTGTTCGTCAACCATCGACAGGACGACTGGGCCGACTGGCTCCTGCTGGCGGAATTCTCCTACAACAACCGCATCCACTCATCCACCCACCGAACTCCTTTCGAACTCGACACCGGCCAACACCCCAGGATGGGGACAGAGCCCACATGCACATCTGAGGTGGAAGCTGCTGACATGTTCTCATCGAGGATGATGAAAATGCAAGAGGAGGCGAAGGCCGCACTGGAACACGCAGCAGACGAGATGGCCCGTTACTATGACCGAGACCACAAAACAGCCCCAAAGTACCAAGAAGGTGACCGAGTCTGGCTCAGCGCACAAAACTACATGACTGACTGCCCAACCAAAAAGTTGGACCACAAATGGCTCGGCCCCTTCAAGATCGTCAAAGTCGTCTCCCCTGCTGCCGTCAAACTCCAACTTACCGCACACCAGAAGGGAATCCACCTGGTTGTATCCATAACGAACGTCAGACCACACCGCCCGGATGATATCCCAGAACGACCCACTGACCCCCGCCCAGGTCCGGAACTTGTAGACGGAGAAGAAGAGTACGAGGTCGAGAAGGTATTGGACTCTAAGTGGCTACGCTGGAAACTCTGGTATCTGGTAAAGTTCGTTGGTTGGCCAAGCTCAGAGAACCAATGGCTCCAACGGGACCACTTAGCCCATGCCCCCGACCGGATCGAGGAATTCCACAGGATGCACCCCCAAGCCCCAGGGAGAGAAAGAGAGAACCATCTGGCCGCTTCAAGGCGAAGCGGCTTAAGGAGGGGGTGATGTCAGGGCACACCCACCTGACCCGGGCCCACCCGGGCCCACCTCACCCGCTCCCCGCTACCCATCCTTCCTCCCTCCTCCTTCCTCCCTCTTCCCCTTCCTCCCTTTCCTCCCTTTTCCCTCTTTTCTCTTTCTCCTTTATTTCATTCTCCCTTTCTGTTTATTCTTTCTATTTACATGGACCACCTTCCCTTGTATCATTGTACTGTTGACCCGTCCGGCTCGGACACCCTGGACGACTTCCCGCTATGCCTAGCACACACACCTGCAGCGGATGCCCTCGGGATCCCCTGTGGGGATACCCAGATGGCTGCGGCTCTCTCCATAGATGACATGGCACCCATCATGTGACCCAAGCTGCATGTACATAAATGTACCTGAAGTGGGAACTGAAGAAGTAACCTTCTTCTCACGTTTTCCACTTCAGGTAAGTAGTGCAGTTCTTCCTTTTAATAACAATTCACGTTTTCCACTTCAGTCTAAGTGGCCAGAAACTACAGTCCCAGATCGGGCCCGTCAGTATGCGCGCCCACTTCATTCCCCACAAGGGTCCCTCTGCCGGGCGCTACATCCGGGCCCCCTCCACCCCGGACGCGTCCCTGACATACAGTATTCCTCCTTTAATGATAATAACAACTTTCCACTTCAGTCTAAGTGGCCAGGGACCATTGTCCCACATTGGGCCTGTCAGTATGCAGGCCTGATCCGCCCCCCACCAGGCTCTTGGCCCTGGATGCTACACCCGGGCTCCCTCAACCCCGGATGAGTCCCTGACACTTGGGGGGAAATCAAGTCAATTTCGGACTGAGGTTACAAGTTACTATGTACATTGTATATAAGGAGGGGTCTGGAATCAAAAGGAGCAAGGGTACTCTGAAAGGAGACAAAGGGAGCTGAAATGAGGAACAACACTGAAGGTCAAGGGTTTGACTCAATGGTGTTTCCCAAAGGAGGAGTGAAGGGCCAATGTCAGGGGATGACTCCCAGGTCCCCATGACCCTCCCCTATGGTCCACAGCCTACTGGTGTAACCAGCCCTATCCAGGGCACAACCTACTGTGGGTAAGAAGATGAGAAGGAAGCTAACTTCTCATCTTTGTCAGGGCACACACCCTGACTAGCCCGGACCCGCTACATTTCCCGCGCGCATTCCCGCGCCGCATGCTCCGTGCGCCACATGATCCGGCCCCGGATCCTGCCTTCATGTGAGCTTTTCCTTGTACTGTACTATAACGACCATTGGTTCAGTCACATGTCACACGCAAACTGTGAACTGAACTAAAGTAGGTTTTGTCACATGTCACAGCGAGACTTTGAACAAATAAATGTATTGACAACTGGTTCCCACGAAATCCGGGAGTTGCCGAAATCAGCAAATCAATTCAGTTTTAATTCAGTTTAAGATTTTCACGTGATGTGTGGCACATGTCACACTGAGGGATGAACTACACAAGAAGGAGGCGGCAATCCCCGAAAACCGTGGGAATGAACCTATGGTCGTTATAGTACAGTAATCGGCAGTGGTCATGAGGTCGCTGCGATAAACTAAATCCGCAACTGTTTCCCAGTCCCATCATTGGTACCTATCACTCGCACTAGACGATAACTCGATGGTTAGCCGTTATCTTCTCCTGAAGAGGCGGCTCCCTATATAAAGCAACGGATTTCAGGCCCTGCTCCTAGCAAAGTCATGGCCTTTCAGGATGGTACTGTCTACGTTGTGCGTCCCGACACATCTTAGCAAAGTGATAAAATTAGCGAGCCTCTGGGCAGTTTAGGAACTTGAGCAGCGGGACTGTCCTCGCGGGTGACAGCCCTAGCTATTCCTGGGTGTGTGATCGCGAAGAGTAGCGTTAAACAGGGTCTGACGAAACTATGGGGCCCCAGTTCGCCCCACTTTAATAGATCTCCTTGAGTATCTTATCTGTTCGGTAGGACTCACTACGTCGTGGGCTGGGAGCGCCATGATGGAATGGCGCAGCAGGTTTGACACTGCGTCTCATTGTCTCATAGTCAGCTCAATTTTTCCGTAGTGGGTGGTTGAAACCAGCACAAGCGAAGAGATCTACCTGAGGAATGTGGGTCATTCGGAGTATTTGAATATCTATGGTGAGCCACGAAATGGAGCTCTTGCTGTTGGGGCCTCCAGACCCAGAGCCTGGCAGGCTATCTTTGATGGAACTCACTGCAGGTCAGCCAAGAGCGTTTCTTCTGGAAGATTCATTCCACCTATTAATAGTCTGCCCGATCAGGCTTATTTACCCTGGAACGAGCCTCTGTTTGGACCTCGATTCTGGTCAGACTGGCAATGGCACGACAATCTCTCTGCAAACGTATGATCAAAAGCCCCATCAGCACTGGGATCCGGAGCTATTGGGGTCACCGGTAGGCGACAACTTGTTGAAGCTGGGTCTGCCATACGTCGTTAGTCACCGAGATCCTAGCGCTTTGGACAGAAAAACCTTATGCAATAATATAGATCCAAACCATGAAAGACTCCTCCTCAGCAGAACTTGGCGGAGATGACAAGGTGAGTCGCGATCTCGATCCCTAGTTCATCGGCGTCTAATACGTCCACTTGCCAGTGCGTTTCGAAAGTCACTCCATATTATTGCTTTCAGACTGAACGGGTCCTCTTCAATGTCAAGGTCTGTCATCCCTAACTCCCGTTCGCCTCAGCGACAAGGCCAACAGGTCCGGGTCTTCAGAGCTTAATCCGTTGACTTGCATCACATCTGACCCATTTGCCAAATCCAGTGGACCCTCGAACGCGCCTCGCCTGGACAGTTCTACATTAAGAGCCATCTTAACACATATCTCAATGTCGATGGCCCTTGGAGGAATTGCATGCGTGTCATTGCCTCCCCAAACAGACAAGCATGGAATATACGGCTGCATAGCGCTGCTTCGAACACGTTTAGGTCATTATCCCCACCCTACTGGACCTCGTTGTTTCGTTCCAGCTGCTAATTCCTCTTGACAAAAGGATCTTCTATCCAGGAACCAATTCTGCGGTTGGCTTAGATCGGAGATACACTAATCCTGGATCGATTCATTTGTGGGGATCGAACGGCTGGAACTCGGAGCAGTTATGGACATTCGGCCTGGCATCCGAGTGGAACCGTTTCAGCTTCGACAACCGTCCCTACTTGGTAAGTACCCGAAACTACTGTTGCCAAGGAACACGCTCGACAAGAATCGGACAGATTGTGAACCGTGAAGCGGGGACCGCAATTGGACCCAGCGATGATCAAAAGGTATATCTCCTGCGACATAGTTATTCTGTCTACATCACTGATCACTTCCCTCTTAGTTGGTTCGCATCCAGTGCAGCTCCGCCTACCGAGTTGACTCACATTTTCAAATTTGAAGATCTGTCATTGGGTTTCCAATCACCCCCACGCGCTGAATCTAGAGGTATGACAAGTCTCTTGCGTTGTGAGGAAATTCTCATCATAGGCGATGCATCGCTTTTTATAGTGGATGTTCGAGGCGACCGGGAGCCTTTATTTTATCAAGAGCATGTCCACTCATACGTACCTCGGCGTCGAAGGGGATGCTAAGCAGGGCGCGAAAATCATTTGCTCAAACTTTCCAGGAGCAGGAGTTTGGACTGTGAAAGCTGCTGACACAAGACATCCTACTAGTACAATATCCCGGTATTGGCTATTGCTGATCTAATGAGAAAAGGAGGAAGCGCTTATGATTTAATTTTAATTAGAATTTTCTGGTCCGATACGAACTTGGTTATCGGTTTTGGTGGTAGCTCAGTACAGGGGGACACGCCGGGGATGGTCCAGGACCCTGAGACACACAACCAGACGTCTAACACTTCAATCAACTCGCTACAATTGTGCCCAAACCAGGTAGACTCCGGACCTGACTACCGACTTTGGGTCTTCCGATAGGTATGAGGTATGCGGTACTACATCCTCTACGTTATATACATTTCCGCGGTCGCTCTTGATGTGCTTCTTTCGAAATTGTCCGTGTACCGTGTTTGTTGTAATCTACTTCTCCGTCGGCGGGGATAAATCTGATTGAAATCTGCTCTGATAAAAAAAACGCTGTATGAAAGTTGACCCTTGTCAAGATCATTAGTGGATCGACAATTTTCTTTTTGGGAAATTGAAGAATCGCATTTATCCTTACGTCGTCGTACTAAAGAGGTTTCGCTACAACAGACTGATGTACCAAAGGAGCTCATCTCCAGCACTTCTAGATACCGCGGCCGTCTTCTCCTGACGCCGATCTTACTTACGTGGTCTTCTCAGCAATTCCCATCTGGACCCACACCGCCCTGTCACATTAAGGTTGTTTCCTCAATACAGGGTCTCCGACACAACATGGGGGACACATACCTTGGAGTACAGGGTAGAAGCATTTTGTGGCCAAATTTTCTCAATGCCCTTTCGTCCCGCCGCACCTTTCCATGACATGGGCGGGCAGGCTCCAGCAGGTGCATCCTCCTGGCGAAGAGTGAAATCACTGAAAACTTGCAATATGCGCACCATCACTAAACGCCAAGTGAGTCAGGTATACCAATGTGACCAGAGAGAAAGGGTTCTACATACTGAAGCTTGCTTCATTATACGCATAGTTCTGGAGTGAGCCGTCAGGGAAATAAATGCTGGTTGGCACAAGACGAACGACGTACCTGTCCTAAACAAATTCTGGGTCCAGCGTTGAAAGGTACAAACTTGAACGGATCAGCGACCATCCTCTTCACTCGCTCTTCGTCAATCCATCTCTCAGGGTCAAATTCTTCAGCATCGTCCCCCCATAGGTCTTTGCGCCGTTGTATGACAAGAGGTAGGAAAATCATGCCTGTGTCCCCGCCCGGAATATACAAGGGCTTTCCGTGGGTGGATGCATCGCCTGGGACGAGACACGGAGATTTAGTAGCACGGTAGTTGAACGGAACCGGCGGGAAAAGGCGTAATGTCTCGTTCAAAACTGCGCGTACTGAAATACGAGGTTCAAACAAAGGCCCAACTGGTAATCATAATAGTCACATACAGTATTTCATATGACGAATGTCCTCGAAGCTTGGTGGACCATTAGGGACATGTTTAAGGACTTCGGTACGGAGTTTGGTGGTAACTTCGGGGTGCATGCAGAGCATATAGATGGTGAAGGTGAGAAGCGACGCAGTTGTATCACGGGCAGCCAGAAGGATGTTGAGGAGCTACAAATTTGGTCCTCTTAGGTCCGACACAAAATGCAATCCCTTTGACGCATACCTCGTCGCAAATAAGTTTCATGTTACTCGTCGAATCCATCAGATGATCGATAAGATCTCCCTCATTGTCTCCGCACTTCTGAGAACCTCTTGCCTTTTTTCTACCGATCGCCGCTTGGAGCATGGGTGCCATCCAGCGGTCCACAACCACTTTGTGTTCCATCGTTTGGTCCGTGAGGAATTCTCTGGCAGGCCACATACTCCTATACGCCAACCTCTTTGTTATAATAATTTGAGCACTCTCAAAGGCGTGAACAAATCCCCCGTAGTCCCCTTCCACCTGTACCCCTTTCGGACCTATCACGGATTGACCTGGAATGGGGAGGGGAAGGTCTAAGGTGTTCAGATTGTTCGTTCCGAAAAGAAATTCGCCCGCTGCGTCGAGGGTGAACCGCCCAAAGATATCCTGAACGTCTATGGATTGATTGATCTCAGCGCGTGCACGAAAGTGCTTGATTGCTTTTTCAGAATAGTGATCAAATATGTTGAAGTCCCGTATCCGTTCACGAGCTGGGGTTCGGAGTCAAGCTTCTCAACAAGATAGAAAGAAGAGGTTTGAGGGGTCTGCGTACCGAAGAACGGACGAGTCATTGCTCTGTGAACTTTCGCCTTTGGCCAATCAGTTCCGAATATTCCTTCACCGAACATGCCATTAATCCTAGAATGAGCTGAATCTCCAATCCAGACACTTGCGCGGGTGAATGGACGGACCTTTCGAGATTCGAAGGGCCTTTCATGAAGTTGTCAAAATTCGTTGCCAGCATCATCTGCACTGTATGATGGTTCCTGGTTACAAAGGAATCCTCCCACCATAATCCCAGGTTGAGTGTATCGCAGCCGTTCTCATCCAAGAATTGCTGATAGTGTTCAGTGGAATATCCTTCTCTAAGGATATCTAGTGAACTGGGAGATGGTGTAACTCAGTGCATCTGAGTGGCCCGGAACGACCGGTGATGACTGACCGGAGGACGATATCGACGTTCCCTGGCCATTTACCCTTCATTCTGGGTGGAAGAACTGCACCTAATTTCGCGGCTTCCCGAGAGTGCTTAAATCGTGTATACTGGACTTTGACGGTCCAGTACCCAAGACATGACACAACATAAAGAACCAATCGCAGCAACAAGGATGCTCTGAAGTCGGACGGAAGGATGAAGCGAGTCGCAAGCATGGAGATGATCGCTGGCGGCCACAAGAGGCTCGTGAGTTTAAGCAAGAACGTGTAGCGATAGTTGTACATAGGGGACAAAAACCGTTTCGGCGCTGCCTCTCAGAGAGTTGGGGAAGGACTTGAGAAGGCAGCTGGAAGTTTGGGAAATTTCGTTGGCTCTATAAGTAAGTGCGTGGAACTCGATTACACATGTCAGGGGCGGCACTCTGAACTTTCCGATGATAACCGGTCCAATAGAGGCTGGTAGCCTGGCATGGCTATTGGAGAATAGTGCTACGTGTCTGCAGTCCCTGCTTAGGGGTAGGCAGATGACCAGCTAAGGGTGGTTCCCTAAGGAAAGAGTGGGAACCTGCCCACGCGATAATCGGGACATTTTGCTAATATAGGTCCTACTTTAATTGAAAATTCAGCTCTCATGGGTCCTCTTATTGCCGAATCCGTCCTACATGAATGTCAAGCCCATAAAATAAGATCTAAATAACCGGTGGACGCCACTGGCGCTGCTTATGTAAACCGTAAGTTGGTTTTGGAATTTGACTCCGACTCATGAGTATATACTCCAATGGTCGTGGACCCGGCTGCCAGAGTTGGAGGTGAACTTGATCAAATGTATCGTCTACTTTGATGAAGCTCACCGGCTTACCGAACCCGTCCCACCGGAAAACGCATGGAGTCGTTGTTTGAGCTGACAGATTTCCTTTTTTTTTTATCTACGAGCACTCATCTTTAAAAATCCGCTCCCTCGCCCATCAGTTCGCATTGCTCAGGATCTCCGCCTTATCACCGAGCTGCCGTTTGACCCATTTGTGGACCAAGTATTTGAATCTTTGGAACGACCTTGAAAACGTGGGCCAAACGAGTGCGATGGGGTTCAAACGTGTGTATGTGCCTACTATGTTTGCGGCAAATTCGAAATAGATGGTGTGTCCACCACAAAAACTGGTTGGAGCGGAAAGGATTGACGTTGCATCGTTCGCCAGAGTCAAACTGGTCGCGAAAGGGAACAAAGTATTTCACTCTCGCATCGGGATAGCACAACTCAAGCCTCGAGGATGTGTGGCTCAACAAGTTCTGCAGAACTCATCGAGTCGCACATGCTTTTATTGCCATCCCCGAGCATCGCGAGTTTATGCATGCCGGATCGCCCTCTGAACCCATACTGGCCGAGGCAGCAGCGAGGCATCTGAACGACCCTTCGAATGCTGGTGAAATAGAAATTCAAGGTCCAGAACTTCTACCTCGGGCGTACGGGAAGGAACTTCTTGCGAAGGGAGAGCGCGGGGAATTCTATGGTCAACTCATTCTGACCATTGCACATAATATCGTCCTCAGACAAAAACAGTACTCTTTGCCATTCACCTGACCCATCGATCTGTTCGTGTCCTCGATTTTCTCAAGGCTCTATTTGTGGCGGAATTCGGAATCGTGGTATTGAACGCTCACTCGGTGACGGCTAAGGTGGACGTCCCTGATTTTGAAAACAGCATTTGCGAATGCTTATATCTTTTTTTTCCCCGTTTAGCGCAGGTGTGCCTCCTCTCTCTCCGATAACTGTCAACACTCATACTGCTGTGTATTCAGGATTACTCGTTGGGCTCCTGCGAATATAGCCCCTTGCCGATTCCATTCCTGTCGCCATGCACTGCTCCTCTTCTTAGCTTGGTGATGGCGAGTAACGTCTGAGCACGAAGGCAAAGGCACCATCCTTCTTTCTTTGATGAACGTTGATGTCCATGCCGGTATCCATTCAGGGACAAGGACAGAAGGCTTGGCCCCCCAAGGACTTGGGCATGCTCCTTATCAACTCTACTACCTTGACCGCGCACCCGTACCGTTGTGTCCAAGGCTTTAGCTCCAGAATTGGATCACTGCAACTGGATTCCATTCCCCCTGCGCATTTGGTGACGAAGAGTAAAACGCTTGATTCAAAAAGTTTCCAAGAGGGTGTTATGGTTGGCGTAGGCGGGCTCCTGAATTGGCCATAGAGGACGAACTAGTGGTTCTCCAGCAAGTTTAATTTTGTGAGGTGGCGTGTGCAGTCACTCACTTCCGGCCTCCTTAGTATCCACCGGAGCTGATTGGCACTTTACTCGAAGTCGCGTTGGCAATCAAGTCAAAGGACTAATAGATCTCTTCAAACCCGCTGTCCTGGCGGATTTGGAAGCCCTCATTAGGTTCATTCTCAGTCTGTTGGCTTTATGCCTTGATTCATGTCAAGATTCATGGACTGACGCGACGCAAGCAATGTATCCAGGCGCACTGGGTCGAGTTAACACAAGCACTTGCCTGTGCAGACTGTGTGTTCTCTCGGCGGTGTGGTGGCGCGCAGACAGCCTCGCTAGGTGCCGTACGACGAGAAGATACGACGAGGCAACGAGGGCGAGTAAAAGATAAAGGGGTTGGCTGTTCCGGCAGACGCCGCACCCGAAAAGTCCCGCCCACTCGCCGGTCTCATCCATTGCTCTTTCTCCGATTTTCAGAATCAAATTGTAGTTCGAGGATTCTTCAGGGATCATCACCCGCTTTCCCGGGAATATCAAGCCTGCCTCAGACTCGTACCCAGCCGTCTCCGCTACGTGGACGCGCAAAATCTCGACTAGTTGTTGTATTAGAATTCAGTTGTAAAGTCACGTTCAAGAACATTACGAGATTTTGCGCGTCCACGTAGCGGAGACGGCTGGGTACGAGTCTGAGCCTGCCTACGACAGATGAGCCGCAAGCGGTCGTAGAAATAGCTTCACTTCCTGGCCAGAAGCGCCGGGGTATTGAGGATTATTTGCTCCTCTCGTTCATACAGGCTTCATCACTATCCGCCATTGGTGTGTGGGTGGGATATTGGTAGCCATCGTTGGGTATGGAATTTTGATGAGGTTCTCTGTGAGCCATTGCGTCTATCGTATTCGTTGACGTCGCATTGGTATTCTTTCCCTTTTCGGCAATCACGATTTCTCCAGCATTCGGAGGAATTAGCCCGTGTACCATCACTTGCATCGACAACAATTCTGTCCCACCCGTCAAGCTCTTCTCTAATATCGACTCTCACTCTCAGCCATGGCCCAATATACACTCGAGCAGCAGCAATGGGGCTCTTCTTCTCAACAGGGGACTCAGTCACCCGCTTTCAACAACTTCCATTGGTCCCGAAATCCAGAAAAAATGAGGGACACCCCTGCACTTGGCCATTGCGGGACGCACTGGAGAGGCCCCCCCGGGCCCGAATGATTTCCAGATCGAATAGTTTGGGACCAGTCAATTGCGCATACCCGGGGCGCCGCCGGTGGTGGGCGGTCAAGGCCGATGCACGATCGACCGTTTTGAAACAGATGCCAAGGGTGACCAACAAGTCACGGCCTTGGTTTGCAAATTCAGAAGCAGGTGAGCGACAAAATATCTGCCACAGTATCAAGACAGAAGTACCATCCTCCAATCACACAAGCTTCCTCGTTTCTCGAGTTCTGGAAGCTTTACCTAAACCTTGCATAACTACCATTAAATAATCAATCCGCTCGTCGATGAATGACAGCGTGCTGTTCTCGATTTTTAAAAGTCCTCTCTCTGAGCTTTCCTCTTGATCTCGATGAGTTCAGTCGTGAAGACTAGGTCAGCATTAGCGGGAATGACGGGTGGGAAGCCGCGTTCGCCTGAGGAAAGTGGGCAGAAATGAGAATCATGCCAAGAACGCGAGGGGAAAGGCGACATGCCATATGCCAATTTAGATGGGATGGTAAGGGTTCGCTTCTCCCCGACACACATGCTATTAATAAGTGCATCGTCAGCATACTCGGAAAACCAAAACTCAGTGAATTGGGCAGTGGTCATACTTGAGGAGCCCTTCGTCCCATCCTGGACACAATCGTTCGTGAGATCATTGACGCGCTAAATAATATGAACGAAGTGAAATTCACCTCGAATAACTCTCCCAGTGCCAACTAGATAGATGCAGGAAATAGTAAATTGAGGGCGAGGTGAGGAGAAAGTGCACATTTACTAACCGGGGAATTCTAAAGGTGACCCTCTGTCCAAGCTGCATTACGATGTTCAGAGCCCGTCTCCTTCGAAGCGACAAAGCTTACCTTGAGTCGAATTTCTTTCCACCCTCCAGGAGTGTCCCAGTCTGAAGTCATGCGTCAGTTACAAGCCAGGGCCGAAAGAGTAGAACAGAAGGCAAGATGCATAATGTCAAGAGGATGTGTTCACGTACGTAATGCACTGTGATGGAGTCCCCCTTGGAAGTTTTTTCAGTACACTCAGCTGGTAAATGCGTCACATCAATCTTGAGAGAAAAGTCTGATGCCGAAACTGCAACAGTTGAGAGAAACAAAGGAGCAAGGAGAGCTGTCCAATGCATTTTTCCTCCTTGGAAAAGGGTTGATGTGAATGCGAAGGTTTAACTCGTCAATTTAGATGAATCAATAATTACTAGAGTCAATTCATTCGTCACGCGAAGTTGTTTGCCTGAAAACCAGGTAGAAACAGCCTTGAACGTTCCAGGGACGCGAAAAGTGAATAACGAGAATAAAGATGCTGAGGCTAAAGATAGGTTTACAGAGGCCCATCACTGAGTTCTGACAGCAGAGGATACAATACCGGCAATTTCATTCAACAAGGTGCATGTTGCAGTATAATCTGGCTAGATTCAGCAGTGCATATATCATATGGCAGGTGAGGTCGGAACGTAGATTTGACCCTCACAAAACCCAACAAAATAAGCACAAGATATAGTGTCTCGAGTGGGTACATATAAGCCATAAGGATGGAGGGGGTGGACAAGGCATTGGAATCGGCTTAAATGTTGAGCTTCGTTCGGCGCCAGTGACGGCGTTTGGCGTTGTACTAATGGACGGATGGACTTGTCAGAAAATATTACAACGCAACGGCATAGTTTCGCCTACTTGAATTCTGTTCCCAGTCCTTAAGCGGATCCACTGAGGAATGGGTCTGATTCACCGGTACGAAATACGGTGAGCGAGAGCGCCAATTGATCGACGAACACAAGAAGCTCACCGATTCTGGCGCTGGGCCTTTGCGAGAGTGCGCTTCGTACGGAATGTCTTATTTGAAGGCTAAATAAGACCAAATAGTAAACGTTCAGAATAGCCATCTCACTGCGAGGGCCGTAGGTCCTGCTTACCATCTCTGAGACACGTTTTACTATGAATGAGGAAAAGTAGCCCTCTGTACAGTTCCAGTCACCTGATTCGGTGACTGCCGACCGTTCCTCTAAGCGCGTGGTTGCCAAGCCCGTATCTCAAGTGATGTGCCACCTATCACTGCTGAACCTTGGCCTTGGATATAGCCAACTCGAATCTAGGTTGTTCTCTCTTGTAGAGACGGTGACCGTTACTAGCCTGTTTGTTCGTCTGAACAAATCCTTTTACATCGCCCCAGAGGCCAAGTTACCATGCCGCAAGATCATCATGGAGATCTTAAAAGCATCAACCCCCATTCACATGCTTGCTTTCCGGTCGATGGTCGTTATGTCTCGGTGATCCCTGTGCCTCCTTCGTGGCCGCTTCACTATATAAGATGAGGTGCAGGGATGCTCTCTTCTGCTTTCCTTGTCCTGGAGGCCCTCCCGAGCGACTCTCTTTGCCTTTTCTTCTTCTGAGCCTGGAGCTCTGACCTTTCTCGTTATCCACCCTTGAGCTGGTTCTCTGTCTTATTCATTTATCATGCATTCTTTCAAATATATCGCTTTGGGGGCCTTCTTTGCCATCATGGGCGTAACTGCTGGCCCAGTTAGATTCGATAAACGGATTGCGCAGGTTATTGACCAGTCGGTTAGTTCTCCGTTTAAGCCATTGTCGCCCAGGTTTTGACGATCGTGTAGACGGCAAAATGGCAAACGGCTTGCGTAAGTTGCCCTGTTGGGACCCTCTGTTCCGTGTTTGGATCGTTCAATGCATTTTTAGCTTGCTGCAGGTGGAGGCACCAAGTGCAATCCCGTGGCTGTCGCTGCATTCGGCAACCTTCTTGCTGCAGCTGACGCTTGTGGGCAGCAAGGTTGGTATTTTTTGATGCTCAGTCTTCACCAGTGTTGGTTTATCCCTATTGATGCAGATGCTGCTGACAAAATGATCGACCTTGCCAAGACTCTTAAGAGTAATGCAAAGGCCATCAGTCTCGCACAAGTCTTCGCTCAACAACCTCGCAATTCGCCTGATTCCGTATCTGTGCCTTACTGCCAGAAGGCGCCGAGGAACAAAGAGCTAACTGGACTCTTCCAGTGTCAGTTCAAAGGTGTAAATCCAACCAAGTTTGTCGGGAACGTTCAGGTTGGGTCTCCTGGTACCATTCCCTTCGGTCATTCCAAACCACTCAGCCCACCAGGAAGCTGGTTTGTCTAGTCTTGACTTGTGAACGAGGGATAGGCTTGACATGCTCATCTCTTAGCCCTGCCCACCCTCAAGGTCCGATCGCTGATGGGTCGCAGCTTGTGGACCTCACTGCTGATCCAGGTTTGAAAAATATTCCTGCACTTGGTGGTAAGGCTACACGCAGAGCTGTCTCGTTCAAAAAACGTGAGCCTTGCTTTCGCTATCTTCTGCATCATTCGCTTGCTGATAGATGGTGCAGAGAACGGTATTGATGCCCAGAATCAAGCCGCCAAATTTGCGTCTCTCACTCCCGGCTCCCCGTGCACTGAAGGCGAGAACGCATGCGTGGATGGAAAATTTGCTCAATGTGTGAACAAGAAGTTTGTTCTTACTCAGTGTGGATCTGGGCTCCAGTGTGTGGTCCTTCCACTCGTCAACAAACCTGGCACTTCGGTCACTTGTTCTACCACCGCAGATAGAGACGCCAGGATTAAGACTGCACTCGCATCATGATCTTGATGTTCTCTGAAATGTAATTTATTCCTCTATGCAGTGTTCATATCCAGTATAACTTAATTAGTCCGACCACTAATGTGGAATACTGATCGAGCCATACATCACCATCCACTTGCTGGCGTTCCTTGCTTATATAGTACAGCCACTTCAAGTTCAAGCGCGACGAGCGACGGGCTGCATCCCAGTTGCTGGTCAGCGATAGTAGGCGTCAAGGCAGGGGCTCTTGAACAGGAGTTACGATCTATTCAGAGATCGACAGTTAGACATTGCAGTGAGTCTATGGGTGCGCTCGTACGTTCTCCCCCAGGAAAATACTTGGGAAGCCCTTTTATTCCTGCCCGGGCCCTCCGCTTCTCTTCTGTGCGCTGGCACTGTGTCTCTTTGCCAGCTTGTCATCCGGTTTCCCCCATTTTCTACTTAGCTTCTCTGTCTTGGTTTGGCGTCTCGTTCTTGACCTATCAACATGTATATCGTTCATCTGGATGTGATTTATGTTTACACGGTGTCGGGGTACTCCGATATGTTCCTTGCTCTGTGAGAGGGCAGTGGCGTACAGCTCATGGGCACCCAGTTAATCCGGACTGATCGACTATCACAGTGATCAGTTTCAAGTCCTGATCTTAAGCGAGATGCACGGCCTGTTGCTGCTAGGCACACTCTTCTGCCGAGATAGCAGCTATTTCTACTAAACTGTTGGAAGTGCCAACAGTAACACAGCATGTTGCCCAGAGGTCAAGCTGTCATGCTAAAAGATCATCATCACAAGAAGACCCTGTATCAATGAATGTGCTTGCTCTCCCGTCGATGGATGTTGAGCTCCGATGATCCCTACGCTCCTTCAAGACAGGAGCCCTTTCCTCTTTCTTTGTCCGGGAGACCTCGCTGTGCGATGGGGGTTTGGGTTTGGGTTGGGTTGGGACTCGTTCTTCTGTTGAGCCTGGACCCCTCATTTTATGTCATTCGTCCTTCTGGAGCACGTTCTCCGTCTCGCTCATCTCAGCACCATGCGTTCTTCCAAATTAAACATATTGGTGACATTTCGCAGATTGCTGAGCTGTCAGTTAGTCTCTCATCATCAGGCTCACACAAGTCTTCGCTCATCAACCTCCCGACTTACCCGATTCCATGTCTATTCCTTACTGCCAGAAAGCGCCCAGGAACAGAGGGTTGAATGGGCTTTTCTCGTGCTAGTTCCAAGGTGTAAATTCTCCGGGTTGGCTCTCCTGGCACTGTCCTGTTCAGTGGTTCAAATCCACTCAGCAAGTTGGCCTGTTTGATGTTTGATCAGATTCCCGTGCTGCTGCAGAGTCTCGTTTGAGAATCGTGGGGTTTTCTTTCGCTTTTCTCTGCAGGCCCCATTTGCCGATGGCCAACCTAGAGAACGACACCGATGCATCAGACTACGACTTCCCCTTCAACGACTTTCTGCTCCATGTGTTTACCTCATTCATCGTGAGAATTGTTTTTAGCTGAAGGGGAGGGTGGATGATTAATTAATTCGCTTAATATGTGCATGTGCACTGCGGCCCTAATGTGTGGTCTGGGATTCCGACCACTTTGTTCTACTGTCGCCGCATGTAGAAAAGGACTAACCTTGCACCACGGTCTTTAACTATCGATACTGCACGGACCCAGGCATTTCACGACTCAATCCAATATCCATCTCTGTTCATATTCCGCGTCGCAACATGCACATCAACCGTTTGAACAGCAATTTCGCCTCGTGAGCCCATAAATGGACTCGAGTTAGTCAGACGCTGATGTCTTAGGAGTATTTGGCAGTGAAAATACCTGCCTTTGTCACGTCGATACCCATTCTTTAGTGCAGTTCAAATGTGCTCACAGGGGTCCGACTGTCAGTGCAATTGCACTGGGGACTATCCATCGACGGTAGACATTGCGACGTGGTGCCTTTGTTACTGTAGAAGAACTCCCACGTCTTCGTTGGTGAATGCAAAATCTCGATGCTACGAGGATTTACCACTGTTTACAGCTGTTTGAACCTGCGTCTTCGGCTGAGTTTTCCAACAACTCGACTTGCCTCTTTTGGTAAAGGCAGGGACAAGATTTCCTTAATTGGAAGAATCGTTCTTCAACGCCTTTGAGTCGGACCTCACTACAGTGCTCTGCTCCGTTTCTTCATATTGAATTAGTATTCGAGCTAAATGCCTTTATCTTGCATACCTTAATGAGTGATGCTACTGATGACCACATGTTGCTCTCACGTCGTTGGGCGACCTCGTCATATGGACCTCTATTTAAGCCAGTGATGTTGCTGGGACTTGCGGTCCACGATCAGAGTCCCTCTCACCCTCCTCTAGGGATTTAAACGTTGCTCTCCTTCATATCTTAATAAATTTCGTCGAGCGTAATGATATTCCCCGCGAATCTGATATCCTGTGGGTTGCTTGTGCTATCCTGCTTTCAACTGGCTGCTATTGCTGGGCCCATCAATCATTTTGAGAGAAGTATTATGTAATTCTCACAAACTTTTAAACTCGTTAATCGCTGACGTTGTCTTGTAGCAACTCCGCTGGAACTCCTCGGTGAGTGGCGGCACATCCATTCGGAAATACTTCTGTAGCTGAAGATATATCCTTTTCAATAGTGCTATTAATTATGCTAAACGTATGTCTTACGTTAGTAGTCAACCGTTCACCTGAAGCTGATATTTCTTCCCCGTAGAAAATGCACTTCAAGCTCAAATGCTTAACGGAGCATTCCAGACCATTGATTCCCAGTATGTACCTTATTACCCTCACTCTCCTCGGACATTCCAATCACTAGGCTGTCCCCAGGACCGCATGCAACCGGCCTTCAACTGTTTGTGTCAATAACAATATCGCGCTCTGTTCCTCGCGAGATCTCTTTGACACGATAGTACCATGCACCCAAGGCACCAAGTGCTTTGCATTGCCCCTAAAGGATCCGTCCATCCTGGGGACTGAGATACTCTGTGTCACGCCGGACGAAGCAGCTCAGAGGTTCCAGGATGCACTCGCAGGCCAATGACGGGAATAGGTGGATGGCAGGACCTCCACCACAGCTGGGAACAAGATTTCATATTTGCATTTGGGACTTTTGTCTTTGCTGCTGTCTTTACGTGAACGTGTATAAATATGTATATTTTAATTTTTAATGTGCGTCCCTCGTCTTTCAGTGCGGCCGAATGTATTTCCCAGTGGCCACGGGCATCTCAACGATTTGGGCGCCATCCCTTGTGCCCGACCGATACATTGTCTGAATTCAAAAGCGGAAGTGGATATGCACATATCATCCCTACCACCATCCAGCAAAGTGGTTTCATTCGTCATACACCCCTAGCAGCGCAGGCGAGACCCGGCACCCAAACTGGCTAGTCGTAGACGGAGACAGAGCCCCTGGCCGATAGGTTGATAGAGTTGACAGTTCTGAGAACAGTCGAAGGGGTCTCGTGTAACAAAGCTTACCTCTCTCCGCTGGTGGAAGGTACTGAATCTTCCCTGGATGGGGTAGGCAAATTTGCTGGGGACGCAAGCTTGACGTAGATATCGCGTTGCGTACTCACGCGTGCCCTGACCGGCAAGCTCTGTGACCATTCGCGAGCCAGAATCGCAGGTGTGATATGGTCAGTAATGTGAGGTGCGTATATTATACCTTGAAGGACCGTAGGGATACAAGACAATGCGATAAAGAATAAAGATGCTCATGTCTTTAACCAGAAGAAGCCTTGACTATGACTTCCCTGCATTGGCAGTGGCAGCTTTAGCAGCGGCCAGCCTCTTCGATCGAATCGTAGGGGCGGGCCTTTCCTTTCCATCTTTGTCCTTGGTCCTCGAAGGGGCGGCGTTCGCCTTTGAGGGTCCATTTGGGAAGGCAGGGAGTTTTGATAAGTCGTCACCAGCAAAACCAGGTATTCGAATCTGATGGTGACGTTCTGCAGCACAAGGTAAGATTAGAACACCATGAAGGTAGTAGGAGGTGCCCACACCTAAATGTAACTGCAAATCTTTGACATCAAGAGAGTCGGACGAACGATGACGAGCTAACCGCGATGAGAAATTGGTAACAGAATCCAGGAATTCCGACGCAACATCCAAAAGGGCCTGATGTTGGGCAGACGATGCGATGCAACGAAATTTGAGTGATAGGCGCACTAGTGTGAGTAAAGAAAACATCACATACATCTTCTGCTTCTAAATCAAGGCGTGCGTACGGATCCACGCTTGCAACGAGGTCGCGAATTGCCTGGCGCATATGTTGCTCGGCTACTGCGTCTGTCTTCAAGCCCACGCCAATGATATTCGATGGAGTAGCAGTAGGGAGAGGGCCGGGGACACCTGGGTTTGCAGATGTTGATGTCGATCCAGAAGTGGGCGTGAATACCGTTGAAGTTGGTGTAAAAGCCGTGGTAGGGTAAGCCGCTGGGCGATTGCGATCAAGTTGGCGTAGAGCATGGGAATAGGTTGAGGCCGTCGGAAACGTCGCTCCAAAGCCATCGTTAATGCACTTACTAGCTGGGCGAGTGGGGGTGGGGACTGTTGGAGAATTAACAGTAGTACTTTTGGCAGCCATCGTTAGGATTTTGAATCACGTGATTTTGGCGAGGACGTTGGTCTGGAACCTGGTTGAGGATTTCTCCATTACTGTACCCACACGACCAATTACCGGCTTCTCCTTGTGACGTGTGACAAGCAACCGGAAGAGGTGGCAAGGTTGGTGTGACACCAGCCACAGTGGCGCTGGAAATGTCCAACTAGCAAATTATGCATTTTACATAGGGCTCCTAGCGGGATCGGATAACACTCGGATATCCGCAGATTTATCCGAAAATCCGCGGATGCGGATTTGGCTTTTGACAGGATAATATCCGCGGTTTCTAATCCGCGGATCTATTGTCGCTACTGTTCTAGATATCCCTCCTATGTTTCTATATTTTTTTCCAATTTTTTCAAGTCTTATTTGACCACCCAGGCCTGTTATTCCCAAATTAGGCATTTGACCTCCAAGTTTTCCACCATTCTCCCCATATTTCCATCAGTTCTCCACCAATATGGACAAATTTGGGATTGTTAGAAAGCTCTCGTCAAGGACAATTCTGACGAAATGCAACTTTGGAACATTTTATCTACAATCCGCGGATTTCTAACCGCCGGATACGGATTTTATTTCAGACCTCTAAAAATCCGCGGATTCTGATCCCGATCCGATCCGCTTAGGAGCCATAATTTTACACCAAAAAACTACTTCCTTGCAGACGGCTTTTGTTTTCATTGAATTTAATTCGATTTCACACAGCCACTTAGGCGCCAAAAAAAAAATGGTGTGACAAGGATCATTCAACCGGAACGTCAGTGTGATGCGTGACCGGTAATTGGTCGTGTGGGTACAGTATACCGCGTTGCAGTTCCACTCCAATATTTAGCGCCTCTGCCTCAGAATGAGTATCTCGATGCGCCCTCGATACCATCTGCAGTTCTATAGTCAAGCATATGAGATGGTGGAATCGAATGATCCATGCATGCTCGGCTACGGACGAGCCACTATTGCCAAGCGGATTCCATCTCGGAACCGTAAAAAACTCGGCATTACATATTAATAACGTAGAGTGCGAATCAGAGTGGAATCGTCATAACTCGGGGTTAAGGTCAGCATGATTTCTCCGAGGTTTAGCCGCAACTTACATTGCCTCCGAAATCTGTGACTGGGAAAGAATCTGAAAACCTTAAAAAGCGAGAAACAAGCTGAAACACAGCCGTAGGTTCGCCTGATCTTGTTCTCTTGCAAAGCCGAGAACTCAGCATGTCACCAGCTTTGTTGGACGATATCTTCCTCTTGATTAAACTCGTCCTATGGGCAAGCATAAGACTGCTACGTGGATTCATAACTGGGAAATTCATTCCCACCTCGATATTCCGATCCATATTTGTGAACGCATGGGACGTCAGCTTATTCTTGGTCAACCTCGTCTCGCCAGATCTTAAGCCCAATGAGGTGTACAAGCCAGGCATGCCAGGATACGGAGGTATTTGGCCACAGTACATCAAGCCCGATCCTCAGAAAGATTCTCGCAGCCCTTGCCCTGGGTTGAGTAAATGACTAACACCAATTGTCCTTGAATTTCAATGCATTACTCACTTGAATAACCGCAGATACTTTGGCTAATCACGGTATTTTGCCTCGGGATGGCAGGAACCTCACGGCCAACATGGTGGTTAAGGCTCTCTGTGACACCTGGAACGTCTCCAAGCCCATGGCGACAAACGGTCTAGACACTGTAACTTTAAGCCTGCTCAAACGCGACACTTTCGACTTGAGGTAAGCTGTACGGAATTAATAGAGCATAATTTGACGTAATCATCTATGGAACAGTGATCTCTTATGCCACAATATGGTCGAGCATGACGGAAGCTTGACTCGTGAGTCACCATCCCCTGGCAGCTGCAATATGAGCGCTTTCCGTTTCTGACATACGCCTTCCCATCAGGCGAAGATGCCTACTTTGAGCCTTACCAAGGTGTTCCTTCTGCATCCCTTATCAGCAAGCTCCTCGCCTTGGCCACGGGACCCGCGTCGCCAGAGAAACCAGAAGGTTACCTCACCCCTTCCGACATTTCACGCCACACATCCCTCCGTTGGTCTGAGTCCCAGCGCCGAAATCCACAATTCTACCTCAATGCAACGCACAAACTCTTCACGTGTCAAAATGGGGCACTGCTTCATGATATCTTTGGCGGTGACGTTAAAAGTTGCAGGGTCCTCTTGGAAGAAGAGCGAATTCCCAATGGCTTCGTTTCGTTGTAAGTCTTCGCTCGCTATTACTACCCGCATTCCTTAGGGTTGGCGAAGGAAGCTGATAAGTTATTTCCCGGATTCAGCACGAGGAGACGGATGGGAGCGACATGGACTGAAACCTACCTGCGCGTAGCTGAGATTGGTTTGGGTATATCTCAAATCCCATGATCCTAGACCTTTTTTCCATTTCCATCTTGAAGTCTCGATTTTCGTTTCATTGCAGTCTCAAATGAAGCTTGTTCATTCTATCTCACACAAATTGCAAAATAGTCATTTGTGCGTCGAGATTACTCTCCGTTGATTCCGCTGACCGAATATTAGTGGCGCTTGTGACATGAATGAGGATGACTGCTGATATGGTATATATATATGCATGTTGTAGATCGAATGATGCAAATCCCCGCGAACATTAATGCGCCAAAATCGAGCACAAAAAAAAAAGCCATGTGCTGTTTCGAGTTGATGGGGCTAAGGGTACATTCGCCTTTCAACCTTGATCGATTCCCCCCGACATCGACGCACTATACAACATAATATAGTTATTACTCACATCGAGTTGCTATCGAGTCCTCACTTACGCAAAATCATGTAAAGACCTTAATGACAATGCTCTCTTTCGATCGGTTGGTGTTAGTGCTGGTGATTCGTATGAGATTATGATCCAAGGGATTTTTTTGCCGAGCCCAAGCAAACGGGTGAGTTTCCCAACATACATATGTAACAAGAGAATAATTCCGGTGTGGTCCTCATACTTGGCTCCCCTGCATGATAGTTCGCCGGTGTCACTAACCCGTGATGGCGAGCGCTATGGGTGCGATGTGAGATATGTACATGATTATGAAGGACGACCCAGTCCTAAAGATAACAAGTCCTTAATTTGAGAACGCTCTGTTTTATCTATCGACATTGACGCTCTTAGTTTGGGAAGAAAAAGAGAGAGGTGGCAGAAAGGGAAACTAAAACGAAAACGAAAAAACTGCGGCACTCAGGATTCCCATGTAGTCCCCTACCATGGTACCAACTAAGCGGTACTCGGCTTAACTTCGCAGATCAGACGCGATGCGGTGCTTTCCGAGTCCTATGGCCACAGATGGCATGATCCGTATCCCCACGTCTGATGAATATTTATGCTGTTGATGGACAAAGGCGATTGAAAAGCATGTATATATATACATATAGGTCAACGGTTCTCTCTCTCCCCAGCTGCTCGTTCCAATTTTAACCCTCCTTCGTCTCAGCTGTCCCGAGGACCGCACCCACGCTCCATTGACGACGGACTGCCACAAGTGGCTTAGATATTCATCAGAGGTGGGAATATAGATCATGCTATCTGTGGCCATAGGACTCGGAAAGCACCGCATCCCGTCTGATCTGCGAAGTTAAGCCGAGTACCGCTCAGTTAGTACCATGGTAGATTCCCTCATGGGAATCCTGAGTGCCGCAGTTTTTTCGTTTTCATTTTAGTTTCCCTTTCTGCCGCCTCTCTCTTTTTCTTCCCAAATTAACGACTTGTACGAGCCAATCCGATTGGTCACCCACGCTATCTAATCACTGGTTACCCACTCGGCTGACACAATGCAGCCTCCCATGAATATTGTGAACTTGCACATCATTGGAGTCGTCTCCGCGATCGGAGATCGATTCTTCTAGTAACTGGATCCTTCCGTCCTGCTGTATGTTCCATTACCTCGCGCAAGTATTCTTCCGAACGGTATCATAGTCTTGTGAAGTCCGAGCACTGAAAGAGGCCTTCCCCCACTGTTTCACATTATCTTCACTCGCCTCACTCAGGCCTGGTGGCATCTATGTACTACACAACAAAGCATCACCGTATGTTCGCCCTGCATTGTACATGCAAAGCCAGTTCTTGAAATGCAATCCGTTCTTCAGTGCATGCATGCAGTGCAGGTTTTTTTTTTTTGCAAAGCAAGGCAAGCAATCTAGTATGACGAGATTTATTGGAGCGTGAAGGTGTAAAATGGTCACAGTGGGCAGTTTATCAATCTATTTTGAATGAGCTTGTTCTCGGTGGGGATCAAGCTTCCATTGTGGAGTTGGTGTTCGTGACCGTTTATGTTGATGATCGATGTGCCCAGTTCAATTTCATTATAATTATTAGGGAACTACATTCCACCGCTGGAATTCCATACATCAGAACAACGTCCAGAGGCTAAAGTCCGGGGTCGAAATGGAAGTGAAGGACGGATGAAAACCCGGGGGGGCTGCCACTTGGACTGACAGTGGTCTCAAACGGTGCAAGACGTAGTATTTTCAGACGTAAACATTGATTCCGTGATAAGTAATAGGCAAAGTGGATGTTGAGGAGGGCACTGACGCGTGGCCGTCCAATAGGTAGATGAGGCCGATGTGTAGGCAGCATGCAAGATTTGCGTCCGACGTGCGATGTCAAGCCGTCAAAGTCCACCTAAGGCGAGGCGACCAATCGGAGCGTAGCTCGCGCTTTTAGGATATGTAGAAGTTCAAATTTATCCGCGAACTCCCGCCTATTCAGTGCTACTTCAGGCAGGCGCAAGCGTTTCAATGGCTTTCCCCCGCACGGTCGTCTCCCTTCCGTCTGATGATCTGTTCAATGGGCAGCCTTCCCTCCAGCAAGCTTACGAGCGCCTCCGAACCTACGAGACCACGCATTCCACAAAGCCGCTTCCTGCTCGCTGGCTTGGCCATCTTTTGCGAGAAGTGCCCGTGAAAGATGCGCTTGCTAGAGAGATAACATCCTGTAAAGACGACACCGCTATCCAAGACTTATCGGATATATATAGAGATCTTCTCCTAAGGTTATGTGAGCTGAATCCTCAGCTGCACTGGCACAGCTCTTGACCCATGTGTTAGTTAAACCCCAGGAAGGGCCAACGCCTGATCCATCGGACCCCTCAAGTCGCCCCTCCGATGTAATAGTGACGAACGCAATTCTGCATGATCGCGTCCCTCAAGACCATGGCGCGGCAAAGTGTCTGGTAACGCAATTATTTCGGTCTTGTTGCAAATGTTGACACGATATACTACAGGCACTTAAGCGTGATGGCGGGCGCTCGATCAGTGGGCAGTACGACATTAGCATCGAAGATATACCAAAGGGATCCACGTGCACGTGGACCAATGCCGCGCACATCATCCCATTTGTCGTCAATTCTAATCGGGATCAAGAAAAGAATACAGGAAAGGGAAAGGAAACCGACCCCAACGTGCGCCTGCTTCCCACCAACATAAGTACATTGATAAATGCTATCATAACCATCTAGCTCAATTGGTCTGCTGGAGTACTGGCAGTATTAAGTCGCATTGGAGGCATTGTCCCCGAGGAGATTCGTGGAGAGAAAATCAACCGTCTATCAAACATCATCACGATGAACGCTGAACACCACATTGCATTCGATCGCCTGGCCTGGTGGCTGGAGCCAGCAAATAGTGGTGTAAGTATTTGCTGCCTGAGACCGTTCCATCTTACTCAATGTCTTGCACCCGCTCAGGAACCCAACCATTATGTTGTCCGCCGTATCCGCCCCAATCTTAGTCTCCTTCCGGTCGAGATTCGCTTTACTTCCACTGACCCTTGGCTGGAGCTTCCCGATCCTAAATTCATCGCTATCCATGCGGCTTGTTGCCGTGCAGCCCATCTTTCCGCGGCGGTGGAGGCTATTGACAAAATCTACGATGCATTTAATGAGACTCGTGTTCTGGCAGATAACGGCTCTTCTGCAGAGCTGCTAGAGTTTTCATTGTCAAAGCTTGTTGTATCCGCGAGCTGAATGTGCTCCTGCTAATCGCCAGAAATTGAACTGTGCATCCATCGAGCGTTGCGGGAGGTAAGGGAACTGCTCTAGAAAAGTCGTGACGGGCGCACGAACCTATAGATACAGCATACTCGAACTGTAAGATGAACTCGAATATTTCTTATTCAGTGCTCGCATAACCCGCGATCGCAGAAAAATGGCAACATCCATTGCATTGTCGTCATCTGTAGCTACCAAGTAGACCTGACTATACCCCAAGGCCATATCTTTTCATATCGCGTATAATAGGCCGCATTATAATATAACACATGAGTGGGGTGGCTAAAGAGTGGACACGCTGCCAACACGAAAATTAAATTTCATGGACGGCGGACGAGGATGGGCTAGAGCGCTCAAGTCGCAAGCATGAGTAAAGGTGAACGACATCTATACGTGATAGAACACAGCAGCACAAGTCACGTTAGAGCACACAGTGCGAGGTTGCTACAAAGATGACAGCCCCAACGGCAGCCAGTGTACTCCAATACTTGGACCTGCTTCCCCCCAAGAGGGCAACCGCAGCACCAGTAGTATCGCTGGGCGATACAGTAGACGTTCCAATCGTGGGTGTGGGCACCGAATTTCTACCGAGTTCACGGGCTGCTGAGGAGAGCTGCGCAAAGCCTACCGATGGAGGGTCGTACTTGAACACAGACATGACGTTCTTCTACGGAGTTGAACGCAACACCCATGAAATCAGCATTTCAGCCTCGCATCATAAACGAAGGAAGTAAAGTAGAGAGTAAACATACAAGGAATGTATCGCCGATGATCCAAGGGGGTGACGATCCAGTTGGATCGATCTCAAAAAAGGCACCGAGGCAGTCCGAGTTCGAAATTTGCTGCAGTTGGAAATCGGCGGGAGACATCGACCAATCCTTCCCACCTCCAAACGCAAACGTCACATTGACGGGCGTACTGCATGCTGCAGGAAACGTCAATTCCATAAAATCGTGAAAGGGGGGGGGGATGCTGAAGAGCGGGAACGCACGATAAATCCAATATCCTTGGTAAGAGTCCGATCCTCGGGTGGAACCCGGAATTTGGCTGAATATGTTTGCAATGTCGCTTGGCGGACCCCCGACGAGCGTTGTACCAGTGTCGATAGCCGCCGATACAGTTTTGTTCAAGACTGAATTTCCTTGCACCTTTATCGCTATGCACGAAGCATGATTATCATCAGCGAACAAGGAAGATGACTAGGACTATAGTCGAAGGCAGTCGAGGATGAATGAGAGATGACTCACAAGTGAGATCAATTAGCCAATACGTCGGATCCCCATTGATATTCGTGTACTCAATATCACCCGTGTACAGCGATGAATTCAAATAGCCCATAGTGAAAACACCCCCTGGTTCAAGCTTCTGCGCTGTGGGGTCATCCAGAAACCTAAAACACAACACACCCTATGTCATTCACGAAACAATAATCAGAATGGGAAAAAAAGTGAATTCACATACCTTGTAAGGACGAATGACATAAGGGGACTCGTCCAGCTTCCACCAGCCACTAGCGCCTGCCAAAATGGTGTACTTCCCGATGCAGCAAGTGACCTCCACGCAAGACCCATCAGTCCTGATATCGGACTAGATAGCAAGTCTTTCGAGATTTGGTTGCATAAAGCTGCAACAAATATCACAAGATATATTGTGAGATTCAACCCCCAAAAATGGCTGTCCAGGCACTCAGAAGATAACAAAACACCCACCAAAAACCTGCTTAGGGTTCGAGAAACCGGCCATTTGAACGCTGTCCTGAACAAGATGTCCCCTCGCAGCGCCCGATCCGTATGTAACGGAAAATGGGGTTGTAATGTTCTTCAATGTAGAAGAGTTCGAGGATGAAAATGTTGAGAGACCGTCGCAACCTATCTGACACTTCGAATCGGCTAGCCAAAGGTCACTGCTTCCACTAAGAAACCAACATGATGGGGTGTACAAGACATGTACGGGATTGCTCACGTATCAAGAATGACATTGTATGAGGCCGGTGGAGTACCAATCGCCACCGAACCAAAGTATGATGTATCTCGGTCCTATTCACACCAGAGGTGGTTACATTAGGATGGCTAGACATGGGACCAAAAGATCGGCGAAACGCACGATGTTGACAAGGAGATTCAAGCCTTCAGCACGCTTGGAAGTTGAACCATCCGAATGAGCCAAGCCATACTTGGATCTCAGTCGAGCGCCTTGTTCAGCAGCCCATGCCCCTACTTCGGGCTCCGCATTGAAACGTCTTGGTGCACGATGAGCAAGAGGTATAGTGAGTTCCCGTTGGACAGGACCATGTGTAGGATGACAAGTAATAGACGGGATAGATTCGAGCAAGAGCAAGCATGAGAGTAGTGACGATGACAAGGAGAGCGACGATAGGTAAAGCATAATCCACAAAGAGCAGACTGGCTGCGTTTCCCTCTTGGGCAGAGTCCAGTAGATCAAGTGCGGTATGCAATGCTAAGGGGTGGACCAGCGAAAGAGAGGGAGAGTGAATGATTTTTCCCAGACGTCATGGCTACATATAAAGGGAACGGCAGGTGTTTAAGTCTGAAATATTTCAGGGCAGGAGAACAACTGTGATAGGCAAAGGAGAAACAGGCCAAGACGCGACCGATGAATGCGTCGGTAATTCCCGGTGCAATCAGCGACAAAACAACGCTTGTGTTCAGCCGTTTCGGCTGCTTTTATAGCGCAATCATTCCAAACCCGACTTTAGAGTGGTTTTGGACACAGGGAGTGGAGGGATGTCCCTCTGATGATATTCGAATCTGTGTTCATTGGGTGTGAGAGACGCCCAAGCTTTTGCTCCAAGACAAACCAAGTGACGGCCTGAATGATCATTCGTCTCGGGGTCTTGGATTCATATGTTGTTAACTCCGTGCCATCCGGCTGTCAGCGACCAGCACGGCGGTGAAATCAGTTTCTCAGTTACCTTCTTCCTGGACCGGGGGCCATCGGACACTTATGTTACATGCAAAACGGCATGTCTCCTTTGCCACACAACGCACGAGAAGCCAGATGAGCTGTCGATGCATGGAAAGGGCGCCCCAAGACATCATCGTCTCGCCAATTAACGGAGCCCTATCGTTGCGTCTCAACTCTGACCCCGGAGAAACTAGCCGTTTTAACTCAGACGTGTGAATTTTCACTCATGCTCCAGCACTTTCCTTTCTTCTTGCCCTGGGCCGCTGCATCCTGTTTTGGATCGTTCCGTTAAGTGGCATCCTGCGTTGGTCTATCATCATAGCGTGGTTCCGCCGTGTCGGGGTTTGGCCCGGTCAGGCAGGCAGGTGATACCACTACCTCCTGTGATGTTATTAACCTGGTGGCAGGTGCACTCGGCAGGTCGAATTAACCTCCCATGATTTCGTCAACAACAATGCCCGGTCTATTCGGTCTAGTAGATCTGCCAATAGACAGTGGTCAATTATCAAGAGGCACGCGCGCAGTGGCCGCCCGACAAACTACCTATCGTCATCATCGTGATGGTTACTTGGAAAGCTTGACAATCAGGTTCCCGGTCCCCAATGAGGTTGGCTATCGCGGCTACCTTGTTGACAATAACTCGGAGGGTATCAGAGCATTAACAGCAGGTTCAGCAGGTTGTATATGGATAGTCTCGTACTTGTCACACATTCGCATGTGGTAGGGTCAGGTGGCAGTTATCGGTGCATCAAGCGGTGTCTTCATGCGTCTCGTTGTAGAACTTGATCCTTACCGCGTGCGCTGGTGGAACGCTTGACTGAGTATTCCGTTATTGTCGCTCGAAAAAAAGTTCCTAATTGAGTCCAGGCGGGCCTTGATTTGACGCACGTGTAGAAAATTTAGAAATTAAGAGTAAATGTTGAGGTGCTAGCGTGGACGGCTGAGGAAAAGGGCCTTCCCATCGCTCACATAGGGAGAAGAAGTTGCACATTTCAACAAATCCCACAAGCAGACCCGACGCCGCCAACGAATTTCGACCAACCATGCAGCCATCAGGTCTCAGGACATTGCGAAAAGAGCCAGGAAATGCAGCAGAGAGAAGTAAGGACGTTATCGTGGGCCCGCCTTAGTGATATAACGTGGCAGTACAGCTATCCCTACTAGTTACGTCGTAACGCGCATGAGGGGAGCATCAATGCAGGATGAGCTTGTCTTCATGCAGAAGTGGCTCAAAGAAGATGTAGCGTGTCGACAGCCCCGACTTGTGCCGAGACTTCTGAATTGAGGACACGACCCGGTAACATGCTAGTAGAGAGGAGTGGTGGGAAGGTGGTGAAAAAGAAGAAAAGGGGAAGTGGAAAGATTCAAGTAGAAGTGAGGTGCCCGATTGTTGGCAATGAAACCAACCCACAATCGGAGAACACACTCATGAAACACCTGAATAAAGAAACCAACACAGCATCGAAGCCAAAATCCAGAAAGGCAGTATATAGATAAAGGACCTTCACAAGTGGATCAACCGATGAAAAACAATCCAGGACCCCTGAGAACTCAAGGGAACTAGACCGGCATGGCTGTTCGAGCGCAGAAATGACAGCATCATAGAGCTGACAGCGGGTACCGTGCAGTAGAAAGGAGAGAGCGGACAAACTGAAGCGCATAGATCATCCGATGTAACCAATCCAGAACCCTCAATAACCCTCGGGAACCAGATCGACATGGCGGACTGAACGCAGGCCCAAACGCTGAAAAGACAGCTTGCGATAAGGCCGTAAGCGGGTACGGCACAAGGGGATACAACACCAGCACATCCAATGGACGCAAGTGACCAGTTAGTGGACTTGGCACACCAAACTGGCAAGGGTAGATGAGTGGAAGATCCCAGAAGAAAAACCGTGTGAATCCCAATCATTTGGTAAATGTGAAAGAAACAAACTGAATAAGTCGATCGCGCATGCAAGGGACAAGGAAACAGCATAATTCAGACATATATGAGCCAAAGCATTCAGCTGACGCAACGTTAAGAGTGAGGTCGATGCAATGTGATTTGACCCAGAGGACAATGCCCCCAGCCAATCCATTCCACGCCTGGAGGCCAACGCATACAGCGGTCACAATGCAAGAAAAGATGGCCCAAAGGCCAAAGCAATCAGGACTATGTAAGAAATGACGGTCCAGAGCGCAATGTGCCTAGCCAATCCGCTCAAACGACCGGAGGCTGTCATGTGCGGTGGACAAAATGTAAGAAATGAATGACCCAGAGGCTGATGCATTCGGCGGATTCGACTTCTTCTTCCGGAGATCCCTCGACCCGGATTGTATGAACTTTGCTGAAGTCGATGTATTTGTTGAGAAAAACCAGTTTCAAGCAAAATTCCTGGATCTTATTCTTTCACGTCGTCAAGGGAAGGTTACAGTAATTTCAGTGATGTTCTCCCATTTTGGTGCCGGCAAGGATAATATCGGCATTGTCAGAGTTTTCGAAAAAGTCCCACTTGAGCTCCCTCCTTGTTCATCTCCACCCGGCAAATTTAAGTTCAAAATGCTGACGAATGAAGGTCTGGAGGTCGGTGTGTACATTGGACCCGAAGTAAGGGCGGAGGCCAGTGTGCACAGTAGATTCAATGGAGGAACCTGAGCCCAGTCAGCGAACGCAATGTGTGAGCCTGGAGCCTGGAGGCATAGCAGTCACGATGTAAGTGCCTAGGGGGTCGTGCGTGCAACAGATGCGATGTGAAAAACCACGAGCCGGTGTGCAGACAGTTGAAGAACAACAACCCCAGTGCATGCCTGTCAAGAAACGAGGGACTCAGTTCGCCGAAATCCATATTGAACCTGATGAGTCGAAGGATGGGAGTAACCAAGGTTCTAGGATTTGTGGACCTCGGCCAGAGAGTCATCGTGCAGAAGTAGGTGCAGATCTATTAGTTTATCTGAAGCAAAAACAGATGATGTACTCAGCGATAAATAAGCGTTTCGCCTGTTACACTTGAGCCACCCTGTCTGGGAAAGCTGGTTTGGACAAAACTCAGTTCGCTGAGGACCAGTATTGAGCGATTGCGTGCAGCAGACACAGGGCATGGTGGCCAATGAAGGCGCAAAGTCCAAGGCCTAGCTGTCGTGTGCAGCAGACACAAGGCATAGAGGCCAGATGAAGGCATAGAGCCGAAGGTCAAGCCGTTGTATGCAGCGGACACAAGGCATAGAGGCCAATGAAGGCTCGAAGTCGAAGGTTAAGCCGTTGCGTGCAGCGGACACAAGGCATAGAGGCCAGTGTAGGCACGAAGCCAAAGAATATGCCGTTGCGTGCAGCGGACACAAGGCATGGACATCGATGAAGGCACGGAGCCGAAGGCCAAGCCGTTGCGTGCATAAGACGCAAGGCATGCAGGCCGATGCGCAACAGAAAGCGCGAAGGCACGGAGGCCGAAGCGTCCAGCAGGACGCGAGTGAAAGGCCAAGGCCGTTGCGTGCAGCGGACACAAGGCACCGAGGCCGATGAAAAACAGTGGGCAAGAAGGCACGAAGCCTAAGCATCCAGTTGGACACGAGCAAATGAAACAGCAAACTAAGAGTAAGAAAGGACAAAGAAAGAGAGAACACGGCTCGTTTGAATCATAAGAGCAACATAGCCAAAATGAAAAATAAGAGTAAACCACAAACTGGTATGCGTTAGGTCAAGGACAGTCTGCCCTACCGAGTTGAAAACTTCAACGGACAGGCCACAAATGAACAAAGATCATAAATGGGTTGACGCGCAGTACGGACGCAAAGAAAGGAGCAGGTGAAGGCAGTCATAAGAAAAAAGTGGGCACGGACGCCAAAGCGCCCAACAAGCGCACCACAAGAAAAGAAGGCACAAAGCCAATCCTCTCAGCGGGTACAAAGGATGAAATAAAAGGTACAGATGCAGAATCGAACCAGGAGCTCAGAAACCTCTCGTCCAATAATCAAAACCACACTGCCAATATATAGCACCCGACGACGAAAACCGCCTAGCCGAAATTAAAGTTGACAGGGGAGTGACAAGTGCAGCGTCTTTTAACCTGGTTGCTTTCGACCCACGTATCGACTCTTTCGTTAGTCCAAACCTTCTCCGTTCATACTTGTCCTTTGGTAAACCCGCTTGTTGAAACCTCGCTCATGACGGGAGATTGTCAGCTTGTTCATCCTTAATTACAAACAAATTGTGACTTAGCGATGGGTATCGAGTTTATGCCAAATTGTTCCTTGCGCGGTCCTGACCCTAAGACTATAAGCTCTTCCTGCTTTCTTCTGCAATCGGTCTCAACCATTCTTCGTTTAAACTTCATAATCATCCTGTTCGGTAACGATAGATCCCGAAGAGATATGAAACTTGACGCTTATCCCATTCGACAATGAAACCGCATAGTTGTGTTTTAGGACGGGAGAACTTAGGTTCGACGAGTAATAATGCAGAAGAAAGCGCACAACCAGAAGGAAATGTGAGAGCTTGGAGGAGACAAATCACGGGAATACCCCTAGAACTTGCAATGTCGCAAATAAACGGGTTCCCACCTGCCGAAGGCATCCGAAGGGCATAAAGCCAAGACCGAAAATTTGCAACACGGATCCGAAGAGGGACAAAAGACACAAGCACTGCCTAGACTAAGAAACATAAATGACACTAGCAAAAGTGTTAATGTCGTTCCTCCATTAAATCACAAAAATTTGCCGGTGTGTAGTTTCTAAAGTGTGAGAAAACCCACCGAACCAAGCAACAGTAAACAGATCGGGCTCTAGTCTGTTTCCCCGACTGTTCGTTGGTCTTGATAAATATAGTCATGCAGATCAATGACGCTGTGCCGGCCGCGGCGACGCATTCCAGTTGCTAAATTGTATCATTCTTGGTACTAGATTCCTCGCTTATTTCTGGCAGTCTAAATTACCTATATCTATCTGGTACTCATTCCACCAGAGTGTTCCCGAAGCGCCTAGTTCTCCAGGTCACCTCACCCAGAGTCGATCTTGTCATGAGTGCCGAGATTTAGTTTATCGACGTGTCTGCCATACACCGCCGTACACTTGACTCCTGCGTCTCATCTAAAATACAACAGCTACTGTCCAATCAATTAGTCATGCGGAACAACTTGAACCCACGGGCCATTTCCCACTTCCGGGATATCTCCATATAACTAGTATCTTCCTCAATTTTGCGTGTCTTGGGAATGGATCTCAAGAAATGGATTCATGCAGAACCCACGTCTTGTCAGGGTTGGTACAGAGAAGTAAGGCCAAAACGGTTTTGTGCTTATCTACGTCACCAGTCGAATGGGCGGATATCCTGACGATTGATATGGGGTTATATGACGATGAAGCCAGGTACGTTCCTGCAGGCCACTGTTAAGCGGACTCATGCTACATATTTGGGCCAGACGATCCGAGCTTGTGCACATTCTGTTGAAAGCTTTACGCGAACATGGTTTCTTCTACGTCATCAATCATGGTATCTCACCTGGTACGTACGCAGCGTGTATGGCTGAGACTGCCGCCCCTCTTGACCTATGAAGTCTTCCAGAAACAATCCAGTCTCAGTTCGACCTAGCGCAGGCGACGTTTGATAGCGTTCCTCAAGAAGAAAAGAGTAGGTCGAAGCGACCGTCAGGCCTTACACTTATCTAACAGTTCCCGTAGAAAAGTACGAGGCACAACCGGCAGAAACTGGCTCCTTTCGGGGATATAAAGTAAGGAGAGTCATGTTTAGATTGTACCAGCCACGAGGATTTACATGAAATTTCAAGACATTGGACGATCCGATGGTGAGATGGAACATTAACTGGCTACGTTGCGATCTAAGAAAGAATGATAAAGATCAAAGATGCCGGATTGAACCAGGCCGAGTGGTATAACTTGGATCTGCATGAGTAATGTCATGTTCGCACCTTTCACTCAGTATTCAGCATTGACTGCTTTAAAGCATATACCCGCCAGAGAGTCATCCAAGCATTCTTCGGCCTCACCTGAAGGAAGTCGAGGAGTTTCTAAAGGTTCGTAATTGGAACGCTTGCAGGGAGGCGTCTAACCCTCAAACTTTTTAGACAGTCCACCACACTGTGCTGAAGCGTGTTACGGCCCTAATTTCCCTTGCCCTAGAGCTTCCGGAGCAATTCCTCTGGACGCAGTTTGATCGAGAGGCAGAACCCGAACGTGATGTCGGCCGATCTCATTCGTCCTCCACAACTCTGCCCTCACGCTGATCTGATACAGTGTCTGAAGTACACGATGTATCACCCTATGACTTCCGCAGTTTCAAAATCCTGTGACGGGATATTCTTGCAAGGGCACACGGACACCAATCATATCACAACTTTATTCTCACAGCCTATTGCTGGGCTGCAAGTCTTAATGCCTGATAAACGATGGAAATGGGTCAAGGTATGTTTCAAATTCACCAACATAGTCAAGTCCTGAATTGCTCTAACTCCAGCATCGAGATAATGCGATTATTATGAACGTCGGTGATCAGCTGGCATTCCAATCAGGGGGCATATTCAGGGCTGCGATGCATCGAGGTTTGTATTGCGCCGTCCTGAACCACATTCGTAAAATTAAATGCACCTATTATCAAGTCGTTCAGCCCCCGGAAGACCAAGTTCATCAGCGCCGACTTGGCCTATTTCATTTTTCCAGGGCATTTCCAGGTATTTCGCTCCAGCCAATCAAGGAATCACCTCTTGTCCAGCGTGAAGGAAACCTCATTTTTCCTTCGGAACAGGAAGCCCCTACTACTGACGGATGGGAAGCCGCGCGACTGAGAAGCTATGGTCGGGTGGAGCTCATTCGCGGGGAGGAATACGATGTTTCTTTCGTCGACGGCATTGAGGTTAGGTGGTATAATTAGGAGAATCTACACCTCAGCGCTAAAATGTAATTCAGTTGTGGCTCGGTTTTAATTTTCCCACGCCTTCTCATCCATATCATCCCGGGGTTTAAAGGACAATGAGCCTGCTCATTACTATCTTCTTGTTAGTTCTCTTTACTGAGATTGTGGGGTGGATTGGGAAACCTCTGCTACTCGGTATAGTATGTCATGTAGCACATTCTGCGCTGCTGCTTGCAACACGTTGACTCCTGCCCATGCCGCCTGCCCCTAAATCCGTTCTCTAGATAGCTGCTATTTATGCTCGAACAATCAACGCCGGTGCAACAAGAAGGCTCCAGGACCTCAAAAAGTCGATATTGGAAGACCAAAAGCAACTAGCGCAGACGAGCTCCCAGGACGAATTTGCGAAATGGGCGAGATTAAAACGGAAAGTTGATAAGGGATTGTCGGATCTAGAAAAACTGAGTACGTTCCACCCGTTTATCGTTCTCTCGCCCTGTCGTATACAACGTTCCGTCCAATGCATAGACTCTGAACAAAATGTTAAACAAACCGCACTCTCGCTAAAATCCAACGTTGTCCTTTGGGTCTTGACCAGTGGTCTACAACTTGCTATCACCTGGTGGTATCGGAGAGAAGCTGTCTTTTACCTCCCAAGAGGATGGTTTACCCCTATTGAATGGTGGTTGGCACTGCCGTTCGCCCCAAAGGGTGTGTATGCCACAAACTTCTTTTATTTCGTATTCAAAATGTGCCTAGGCTCTGTCAGTTGCGGCGCATGGCAAATGGTTTGTCGGAGGTCAATAAAGCTATTTGGGAGAGTATTCGGAGACTTGGTGCAGCTGAGTTCGTAGTTTGTATATCTGGTTCAGTCGAGGACTGAACTCATTCTGCAGTTTGGCCGGAGCGTCCCACAAAAATTAAGACTGAATGAGCGCTTACGACGGTGTATATCCATGCGATATCCTACCTCCATCACATACTGCATTCATACTCCACAAACAGTTTAATTTTTTCCGGATTTCTTAGCTACATTTCATTCAACTTCTGAGGTTTTGGGCAGTGCGTAAAGACAATAAATTACGGGGTACAAAGGTTACATTATACTGAGTGTAGTTGTCACCTTCTGAAAGCAATGATGCGCCGGTGTGACTAAACACCAGAGGCAGAGACCCGTAGTCCCTCAAGCTTTTTCAGCACCTCGCCAACCGTCCTATCCAGTTCTCCTGCAATCGCCGCCTGACGCGCAGCGGGAAGCATTGCAAAGCGCTCGCAAAGATCGCCATCTACAACGGCCTTCACAGGAGCATAATACCCGCGGTAAGCCATCTGGTCTCGCCCGAGGAGACTTAGGCCACCGCCACCTTGGCCCCCGAGACCCTCAGTGCGCATGTGCTGTTCCAGCGTCGTCATGAATTCAATGTCTTCTTTCGAAACGAAAGGAACGAGGAGCCCAATGGATCCCATCAGGCCAGTATACAGAAGAACTTCCCGGCCTCCTGGCACAAGCGCTACTCGCTGGAGGCTGGTTGGGATGTCTCCGATATGGAAATGGGCAAGAAGGATCGTCTTGTGTGGTGCGCCCATCAATATGCTCTTCTCGTGCATGATGCCAGCCCCTGTCGGGTCGTCATCCACACTGGGTGTCACGGAAGCGGGGAGTCGATTGATGAAGACATTGCCAAATTTGTCGCCACCAGCGACGGTTTCGTAATCCATCATCGTTGCTGATGTTATCCATCGAGGCTGAGTATCATCGGCGAATATCAGCAGGCGGTTCTCTGGAGGCTTGTACACGCAGTAAAACAAGGAATCTTGGGCGTCACCGACTATGATGCGGTACCCTTGTGTATTCAATGTCATGATAGCGGATGCGAAGCTCTAGGAGACGTTGTTAGCCAAACGCGTCGAGCCTGGCATTCGATGGCCTGACCTTATTCTCGCATTTGCGCAATAGCTTCTTTTTACCAATGTCATATATCCGCAAAGCTTTCCCCACTCCAGCAAGCAACCGACCGCGGAAACCAACCAAAGCGGTGGGGACGTCATCCACCTCGGTCTCATGAAGAAATTCGAGTGTCCTACCCTCGTCAAGCAATCGGTAGGTGCGGAGTACTCCGGTCGAGCAAGATCGAGGGGCCAAGAAAGTGTCTCTGGCTGTTCCGATGACGAGATGCAGCTCATTTCTTTCGTTGAACGGTAAGACTGCTAATGAGAATGCTGCCTCATTTCCCCCGAATGTAATCGGCGGTAGCGATGCCCACTACCAGAGAGTTGAACATCGGACAACAAGAGAAAGGCAAAACGACGATGAACTTGCCTGGACAGGATCAATAATTCTGAGGCACGAAGCCCATCGACCTTTTTCAGCCTTTGGTCTGCCAAAGACTTCTGCTGGGAGGTTCAGTATTTCTTCATCAACTCTGACTCTTGCAGCAGCCTGTCGCATTACGTTCAGTGGCACGCTTAGTGGCGGAGCGCAAAAAGCAACTCACAAGCTCTTTTAGCTTGGCCTGCTCCGCTTCCGGGCTCAACGTTCGGTGGTCAGTCTCAATCATGTAGAATAACTTGCTGGTCGGATGTGAAATGAATCTCCTAGGGGTGTAAAGAAGCGGCATGGTACGTTCCTTCAACTTGTCCCCAAGCTTGGGGATTTGGAAAATTCTTTGAAGTGGTTGTCATCAAGAGACACCGTAGATGCACCATCACACCCACCTAAGCATATTCCCGGAAATTCCAATTAGTCCGTCAGGAGATAGTTCAGCAGAGAAGCTCCACGCGTAGTCCAAGTTTTCAAAGATGAGCGGGGTGAAGTGCAGAAGGTTTTGATAGGTATAGTTGAGCCACGAGCGGCTTGATAACGCAAGAATGCTGGGAGTACCATGTACAGGAATGCGTACAAGTTTGACTGGGCGAGTTCCAAGGAATCTGCGAGGAAAGTATTGTAAGCTTAGAGGATTCAATAAAATGCATTTCCATTTACCGTGTTCTGGTATCGGTCAGCGACCCCTGGATGGGGTCAAGCACCGTACGTAACAATACCCCGTTTACGAGACCAATGTTGACAAATGTAGTGGGCTGATTTTTATCAATGCTAGCATCCAGCATCTCAGCAATGCAGATGGAAGCTGGTTGAGCCGTGAGTGCCTAGGCGCAGATGAATCTAATTCAGCTCCCCCCAAGTACAATAGGACAACACGGACCTGCAGACTTATGGTGTCCAACGTACTCTCAGGATCGAGGGAAACGATCCGAACAGTCTGGTCCTCACACCCGACAGCCTACAGTGCACCCGCGCATTGTCAGTTTGTTTTCATTCGAGCAAAGGGACGTCCCACTAGATATGGTGTTCGCTGGCGGCCCTGTGGCACTTCAGCGATGCTCATAGTCAACACAGCACTGCCCATTGGCTTTCGATCTTGGTACTCATTCAGCTGTCCATCAAGATCTAGCTCGAAGTAGACAAGTTCCGCGCTACTCAAGGCCACGACTACCTGACGCTTATTGGTCGTGGCAGCAACAATTGTGCGGCCTTGCGGGGCCTTCCATTCATTCACCCTGCGATCAGCAAGCACATGGCGTATTCCATGAGGATAGACTTGAAGCAAGGCATCCACTCCTATTTGCTGTACTGCCAGAGTTGGAGCCGAGGAAAGCAAACCAGTATCGGAGACTTCCTCTATAGTTTCGCCAACAGACAGAACCAAGGTACCGTTTACGAAAGAGAGGATAATATACGAGTCATATTGATCATCTTCTTTCAATTTTGTAGTCCAGACTGCATTTGGGATACCCGGCAAGTCCGAACTTACGCTTTCCTCTGCCTCCAGACCGTGGCGAAGCATACGGAAAGTGCTTCTAGGACCGCGGCCGCATGCAGTGAATACCTGAGGCGTTTCGCCAGCAGCTTCGAGCAGATTGGCAACACGGCCATCAATGATGGGATCCAAAGACTCAAGCTCGTCAACAAGTGCCAGGTTCTCCAGTGCGCGGGGTTTGAATGTTGCCAAAGGAAGGGGAAGCGAAGGATCCTCCATGCCAAACTTAGGATAATCAGTTGAAGTGAATTCCGTTTCCTCGTCGTCATCACCCAGCTTCTGGAACTGATACAGATGGCTATTGATATAGGGTTTTGTAAGGACGAAACAGCACGAATTACGCATGCTTACTGATTCCCAAACTCCGAGGCAACGAACAGGAAACCGGACTTCAAGATGCAGAGGCTCGAAGAAATGGGAACGGTATCAAAGTACTTTATCTTGAGAGCTTTGACCTCCTCATCCTCATGGTCAATTGTTACTTTGTACAGATCGCCCTCTTCGGAATGCAACAAAAAGAAGAAAGCTCCCTGAGGAAGACGCGTAACTTCAACGTTGATAGGTAGAGGCAGCGATCATGTTTACCTTCATTTTGTGCATGACGGCAGAAACGATAATCAAGCCCCGTTCTGGGTCTCGTAAAGGATGCAGGCGGCGTGGTATCGGGACGCGGTGTTGCTCGTGATCCATGTGGCGATATATAATATGGTCTTCACAGCAAATGAGGACACCTGAGGGACCATCAAATTTGTTCGTACTGGCAGATTGACCACCAGGTACCTGCACAAGCAGATTTGCCCTGGGGTCCGTTGGCTCACTCCACTTGCGAACGACATGGTTTAGACCCAAATCAAGTTCGTAGAAAGTGAGCATCTAAAACCCTCGTCAACAATAAATGCGTCTACAGAATATCCCACGCGCCTTGTCAGTGTTATTAAACGCCTCCCCGGTCGGGTCACGATCGGATTCTGAGTAATCTACTTCCAGTGCAGCATACATTGGATTCTCAAATCCAACATCAACGGCAACAAGGTGATGAATTATAGCATGATTTTTATGTGCTTCAAGGGGCGACGAAATCGTAAGATTAGCCGCAGCATCTCGATTGAGAATGTATACGAGCTTGGCTTTCTCAACCGCTCCAATCATTACGGCCCGTCCTTTCGGATCGACAGCGAGGTATTGTCCGGGCACAATACGACGCGCCCCGGACTTCCCAAATGTTTCTTGCTGAAGCTTGTTGAAGGCGTTATTTTTGGCGTCATACTCTAGGATAACGATGCGACCAGCGTCGGAACCTATTACGATGTAATCTGAAATACACATTGTCAATACCATGCCTTCCGTACAGTAGACAAAGTCAGACCCTTTGTGCCTCCTGTAAGTCGGAAGGCAGATAGTGAGCGGATGCTGGCAAATGCATCCTGGGCAAGAACAGTTGTCACCTTGCCGTTGGCGTCAGGTCGAAGAAGCTCCAGTCGTGACCCTCGAGCAACAATAATTTCTTGTTGCCGAGTACCTGAGAAGTTTCCGACGGCAGTCTGGTTGATGACCGTCGGCGGCTGTAACGTTAAGTGATATAAATGCATTTTTACTTCTCTTCGAGTTGGCTCACGAATGTTTGCAGAGCTGTCGATTCAGCGGCAGACGCCGAACTTCCCAGGCTTCAAGTTCTTACACCGAATGAAGGCCTGTCGGATTGTCTCAAATATATACATGGTTTTTCCAGATCAATCAGCTCGCTTTTCCGCTGCTGCTTGCAGTTCTTCAAAATCGCCGGTCTTCTTACACATTGAGTAGAATATCCCATTCTCATTTTTCAGCAGGTTTTTGGGGCTGTCAAATTCGGCAACTGGAGAAGGCGTGATTATCCATTACCCATTTTTCGCCGCAACATAAGTGAATCTTACTTTGACCTGCATCCATGACCATAATGCGATCATAATCTGAGTGTACCAATCAGTACCGTACGACCGAATGTCTAGCTACACGGTGACTTCACCTATAACTGTGCGCAAACGATGAGCGATAGTGATCAGTATGCTGTCTTTGAACTCTTCGCGGATTGCCTCTTGGATTCTAAACCTGGAGTCAGCCATGTACAGGTCAGGAATCATAAATGCCACCCACTTGACATCCGTGGCAAAGTCTACGGAGGCAGTACTCTCGTCCATTACAACAAATGTGCTGCGTCGAAGTAAACTGGTAACATCCACAGCTATCAGTGACTACCGATCCCTGTATTCTTTTCACTTACGCTCGTGCCATGGCAATGAGCTGACGTTGTCCACTGCTAAAGTTATTACCGCCTTCGCTGACTTTTGTATCCAAGGTGATGATAGTTTTTGTGCCCTTGTCAACAAATGTGCCAACACCAGATTCCCCTATTGCCGATCCACTGTCGGCGCTAGGAGTCCCTGGACGAGTATTGGCAGCCGAGGAAACAGCTGTCGAGCCGGCCGAGGCCGAAGTTCGAAGTTGAACCCTCCGCAGAGCATCCAAGCAATCTTCGTCTGAGTGTTCGTTGAAAGGATCCTGGTGTCTGGGGTTTAAGTCAATGCATCCAACCCCCCGAAAGGCTTCCACACACAAGATTCTCTCGAATCGTTCCAGCAAATAGAACGGCATCTAGAACAACACCAGTGTAATGCCAGAGAAGTGCAGTGCTGATTGTTAAGACAGACCTTGAGGAATGATTGTCATACGGGAACGCAGGTCCTCCAGCCCAATGCTGGTAATGTCAACCCCGTCGATAACGATCTTTCCTTGTTCAGGATCGACGAAACGGAAGAATGCAAGGGCAAGTGTACTCTTCCCACTACCTGTTCTACCAACAACACCGATCTTCTCCGTGGGCCTGATCTCAAATGAAATGTTCTTGAGCACAGGGTCCAGTTCGGGTGAATACTTCAAAACGAGATTCTCAACAGAAACTCCTCCGGTGCTTGATGGCCAGTACGCCGGTGGTCGGTTACTTTCCAGAATAGCAGGTGGTTCTTGAGATTGAAAATTTTAATCGCAGTTCCGCTACTGGGGAGGTCAGACTCACCAGATGGTAAATCCATGTATTCGCTGACACGTTCCACAGAGTTGAGCGCCTGTCAGAGCCCACAATTCAGAGAGCCTCGCATGAGAGCAGCACGTAAACACACCTGCTCCATTTCAGTATAGAAGCGAAGAAGCCAATAGATTCCCCAAATGACGGTTTGTGCTTGAGATATTACAATACCGACCATACCAGAGGAGATGTTTGTAGAAATAGCAATCTACAGAGCACAAGTTCATCACGGACGTCAACTTCTATAGCCATAAGACCTCTAAATCGTCTCACTAAGCTAGCTGCAAGTGTGATACACGCCCCAAGAGAGTCAAAGCGGAACAATAACCTAGCAGACCAGCCCCATTAGATTCTTCTAGGTAGGAAGACAGAGCACTCACCAGCGATTACACATCCTTGAATTTATTTAGAGCAGATATTAAGGGCCAAGAAGGCAGACGCAGTAACAGCTCACCAGTCTGAGATAACAAGTATCAATGAAGGAGCAGCAAGGATAGATTAGCGAGTTGCTTACAGTAATAGTTCGCTGCCTGGGTGCGGTCCAAGCGAGTATAGACATTGTTAACAAAGAATCGTTCCGCTCCAAAGGCCCTCACAGTGGAAATGCCATTAATCTGCAAGTAATCCACTTTAGAGTGTGGAGGTACACTGGTTTCGATGAGTCCACTCACTAGTTCGGAGAATGATGCTATGATCGGTGAACGAGTGTTCGACTCAATACGCCGTAAGTCGCGTGAGACGGAAATGTAACCCAACGTGAACCAATACATGAGCCCGCTGATGACCGCCAGCGGAGCAACAAATATTGGAATTCCCCATAGGATAGTGAGGATACTCAGTAGAAGTTGGAGGACTGACTCAATCACGACCTTGCCATTAGAGAACAATCAGTTGCCACACTAGGGCCTACAGTACGGTAGCCGCTCACGGTCATGTAAGACTGCAGACCACCATCGATAGTATCAATATCTGAGCAGTGCTATCAGTGGTGATGGGTCACCAGAGAACGAACGCGAACCTTTGCTGAATCTATTCAGGATTCGACCCTATTGCAATGAATGAGCACCTATCGTTTATAAATTGATGAGACTAAGTTACCGATGGTGTCTTGTCAAACCAACGACTTGGAGCACTGATTGTATGCCAGCGTCACTTCGTTGTGTGGGGCCAGGCTAAGAACACATACCGGAGAACAGAAACAAGCATTGTCCGGTACAGTCGGCGGGAAGCACGGAGCGAAGAGAAGATGCTTGGAATGTTGGCACAAATAGAAAAGGCGGCAGTAACAACCTCTGTAATGTGCCCTCAATGCGTTTCAACGATAAGACACCAATGATGGACTGACCTAAACCAATATAGCCAAGCAAATATGGGAGAACGTCATCCTGAGGCCGAGGAAAACGAGGAAAACCTGCGTTTGTACCCTCCTCACGATAGTAGCTCTCGCCCCAAACTATAATGCATGTTAATTATGGTGATTCGGATTTGTAGATCTGAGCCTACATCGTATCCAGAACTTTTGGGAAACTTCGCCTTTAAATATTCATTGAGTTCATTCCAATATTGCCCTCGAAGAGAAAAGGTTCACCGCAAGCTCTAAGAAGGAACAGAAAAACTCCGAGTGACATCAGCCAGTACGATGATGCCTTTAGATAGATGTGGTAGATTCTAAACTCGACACGTCCCCTGAAGATTGGGCAATATGATAAGTGTTCATTAAAGAAAAGCAACACATCACGTACTCCGCCTTCTCCTCCTTCTCAACAAGTTTCCTTCTTGCTTCATTCCTCAAACTTTTCTTCATCTCCGGCCCATCTTTACCAATGCCATCATTCGCGGCAGGTACGCTCATCGTCGCCTCAGGTTCCGCTTGCCTCTTCAACTTCTCCCGAATCCCAGACAGCAACCCTTGGTTTCTGAGATCTTCCGGAGTACCCTGAGCAGCCACCACACCATCCTCGAGTTGCACAACCCATGCCGCCAGATCGGCAATAAGATCCACATGGTGTGTAACAATGATGATGGTGCGATGGGCAAGAAGCGGACCACAAAGGCACTCATGAATAAGTCTTTCAGCGGTATGGGAATCAACGGCACTGCGCGCCAGAATAATTCAGCGACTACTTGTTTGGGTGGTCACAAACATACCTCAAGACATCATCCAAGATCACGGTCTTGCTGCGCGCATACACGGCGCGAGCGAGAGCTACGCGGGCCTTCTGTCCACCACTCAAGGACACGCCCTTTTCTCCAATTTCGGTAGCATCTGGGAATGCAATACCGAGGATGTTGATGAGAACAATGTGTGGGACGGCTGTACAAGGTTCCCTCACCTCCATCATCCAACAGAGCGAGATCAGTCGTCAAGGCACATGCCCTGATCACAGCTTCATAACGCTCCTCATCATAAGCCAACCCAAACAATCTATGTTGTACTCAGCACATGGCAATATAAGGAGAAGCGAGAACACACATGTTGTCCCTAATGGATTCTAACCCACAGTGTATATCAGTGACCTGAAGCGTCGGCGATAACCGTGGCACTCACGGTGTTGAAGCCAGGGCTGTTGAGCACAGTAGCTAACGTCCTCACGCATTCCTGTCTCTGGATCGATTCTAGCTGGGGTTTTTGGCAAAAATACCCTCCCTGAACTCAACTGCATCTCTCCTAACAATGCAGAAAGCACTGAAGCGACAATATGAAAATGGAACGCATGGAATGCAATGGCACACGTACAAGAGCTCTTCCCGGAGCCAGTAGGTCCACAAACGAGATTTAGTTGGCCACGCTTAAAAAAGGTGTTCAAGTCCCTAAGCTCGAAGTCTTTCGGCGGCTCCTCTCCATCGACGTCGTCCGCCACCGCAACGGCTGCATCATTAGTCTTGTGAGCACGCTTAAAGAGGCTCCTAAAGCGACTGAAAAATGAAGGTTTCGAAGCTCTCATTTCTCCCTGGTTAGGGGATGTCCATCTGAAGAAGCCATCTTCGAAACCGACACGATCATCAAAGGGCGCTTTAGGATCATACTCCTGAGTACGGGCTGCCGATTGCCAAGAAACCCAATCTGGGACTTCGTCTTCGTTTAGATATTTGTCGATGCGAACGTACGATGCGTATGTAGAAACAAACCACTGCGCCAGCATCGGGATCTACGCAAATGGTAGACACATACTGCACAATGATTGATATTTGTGCTTACCATGGTCAAACTTTGTGTAAGGATTGATAGAGCTTGGAGAGCAGGGAAGGCAATGGCAACTGTCAGCTCGCCATGGGCGACAAGGACGAAGAAGGTGAAGCTGATGACGCAAACAATAAGCGGGATCACATCCCACAAGAAAGCCAAAACGAATTGCAAGATTTTGGACTGATAAGGAAACATGAGCCCAATATCAATTGTCGAGATTAAAGACAAATATTACCTTGCGCAGCCAGAACACTTCTCGCTTACGCGCATCCATAATTCTTTCCATCCACTTGGCCTCCCACGCGAAAAATTTGAGGAACTATAAGGGACATGGGACTAAGACGAGATCATCGTACAACAGGGTAAATCATACTTTTACAGCCTGGATTGCCTGGTTCATTTCCCTGAAGGCCACCATGAGAAATATACTGAATCTTTGCTCTTCTCCTTGACTAACCTCATTCGCTTGTCACGCACATCCAAAAGTGTCTTGCGCAATTTGAACATCGTTTTCATGAGGATGTAATTCACAGGGAGGGCAAGAAGGAAAGTAAAGAATCCAACGAATGCCGTCCATCCCATCAAAGATTGCAATAAAATGCAAGAACCGACCATATTAATCGGAACTTCATAACACCGCTGAGATGCGGAACAAATCCACGTGTAAACCATTGTTTTGGGCTAACATGCACTGGAAATACCACTCACCGACATAAAATTCAAGACATTCGAACATTGTTGTGAGTCAGTCGCAATTAGCGACACAATTTTCCCCACGTCAGCGCTCGCGACGGCCTCGTCTCGGGCATCTTTCCCGTCCGCAAGCTTTCCATCCTTTCCTTTCTGATCAGATGCAACAACACCCGTGATATCCGTCCTCACAAGTGCTTTTTCATAAATACTACCGACAAGCTCTCCATAAGTTCTTGTTGCAGCACGACGAGAATAGTAAAGATGCTGAAGATCACTCTGTGTTTTGACCAGCTGAGAGAGGAAGGCAACGATAGCATAAAAGTAAGCGAGTTGGCGATTCTTGGAGACGGGTGTAAACGAGATGTGGGCCGGGAAGTCGCTGGCAATAGGAGCTATGACCATGGAGATTGTGGAATGGATACCGGACGGTAATGCGTATATGGTAGAAGGAATCGCAAGTGCAACTTGGTGAAATGGGAAGGAATTGGTGGAAACCTCATCAGCTTGAAGAGCAGCCAGTGTTAAGTTCAATAGGTACGGTTGGAGGATACCCAAAGTAGACGATACAATCTATTCGGGAACAAAATTAACCAAAGAACGCTAAAAACAGTTCGTGAAACGGCTGCAGTACCGAAAGTACGAAGTCTAGGAAGAGGTCCAGGAAGTTGGCTGCGACGATACGTCGTAGAAGAGATTTACGATGAAAGTGACGGAATTTGGTCATTAAGATTCGAGACCTCAGGAGATGACTGAGTTGCCACACATCGTTCTCTTCCACTGTATCCTTCCTGCCAACAGAAACGAAAGGGCTTATCCAACTGAATGTCACCCACTGCCAAAGATTGACATAGTCATCCAAAGCTGGTTTAAGACCTTCTTCATCCACCTCTGGCTTCCCATTGAGATGCATTGGGAAAGAGACTGCAATAGCAATGCAAATCCATGTGAGGATGAAATCGATGATATGCGCGACAAGCCTAGTTTGTTGGTTCCATGACATCGAATCAAAACTGTCTGACGTCGCTGAATAGAACACAGAGAAATCGGATAGGATAGATGCGACATAAATGAGAAGCAGAGTGTAAGGAGTAGTCGAGACCGGTCGTGCGACGGGCAAAAGCAAGCCGTATATCCAGGCAACAAGCAACAGCATCGGAGAAAGCAAAATAAGATCCGACCGGACGTTAATAGCCTTAGTAATGGTGTTAACAAGAATGGCTGTTCGCGACAACGTCTGGACGAAGCCAACAGCAGCGAGCGTGATATTTCGCCAGTCACGGCGAGAAGGAACGGTATTCTGAAGAAGTGCAGTCAATTCGGTAGCTTCCGCAACTTCAACAGGCCTCTCGACGGGGGTTTCGAATGCATTAGGATCCTTTCCGGCGAGAAGGGCAAGTCTAGTTCTTTCCTTAGCTCTGAAAATAATAATCAGGACAGTTCACGTTCAATTAAAGAGAAGTACTCTTCTGCTCTCCCCGCAGCAACGTCCTCAGCAGCTAACACAAATCGGGTGGAAATTTCAAATGAGGCTCTGACTAGGGAACATAAATTACCCACTGATGAACTGGTGGAAAGGACGCCAGGAACTCTGGGCGCCTGTTAAAAAATGCGTGAGACTGCGGATAGTAAGTGTCGCAATGATAAGGCTCGATGGCGTAATTTCCAGCAATTTTTCGATACTGCCATTCACGAGAGCCGCGCTCAGGGGCATCTGTTGCTGGCGGAATAAGTCGAAATGCAAAACGAGATGGACTTCGGGAAATACCGAACCCTCATTGTTTACCATGCCACATGGTAACTGCCCAGACTTTCTGAATCACACTGATGGGGACCAAACAAGACCGGATAAAAGCAACGAGTTCACATGCTCAGTATTTAACGCTCTCGCCTTCGCAAATAATAGAGAATCCATAATCAAATGACTTTGTAATGAAGGGCACCGTAACTGGCCCAACTTCCGCCGAGCTAGTCGATCCTTAGGCTAAAATGATTCAGCTTCCCTCACTTCCAACCACACTCGGCGTTCGTATATCCATCCCGCCACCAATAGTAGCTTCGTAGTGCCACGCTGCTGAGTGAGCTCATTAAAACATATGCGCCATGGGAGTTGCTCTGGAGCTGTTAACGTGGCACAACCGGGCTAGGTCTGAGCACGATATCGCATATGCTCCCTCGCGGGTAGTCCAGGCTTAGATGCATTAGAATCGCATGGCAAATAGGGTGAGAGCACGCCTCACGCCACCCGCGACAAAGCATAAGTTCTGAGACATGACAAGGGAAAGATCGTTGCAAAGCGTGAGTGAGACAGCGTGAATCGGGAAACATCCGCTGGCTGGTCAACCATCGGTACTGATGGCATCGGATGCCGTCTCAACAGGAGCAGTCTGGTCTCACGATGAATCGCGTTCTGACTCGCACTTCGCGTTTCACTTTGAGACCACGGGAACCTTATAAACATTGTCTTCTCTGGATACTTTCCCTGTTTTCTTCTGAGCCTTGTCCCTATGCAGTCCCAGTGCCCTCCCGAGGCCAGGCGAACATCTAACGAACGTCGCCCTGGATGCCAGGGCACACGTCCGAGCATTCTTCGTAGCAATTCCTCATACGGGCCGGACCGTCATCCCATGGAGACCTTCCAGCCATGCACAGAGGCGAACACTAAAATGAACGCTCAAGTGAAACCGATGGCCCCACATTATCCTCGTAACAGAGCCGAATCCAATTGCTCGAGACCTCACAGAATATTCTTGGCTTGTGGCTCAGGTTCTGACCCTGGCAGCAAGATGAAGTTTGGCGGAGTGCCTGCTCATGAGGATTCATTAAAGCCCGATACGAGTATCGACCGTCCCGCTACCGTTCATCCTCAAAAGGAACACAGTTCGTCATATTCTCGTCGAGAGGGATACGTTCCATTTCCACCCGGTAATTATTCGACTGAAAATTGCTCAGAAGGTCAACTAGTAAACTTATTAAACCCACACAACCCCTTGCTAACATCTTGCAATTCCCGCAGGAAACAGCAGTCGTCCTATGTCACAGACTGCGTTAGGGCTATTCTTTCCATCGGAATACACACCAAGGCGCACAGGGGAACCTACTCCAAACTCGAGCGTATTGAAACGCAGCTCGCCCCATGCAGTTCAAGATTCTTCTTCGATCCAGTCTCGACTCCATCGCTTGTTTCGTAGTTTGAACGATCTGCTTGGTGCGGATGATCAACACGGGAACAACGAAGGTTTTGATCGCGTCAAGCAAGTGATCGACGTTGATGCATTGATACGGCTTCGTCTCGATGATCAAATGCGCCAAAGGGAAAAATTGCGCCAGTCGGAGATGCGAGCGGGAAAGGCTGCAGAAGGAGGTAAGTACTATAATTGCTTAGTTCGGTCGATATTCCATCGACCACATGGGCGGTTAGGGAACGTTCTCTGTGGCTCACTACGATCAATATATTGGTTCGCGAGTGATGTTGCGGAACTGGGAGGAAAGCATTACAGGCTCCCTATTGTGCTTATCGAGACCATTGAAGCGTTGAGCGAGAAGTGTATGTGATTCCAATTCTGACATTTGTTCTGTCCATTTTAACTCTCTTACAACTCCGAAGCCATGTCGAATTCCGATTTTGCAACATACGATTCCTCCAACAGGGCACTCCGAGCTTCTATGGCATCTTTACATAACCTGATCGCGGATTTTGATGCCCCACCAGCATACGGTAGAGGCTCATCGCTGGCCGATAAATCAAGTAAAGAGATAATGAGCTTGCTCACCAATTTCTTGGATTCCTTTCCGGAACCGCCACTCGACCCCACTTTATTCCGAGCTTTTTATAACGCCTGCTACATGCCGTCATTCCGAGCTGCGCTTCGTTGTGGCCAAGGCTATAGAAAATTCCTCAGCTCCGCTCGGGAAAGAGGCAGGACGGGCCGTCTCACTCCAAGCGAGAAGCGAGCGATTGGCGTGGCGAAGATTCTCTTTCAACTCATGCCCGAAGCTCATTCGAGTTCGTTGACCTATCTCATGGCGTTCCTATCTCATGCGGCATCGCCAATACCCACAAAAACATCGAAGCCGGCTTTCGCTGAAGTGGCTGAAATATTCGGCTCTCCTATTTGTGCACCGAGGGATGCAGTCAGTTATCTCTCCTCGATAGGCGCCGGTACAATGGACAGCGAAAGCGCGGACGAGATGGTGAAAAGAATGGGCAGTCAGATCCTATTCTGGCTTCTCAGCTACTGGAATGAGATTTCAAGTTGGCAGGAGACGACAGCGGAGGCGGATGGGTCCTTGGCATTGTCTCATGTTGAGGGGCTCGCTCCGGAACCAGGACCTTCCTTATGGGACGAGTATAAACGGAAGCACAAATCACTGTCGGCTTCTACCTTGGACACTGCGTACCCAAAGGAAGATCCAAAGGCCCGGGAAGAAGCACAGGTCACAATAGACCGTTGTGGTAAAGGAAAGATAACCGAACTTCCAAAGCCCAACCCGACATATCCTGCGTCCACATCCCCATCTCCGACACCCGATGATGGTCAGGATGAGCACCGAGCAAGCTTAACTTCGTCCGATGACACGGGGTCATCGAGTCCACGAATGAGCTGGTCTTCAATAGAAAACTCGGGCTCTTCATCATCAGGTGACACCCCGTTGACCTCACCGGAATTGTCTTCTAAGAAAGTGGCCCCGCAAATGCAGGACTCCAGCATCACTCGAGGTACGTGGTCCATCTCTTGTAGTATCGAACGCCTTGTCTAAACGACAAATTAGATGAATTTGACAGTTTAAAGCGAATAGTGATGGCGCAGCAGGAAGAGATTCGGGTCATTAGGTTGCTGCTTGCACCTGTCCCTTGATCGCTAGACGATACTTGGGAGGGTGAACCAATATCATGGTTTTGTGACTATGATGGAGAAGGAATTTATGCTATATCTATGCTACTAATGAACCGTTTAGTGTACATTTATAATCGGTCGGTCTTGTGAACTTTTGTATAAACTTTATGCACGAACATTCCACACGGCGATCCTCGCGAAGCTCATACTCAAGATGCTTCGCTGCTACATACGCTCGAACTTCCCCATACAGGTCCTTCCACAACGCGTGTCCTACATCGAGTCTTCAGACGCCGCCCACGTTCTTGCCAATGACTCATATCCAATTGACTTCTGGGCGAGGCTTGTAGTGGCCGTTCGACCAGTTAGTATGGCGGCATCAGTTCCAATGGTGAGCTATAGGGCAGCAAACCTGAGATCGGCAACATTTGGGTGAAGTTGGGCAGCGAATAAGAACGCTGACGTAATAGCAAATGGCTTGCCTCATCCTTCCCTGTTCCCACCACGACAATACCCACAGACACACCAGACATTAATACCAACCAGACTGCCCAAACGCACACTGGTGGTGGCAGTGTAGGCGACACAAGGCCCGATTTGTGGCGATGCATCTCGTCGTGCCTGCTGACCTAACAGACAGACCCTACATAACCATAACATGCCAACGCCACGCGTAAAGCAAGTCGAAAACCTCTATGATAAGCCTCAGGATTTTCGTGAGCTTTCTTGCGTGTATCCACCCCTGCAACCTTTGTGCGTAAGGTGGACACTCACAATTCAGTCCCACTGACAAGATTGGCAGCTTATTCGAAGGACATTCATTTCAACCTTCCATCAACTTCAAAGACCCTCAGGCGCAGAGGTATCTTGTTCCCTGCCCTCTCTGACACTGTCTCTCTGACTGGGTTGTGAAGGCGGCTGACTGAAGCCTTGCTATTTCGTGATTTTGGGCTTTCGTTGGAGCTACCTGAAGGACGTCTCTGCCCAGCCGTGCGTTAAGTCGAATAAAATGGCAGGCACAGTACCTCTAATAAATAAGAGCGATAGGTTCCAAACCGGTGTGTTCTGGTCGCTTGCACGTTAAATATGGAATCCTCATGGCAGTTCCCGATGAAGATTCGAGTATGTGCGGTGGATACGAGAGATTGTGCGATGCAACTCTGAGTCATCTAGTGGAGACAAAAGCACATTAGGGCTAGACATGTCAGTCCGCTGTCGCAATTATTCGGTCCTTCGACTAATGATTTCTTCAGTGGGACAGGAGCGTCTGCAATATACCCGCTCTTAGCCTGTTCATGGATCACTCATTGGAAAATGATAGGGACTGGTATTGAGCCACTAAATCGTGGTTCTTCGGGCTTGACGTTTACATGCTTTTGCAGAGATCGACGATGTTTCATTCCAATATGCTTTACAGAATGTGACCCGAAATCACCTCCAGACATCCATATCGATTAGGAAGTCGACTGCTGAGGATCAGATCCTCCACCCTCTATGGGATGATAGCTTACCAAGGTCAGTCACGGCAGATCCACCTTTGGAAACCTTGTTCAAGGTCCCCCAGTTTCACGTTTACAATGTGCAATCCCCCATTTTATTGTTCTAATGAGGACATGGTTCGTTCGGGGGAAGCCAAGGATCTTGATCCCCACGCGGTTTGTATATTTGTCATTCGCGAACCTTTCTTCATTGATAATAGTTCAAGGTTTGTACTGGCGCGGAGGCAGAAATGATAACTCCGGGAGGAGACGCAGCATTCGTGCTGACGATGTTGGAAGAGAGTTTGTTAGTGAAACAACGTTGCAAGTAAATCGTGCTCATGGTAGTATAACCGTTCATGACGTCAATGTTGTCGTGGGTTCAACATAGCTGGTTCACATCTTTGCTGGGAAAGCTATCGTCCGTTAATGCTGTCGTGGAGCGACTCCGTGAAAAAAAGGTACGATCAATCATTTAGGTCCTCTTGAACATTCCTCACATCCGCTCTGCTTCATTCAGATCGACAATTACGCTATCAGAGAGATTGTACAAGGGCAAACTCGAAGATGGGCCGTGGCGTGGTCATTCATGGGCGTAAGACTTTCTGATGTGAGTTCGGTTAGATAGGGGATGTATTGCAGTTGCATCCAGTGCTCAACTCGGCGAGTCAGTCGATCGCCCACGCTTCGTCCCCTTCCCTCAAGGCTCTGCTTCCTCTGCCCACCACTCTCAAACAACCCCTCAAGAACGTTTACTCCGCTGCGAATCTTGCCGATGCTCTTCATACTGTGCTCGGCGCTATTGACACAGTAACTTATACAATGGAATGTGAGGGCTCGAAACGTGGAACATCTGCAGGACCGCTCAATGCTGATAGCGAACACACCTACGCCATGCATGTAAGCTATGGCGTTAACACTTGGTCAAGAGCAGCAAGACGTCGAAAAAAGCATGCAACAAGGACGGGCGAAGTCTCAACACCGGCACAAACGCCCGTGTCGAAGATGACTATATATTGGTCTTCACCTTTACCGACTGACAAAGCGGCTGTCACAGCACAATGGAATCATGGACTTCATCGGACGGACTTTGAAGGTCTATGGAGTCACATCTGCAAGAAATTGGAAGATAGGTTTGGGCCATGACTTGTTTACTCTAGATCGTTTGATACCCACATTTCTGATTATTGGGAGACCCGTTAATTGATGCACACATAGCTGTACGAAGCCACCTTTCACGCAATTTCACACCGTTCCTCACTTCGAAATGCAGATTCACTCACGACAGTATAGATACAGTAAGTGGAGCAGTGCTAATTTCATTACAATAACTATGAGGATACCAGTCCTCCCTAAATACCGGAATTGCGAAGGACAATGTTCGCTGTTCAGATTCGCATCTCATACGGATGTTTTGTAAGCTCGTTATACAGTTCTTGTGGAAGATCGCGCACTAGTGTGACTGCGATGCCAATGACGGCCTGGGCGTCCAGGTCTGGGAAGGTACGCAAGAGCTTCATTGGGCTGGGCGAAGAGTGGTTAACAGGTTGTGTAAGGAACGGACTGGGACTGTGCACCTTTTACTTGCGATCACTTGTTCTCTAATTAAGAGAAGCTGAGCAATCACGCATAGGACGTTCAAGTGCACGCCAAATGCGAGCAAAAAGTCCCATAATTGCAGCACCTGTTGCAGTGGCGGAGTGCATGCACAAAGAGTCAGGACAGCTGTCATGGCAGTCGTTAGTTGGTTGAAAATAAGTCATGGGAGGCGGCGCACAAGGAAATGCATATATTTCGGCAGACAAGTTTTTCGACCGCAGATGGGCGAAAAGCTCAGGGTCAAGAATTTTAAGGCAGCGATCTAGAATCTACGGACGCATTAGTATCAGATCAGTAGCGCTCAGTTACGCGGGCAAGGACCTTTAGGCCGCGGTGGACTCCCTCTAATGTCGGCTGCACGTACATCGGACAGTTATTCTCTATGAATGCAGCAAAGCAATAGAACGCCTCGATTTCGGAGGGCATTGTGTACAGGAATGGCGCTGCTAGCACATTCATCCCTTGTACGTACGTAAAACCTGGTCTCCCAATTTCTCCTAAATCTGAACCAACTTAAGTGAAGGGCTGATATGCTGTTAGAACCCAGTACCATGATTCCTCCAGACAAACGCATCAAGAAGGCGAACGAGCATATCTTCTCCCACTCGCTCTTTAAACGAATGATCAGTGGCCAGTGTCCTGTAGGGGCCCAAAGATCAAAATCTATAGTGCATGAATATGGGGGAACACACCTGAAGGTGTCGTTTCGTATCTTCTCCCGGACATAACAGGGCCCCTGCGCCACGTATCGAAGATACGCATCAGCGGAGAGGTCATTCACACGAAGCAGAAGCTTCCATATTCTTGGTCTTAATGCTGGATCCTTGATAATAGGAAGTAATGAGATCACATTGCAAGCAACGCATTGGGTGTGAACGCACAGTGTCGGAAGGTATCCCATTTACAAGTATAAGTTTCCGCAATTTCCGCAGCGATTCATCAATTTCTTCCTGAGTCCTGGACTTCGACCCGAAGGGTTTCGATTGGGTCAGAATTTTGTGAAATTGCTGTGTTTTTGAGGTCGAAGAGCTCATTGTCGCCCGTTGTCTGTGAGCCGGATACAACAAGTGTAAACGAGGTGACCATTCACGCGCCCGTTCAGTTTACGCGCTTTCAGATTCGCGGACTTAGGGGTTCGTCAATCACTCACAGCTTCCACGCTGGTCCACTTCTCGCTGTATGGAAGTAACCTTTGGGGCATCGGGTGCTCTAAGTCGCGCCCACTTCTCCTTGGTGCAGAGAGTTGAGAATGCCGCAACAAGTCAGGATGTGGACAACATCCTGATACAAGAAGTTTCTGTGATTCGGAATCTGTTCTCCCGTGGTTCACATAGCTCTGTATGAAGCCTTCCTCGGTCGACCGGGGCGACACTCATTCTCGTTGAAGTCGAGACGTACAGAATACCTAATTTTACTCATGTTCTGTCAAACTATCATTTCGGACCCCGTACCTGAGCTCTTCAAATTCGCACTTCCTCATGCTGTCCAACTTGCCGAAAGTGGTCAAACTCTGCGCGATCGTAGGATTGGTGAGCTCGTTGCGTTCTGTACCCTTGGGGAAGAATCTTAGGACTCCACCCTTCAAAGCGTATCAGTATTGCATCCAGTATCTTCCTCCTGACCATGAGTTGAGCCTTATGCTAGTGAATACCATTCGAAAAGTATGTCATGCCTCGCTTTCCCAAAATATTGTCTAAATCGCGCTCCAGGACTTGGAAAGTAGAAATGATGCCCGCATATCGCTGGCGCTCGACTATTTGCTCCAGTTGCCCGCCCGGATGCGGTACCTGCTATATCAGCTTCTTTGGAAGGGCTCATATCCTCCAAGTCGTAGGTTTGACATTTTTTGCAGTTTAAATCCATCATATTTTAATTTACTATGGAGACCACTCATCAAGCGACAAGCGTTACTAGTAATCAACTCTCTGCTCAAATTTGACAGGAGCTTAACCACACATTTGGTGCCGAGATTACTGAAACGAGCCAAGAATAGCGAGCTTGGCATCGCTGTCATTGCTCTGGATCTACTGTTTCACTCTCAGCAGGTATATTCTCCTCATCTATTAGTCAATAGCTTCCCATTAAGTCATTGGAAGAATACTGTCACTTCAGATGATATTATTCAGATCCTGCTGAGCCGCATGTGGACAGTTTCGGGTCCTTCTCAGCCACTGATTAAGTCTCTCGAGTTGTTAGAGCAGTTGCTGATAAATGACACGGGCACTCCGTAAGCTGTTTTTCCCGGATTTGAAGCTGGAATGTTTAACGCTGGCATTGGCAGACATGAAGATACAGCCATTAATGTGCTATCACGACTTCTTTCCACCACTGGCAACCGCACGGCCTTGGAGTACGGTATGATGGCATCCGAGCATCTAAAGATATTTTGCGAACTCGCATTCTCTTTATAGGGGTCTTGTTGGGGACGTGTCGTTGCCTTTCTCGTTTGTCCCCGTCAAAGCTTGCAGATAGATTCAATAACGGTGTTGAATCGACGCCCAAAGTAGCACCATTGACCCATTTGCGCCCACTCTTGTCATCTGACAATCCTAATGCTGTATACGCGTTTCTTTCATGTTTGGCTGTCCTGAGTCCTTCCCTGTGGGCGGGCTCCGGAGCCGATATATCGCATACCGAGCAGACAACACTGAAAGAACAGGAAGTTGGGAAGATAATGATGTTCCTCGATTCAAATGATGCATCTCTCCGTCAGAAGGTTAGGAACAGTCTTTAAAAGGGAAGCAAATCTACTTATTGTGCTTTTAGGCGTACGCCGTTCTCAATGCCGTAGATGCGGCTCTGCTCCGAGCCCATTACGCTACAATAATGAATGCCGTATCCATCCTCCCCCCCGGCAATGTCGCAGGTGGGGGTCAACCTGCTATACGGGCGTTGGAGGTTCTAGAAGCTCTCAAACCTTCAACACAGACTTATATTGATGGCATCAAAAGTATCTTAATTAAGATTGAAGAACCGTATTCAACGTCAGTGTCCAAAGGAAGAGGGTCGTCCGTTTCAGGTTCCACTACTCGGAATCTCCGCCATTCTCTCCCAGTGATGGAGGCTTTCGTTGAAAAGGTTCTGCTTCACCTGACTCAAGGTATATTTCCCTTCACGCCTTTTGCCCGCATCTAATACGTTGGTCAGTCCCAACTGAAGATCGCAAGATGGTCGTTCACGCGATGATAGCCATAGGGATCAATGATGGGCACCTTATAGGCTCACCGCGCTCGTTCCATCGTTCAAATGTGGCGAAGTGCCCTTACGGACCAACTGGCTACACATTGCTCGCTGCGGCGGTTGCTGAATACGGGGGCCTTGTCGATGTGTCCGCGGAATCGATGTTACAAGCACTCATTAGACCCTTAAAGCTAGCTTCCCGTATGTTTTGAGGGTTCCCTCGTTGATCTGTCGCTGATGTGCGGACAAAGCCGCCGTCCAAGAAGTTCTATTGCTTTCGGTCTTAAGGGTGCTTTCTCGTTGTGATCAACGACCACTCTGGCTCTACGAAACGATATCAGCCATCAAGATTCGAGCCGGTCGCCATATCGCCTTCGTTAGTCTCCATACCAAAGCTCAGTACTCTCCCTCACAGATACTCTCCAGAGATGTCAACAGATTCTTGACTTATCTGAGAAATTAGATGAGCTAAGAAGAATTGTGGCGACTGCCAAATCGTCCTCTGTGAGTGGACCCATCTCACACATGAGTAGAAACCCTAAACTATTTATAGCTCCCAGATTTTCTCTTCGCTTTGGAGTCAAGGTCCCTGCCTTCAGATCTCCCCGAAACGGTCGCCTCCCCAGTACCGAAAGCTACAAAGCTGCGATACGCGTCATATGAGCCACCACCTTCGGTGGCACCGCGCGGGCGAAGACCACGAGGCTCGTCGCGCTCGACCTCGGTGTCTGCGCACTCTCACCAGGAAGTCACCGATTCTGATGAGCCGTTGTCTCGAACGATGACTGCCGGTGAATTGACACTGACAAGCGGATCCCGATGGTTTCAGGTGTGTCTGTTTATTCCGCAGGCCGCCCTTGTTGCCAACAACGGTTTTCTTTTGGGTCCAGCCCTCAAAGTCGAAGACCCGTCAAGCGGAACAGAGAAATTTCGACCTAATTGTAAGATCTTGTCAATATTGTTTTCACACCAGCCCATTTACTGCCATTTAGACCGACCGCCTTGATTTAATATCCTTGGACACTCCATTCCGCACTGAAAACCAAATCCAAAGTTTATCACCTGTGTTGCAGCCATCCAGCCCGCTTGCATCAGAGGAATTCAACCTCATCTGGGGCCAAACGGCCAGCCCCAGAGCATCAGCGCGTGGTTGGAGTTCCTCCTCGCCTTTATCTCTTAAGACGCGCTTGGAAATCTCCTCTTCATACTCAGCCTTATCTGTCCAAAAACAACCCCATGATCCTTTCACTCCAGGCAAGTGTATCCGGGTATCACGGCAGCTGTGGCGTTTCTGACACATGATACAGAGCCCGCCGAAATCCTTGTCTTGGTCCATTCCAGTCAAAGGGACTCGAAAGTCGCAGTTAGGCTTCAGCCAGGAGCCGATGGAAGCTGTCTCTGGCAAATTAGGGGCGGTGACCAAGAGGCCCTATCAGACCTGAAGCGTGTCTTTTCCGAGGATGATTAGTAACTTGCGATCTCAATCTTACTCACTAGAACATTAGACTACATATTTTGTATATTTTCCTTCCACCGCAAGGCAAGGGCCCAATGCTCAATACTACAGGTTGGATAGTCTTGCAGTTTAGAATATATTTAGAATATAACCATAAATTCGAAAATAGACTCGGCCCTAGTTATCACGTGGCTAGGGCCCCTAAGCTCCCCCCCCCCCACTTGCATCTATCATTTCACGTCCTGCGATGGCAGCAACTAAACCGCAAATGCCCCTTCAACCCGCTAGGAGGACTCAAAATCCGGTCCAACAACCACCAGGCACCAATTCATCATCACAACCGCGCATCGGGCCGCTGCCTCAAACATTGCTACAAGGACAGAATGGTGTCCCTGTAGCCCAAAGCGGGCAAACAAACAATGTCACACAGAATCCTGCACTCCAAAGAGCCATGGCGCAAGCCGCCTCTGCTCAGAGTAACGCTGCTCAGGTCTTTGCGCTCCTAGCTCCCCACATGGAGAGTCTCACGCAGGCCTACAGGGCCGGAAACTTGTCTGAGGAACAAAGGCAACAGGTGATGCTAAATCTGAAGTTGTCATGCACAATCTCATTCGAGTCCACGACTTGGAAATATTCACACGATTTAGCTTCAAGTCATTCTTGCTACATACGGACGGCACTTTCGGTTGCAACAGACGCGGCAGCAATCGCAGCAGTCTCAACCACAGCAATCATCGGATACCACGAATGGTGCCCAAGATCACAGTGCTCAGTCATCTGTGCCATCGGGAACTCAGCAACGATCGCAGGACGCGGCAGCTTTACATGCCCAAAACAGAGCATCCCCTAATCATCCTCAGCCTAATGTAGGAGCTAAAAGTTGACATATTGTTGGGGTATGATCTCAAGTTTTCGCAGTCCACCGCATCGAACCCTTCGACATTACATCCAGCATTGTTGTTGAAAAGTGCCTCTATTCCAGGGATGCCTCCTCCGGGATATGTAGCACCAAACGGGTGGACTCCTACGATTAATGGCGCTCCACCTCCTCCAATTGCGGGGACGAAGCGCAAGACACCTCCGCCGTCCAACCCAAGTGCTGAGCAGCAACATGCACCTTTACCGCCTGCTGCGCAACAGCGACAGCCATCTCAGCAACCTGTCAGACCCCCAACTCAACAAAGCTCTTCGTATGTTGCGCCGGATCCAATAAAGAACCTGGCGATTCAATTTAACTACAGAGGAAGTTCAGAACTCGACGCCCCTGACCCTCGGCCACAACCATGGCCAAACGCGGTTGGCTCGCGTCCTACTCTGACAGGTGGTCTGGGAGGAGCCTCTCTCACCCTGTGTAGGTTCATTCTGGCGTGTTTTCGCTTCGGGGTTCAAACACGACTCGGTGGTTGCAGGTACACCGACACTCCTTGTGCACCCCTCGATGGATACGGAGGTGTTGGATCCCACCACTACCGTGCCTGTCGACAGTACCACGGCGGCCTCCAATGGACCTGGAGGCACAAGCACGCTATCGAAGGACACAAAACCTGGAGGCGGACTAGTAAGCAACAAACGAACAGTCATGGATATCATTACCAGTGTGGACCCAAATGTCAAGGTGGATCCAGACGTGGAGGACGTACGTGCCCCCCGTGCCCAGTTAGCTTGAAACCTGATTGACATTGTTTTCGGCGATGTTCCCTTGGCTTCAAGTTCATGCTTGAGCTAGCAGACGAGTTTATCGATTCCGCAACCCACTTTGCATGTAGATTGGCCCAGCATCGTGGATCCGATTCTTTAGATGCGAAAGATTTACAGCTTTACTTAGGTATCACATTCACTGGACGTGCTTTCAAACTAACACTCAGCAGGTTTATTCCCATAGAAGGTAGTATGAACCTTCGAATACCAGGTCATTCCTCTGATGATACGCGAGTGTCGATGTCACTCTCACATGCTTCCGCAACGGGGGCAAACAGTGGAGCTGCAGACTTACTGGCTCTCACTACGGGGACTGGTGCACGCGTGGGCAAACTACCAGGACAGGGGAACATCACGAAGGCGACTAAGGCCTCTAAAGCAGAGAAGAACAAAGACAAGGAAAAAGATGCCGATATTCGCTTAGGCCGAGGTCTCAGAAGCATACGACTGGCAGCAGTCAAGAATGCAAGACGATAGACATCATTGGGTATTGTTCATGGACATCATACTTAGGTACAACCGATAGCATAATGATATGGATCCCATATTCAACAGGGATAGAACAAACGTCCCATGGACACTCGGCGTGGAATAGTCCAAAATAAGGCAAGGAATGCCGTGCTGCATATATGGATGTATCAGTGATCCCCTCAAGCGAGCCGAATGTGTGTCAGAAGAAACATTTGGAATTGTATAAATCGATTTGTGAATTTCGACAGCTGGCTTAGCCAGTTTCCGAATCCTCGTGCTCATCACTTCTCTTAAAAATAGGAAAAATTAATCACCTTTTAGGTACGCTAGCATCGGGTGACCTGCCAGAACAAAGACGTCAGTATCCACAACGCAAACAGCTATATTGGAGGGGATCAGAGATCTTGGTGGTAAAATGATAGTCGGCATTGACATATCCATCTCCGAAGTAGCAAACATTTCTGTTGCATCATGCATGTAGAGAAATGGATGTGTGATGACTTACATTTAGAAGCACCAGAGTCGCTTGGCTTCCTACCGAAGAAGGCCACCTATCCATCAAAGGAGCAGGGAATGAACGTGAACTCAAGCATCCTGGCAGGTATGAGATCTCGATCCCTTGTGTACACAGAAGAAAACAAAAGGAGTGGGTAAAGTTGAGGGGGAGAAATTTTTCGCTCAATTTATAGGACAACCAGACAATCACGTGCTCGTGGGAAGCGATGTCGGAAAATCCCGTATATCATTTAAACGCCCGGGAAACGTTTCATGGCGTTTTTTTACAACAACTACCCAACAGCCGATGAGAATACATTGGTCAGATGTGGTGGTACTTTATGTGTTATATGAGACGGATTTTTGACGATTTTGATGCTGTAGGAAGCATTTATGACACATTTATTAAGTTATTAAAAACATATTCAGAGCGTCCGAGGGGTATAAAAACGCATTCAATAATATCAAAAAACGCCATAAACAATTTATCACAACGTTTAGATGCCAAATTTCACGTTTAAACGTCAAATTTTGGCGTTTTAAATGTCAAGTCTCGTGTTTTTGATCGATCTCGCGATTTCCGACAGGGCCTGCGCGTAGATCTAGACTTTAGAGCCTACCCTCAGCCTAGTTTGGATCTGCCCTTGATTTCGTTTCCAAAAGTCCACGACTGAGGATTGAGGAAATATCAAAGTCTTCGTGTTTATTAATTATCAACGCTTTCGAGTCATCCCGACTCACTCGGCATCGTGGTGCTCAGGGCTGTCTTTCTTTCCTTTCCCTAGGGGTGCATCCCCTTGGGAGGAGTTTCCATGTCCGCAACTAGCCCTCTTCGTGGCGACGGAGAGGGTCGATATAGAATTCTCATCGTGGGGAGCAGTGGCGTTGGAAATAGGGGTGCCACGGTTCGGTTCGATTCGATTCTGGAGCGATTTTTTGAGATACGGTTCTGACGATGTCAAACCAGAACCGAACTGAACTACTATTTGGTTCTCTTGCAGTTCGGTTCGGTCCGGGGACGGTTTGAACCAGATGTGATAATTATTATAGGTTCAGCATTGAGGGTGGTGTACGGGGTTGCTGGGGTTTTGCGTGGCGACCTTTTTTGTGACACTACAGACGTGAAGAATAGAAGTGCTAGATAAACGGCCACAAGACAAAAGTGGGACTCCCTCCATTGATCCTCCTGCATGTTGGTTGTACACTGTTTCCGGCTCAAGGCATACCCCATCGCCAACAGTGCGGCAGGATAAGACCCAAGAGAAGATACTGGCGTAGGATCTTGTGGCACGCGTGCACTATACTGTACTCACAATACATGGCCAACAACTGGGTTTGGAGCATGACAATAGAGAAATGGGTCAAAACCGAACCACGGGCTCGGTTCCAGAATGGTTCGATTCTCGGTTCGGTCCCGGTTCGAACTGGTTCTCTGAGAACCACGGCAAGAGAGGCTGGTCAGCCTACACGGCACCCTTAGTTGGAAAGGCGCAGGACATACCAATTCAACTGTCAGTTCATCGCCATTATCCGTAGACGATATTGATTGGTCAACTTGGGAAATTCTTGAACGCTCTCCCCCGCGAAGTCTTCTGGAAACTTGGATGGGTGGCGACGCCAACTTCGGAGTAGAGAGAAGCTCTGTTCGAAAAAATGAGTCATGGGTCATTGATGGAAATAGGCGAGAGGTAGTGCCAGACATTATCTGTAAGTGGCGTACATTTGGTGCTCGCTGGCTTACTCACCGCTACCGCTGAACCCCCAACCCGCCATTCCCACTGCACTCCACGTGGCTCTCGTGGCGTATAATCTGGAGGTTCTTCGACTGGCTGGGCCATGTAGCCCTGGTTGCAGTGAGCAATTATCTGAGGCACTGTCTCACAAAGGGATCATTGCGTGGTGTTGCAATACAGTCGAAGAGCAATACGTTCCGATGAAAAAAAATTTGGAGGGGTCATGATTTTTCACAATAGGTAGAAGAGGCTAAAAGCCTTCCCCAATACGGCTTAAGGCATAATGCGAAAGGGCACCCAATTAGTACTAGCCGACTGTCCCATCTAGTATCATGCAGGAGTACAAAAAATAACACATTGGTAGTCATTTGGTGGATTGACAGCTTAGATTTATCAGAACAGAACAGGCGCAGAATTGCAAGGGACGGCGTATGTAAATAAACTAGCGTAGGATCAGAAGGCCCCAAAATTGAATGTACAAACTTTTGGCGATGGTTGTGGATCGTCACACAAGGGTAGCCGGGGCTCCGCCTCTCGTTTCAAAGCGTTGACCGCGATGGAAATCTGTGAAAATATTAGTAACTCTAGTCCTCGTGCATCACACAATCTTCTCACCGCGTCCACGGCCGCGCCCGCCATGACCGTTCTCATTATAACTGCGATACCCTGCACGATTTCCTCTCATTTGCGTATCACCGCCGTTTCCAGAGAAGGGTCCCCACCGTTCTCCTCCATATGACCCACCGCCACCACGTCCGCCACGTCCACCGCGTCCACCGCGTCCTTCCCAGTTACCCCGACCACGGCCACGGTCTCGATAGTCGTTGCCGCCACGCTCACCATTGCCGCGGTGATCGGTCCATTTGTCGCCACTGTATCCGTTAGAACCATAGCGACCACGTCGTTCAGGAATAGGGACAAAGCCATCAGCATCAGGCTGTGGTGGGCCATTGCGTGAACTATAGGGACCTCGGCCACCTCGATGGTGACCTTCGTTATGGGGTCCTTGGAGAGGATGTTCAGAATTTCCATTCACATTTGTTTCAACCTGAAGGCCAGAGTTAATGAGATCAGGAATCGCTGGTGTAGTTGGCGTCGCAACACCCCCTGATCTGCCGAACTTCTCCTCAATTTGTGCAATATCAGGCAGGCCACCTTCGTCATCTGCCCAATTGACGGCAGGTAGCTGTTGGGATACACAAGAATCAATTCACGCAAGGCGGCCGCAATGTTGTAGACGATCATAAGGACGTACTTGAACGGCAACGGCTGCCTCGGCGGGCAGGCCCACGCCTGACTCATTTTGAATATCTATTTCCTCAACGAGCTTCTGCACTTCCTCGCTTATCACCGGCTCGGTCACGACCTGATCATGAGGAGGGTGCACCTGAACCCACTCAGCCGTTGAATTTACCAAATGATCATGTTCTGGAGTCTCCAAATCCAATTCCGATGCATTCATAAACTGAAAGGAACCTGTCGAAGGAATGAAAGCTCCTGCGGGAGCTTCCACCGGTTCTTGCACAATGGGGTCTTCCGGTATGCGCTCAGCTTCTGATGCGGCCGCTGCTTCAGGGGCTTCAGGGGCTACAACAGGTGTTTCAGGTGCAGGTAGAACGGGTGTAGGGGCTGGATGAATTCTTGAGTAATTTGGAGGAGACGGTCATCTGGGATGCCTGTCAGCCACGACAAATACTGATCACGGCTCAAATAAGTACTTACAGTCAATACCAGCAAAACCATCATTGGGAATACTTCCAAAAAGACCTTTGAGAAGCTTTTGTCTCTCGGCGGAATCAAAGTCTGGGGTAAGAAGCACACGTCCCGCCTCAATAACGGCGTTGCGTTCAATTTCGTCCATAGGCAATCGACGGTTAGCAGTCGTCCAAGAATGGAGGGAATAGGGGCCGAAAGAATGGTGGAAAGAGAAAGGAGGGCAACTATCAAACGGACTTGTTGGAGATTTTTTGTTTCGATGGATTTCGCAGCTTTCTTCTCTCGTTTTTGGAATTCGGCCTCCCTGGCAGCAAGTTCTGCGGCCTGTTCCTCGGCCCTCTTCTTTTCCGCTTCGCGTTCTGCAGCCTGGTATCGGTGGTAGCCAACAGACAAACACATATTTATACAGGACCCACACCTTGAAATCCCTCTGGACCGTCTCTAGCTTCTCGAGGACAGCCCGGTGGATTGGAAGCGATTCAACGTCTCTCTTTCGATGATCTCCCTGCACATCGCCTTGAGAAGCGAGAGCTTCTGACTTCGACTGTTGCGAGGCCATGGTTAAATGGCCGTGAAGCGAGGAGCATCAGTAGAACGTACGATATTTTTCTTGAGCACCCGTATCCGATCCAATAGAACCCGATCGGTAATAGGGGTAGGAGGGAGTTTCGATTCGTCGATTTCCTCAGGCGGTTGTGGTTCAGGTTTGGGCTGTTTCTGTGTTTTCTCGGGTTTCGTCGTATAGATACCAAGGATATCGGCACGCAAATCTTCTTCAGCTTTGATGGCATCCCGTTCCTGCTTCCTTTTTTGCTTCAATTGACTTTTTGAAGGAGGTGTTGGTGGGGGGGCACCGGGAACATATCGTTGTTGCAGTAGTGACGTTCCAGACATGGTTCAAAAATCGATCACTGTGGAAATTTGAATAGTCAGATGCTGTTCAATGGAAGAGAAGGCCAAGATTCCATCTTACGATGTTAGTGAGTGCGCCTGATGGAAACTGTCAATGTTCAAAAGTCATGTCACGAGACCGAGTCCTGAATATTGTGGCACCAAAAACTATCAAGCGCTGTCAAATTGTTCTCTTCCATGTCTTCGCTTGATGATCCTCGACGGCTAGTGCATTACGGGCAGGAGAGCGTATCCAATGTGGGTCCAGGAGCACTACCAACGCCCGTCATTGATGCCTCCATATACTCAGGTCTCCAGTACTGATTTTCCTGGTTATGACCCAAGCAACGACTACTTGTGGGACATCGTGCAATTTAAGAAAGTAATTCCTGGAATCCCATAGCTTTAAAGCATCCCACTCCCTAACGCTCAACGGTAGTCATTAGTCGTTAAAGTGCAGCGGCTTTCAGATGTTACAATCGAATTCGACATTGTCGGTATTGACACGTCAATAGCCAATGCGTTCCGTCGAATACTCATTGCTGAGGTCAGTATAAGAGCAAAATATCACTCGTGTCATTTCTCACGGTATTTGCAGGTCCCAACAATGGCCATAGAAGGTGTTTACCTCTTCAATAACACATCTGTCATCCAGGACGAAGTTTTAGGCCACCGGATTGGTCTCATACCACTGAAAGTGGACCCAACAAATTTCGAATACCTAACTCCCGGCGGAGGCGCTAGTGACAGAAACACCCTTGTATTTGATCTGTTAATCGAATGCAAACGAAACCCAAAAGCGAAAGCTGGAGAAACTGACCCAGAAAAGCTGTATATTAATTCCAATGGTGAGTTCACACGGGATTCCCAGAACTAAATTCAGCATCGTAACCTTGACCGTGTTCTGGTTTCCATTCCCAGTTTATTCGCGTGACCTGAAGTGGAAGCCTCAAGGGGAGCAAGACGAGGTTTTTCAAGTCCCTCCAGCACCTGCAAATCCAAACATTTTGATTGCCAAGTTAAGACCTGGACAAGTGCGTCAGTCGACGTCTTCCATACCCATCGGAATGTGACTAGATCGCCACTTGCAGGAAATCGAGGCTCAGTTTCATGCGCATAAAGGCAAAGGCGAAGAGCACGCAAAATGGTCACCAGTTGGTATGCACATGTCTCCTTTGTATCCTTTACTATCTACAGATGTTGATATCATCCATGGACACCTTCAGCGACTGCATCCTACCGCCTTCTTCCACACATCACAATCCAAGAACCTATCCTACCCAGATCCATCCCAAAATTCAAAAATTGTTTCCCAGCGGGGGTGATCGAATCACGTACGAACCCTTCCACGGGAGAAGAAGAGGTTTTCGTTGCAAACCCACGGAAAGATACTATGAGTCGAGAAGTGCTACGACATGAGGAGTTTAAAGATATTGTCAAATTAGCGAGAGTACGGGATTTTTTCCTTTGTGAGTGGGCTTTACCTACCTCTTGGTTCCTTGTTGATTTGCTTGCCATCATCCTGTCTGATTGTAACGGCACAAACAATCTTGATTATCTAGTTTCCATCGAATCAGCAGGACAAATGCCCCCCGAGCAACTCTTCCCTCAGGCGGTAAACGTCTTACGAGAGAAGATTGCACGGATTAGGGCAGATATAGATACATACATTACTGCTAGCATTAGTGTGGACGTAGATATGGTTGATGCGACGGAGTAACGGCGCTGCGCCTGGCATACGAGTGTGAGTGTAAGTGGACATTTCCCAGCAGAATTTGAATTGGTGTGCTTTGGTACGTAGCCTTGCAATTTTTCGCTCCAGGCGCCTTGTTGTAATGGATCGATATGTGCGACGATAGATGCACAAGTGCTGTTCCTGACCCATTTCTGACATTCCAATGTCAAGAACTGGGCCATTTCATGATTGGTCGCTTCCTGCATAACAAAGCTAGCTAGCTAGGCCGTAATCTGGCTCTACCAACGTGGTACATATGCTTCGGTCTCAGTGGCCGACTGACTTCCGTCCCTGCCAGGTTACAGCAGCTCATAGCGCTTGCAACCAGCTATCTCTGCAACGTCGAAATCATAAAATAAGTGGATAACATCGTGGTGCAAAAACCGGGGCATCAGCCGATCTGAACGTGACACCTTCAACGGTCCGCATTCGCAGAGAAGAGACAGGATTATAATAAACGAGGGGTGGTAGAGGATCGTGTAAATATGTGGAAGTAACATAAATGGGCGTATCGAAAAAAAAGTAGCAAGGCAAAACAGCACACAGGTCAAAGTTTTTACCCGACCTCCACCCACGTCCTAATAAATACCATAGCAAGATGGAGATCAAACCAAGAAATCAAACGTAACTCGGCCACACTCATAACCATTATATAGCAAGACACCCCGAACTTCAGCCGAGTCAAGTTCCAAACCAAGTTCGAAATCTGCATGCAACGCAACACGAATGAACATTCCTCCGTTCCAGAAGTACTTGGATGACGAAGGAAAAAAATGAAATGTCAACTCACCAGTATAGAAACCGCCTGGCTGAGGGTTATTTGCGTGCTGTTGGAAACTGGGTAGTGTAGCGAGGTCTACGGTCCACTTGCACAACTCGTACGTCTCGCCTTCGTCAGTATACCGCATAAGTTTATCCGAGTCGGATGTGTAAAGCACCGCAACAAACATACGATCTATACCACGCGAACGTTAGCACCTTGAAAACGCCCCTTGAGGAATTGACGAAAACAACTTGCCTTGAGGAGTCGAAGAGAATTTGCAGAATTTGGTTCGAATCCTCTGACCCTTCCTCAAGATCGCACCCTTACTGACAAGATACTGTAGCCTATTTTCACAGATATGAACGCCGGCATTGTTTTCAGTGATATACGCCGGTCGTCTCTGCCAGTCTTCTGGCTCGGCTGGCAATTTGACTCGCATGATATACGATTTGGGTGCGATGATGGAAGAGACAAGGGGACGTCGAGCGAGGCCGTACTGAGCAGCACCACGACAAGTCGCAGTGTCAGCGTCCGAGGGGCGAGCAATGACTTTGATACGAGAACCCAAAGTCTCCTGTGGAATAGGAAGGGCAACATTAGAACGAGCCTGATTGAGTGTGAACACTTACATCCACTCGCTTGAAGAGATATTCACTTCCTGAGAAACCGCCGACAAGCAGTAGGGCGTCAATCCTCTGATCAACACGGCGAGTTTGTCCCTCGATCAAGTTCAAAACCTAGGCACGCAGGGAGATTAAGTCATGTGTGCCTCGTGCATGGGCAAATGATGCGACTGACTTGCTCAATGACTGGATCGAACACCTCTCTTCGCAACAAGTTTCCCGGAATAGCCAGTTCACCGTTGATCAAACCAACAGCAGGATCATCTGCCACACAGCGAACCAACTCAGCGAATATATCAAGGAAAGACCCCATATTTCCAGCTCACCGGGATCCTCGACGTTAAAACAAGTGAAATGGAACATATTCCCATCATCGCTTTCTCCAAGATACGCGAGTTTATCCGTCTCGCTGAATGCATGCATAAAATACGCCAAACTTGCCGGCTCCAAATGAACAGGGTGGTCCGCCAACAACGTTCTCACCAACTCCCTAAATCTCAAGTCGAGGAATAGCGAACCACAATTGGACCCCGAACGAGCACACACTTCGGCGATTTCAAGGTTCTGGAGCGAACCGATAATTTTGTATACTGCAAGGTCCACCGTACCTCCTCCAGCGTCGCAGATCATGAAATTCTGACTGGGACGAAGTTGATGAAGGTTCGTAAGGTGGGCGCAGTGTACGGCTGCTGCCTCTGGTTCGCTGTTTAGAATGAATCATGTTAGTGAATGCCGGGATAACCCAAAATGACGACACGACACACGTTATAATATGAAGACGATCTCTCCATTCACGGTCGCCTGCAAAGGCGGCACCAACAAGACCTCTAATGACACATAAATTGTGAGCCCATGAAGATACACAACTCGCCAGCACTCACGCTTGAATTGCAGCATCACGCATGAGTTGACAGCCCTTCGCATCCCAAGCCGCAGGGACAGCTGAACAACATGCGCATCAGTACCGATTATGCATAGGAGGGCTTGAAGAATACAACGTACTGAGCCAAACGTCAGCAGCATCTGAAGGGGACCTCCATCAGAAAACACGTTGCCGCATATGGGTCATTCACTTACTCAAATCCGCAACGATACCAATTTCCTGAGTGATTCGTTCGCGAGCATACTATATGAAACAACAGGCCAGACAAACTGTCGCAGTCAATCCATTACCCATGATGAAAGATGGACTCACGTCCCAAAGACAGGTCAAGAAATCAACAATCAAATCCACTGCTTTCTTTCCCAAAGGCAACTTGGGTAATCTCGGATCCACGACATCATCCCTCAACGCGCTAGGCTCCAGGAACAGCTTGAACCATTCACATCTAACCGTACCCGGCATAGGACTTGCATTCTTCGCCTCCAAACCCCACGCCAACACACGTCCAGAATCATCGTACAACAAGCAAGTTGGAATTTTTCGGAAATTTTCGGTTGCCCCTGGCCAAGTGAGAATTTGTTGAACTTTACCCCCCGCAATTCGTGATGAACCATACGCTACGCCACTAAACGTCGTACCGAAATCGATCGAAACGGACATTCGACCTTCGTCAGCAGAAGGGATCGTCGGAACGGTTGACGTCGCGGCTGTACTTAGTCTTCCATTGATCGACGAATTGAAGGGAGTTGTTGTAGAAGAATATCGAGATGAAGCTGTGCCGGTATGAAGAAGATGTGGAGGTGATGGAGAAGTAACAGGTGGTGATAATGTACTGGCTCGAATGGAAGCTGGATGACCTGGATGAACAGGATCCGGACGAACGATTGTAGGATCCAGTAAAGGTGTATAATGTGATGCATTGTTCGTGTGAATGGAAGCTGCACGCTCACCACCTCCTCCAATAACGCTGGCCGGAGGAGCACCCATTATCCCGCCAACAGGCACGCTGGAAAAAGAATTAGGGTCCTGTTGTGGGAGTTGAGGAGCCGAAGGTGGCGAAGTATGTCCATTTGGCACCCCCCATGGTTGATGGGCATTGGGCCCGGGCGCTAGTTGGGCAGGTTGCGGCGGAGCAACCGGTTGACCTCCAAAGCCAGCCATCATGTTAGGTCCTGGACCAGGCTGCATAGAATGACCCATAGGACCATTCATCATTGAACGGTTCAACTGCTGCATTTGCTGTTGCTGTTGCTGCTGTTGCTGCTGTTGGAACTGTTGTTGTTGGAATTGTTGCTGTTGCTGTTGCTGCAGCTGCTGTTGCTGTTGTTGATAAGCGGGTTGACTTTGGGGCGGTGGGACGCCACGAGGAGATCCGCAACAGCTCATGACTGCAAGGCAAAGACTGTTCGTCCCAGAAGGGGGTCACCTACGCAGCGCCCTAGTTGTGTTGGACAGGAACGAGAAGGGAAACGGGTGGATTTAATATTCAAATGCTTGCTTGCACCGCCTTGGGAGCAAATGAATTGTGCCAAACTTGGTCCAAGGGATGAACTGTCCCGGTAATTGCCGCTTCACAAACTGGTAATTTCCCGCACCGCTACACCACAAAAATGGGGAGCGTTTGGGTAACACCGAAGAGTACATGAGGGGATCATTAATACAAGGTGGGTTACTGGTCTGTGGCGCCGTTAGCGTTTGTGACGGAGGTGGCTTGGTGGCTATGCTGAGGCCAGCTGGTTTGGTTCCACGTGAGAACTGAGTCCTGGCTCATATCTTATCTTCCCTCCCCAATCATGTCCAACCCTCAGCAGGTGCTTGGAGATCCATCTGCACCCCAAAGTACTCTCACGGAAGGAATGACTATTCAAGTAGGGTGTGCAGCTCTTGCGCGCATGTTTCATTCTGAAGATGACAACGATCACATTACGCGAATGTTACCGGTTGTCTGGTCCATCGTCAACGGCGCTCTCGGTAGTTCCAAGGGTCAGGACATAGATAAACGTCTTAGAGACAATTCCGAATTCGGTGCTTACATCATGAGTGACGAAAGGAAGGGTGAGCGAGAACTTGTCGATTTGCTGAGAAGCATGGCGAACAACGAGGTACCCTGGCGCGATTTATTTAAAAATGGTATGTACAATTGCTTGCTTCCTTTTGATTCCAAGCCCACTCTAGTTATCTTATTCTGTCTCTAGAAGCGTTTCTAATGTCTGAGCTAGAGACTAACCTTGTGAAGAACAAAGCTCTCGGTGCGCGTAACTTCAATCCTTCTCCATTTTTTACTGATCTCCTCTCATCACAGCTACCACACTCGCATGGAATAGTATATTCGAAGGCGACCTAGCAAATGTGCTTTTTATGACCATCGCAGATTACCTGGACAAGGACAAAGATTCCTACATAAGGGTCACCAACATCATAAATTCAGCCGGAACTGGCAAGTCCCGGGTGGTGGATCAACTTGGCACGGAAATTATCGTGGTACCAATGTGTTTACGTCAGGGAAGCGAAGGTTTTCCGTTCGTCTTTTTCTCTATAAGCATCACTTGTTTACAATCCGACTCTATAGGGTTCCCTCCTCCTGATAGAATACTGCGTGATTGGTTTGTTTCTGTGAAGAGGGATAGGGCTAGTGTACAGAAGAAACTATCTGGATTCGCATATTCTCTCTTTGTAGTCACTCTCCAGAAATTGGTGACCATCGAGTCAGAGAACAAAGGTGATTATTTTCCGACTGCTTTCCGGGCCACTTGCCAAAGACGTTGCAGACATACGGAAGTTACCTCCTCTTACTGCATCCGCTACAAAATCGCGAAAAATTCCGAAAGAATATGTGCCATTGGTGGTAGATCGCCACAAGAGATTGGCATCTGCCTTCCGTAAGTATATGACTACAGGACAAACATACTTCACTTCGAATCCCGATCGAGAAACTTTTTACAAAGAAGTAATCGAGTTGGTTGAGAAGGTGGATTTTTTGTCCTTCACCCTTTTTTGTGAGAATAACGGTTTGCTCCAGTTTGCGAAAGACAACAAACAAGTTAGCAACAAAAATGGAGCTGAGCATCGCCGGCACATTTCCGAAGGCAAGGACCCACGAGAGGCAGGCGAGAGGCTCTGTCGCTTCATCGATGAGTACAAGGCTTTGGAGTCAGCCAAAGGCCCACAACGGCCACTGGTCGTTCTCGCTTTCGATGAGGCTCATGTCTTCACTGATAATCTGCCAAATCAAAAAGGCTGGAATCTGTTCTCGGAGCTGCGTCGAATTCTACAACAAATCCGTGGCCTCCCAATATTTTCACTGTTTCTTTCGACAGCAGGACGGTCCAATAAGTTCTCCCCAGAGATTCGTTCTGATCTATCAGCTCGGGCCAGGCGACTCGACTACCGTCCCCTGGATCCGATTTGCGAAATCAGCTTTGATGATATTGCGTACCCAACATTGAAGGGTACTGTCACAATAGACAGAGTGGTAGAAACTGATTGGATTTCCCATCTTGGTCGCCCATTGTATGTCCGCCCAGTCATCCCTTTGCAGCTTACATACCCACCTCGAGTAGATTCGGGTCTTATTGGGACGAGCTGCCAATGCAATACAAAAATGAGCAAATGATTATGGACTATGCAAAGCAAAAGCTGCTGTGCGGTCCGACTCAGCTGACAGACGACCCGGCTGGTACTCTGGCCTGCCTTTCCCAACGTTTCGCGCTGGAGTTCAATATGGGCGTTTCAGCTCGTGATGTAAGCTACGTACAGGTTGAACGGCATATGCGACTCTGCATCGCAGCGACTGCTGGACTCGAAAACATGATTACCATTCCTGGGTCCGAACCACTTCTAGCCGAGGCTGCCTATCAGTTGATGAAAGATACAAAGAAGAATGCGGTGCGCCATCTGGCCAATCATTCGGATTTGAACTGTATCGACCGTGGACGGCGTGGTGAACTGGTCGCGGCCCTGTTGATCATGCAAACATACGATGCAGCACGGGCGATTAGTGGTAGAAGATGGGTGTCTGTGGCCAACTTCATGGAGGCCTTACTTCCGACGTCGAATTATGAGATGCTTCTTCTGTCTGGGCCGACGTCTTGGCCCATCGGAGAAGGGACCCTGAAACGCGACACATTTAAGGCGATATTCAAGGACTATGGCATGTGGTTTAACCACGTCATCAAAATTGAGAGAAAGGAAATGTTCTCGATCGACCATCTTTGGAAATTTGTTACGCGTGGGGCGATGATATTGTGTGCGACTAATCAAGGAGGCATTGACATTATTTTGCCTGTTTGTCACACGACAAAGAATCTTGGTCCTCATTCTGTGACAGCCGTAGTCATTCAGGTGAAGAATGCGCAGGATCATAAGGCAACACTCAACCCATCGTTGTTCAATGCGATGGATTCGGTCGTCAAAACGGCTATATTCTCCATGCTCAATGTCGACCCCGTCCCCGACTCCGAGTCAACCATGGAGAAGCCGAAGACTGCAGAGCGGGGGGAGCCCAAGAAAAAGAAAAGGAAGGTGTCCTCTAAGAGACCAAAGAAGGTGATTCTGGTGCCCGAAAAGGTGCATTCGAAGCCGGTTATCCGAGTAGTATTCGCCTTGGCTTCTCCAGAGCCTGCCATAATCTTCAGGGAGAGGCCCGAGGTGATGCATCATGTGGACGGATTTACTACCTTCGATATCTGGCTTGCGGGCCTCTCGCCCAAAACGTTCAAGCAGATTGAAGAAGCAGATCTGCAATCATACAAAAGACTTCTGGAACGTTCACTTATGCCTCATGATGGATTCAAATTGAAGGATGAGCCAACTGTAGGCAAGAAAGCAAGAGGGGCTTGCAGGCGGAGGATGGCACCATTGACCCTCCCAGGGCGTAGCCATCATGGTATTCACCTCCCAGGAGCAGGCAGTGAATTGATGTTTTGCTAGTAACCACTATAAGTATATACAGCATCTTGGTGGTTATCTGAATTTCTAGGAACTGAATGTAGTTTGATGATTGCCCTGTGCTCATTCTCTGATGTGTTCCTATAGTGCAAGTGAAGAGGAAAGAGTCGCAACGACCGCGAACGTCCTAAACGACCTGCCAATTTCGACGACAATTGGAGCCGTCATCCGGCCTCGGAGCAGAAGCTTGGAGCAGAAGTCGAGTCCCGTCCTTGCTGGACCGGAGGTGATAGAGATTCGTGATTTCGGCACTCAATCACCATACGAGGCTCCTAGATGGTTGACGTGACCACTGCATGGAGATAGTGGACTCTCAAACCATATTGGTGGCCACCTCGCTTATGTTCCCCATCAAGATATGAGCAATGGGGTTTTCCATGAATAGACGCCAAAGTCTTCGTGCATGCTTGGTGGGAGGCCGTAGAATGGTATGCATCCGAGTCGTGCACCCGGTTCAGGGAGGTGCATGGTCTGCCGTATTACCAGGGAAGATTGAGTTGAGGGACACAGGACCAGGGATGCGATATGAGCAAGTGGTGGGGACTACGGGATTCACAACTCAAAGAACTGACATTCGTAACACCGCAACGCGCAACGAGCTTGCCCGACTCCGTCGACCAAGTGAAAGCGCCAAAATGCCATGCTCCGGGAGGAAACCCAAGCACGCGACGATGAGGAATGGCTTGCAAAGAATTTGGGTGGAAGGATGGAGTGGAAGGGTCAGAAGGAGAGGGGAGGGGCTGAACGTCGTCATGTTGTCGGACCAAGGCCCCTGACCTCAGAGTTCCAGCAGGAAAGGGGTCATTTGGGAGAGTACCAAGACTCACCATACCATGGCTAAGGGTGACAACGACCGCGGACATCCTAGACGACTTAACTAACGTCGAAGACGATCCTTGCTGGACGGGAGGCGGTAGGGATTCGTAGCATCAAACGGCGCTCGACCACCGTATCAAGCTCTCAGAAAGTTGACGCCACGCACCCTAAGATCACCACGGGCGGCCAGAGAATTCTGTTCTGCAGTTGGACCACATCGGTAGCTCCTTAGCCACACAATAGCAGGATTCTTCCGGCAACAGGTGAATAGACGCTGAGGTCTTCATGCATGCTTGATCTAGGACCATCTGGGTCATGCTCTGCGTCCACTTTGTAATAATGCATGTCTGTCGCCTCACCTTCAGCGAGGGGAGGAGTGAGTCGGGATACGGGATCGGGAATGTATGAGATATGAGCAAGGGATGGAGACTGGGATTCATGATCCAAGAACTGAAGTTTGTAACACGATGACGCACAACCGACAATGTAAATTCCAAGCGTGCGGCGATGAGGGACGACTAACAAAGTGAGTGGAAGGATGGAGGAGTCGGGAGGAGCGAGGAGCTAAACGTGCGGGTCGTCTGAAGCCGATGTAAGCATTATGTTGTCGCACTAGGCTTGTCAATCTTCCGTGGAACTTACGACAAATTCCCTCGTTATCCTCGGTAACGACAGTGGCTGCCATGGGCAAATTCAATGGGGCAGGGTAGTTGTGGATCGAGCTGGAATCAGGAAATAGTGCAGAACAATGGTGAAGACCCGGAGAGATGGCCATACAGTTGGTGAAAGGAAACAGCGATCGATAAAGGTTCGATGGATGAAGATGACTGTTCCGGAATTGGAATTATGCGCGTCAAGCTTCTCTCGGGGCTTGAACGAATCGCAATTCTATCAGAAAATGACATCACATCCTTAAAACACGCAATATGTTTCACGTACATATTTGAATGGACGGTATTCTGCAGGCATTACAAAGTCGAATCGAGCCAGTCACCCAGGAAGGCATTTTTCCATAAAATGGGTGGTGGTGAGCAACCCAGATATGTCCGGCTCACCATTGGAAGGAGCGCACCGGAGTTAGAGGAAATACTGCCCCTTCACATAGTTGAAAAAAGAATACTCACTACCAATTGGATTCCCTGTTATGAGTCCATCGTTGCGTGATAATACGTGACGCCCCTGAGGAATGTTCCGGGTGGCTTGTTGGGAAAAGATCAACAAGTGAGCTAAATGTCACCATGACCGCCCCGATCGGCTATTATCTCTTATATCCCACTATGCCTTTCAGATCCAGTGGACTCCTCTGGGCATCCACTCTTCTTCCGCTGCCTTACTGCCTCTATCCACTTTACGGGCCACCCCAAGACCTCACCCTCCGCGTATACAAGGTAGTACCAAGTCGTCAGTCCTTTAGCGGCTTAGTGGTGCAGATCTGAGTGAGTTCCAAGCCAAGTGTCTCCAGGCCAAGCGCGATGAGGCTCGCGTAGAGGCACACGAGATATTCAAATTGCACCCTGCTTCCACCGTGACGGAAGAGACGTAGGGAAGATCACGAATCGGAGAGCCCTGAGAGGAACAGCATATTGTTTATAACGCCTGAGATCAAAATTCGAGTTTACGAAAAGCCGTGAACACCGAAAGTCTTGAAGTGGCAACACATGTCCTGAAACCGCGTTTCGGACTTGCCAGAGAGGAGGCATTCCTCATTACGACAAAAAACTGTCTAAGACCGTGATAAAGCCAGCGCAGGAGGAGGCGTGAAAGCGTGGGAGAAAGCGCGGGAAGCCAATGAGAGAGAGCGAGCGGACCAATGCAGCTATTGACATTTCAATATCTAGGCCTTTTCACTGTGGGAAGTCTCCCCGTCAGGTTCTACGGTGTAGACTGTTCAACGGAACTCTCACACACTGTTTATGAGTGCACCACGCATAGAATGAAATTTTACATCCTGTGCTTGAGCGAAACCACAGGGAACTTGCCATTTCTCTGAACTTTGATGTCGCAGTGAACGTGGTTTCAACCGCAGTCATGTCGTCGGGAAATGGGATCGATATTGTTTCAGACGGATTCAACGAGATCGTTGAAGTCCTACCTCCACAAGAGATGCTCGTTCAGCTCGATGGTATCAATGTGGCGGGTGAGCATCTCCCTGCCGTCCTTCCTAATTAAAGATTGCCGAAACCGTTTTTCCCCTATCGGTGCACAAGCTCCGATGGTTCGATTCTCAAAACGTACGCCTCCCTACGAAAGATCTCCAATGCCCACTCACGGGCGAGTCTTCCGATGCTTTTCCGTAGACAGTACCCTATCGTCACCTCGTCTCATTATATAACACTCATATAACGTACACGCCAATGATCCTCGCACAAGAATTCTCTCGGTCAGCAATAGGACGTCAGTCTGACTTTACTACTAGCATGTGGGAACGTGGTGTCTTCGATGTGCCTGAGAGGCAATTCTCCCCCAAATCTCCCCCTCCCGAAGCCCCGAGTCCAGCCAATCTTCATTTCCCCGACGAATCGAAAGCAATGCTTAATTCGCCAAAACCACTCGCCGAGAATCCAACGTGTATGAAAGGTGTGGAAGATTATAGATATTCACTTTCCACAAAGACGCGTCGCGTGCGTGGAGCACTTATAGCACAATTTGCCGCAAAAGACGCCAAGATATTCGCAGACGCAAGCGAACTCATTCATCCTCACGTAGATGGTATCGACCTAAACCTCGGTAGGCAGAACTCTCCACTTCTTGCGATCACGATTTGACGCTCGCCTCCGTGATCTTGCACGTATGCGATATCAAGGCTGTCCACAAAAATGGGCTTACGCTGAAAAAATTGGCTCATACCTCCTTCGAGAACCCAACACCGTCCGAGAGCTTATTCGTTCTGCCAGAGACCGTACAGGGTGGAATACACCCATTAGCATCAAGATCCGACTTGATACAGAGTTGAAAAGGACAGAACAATTAGTCAAGACGGGTGAGTTTTTATACCCCACCTCTTCATTCAGAATTTGACAATGCATGGATTTTGAGTTCAGCTATACAAGCCGGTGAGAGAGAAACTTTTTCGGAAGAAAATATTCGTGTCCCTGACGACGGAATGCTCTCCAGGTGCAAGTTTCATAACGGTCCATGGGAGAACACGACATCAACCTTCGACACACACCGTGGATCTCGACGGTATTCGTTTCGCTAGGGAATGCGCGCGCGAAGAAGTGCCCGTTATAGCCAGTACGTTTGTTTACTTTTGTTCACGAGTCATTTTTCTCCTTCACCTGGATACACGCAGATGGAGACGCATGGAGCCACACAGAGAGCGAGGCGATTCGGCGCAAGACAGGGGTTCGAGGTGTCATGAGTGGTAGGGGATTGCTTGCCAATCCCGCCCTGTTCGCAGGATACGACAGGACACCCATTCATGCTGTCACTGTAAGTTTGCTCCTTCATTCCTAAAGTCCAGGAAAACTAGTCCATTGAGCGTCTGAACTTGCTGAATAGAATTTCGTCCACCTCAGCACCAAATATGGTGTCCTTCCATTCCCACTCTTCCATCGACATTTAGGATTCATGCTTGAAGAGCGATTCGCTTCTCGTGCTGAACGTAGCTATTTCCTGAGTGACCTTGTTAGTTATGCAGGAGTAATAGATTGGTTGGAAGAGAAGGGGGTAATGTTGGATTCTTGTTCGGATGATCATCTCTGGTCGCAGGAGCGGATTGTGGATCCTGCCAGTAAGGTAGGGTTAGTATAGTGGTGGCGATTTAAGGTAGGGTCAATTGGTCTTTGGGTCAATATATGCCGGACAGACTCGTTATGTGATGCACGTGTGGGGCTTCATTGAGGAGCAGATATTCCTGTTCACGTCATCGTTTATGCCAAATTGGTTCACTTGTGGGCGCAACGCCCTGCTGGTCATGCCGCACCGCAACCGAATATTTATCGCCGCGATTCATGCATAGCCATGGCGACCTCGTTTTCTATTTACCGCTAACAAAGCCAACGTTCCAGGGAGATCCAGTCCGTGATTGGTGAATTAGATTCGAATTGAAAATCGGCAGACTCCGGACAGGCGGATGATGAGATCATATGACGTTCTTTCTCCGCACCCGAATTGAATTGAATTGTATGCCACCAAGTTGTGGTCCTGCTGACCTTCTCCATATAGTATGTATATTGTCAGCAATAACATATAAGAACGGAGTAGAGAGCCCAACTCGAACGTACGATTGCCCTCTCCATCAGTCAGTCAAGGTTGACTTGAAAGCTCAACAATGGCAGACAGCGCGTGGACGGATAATATCATTCTCAAGGTGCGTCCGCAGGCCGCTGCGCTAGTATCAACGGTTGAGAGTGCAACTTGCTTCACATCTAGGTCGTAAATATCGTAGCATACCTCCTCCTCGCGGGTTCTAACATCTATAACGTTGCCGGTCCCGTGAGTATTTGAACTTTCAGCGCTTGCACCATTGCGAGTGTTTACGCCAGTCGCTGACTGATGTGAGCCAGGGATATAGCAGTGGAAAGGAAACCTACGTCACTCCGTAAGTAATGTCCTAATTGACCTCCTCTGTTGAGGTTTCAGTTGTGTGGGTGGAGAGGGTTGTGATAGTTGACGTCGCCGTCATACGGGACGTCCACGTCCCACCCAACCAATACGACGCCATACCCAAACCTCCTCCAACTCGCTCTCACTGACCTGTCTCTCCGAACAGAGCTTCCTGGGTGTTCTACATCTGGTGGCTGATCCATCTCCTCCTCTTCGGCTTCATCATCTACCAGTTCTACCCCGCCGGCAAGAAAACCATCATTGATGGTATCTCATGGCGTTTCTCTTTCTTACTGGTCTTGAATGCCATTTACGTTAACACATGGGCTACACATCACTACCGAGTCGCCCTTATCTTTGCGCTCTTTGTGAGCAGCACGGTCAGTCATATCTACTGGATTATAAAGAAGCATCACCAGCGGGAGCAGTGGCCCGATGAGCGTGAGTCGTGTTTCGTCCTATCTTGTGGTTCACTTACGTATGACGTCACTATTCCAGTCTTCATCCATCTTCCCTTCTCTCTTTATCACGGTTGGACCCTCGTCCTCGTGATCCTATCAATCTTCGAAGCCTTTGGAGTCAATGCTCTCAAACATTCACCAGGAGTCATCACCAAAGTTCTCGTGTTCCTTGCTCTTCTCTTCCTTGAATCAACGAGCGTTGCGTATGCTTATTCGAGCGAGGAGGGAGACCTGGCTGGAGCGATTGCCATCGCGTGGAGTCTATGGGCCATATTTGATCGTGAGTGGCGACTTGTCCTTCTTTGTTGGGAACTTTTTCCTGAGTTCTGTGCTGTGGTTTATTTTAGAACAAAGGTCGGACGAGTTTATCCATTGGTCCGCTTTCGCTTTCGCTCTACTTTCGCTCTTCAGCGTTGCGAAGGCGCTTTGGAGCACGATTTCTACGCACCGTGGAGGAGGGAGTATCTTGCATGATGAGGAGAGGGCACCTCTTGTGGCAGGTTGAGGGAACGATTGTCCGTGTATCGTTCTGGTCCCATGATGCAGATTGATGCATTCCTGAATCCTTGTTTCTTTTTGTTCATGATGATGATGATGTACATGTAACTTCCATTCCCATTGCAATGAAATATAGTAACGATTTGACTACTTGAACGAGTAGATTCGATCGACACTAACGGTCATCCCATATTTATTTGTCACAAGGATCCTGGACTCCGTCTGGCCTGTCCAACGTACCAATGACATCTATGTTCTCAAGTTCGACGTGACTTGCGTTAGATCGCCACCTTTGGGGTTCTCTTTGGCCTGTTCGCTGTTGCGCTTATGAAATCAAAGCAGTAACTCTAGCTGCCCTCAACTTTTTTTCTTCCTCCCTCGGTGCACTGTACTGCACGTAGATCGAGCTGAGGCGGGATCTTATAAACATTGTCTGGGCCGTTCACTGAATCCACACAAATCTAGCACTGAAATAACTACCTATACACTCGGGTATCTTCTCCAAGGCGGAAAGATAGTCCTTCAGTCACGAAAATCCGACAGCTTCAGGAGCAAGGTCGAGTGTTTAGAGCGCTCCTGAACGCTAGAGCACTTGAGAGAACTCAAGAGCGCTTGTCGGGTTTTAGTGTGAGCTCCAGAACTGCTTGCTTTCGAAGGACTTCCCGGTGGCACTACGATGGAATCAGCATCTCTTCGTCGACGAGATGGACGAAAATTGATGTCAAGATGTTCCATGTAAGAAGCCACATCCATGGCGATCTTCGCGTTAGGGGCTGCTTTGATTGGGGTGGCAAGGAAGGACAGGAAATGTCCTACTTCTCCCAGGCCCTAATGATGTATGGAGAGCGGGATAATAAGGTGGTGGCAAAGACGACGATCAAGGAAGAGATCGAGAAGAGACATGCACGGTTTTGGTGGTGACCGAATTGGCACTTCAAGCTTTGAATTTTGGTCGTTCCTTTTTCTCTTGGTCAGTGCCTCGTTCCAATTGTTCCCCCCACGCAAAATGAATCAATTCGGCAACCCGGTAAAGCTAAAAGAACTGCACTGAACTGGTGCCGTAGTGGTATGAAATTGGTTGAGGCTAAAGCTGTGTGCGGCATGGCGACGTTAAGTGTCATGCTGCAGGTGCTGCACTGGCACATCCTTCTTCCGCTGAACATGACAAGGCATTTTTCCCTGCTCACTTGCGACCGACACCTCTCCCTGATCTCTACGATTCATGCCCTCACCTAACAACCTCCATGGTTTCCGCCATTTCCATGGAGCTATAACACAGGTATGTATCAGGCTATCATTACACGCTACTCGTTGACTGTACATGTCCCTCAATGTCCATATAACGGCTGCTTCAGCCTTACCCTCAAGGCTCGAGAGGGTGCAACGACTCCAGCCTCTGTGGCATGTCCCCTAGCTTAGACATGACCGGGTCTTGAGGCCTCATTTCGATACCGGGGTTTCTGACCGCTATTCCTGAACAGATGGTCGAGAATGCATTGAACTCGCTGCATGAATGGTCTTGCTATATATGTCCAGCACTCAGTTACTACTTAGCTTGAAGCCCTATCTGAGCGATTGTTTCATGTGAGGCGTGTCGCTTTCGAGAACAGTGATTTCTGTTCCTCCGCGGCCATTTGAAATTCCTTGTACAGGATCAATGCACGGAAGGATGAAGATCTCCTGAAAACCAAAACTCATCTTATTTCTTAGTCCCTTACGCTGTTCAGGAACGCCTTCCTGCGCTGGGTTAGGTTGCTCCGTGCATGGGAGGATGGTACAATTCTGTTGCCATCAGCAGCACATGCGAGGTGCTTTGCCGGGACATAAAGGAAACTGCTTAAATAGGGAAATCTCTTGGCACGGTCACCACTAGTCATCAATCCAGGCCCAATTCGAGCGCGATTGCGGCGGTATCACCCTTTGTTTTGCACCAGTGATCCGAATCGTACATCATAGATCCCCTTTCATGAAATCATTTCTCTGTCACCAACTCTTGCGCATTGCTCGCAACATGCTTCATCTTTAATCACTTCAATCCGACGGTTCTGGTGAGATTTGCGAAGAGTGGAACCTGAGAAATGACAACCCCCAAGATCTTTCTTTGGATACATGAGTGGATTCTTAACTAAAGTACGCCATACTTCCGCAGCGGCCTCTATTGTTGTTTGGGACTGGCTCATAAATAGTTGACGCTTGATAAATTTGAATGCGGACATCAATTCCTTGCTACCCCTTTGTCCTGAGAGTGGGTCCTATCTGGATCAATCCTTCTGGATTGGGACGGCCAGCCGCGCGGGGCGGAATGGGGAGATGGGACGGTTTAAAATCACCATTCCAAACACTCACGCTACTCCACTCAGCCAACGGCGTCTCTTGCGTGAATCATCTATCACCTATCTTGTCTTCCGGCATGGACGCTGACATCGACAGAGTGTCTGTAAGGTCAAAGGACTCGATTGCAAGCAGTTCTTCAGTGCTATCGACCCTCTGGTCAAAGGTCACTTCCTCTTCCAGAAAATTGTCATCATCGCTCGGCGATATATGTTCCTACATCAAATCTACTCCAACGCTCATCTGTCTCCTATCAAGGAGCTAGTCATTAGGAAACAAGAGGACGGTTTTAGGCACGAGTACCTGCTTTTACGGCTAGCGAAACCTACTGGAGAGGAATTCTGGGTGCGTCTAGAGAGAAAAGGGCCATTACGTCCTCTCGGCAAGGTAATAACCAGTGAATCGGAAGCAAACGACATAGTGAGCACTATTGCTGGCATTGTCTTGATTGCTACTCATCCCAATTCGCGATCAGGCGATTCTCTCTGGGAAACCTGTCTCCCTATTAGGTAAAGGGAACAGTGTCGAGAAGACGAGAATCATTTTCCGCGCCCCGCCTTCGCTAAAGGACTTGCTTCATGTCCTCGATGCAATTAGGGAGGAATCGAAAGATTATCAATTGTGGCCGGTACGACATGAACTCATAAATCTCTTGCTGCATCGATAATGCTGCCGGTGTTTCCGGACTGCTAGGAGAACTGTTACTTTTTTGTATCTGTAGTCGCCGAACATCTATACCGTCTGGATAGAAGTGCTGAAGTTATCGGGACTTTAAGATGGCTAGATCTTGCAGATGAAGCCCGTCAAAAGATTCACCGAAGCATCGCCTCGCATGGGACTCCTGCCCTCTTTCCCGACAAGTTTCCCGGAAGCAGTACTGCAGTTGCAGGCGCTGGAGGTAGTGGTAGTGAACAGGAGTTCACTCTTCCGGCATATATGAGAAGCTTATTTCCTTCCGCATCACTCTCCAACCGGCCCATTTATGGAAGACTAGGTGCAATCGACACGCCTTCTGGTTCGACCGTCTCATCTAATGAAGATCGAATAATCGTTTCGATCGACTTTGGGACGACTTTTAGCGGTGTAGCATATGGTTCATCACGTATTGCAGGGGGTAAAGTTCAACAAATTCTCACTTGGCCAGGGACAAGCGAAAATTTTTCAAAAATCCCGACATGCTTGTTATATGATGATGCCGGACGTGTAACGGCGTGGGGTTTGGAAGCGAAGTGTGCGAATCCTGCGCCAGGTACGGTCAGATGTGAATGGTTCAAGTTGGTCCTGGAGCCTGGTGCATTGAGGAATGAAATTCTGGATCCGAGATTACCCCAGCCGCCTTTGGGAAAGACATCGGTGGATTTGATTGTCGATTTCCTGACGTGTCTTTGGGACGTGAGTCCATCTTTTCGCCTCAGAAAACGCGGTGGTTGCGACGGTGTGTCTGACCTCTGATTCATACAGTATGCCCGTGAACGAATTACCAAAGAAACTGATATCGTTGTGAATTCGGGTAAGTGAAATAATCCGTGCGCTATAAGGTGTTTTCTGACGAAGGTCCCCCTCAGATACTGCCGACGTTTGGCTCAGTGCGTTGCAATCCTTTAGCGCTGTGTCTATAACCAATACTAACCTGTATGTTACTTAGCTGTGCCTGCGACTTGGAATGCGAAGGCTTATGAAATCATACGTATATCCGCAGTCCAAGCGTAAGTGCTGGCGGGTTCCGTATCTTGATGAACTCACGACCTATCGGTCATCAGGGATCTTGGCGGCCATGACTGGAAAAATCGTCTCCATATTATTGCGTACGCCAAGCCGTCATTTTGCGTTACCCCGTCATTTTCCGACGTGATTCGTTCTAAATAGTGAACCGGAGGCGGCGGCCGTATATTGTGCCACCCTTACAAACCTCCATCAACTTCATCCCAATCAAAACTTCATGATCTGCTGCGCTGGAGGAGGCACAGTCGGCGTTGCGGTCTATAAACTTATCGGGCTCCAGGATCTTGAAATCGCCGAGTTGTGCGCTCGTTTGGGGTCGAATTGTGGTTCGCTCTTCCTCGACTTTAGATTTATGGAGTTGGTGAAGACATTATTGGCGGATCACCCTGTTCATCTGGAGCCAGCGAGTTTAGCATACTTTATGCATGTGTTTAACGAGATGGGTAAGCCTGGGTATCATGGAGAAGGTGACGATAGGAATATGTTCCATTTTCCTTGTTTTAACGTCGAAGATTCTGGCGAGTCGAAAGTTTGGGTTCTGTTGTATTCGCTGACATTGTTGGTTGTCTGGCAGATGATCCCTCTGTTGGCTTGATCGAAGGCAAACTGGTTATTCCGGGCATCTTGCTTCGGAGGGAGGTATTCGATCCAGTCATTGAGCAAGTTAGTCATATTGTTTTCCCGTATGCGAGAGGCATATGATTTATCTCCATACATGGTTAGGTTTTGAACCTGATTGAGGAACAAATTCGCCGTGTTGATCAGAGCATTGACGCGTTATTACTCGTCGGCGGTTTTTCAGCAAGTGAATATCTCTTCAAGCGAGTGGACGTGAGTGTCACCACTATTTACACTCATCTAGGCTTTGTTCTAACGGTCTCTATAGGAGGCATTCTGTTCTCGTATTAATGTCATTGCTCGCCCCTCGGACGCTGACACTGCAATTAGTCGTGGTGCAGCTCAATACGGCCTCGCTCGTCGTCCACCCGTCTCTTCCATTAGCGCACCCATGCCGTGTTTCATGCGGTTCCAGTTACCTGCCGAGCCAGAGGACTGGCAAAGACGACCGGCGCAAATCTACAAAGACAATAGCAGCGATTATATTTGCCGTGGTAGGCTGAGGTACCTTGTCACTAAAGGTGAGATTTTGGCAAAGGGTCAGAGGGTTCGAATCGGGTTCAGCAAGTTTACTTGTTCACCTCAAGGCGAGTCATTATCGTCGGTTCTTTGGGGGGCATTTTTAGGGCGCTAACGTGGGCGTGGCCTAGACCGTTGGTTCCGTTCAATAATTTACACGTCGGATAAAATGGTTCGGTATGAGGACGAAGACGGGATAGACGAGTGGTGTAAGTGGGGCGTGGACCTCTACCAAATACCTGGTTTCGAAGAGCTCGCAAAAAAATCTCAAGGTTTCTGGACTGGTGAGTTTATGTTCCTCTAAATATCGCTGGGGCTAGGGAACATTCATTCGGGCTACTTAGATTTCGAACTTGGCTTGGAAGTTGATTCGGTTGAAGTTCGGGGTGTCTTGCTATTTAACGGTCAGGAGTGTGGCAGAGCTATATTGGATTTCTTGGTCTGGCCTTCATATGCCATACCGAAAAAACGTTAAAGCTTGCCGTCAGCCTTGCTACTTTCACTCAATTCGCCCGTCCACGCCACCCAAGTTCCCAGCGTATTTTACTAGATTATATGTCACTTTTCTGCCTCTTCTGGCAATGCAGGCAGCCGATGGCTTCAGGTCAAGTCCTGTTATCGTTGCATAACAAAGTATAACATGCATTCATTTCGTGGTTTTGTTCCATCCTCAAGGGTCACCCAAGATTGGGGAAAACACACAACTGGCACCCATAATCACTGTCTCGTTTTTGTGCCGCATTGGCAGCTTGTCTCAATAAGACCCGAATTTATTCGAGGCAATGCGAAAGCTGTTCTATCTGAAGGGATAATCGATGGACATGCAATGGCGACCAAGATGGAAATCCAATTAGTTTCCACGTTGTCTATTGTAACAGTATCTTCAATGCTGGCCGGGTACGCAAATGATGTCGTCGAAGCTAATTTCGGAAATCGGATCCAGGGAACGGTGGTGGGTTTCCTGGCCCGAGCTGATATATGGAATATCAGAACGAATCTCTGGCTGCCGAAAGAAGCAGTGAAATTATTGGGAAGTCTTGGATTTGTCGTAGAATCCGACGCAACTCGGAGAACAGATTCTAGCCTTCGATTTTGGTCTGGCCGGTCATCGGCGAGGACATGCGCCCCGTGGGAAGTGAGGACGACCAGAGGCCTTTGTCCGACTCCAAATCCTTGTGCTCATCGATGAAGCGACAGAGCCCCTCGCCTCACTCTTGTGGGCCTCGCCCTCGGAAACGTACTGGCCATTTTCACCTTCATTTTCGTCGCTAACTTGTTTGCTGTTTCCGCAAACTCGAGAAAACTGTCATTCTCACAAAAAACGGTGAAGGACAAAAAATTCACTTTCTCAGCCAACTCGATTGCTTCTCTGTGGATTCGAAGTGCGGTAAGTTTATCCTGCAGTCATATACTTATGGAAGGCAGATGCCAATCTCTTGTGGCGATATAAGTATGTCACATAGTCTTTCAGCTTTTTCTTCAGTAATTTTGTACGGGATGAGGTGACTTGGATATATCTGCAACGCCATTGGCAAGTGATCCGGAAAGCAGTCGGAAAATAATCACCTCGGTTCTCTGACTCGATGGTCCAGTTTCTCGAAAGTGTCTTGTTAACTTGTACGATGATGCTGGACGTGTGTTGGCATGGGATTTGGAAGCGAAGAATGCGAGTCCTATGTGGGGTATTATTAGGTCCAAGCTGTCCCTGGAACCTAGCGCGTGGAGGAGTGATATCGTGGATCCGAGATTACCCTAGTTGCCTTTGGGGAGAGAGCTGTGGATTTGATTGTTCATGTCTTTGGGATGTGAGTCCATTTCCGACCATAGGTAAATTGCGACAATTTGTCTGACCCTGTTAACTGTTTCATATAGTATGTTATGAACGAATTACTCAAAAATTGGTATCGTGCGGATGAGCAAGTACGTGCATACGTGGGGTGTGTTTTCTGACGGAGGTCCCCTTCAGATATATACTGCTGACGTTTGGCTCAGTACGTCGTAACCATTACACCCCTATCGATGATCAGTTGTTATTCAGCTGTTGGGATGTGAAGGCTGTCAAATCATGCTTGACCCCGCAATCCAAGCGTGAGTGCAGGCGAGTTGTGTATCTTCGTAAACTCTCCGTCTTGTTGGTGCCGCCTTTTACTGCCAGGATCTTCCCATTGCAGGCAACTGTGAATGGGGAGATCATCTTCATATTACCACATGTGTCATGGTGTCATCTTGGGCTATTCATCGATATGATTTGAGAGTCAGAGGTACAGCCGTACGCTGGGCCCAATCTTACGGACCCCCATCAACTTCGTCCCAGACAAAACTTCACGATCTGCGACGCTGGGGGTATGGTGGACCTTGTAGTCTACAAGACCATTGGTTCGCTCCAGAACCTTGAAATTGCCGAAGTGTGCGCTCGTTCGGCCGGGGCTAATTGTGGCTCGCTATTCCTCGACTTGATATTAGGGAGTTGGTGAATGACATTATTGGCGGACCACCTTTGGAGCCGGTGGCTTGGCATATTTTATGCATGCGTTCAGCGAGATGGCCATCTTTCCGTTCCTTGCATCCTTCAGAAATGGCTCCGCATAGTGGGTTTGGCTACTTCCTGGAGAACGATACGTTGTTGGCGCCGGTGACGACCTAAATCTGGAATTCTCTTGTTTTCTGTGGCACATTTTTTATTGCGATCGCGATCACGGTTGTCTATCGCTTGTATCAATGTCCTGAGTCGTGCATCGTAAATCCTTCTTCATGACACCACCTCTGCAACGAGTTGATTGGGCACATATCATTTGTTCACAACATTTCACCAGTTCAGCAACCCGATGGCTCCGTCGAGATTCGCAAACATAGGGCCCACTCCCTCGGGAAACAGTCAGCATTGGAACCGAACGGATCCACATTCAAATTTATCAAATGCTAAGTATTTACCAGTCTTAAAACGACGCGATCAGGTATGGCATGCTTCCCGTCTCGCCCATGTATCCGAAGACTGCCAGGATCTTCCCATTGATGGAACCTTCTAGGTTGGTACGGCCACAGTGTCATTACCGCATAAGGCAGAAGCAGCCGTGGTTTCAAGCTACTTCATCACATACCTACATGCATAAGCCGCAGCCGACCGCGAAGGGCCCGACTCCGCGTGTCTGTCTTGTCCGACTGTGTCTCTCACGACAAAGCATCGACCCACCATGATGGACACTGACACACACAGAATGTCTCTCATCTCTAGGAGACTATCGACCCTCTGGCCAAAGATTACTTCCTCTTCCCGAAAGTTATCATCTTCGCTCGCCGATTTATGTTCCTACATTCAATCCACTCCCGATGCCCATCTATCTCCAATCAAAGAGCTGGCCATTAGGAAAGAGGATGACGGTGTTCGGCACGAGTTCCTACTTTTGCGGCTAGCAAAACCGACTGGGGAAGAATTCTGGGTGCGTCTGGAAAGAAAGGGGCCAACGGGCACTCTCAGCAGGCTCATGTCCAGTGAATGGGAAGCGAACGACGTAGTGAGCGTCAACATTGGCAATTTGCCTTGATTGCTACTTATCCTCGCAACTCCTGACCAGGCAATTCTCTCTGGGAAACGCAGCTCCCTGTTAGGTAGAGCGAAGAGTGTGGAGAAGACAAGGATTATTTTTCGCGTCCCACCTTCGCTGAACGACTTGCTTCGTGTTCTCAATGCACTCAGGAAGGAATCAAAATCTTATCAATTATGGCCGGTGCGGAACAATCTTTTGCTGCATCGCTCATCATCGATAACACTGTTGGTGTTTCTAAATTGCTAGGAAAATTGTTACTTTTTTGCGTCTGTAGTCACCGAATACCTATACCATCTCGATGAAAGCGCTGAACTTGTCGGGACTTTAAGATGGCTTGATCTTGGAGGCGAAACACGTCGAAAAATTCAACAATGCATCGCCTCATATGAGGCTTTCTCCGTCCACGATCTCGAAGTAGAATTGAGAAGCAGTCTCGCAGGCGGAGGTGCTGGAGGTGGTGGCGTCAAGCGGATCCTTGAATCTTGGACACTAATACGTAATCCAGCAACTTCATCATCATCATCTTCCAATTCATCTATCCCCGGAAGCCAAGGATCTAACACGATAGCTGACCTTGGAAGCCAACCAGTTGTTCCACCGCAACCCACTCAACTGGCTCCCAGACCCAATGCCAATCAACAATGGGGGGTGCCCGATAAACATAGCTTGCCACTTCCAGCTCCTCAACTCACACAACAGAACTCCCATCCCATTGGCAGAATAATGAATGGGGCTAGTATTGTAGGCACTGGTGCTCCTGCTGCTGGGGACACAATCTCTTCTGCTGGTGAAGGTCGAATGTCCATTTCGATCGATTTCGGCACTACGTTTAGTGGTGTAGCATATGGCTCATCACGTATTGCGGGTGGTAACGTTCAACAAATCCTCACTTGGCCAGGGGCAAGAGAGAATTTCCGAAAAATTCCCACATGCTTGTTGTACGACGATGCTGGACGTGTATTGGCGTGGGGTTTGGAAGCGAAGAATGCGAGTCCTATGCCGGGAACGGTCAGATGTGAATGGTTCAAGCTGTCCCTGGAGCCTAGCGCGTTGAGGGGCGATATTGTAGATCCGAGATTACCCAAGTTGCCTTTGGGAAAGAAAGCTGTGGATTTGATTGTTGATTTTTTGACATGTCTTTGGGATGTGAGTCCATTTCCCACCATAGGTAATATGGTGATTGTCTGACCCTTGTTGTTTCGTATAGTATGCTCGCGAACGAATTACTCAGGAAATTGGTATCGTTGCAGATTTGAGTAAGTGGAATGATCCATGCACTGTAACATGTTCCTTGACGGAGGTTGCCTCTAGATGCTGCTGATGTTTGGCTTAGTGCGTCTTAGTCATTAAACTCCCCGTCCATGCTTGGTACTGATGTGCATGTCGTTTAGCTCTCCCTGCGGCTTGGGATGCGAAAGGTTGTCAAATGATGCGTGAGGCTGCAATCCAAGCGTAAGTGCTCGTGAGTTGTGTATCTTGATGGATTCGCAACCCTTTCACCAGTGGTCTTGTTGGTACCGCCTTTGCAGGCGACCGTGACTGGAGAGATCGTCTCCATATTATTACGTACGGACATTTCGTGGTATCCGGACATTGTCTGACGTGATTCTCTCAAAACAGTGAGCCAGAGGCAGCGGCCGTACACTGCGCCCACCTTACAGACCTCCATCAACTTCGCCCCAGTCAAAACTTCATGATTTGCGACGCTGGAGGAGGTACCGTCGACCTTGCAGTCTACAAAATCATCGGTTCGCTCCAAGACCTTGAAATCGCCGAAGTATGCGCCCGTTCGGGGTCGAATTGTGGTTCGCTATTCCTCGACTTGAGATTTATGGAATTAGTGAGGATATTACTGGAGGATCATCCTGTCCACTTGGAGCCGGCGAGTCTAGCACATTTTATGCATGCGTTCAGTGAGACGGAAAAGCTTGGGTATCTTGGAAAAAGCGACGATGGGAATATGTTCCGTTTTACTTGTTTTAACGTTGAGGATTCTGGTGAGTTGGAAGTTTGGATCTTCCTCTTGGTGTATTCGTTACATTGTTAGTTGCCTGGTAGATGATCCTTCTGTTGGTTTGATCAACGGCGAACTGACTATTCCGGGTAACATGCTCCGAGGAGAGGTATTCAATCCAGTGATTGAGCAAGTTAGCCCTATCGCCGACTCTTGTGCGAGGCATCCATGACTTACCTGAGTGGCTAGGTATTGGACTTGATCGAGGAACAAATTTGCCGTGCCAATCAGAGGGTTGATGCCCTGCTTCTGGTCGGTGGTTTCTCAGGAAGTGAATATCTTCGTAAGCGAGTGGAGGTGAGTGTTACCACTGTTCACACCCACCTAAGCTTTGCTCCAACAGCACCCTATAGGAGACTTTCGGTTCTCGTATCGAAGTCATTGCCCGTCCCTCCGACGCTGACACTGCGACCTGTCGTGGTGCGGCCCAATACGGCCTCGCTCATCGTCAACTCGTCTCTTCTTTCATCGCCCCTAAATCATACATTATGCGGGTCAAACTACCCGCAGATCTAGAAGATTGGCAGAGACGACCGGCGTATATCACTAGAAATGATGCGGGCGTTCATATTTGCGAAAATAGACTCCAGTACCTTGTCAGTAAAGGTGCGATTTTGAGGAAGGGTCAGAGGATTCGAACCAAGTTCTGCAAGTTCTCATCTTCATCTCAAGGCGAGTTATCGTCGGACTCCTCAGGGGGCACTTTCGTGTTAACGTGTACGTAGTATAGATCGTATGTTCGTTGCGATGCTCTACGCATCCGATTCGGATGAAACCATGCGATATACCGACGAAGGCGGGATGTATGAGTTGTGCAAGTGGACTGTGGACCTCAGTATACTACCCAGTTTCCAACATCATGCAAATGTTCCTCACCCGGGTGGTTTCTACACTCGTCAGTTGATCTGTCCCCTTTTGAACCCCTCCCCCCTTTCAATTGTCGCTGGAACTGATGAATATCCTTTCGGCTGCGTTGCATATTAGATTTCGAAGTTGGCTTGGAACTGGACTCGGCCGAAGCAAGGGGTGTTTTGTTAGATAACGGTTATGAGTGTGGCAGGGTTGCGTTTGATTTCTTGGTTTGACCTCCATCCTGGTATTAATTGATATGAGGGTGGAAGATTAGGAAGTAAAGTGGCTGACTTATGTGGTCGCCCTTGTTGCTTTTCTTCGATTACGCTTGTCTATAGGTTCTCATCGCTCATGACATGATTCTGTACCACCTGCCGATATTTTAGCTGACCCGCACGAGCCTCAAGACGCTACATTATTAACTTGTGCATGGGCACCGATTCCCGAACCGAACCCCTCAGCGGCCACCCTCGTGTCTTTGCCATTCTCGATCTTCCTGCCAATGAGCAAAGGACACGATTCTCTTTGGAAGCACATTTAGTCGTTATGTCTCAAACTGCTATCCTCGGTAAATAGGATGAACATAGGGCTGTCTGATTCTGCTTCTGCATCGCAGATTTGGTGACTATCACGACTTACCAGCCCAGCAATTAATACTTTCAATCCGGACATAAAAGATGACATGGGCAAACCTGTGGATGCAATGCGTCGTTGCAACAATGAATGGAGTAGACAGGGCCTGCTCAACATCTTATGCAAGCGAAAAGGGCTCATGCATGACCTTGGTGATGGATCTCAGTCGACCACCATATATACACCCGTCGCTCTACAAATCGGCCGACAAGTGGCGGCTAAGATCGCTGGTGCCTGCCAATGTCCCGAATCATCCAGCAGCGAGATTTGCCAACATGTCAGAAAATTGTGTTTTCCGTTTGCCCGCCTGGGAGCTACGTTCTTTTATGTAACAAAGCAGAACCCCTTGAAAGACGTGCGGAATCGCGTGTAAGACGGGTGCACACAGCACAAGGGAGCGGCATCCATGATAAAGTGTCTACCCAGTATGAAGAATCAATGGGACTTATAGAGAACCAGATTCCAGAAGATTGCAACCATTTCAACACCAACTAACAGGTCGTAACCCTCTTGAAAATAGGATCGAATGCATGGGCAACTGGCCCGAACTGAAGTAAAGATGTTGTGTCAAGATGGTTAAGTCACATGTTAATGTCACCGTGGCAAGCGGTTAGTCTTCTCTGCCCGAGCTGAACGTCATTGCTATCCCAGCACAGGCGCAGAAAATCTCTTCCGTGTATTTTCGGGTTGTGAGTTGGCTTCCCTGCCACGACTCCGCTGGATGTAGCCATTTACTCTTCGTGCTCATGTTCACCACTAGCTCCAAGGAACATGCATGCATGTGAATAAGCGTGCTCCACCTGAACAAGTAGTCGAAACCCAGACGTGACGAGACAAGGCCAAGTTGAGTTGAGACATGAGAAGTTCGGCTGTTGCTGCAAGTTGGAAAGAAGCAAGCTGAATGTTTGGTTATTAAGAGAATGACGAGTAAGATGCTGCATTGCCCAGTACATATGTGGATGTGTCTTAACCGACACATCCTTTGTCCGTAATCATTTTGATGTCGTTGCGCGGCCACCGTTTTCTCGTTCTGGTGGAGGTGTGGCAAGTTCAGGAGTAGTTTTAGCGGATATTTTTATAGGGTTATTGTCTAATTCAACCCATCCTAAGTGAACAAGGCCAAGCGGAGACACGAAACGGGTGCAAGAAGCATTATAGTGAGGCGAAATCAAACGGTCAGACCGACGAATGCACAGCACCAGTACGAGTCGACTTCAGACAACACGTAATAAGAAAACGACAAATCACTCGCCTCCTTTTAGCCCGATATCTACGATGCGAGATAATATCCTCGAAATGTCCTCGTTCTGCTGTTTTTCCTCGTCCAGACACGTACGAACTTCTTCTAATACAGAGTCAAGCCGTGTGGACGTCACTTCGAGCCTTTGTTGCAAATATTCGATCTTATCGTTCACAGCATCTCGTCTCGTTTCTTCCTTTCTGGAGCTCCCTAAGAAAAGGGGTCAGAAAGCGGAATTCATATATTGGGCATTTGTATCGGCAGTGTGACTGGCGAGTACGGAGCGCGCGGCGAAGCTGATGCGAACAGTATGGCGCCACCTCTCGAAGAAGGACGGGACGTTGGGAAAGTACTCACGATAGGATTCTCCTAGTATTAGACCAGCGGTTACCGCAAAGAGGAAACCTTCCGCCACTTAGGAAGTGTACAACCATCGTGGGTTATGCGGCAGAATGATCGTTTCGTTCCACAAGAACATTAGTATTCCTATCCAAGGTCCATAGCGTGTGCGCACAAGTATTAGCGCCATTTTGGATGGCTCTACGCGAGAAGTGTTACTGTTCCTTGGTGCAAGAAAATAATGGAAGGAATGCTTACTCACCTCACATCGTTCAACGGTCTGATATTCTTTGCGCTCTCACCAAGGAGACCCGTACGAAGTCGGACCTCACTTCGATGACTCCACTGGGCGAGGCCGATGCAAAGTCGGCGAAACGTAGGATGCCTAGAGACGGGGTAGTGAAATAATAGATCATTCGGGACGAACGTTGAGTGTGATGGCAAGCCCAGAAGAGGGATGGAGGAAAACGCACTGCTCTGCTTGACTCTTCAGACTGTTTGCGATGGGTTTTGCTATTGTCTATCCTCAGATATGTGTATCCAATATAGTAAAGGGAGAGGAGATGCGCAAGGAAAGGAAGACATGAGCACCAGTGGGAGTATGAACCCCAGAGCATATAAACTAACTCGAATAGCAAGCGTGGCAAGTTTGACGGAAGCCATAGTAGATAGTTATCTCACCAAAATAGCGATGACCTAGGGCTTGAAAGGCAATTATCCTTGACGAGCTGGCAATGTTCTGCCGAGTACTGTACTGGCACGACCAACAACCTCTTCCCACGACCTCCGGGAGTTACCGGACCCATAAATCAATTCAATTTTGTTGATTTTTAATTCAATCCAAGACCTTCGCGTGACGCGTGACAGGTTGTTGGTCGTGCCAGTACAGTACTCCAAACATCGGCAGACACGTGACCGTGGCACTTCACCACCATCCACTCTTCTATTTACCCCACTGATTATGCTGCCATTGATTGTTGTCCCATATCTTCGACCGACTTGCTCTTGGGACCTACGCCGGTCAAATGCCGGCTCCATAGATCCCGAGGGGCGAGGATGACTTTCCCCTGTGTTTAAGTGCGGGGTTTACCTGGGGGAATGGTGATCTATAGTTACCTATCAGTACTTCCAGGGCACTGCCCATATCTGATAGGAGATCCGAGCACTCGGAATCTGATGGTTAACCCGTCAACTAGAATATTACCATCTACGGATTTACCCTAATGTCACGCGTCACATCCACTCCCCTCCGCCATCATGTCCTCCAGCCAGAACCATCAGCAAGCGCTTGGGAATCTATCTGCACCCAGTCCATTCAAGCTCCCGAGTGCTGTCAGGCCATTAGAAGAGGCTATTCAAGAAGGGTGTGCATTCCTTAGGAACGTGTTTCGTCCTGAACATGATAACGATTGGATTAAGCAAAACTTGGTCATTGCCTGGCACATCATCTACGGTGCTCTGGATAGAACCGAGGATCCGATCAAGAATCGTCTTAGAAATCAACCCGAATTCCATGCTTATCTCAAGAGCGACGGAGGGTGGCCTGAGCGAGAACTTACCGAGTTGCTGAGAAGTATGGCAAACAACCGGGTGCCCTGGAGCGATTCATTTAAAAATGGTAAATTGCTTTCTCCATTTTGAAACCCAAGTGCCCTGATTGTCATATTCTGTAGAAGCGTTTCTAATACCTGAGCTAGAGCCTACCGAGAATGAGACGGACGAAGATCTTAGTGCGCAGTGAATTCAATTCTTCTCCACTCTTACTGATCTCCTCTAATAACAGCTACTATACTCGCATGGGATAGTACATTTAAAGGCGACCTCGCAAATGTACTTCTTGAGACTATCGCGGATTACCTTTCCGAGGATGGAACTCCGCACCTAGCCAGCATCATCAATTCGTCCGGAACCGGCAAGTCCCGGATGGTGGATCAACTTGGCAAGGGAATTATATCGGTGCCTATGTGCTTACGTCCGGGAAGCGAAGGTTCTCCATCCTGTTTTTTTTGTTTGTAAGTATGCCTTGTTTACAATTCGGCCTCCATAGGGTTCCCTCCTCCTGATGAGATACTACGTGCTTGGCTTGTTTCCGGGACAGATGATAGAACTACTGTTCAGAAAAAGCTGTATGGATTCGTATATTCTCTCCTAGTCGTCACTCTGAGGAAACTGGAAACCACCGTGTCAAAGAAACAAGGTGAATATCTTCCGACTGCTCACCGGATTACCGGCCAACGGCGTTGCAGATATACCCAAGTTACCTCTTGATGCAGCATCCACTAAGAAATTGTCAAAGGAGAAGCTGAAGGACTATGTATCATTGGTAGTGGATCGCCACAAGAGGTTGGCATCTGCCTTCCGTAAATATATGACCACGGGACAATCACATCACGCCACGAATCCCGATCGAAAAACTTTCTACCATGAGGTAATCGAGTTAGCTAATAAGGTGCATCTCCTGTCCTTCGCTGTCATTTTGTGAAGATGACGATTTCTTCGAGTTTGTGAAAAACGGTGCACATGGCTGGTACGTTTCCAGAGGTGATGGCCTACTGCAAGAGGCAGGTGAGAGGCTCTGTCGCTTCATTGACGAACACAAGGTTTTGGAGTCGGACAGTGGCCCACAACGGCCCCTGGTAGTCCTTGCTTTCGATGAGGCTCATGTCCTCACTGATAATCCGCCAGACCAAGAAGGCTGGAATCTGTTCTCGGAGCTGCGTCGAATCCTACAACAGATCCATGACCTCCCAATATTTTCACTGTTTATTTCGACAGCTGGACGCCTCAATCAGTTCTCCCCAGAAATCCGTTCTGGTCCATCAGCTTGGGCCAGTGAACCTGACCACCGTCCGCTGAATCTGATTTCGGAAATCAGCTTCGACGACATCGCGTACCCGGCATTGAAGGATACTGTCACAATACACAGAGTGGTAGAAATTGATTGGATTTCCCATCTTGGTCGCCCATTGTATGTCCACCCAGTCACTCCTTCAAATGGAGAGCAGCTTTCATACCACCTTGAGCAGATTTGGGTCTTATTGGGACAAGCTGCCAAGGCGATTCAAAAATGAGATAGGGATTATGGACTATGCAATGCAGAAGCTACTGTGCGGTCCGATGCAGCTGAGAGACAATCCGGCTGGTACCCTGGCCTGCCTCTCCGTACGCTTCGCGCTGGAGTTTAATACGGGCGTTTCAGCTCGTGACGTAAGCTATGAACAGGTTGAACGGCATATGCGACTCTGCATCGCAGCGCCTTCTGGACTCGAGGACATGATTACCATTGCTGGGTCCGAACCACTTCTGGCCGAGGCCGCCTATCATATCATGAGGGACACGCGGAGGCACGCGGTGTGCCATCTGGCCGATCATTCGGATTTGAGCTGTATCGACCGTGGACGACGTGGCGAACTGGTTGCGGCTCTGCTGATAATGCAAACATACGATGCGGCACGGGTGATTAGTGATACAAGATGGATATCTGTGGCCAACTTCATGGAAGCCTTACTTCCGACGCCCAACTATGAGACGCTTCTCCAATCTGGGCCGACGTCTTGGCCCATTGGGGATGGGATCAGGAAATATGACGGCACATTTAAGGCAATATTCAAGGACTACGGTATGTGGTTTAACCATGTCATCAAGATCGAGAGAAAGGAGATGATCTCGATTGACCATCTCTGGAAATTCGTTACGCGTGGGGCGATGATATTGTGTGCGACTAATCACGATGGCATTGACATTGTTTTACCCGTTTATCGCATCTCACAGAATCTTGGCCCTGATTCTGTGACGGCCATAGTGATCCAGGTGAAGAATGAGCCGGAATTAATTGACCCATCGTTGTTCGACGTGATGGATCATGTTGTCAAATCAGCTATATTCTCCACACACAATGTCGACTCCATCTCCGACTCCGACTTCGAGTCAGTTGCTACTGAGATTCCGGAGCCGGAAATGGTGCATCCGAAGCCGGTTATTCGACTAGTGTTTGCCTTGGCTTCTCCAGAGCCTGCCATAATCTTCAGGGAGAGGCCCGAGGTCAAACTTCATTCTGACGGACTTACCACTTTTGACATTTGGCTTGCGGGCCTCTCGTGCGACACGTTTGAGCAGATTCAAGATGAAGCGGATCTGCAATCGTACGAAACGCTTTTGGAACGTTCACTTGTGCCTCACGATGGATTCAAATTGAAGGGTAGGCCAACTATGGGCAAGAAGGTGAGGAAAGCAAAAGGCTCCAGCAGGCGGAGGATGGCACCATTGGCCCTCCCAAGGGATAGTCATCATGGCATTCACCTCCAAAGAGTAGTTAATTGATGTTCTCATTCTCTTATGTGTCCGTATGCACTTGTGAAGTTGGTTAGTGGCTCATAGTATGATCCAGTACCCAGTACCCAGGTATATACTTCGTGAATGCATGATCGGTTCTATCTACATCCGAACCTGATCAGCGATCAGAGTTTCCTTTCAATGTTTCATACCGGTGCCGCTCCCCTCCCCTGTGTGTTCGGACCCGCGATATCTTAATTAATTGCGCTAGTTGCGCTATATAACTCGGCCTTTCGAATCTTGGCTTGGGAGGAGAACCTTTCATTACATGTGTAATGTACTGTGGAGTGATTAGTAGGCGAACTCAAGTAGCGTAGCTTCTGCAATAACGACCCCCAAGTGGCGCGATACTAATGATTCCGCGGGTGTCAGAAGCGTCTACCAGTGGGGTGCCCTTCAGGATTGAAAACAACCTATAGGAAGCACCCAATTGAATATATATGGACCCGAGAGCGAACCTGCTAGATAATATAATGTAGTAGCAAGAACAGAATATTCGTAGGCGTGTTAAAAGTTGAACCGTAGACATTTATTAAATAAATTTTTCGAACACAACCATGTCGCTATTTCAACATAGATATGAACACCCAATTAAACCCATCCTAGTACCGACGTTACCTGGGCCCCCATTTTACTCGCAATTAGTGGAGCAAAGTGCACGGCCCCGGCGATGGTTCCTTGTGCATGCTCCGGAGTAAAAACAAAAAACAAATAAACAAATAAACCTCCTTGCATATATAGCCCAGAAGATGAAGAAGCAGAAGAAGAGCGAGGAACTTGCAACTCTTCTGAGTTTTTTGAGTGAGTGAGTGAGTACGTGTTGCCGGCCGAAATAGTACTTACGTATATATAAGAGAACCATACATGTAAATACTACCAAAGCAACAACATTACTACCGACAAAACGGACAAAACGGAACAACTTGTTGTTTAGGGCGGCAACCCAGATATTAATTGTTAGATGATACCTAGCCGGAATCGATTTTGGGTAGCTATCGATATATATATCTGAATCCGTGAATTTCGACAGTGTGGCCCCGCCGCTGCCCACCGGCTCCGCCACCGCGCGTGGCTGCTGCCACCACCACCACCATCACTAAATTATGTACCACGAACCAAAAAAAGAGATATTTCAGCGAGAAACAACTTGATAATCCCGGCTCTTGCGCCACTTGTTGCCTGAGATCAAGTTGTCGGCCCGAAGGGCAATATATGCCATGCACTCGATTGATCTGTCCGGATGGAAAAAGTGGGATTAAGTAACGACGATGATCAGTTAAAGGGGTCTGTGTGTGTGAGTGTACGATTATATCGCCAACTTGGACTAACTAAACTTACGTTCGGGTTCCTGTATTCTGTCACTGCATGCATGGGCCGAGGTGTTCCTACGATAACCGTTGTTGCGCGGCGAGAAGGTCCTCGGGAGAGTCCGGGAGAAGGAAGAAAAAAAGAAAGAAAAACTAAACAAAAAGCAGAAAGGAACTGGGGGCGATGAGTTGAGGAAGCTAGCTATGTAGGTGTTACGAACTTTCTCGGAGTCGGAGTATGATATGAGCGATATCCGGGGGCTTAATATCCTGCCCTGGTGCCCTGGATCAGTACTAGTACATATAGAAGTGGCGGTTAGATATATGTGATATCCAACCCCACGTGGATCAATACCGACTTTTGCCTGAAGCGCCCAGCTGGTACCACGATGGTACGAGATCGATCGAAGGCACCGATGCACTTGAATAGTTCTCTTACTGATCTCTCAGGTACTTGTCAGAATCCAGATTGAGAACCCCCAACGAGAAACGAGTTGTCAGCTACTAGGGAGAGAACCCCAATTAAGTTTTATATAACAGTGGGTGGACTCGGAAAGTAGGTAGGTAGGTAGGTAGGTAGCCTAGGCTTAGGCGCGCTCGGTTCAATCAACTTAATCTAGGTGGATGGAATCAGGGAGGATCGCAAGTCAAGCTGGAATCGAGAAACCGAATTGGGGGTTGGATCCAAATTAACCGATGCCCCCTTCTAGACCCAATCCACGGCCTCGTTTACTTGTGTTGTTAAGTATTACCCAGGAGCGTAATTAGTAAATTACGAATGCCGAATGTTCTGCTTATCAGCTTATTAGCGGCAGCGCATGACATGACGTCGACGGTAATTTGCACTCGTACTAGTAATATGATATGGGAATAATTATATAATATTGGGGTGGGGGTCGCTCAGTCGAAGCCCCGCGGCCAAGCCATCTTCGGGCCGGTTATCGTTCACAAGACCCCCAAGCCAAGAGTATGACCTAGTGCTTTGTGTTCACACCTATTCACGGACATGGCCGATACATTGGTGGGTTGGGTCCACCCCGAAAAAACCGTGCGCCCCGGATCCTTACAAGGACATGAATCAAGCGAAGAAGCAACGAGGGGGGTGGGGGGGATGATAAGCTAGGGTGTCGTTAATTACCAAAGTGGGAATCTACTTACTTTGTCTGTTCGGTCGTTGGGGAAAAATCGATGTGCGCAAGCGCTTTCATCTACTGCGGAATTCAGGAAGCGCCTTGATATTGCTGCAATCGCGCCAGGGTTTGCCATTCTCTTTGTTTGATGCGAAGATGAGGCGGGAAATATCGATCAGGCATTAACTTTGCAAGGAAGATGTTGACCTATGCATGCATGCAGATATATATTACCCACACTGCAAATTCGCGAAAAATCCCAGTACATATGATTTTATTGAGATTGGGTGTGTGGGCCGGGCGGATCAAGCCGATATCAGTAGGGCCCGGCCGGGTAAAATGCCATCGGGATTTGAGTAACGGGATGATGAAAACGTTAGTTACATATTCCCCGGGGTTCGTTGACAAGTCCCGTGGGCAACTGGGCACATTCTTTTTTGCGCAGCCGGCCGCAGCAGGGCTAGTCCTGGCACGGAGAAATACATGATGATGGAAAATGAGAAGAACTTTTCCTGGTTCATGAATTCACGGGGGGGGGGGATCATTTTCTGTTGTCCCTTGTGTGTGGCCATATTGTCGTTCAACAACAACGTGCACATCTGGCGCGATTGAACCCGTTGAATCGTTCGCGTAGTAGTTGTGCGAGATTCGGGATATGAGCGCAGAAAGGGTGTTTTTGGCGAGTGGGAAAACGCACACTGCACAGCTGGGCCGGAAAATGATCCGGTCGGTGGAGACCGAAACGTTGATGACATAGCCTTGGACAGTCTCCGTAATGTGCTTACATGTATCGATGGGAAACCCCCAGACTCGTACCCAGCGGTCTCCGCTACGTGGACGCGCAAAATCTCGACCAAGTTGTTGTATTAGAATTCAGTTGTAAAGTCACGTTCAAGAACAAAAAGTGTACTACAATACAGAAGTCACATGTCCGTCGTACAACAACTTGGTCGAGATTTTGCGCGTCCACGTAGCGGAGACTGCTGGGTACGAGTCTGGGAAACCCCCTAGAAGGATGTAGCTGAATTCTAAAATCAGGGTGAGACCCCCCAAAAACTTGGTCAGCGGGCTGGTCAGAAGACACATCAGAAGCAAGAGACGCAGAGCAAGTAAGAGATAAGCAGAAGCCGACATGGACCCAAGCAAACGTGTGCGTAGCTTGCGTCGTAGCATATAATGCCGTGCAATTGACCATCCCTCTCTCTTCATCCCACAACCCACTCCACTCTGCGTTGAAAATCACTTCTGCAAACAAACGTTCTCATCTCAAATGGCCGCTGAAAATCCACAGCGTCAGTGCTGCCAGTTATTTCTGTCCTTCATTCGTCCACTTACGCGTGTGTTTTTCTTGGACAGATATCGTCGACCTTAGCGACCAAGAACTTCAAGACCTTGGTTTCCTGGGTCCTGGCGAGTGTCGTTTCGTTACTTTGCATGCCTACCCCTGCTTATCGTTACGCTTGTAGATGCGCATGAGGAAGTCCAGAGCACCATCTTGGCCGTTCAGAAAGTTAAGGATTACTTTGGGTGTGAGTTTCCTAGTTTCTATTGCGTTTCATTCGATCGCAACGCTCATCCACTTCGTCTTCAGGGCTTACGGTCTCCCACATCCAGTCATTCAAAACCCATGTGACCTACCATTCGAGTCCTCCTTCGTCCCCAATTTCGCCGGCGAGCGACACGACTGCCTTCTCCCTGCTTTCCGTCACCACCGTCGTCGACCCAGACTTTGCCTCGCTCTTCGAGAAGGCTTTCTTCTACAAGGGCGTTTCCGAGGACCATCCCCACCTCTTGCAGCGCTCCGACATCCAGACGCGTCCCTTTGTCCTTCCCGCTCCCGAAGATCAGCATACTGCCATTCCCGATAGGACTGCTCATGGCGCTTCCCACCCTATCCTCACTGCGGACCTGTGGAGGCAAGACGTTGGCCCCGCCATCGTGAGCCTCCTTGAGGAGAAGAAATACGACGTTCATGTCTCTACGATGGTCCCTGTCCAGTTCTCTCTTCCCGACGCTAAGGGCAATCCTGTCCTTGAGAAGCACATCGTCATTTGGATCTCCGTGTTCCCCGGTACCACGTCCGAGGAATCCTGCCGCGATGCCAACTCGCCCATCCTCGCCATCCTCGAAAAGCACCAAGTCAAGGACGCTGCCGTTCACTGGATCGAGGGTACTCCCCAGCGCTTCGTCGCCGATCCCGCCATGATGGAAGTCGTCGACGAGACAGACCCGACTGCTTATATCCGTCGCGCGGTTACCGCTATCTTGGGCGTTCCTCTCGCACCGCAGACTATGCAGGCTAAGGATGGACAGGGATCGCTCGGCATCTTCTTCCACGAGGGAAAAGACAAGCAGGGGAACAAAAGCGACAGGGTCCTTGCTTTTACCAACAAGCACGTGGCGTCGGAGAACACGAAGACCGACTACGAGCTCGGACGCAGTGGTGCTCGCAAGCAGTATATCAGGAACTGTGGGCTTCGTCGTTACGAGAAGTTGCTGGAGGAGACGCGTGCGGCGATTGCGAAGAAGGTTGGGGAGGGGAAGCTCGTGGCTGAGCAGCTCGAGCAGAATGTTTTCACCACCGCGAGGGCCAGGAGGTTCAAGGAGGACGAGTTGAAGAACTTGGAGGAGGAGATTGGCATGTTGGACGACTTCCTCGGGCTCGCGAAATCCTCCAGGGGCGAGATCCATAACCGCGCTATCGGATGGCTCGACTATGCTCCCCGCATCCAAAACGACGTCGACAATCGCCGCTACACCTGGGACGGCGCCATGTTCCTGCTCGATAAGGTCAGGTGGGAGCAGCAGTTCAAGGGGAATCATGTCTATCTCGGTGCGTCTTTTTTTTTTTTTTTTCATTACGATTCATGTCCTAATATTCATTCTTCAGGCGGAAAATTCGCCTCAGGCGACATCACCAAGTTCTTTTACCCTAACGACGCCAATCCTCCCTCCTTCAAATACCCGCCCAACCATCTCTTCCGCCTCCAGGGCTTCGTCGAGGCCGAGGACATGAAGAAGCCCTACTTCTTCGACGAGCTTGGCAACCGCTGCTTCATCGTCGCCAAAGAGGGTCAGACTACTGACCTGACCTTCGGACGATTCTCCGAGTTCGAGGCCTACGTCGTCAGCGACTTGGCGGGCTCCTCCTGGGAGGTGGCTGTCTTCAATCACGCCAAAGAGAATTTCTCCTTCAAAGGAGATTCCGGGTCCTGCATCTTCAACGCCGAGGGTAAGATGGTCGCGTTCCTTCACTCGGGCATGCCGAGGGGCATGTCGAGTCATGTCACGTTCGGAACGCCTGCCCACTTTGTGCGCGACCAGATCAAGAAGCGCTACCCCCATGCCGACTTTGACCGCGTCACTTTCTCCGACGTGGCAGCCTAAACTGGAATTGACCGTTTTCTTTTCCTCACTGTCTTTTCTCCCTCGTCTCGTCCCATCTCGTCTCTCTCTCGATTTTGTCGTTGACGCTTGGATGCGTGCTTGTTCCACTGGATCGGCTGCGAAAACGTTAGTCCCTTTACTTATCCTTTCGTACCGTAACTAACAAACCGTTTGAATACTCTAGTTCTTCAGTCATCCTGCGCGCGTCGCCTTGTTCCCTTGACTTCGTCTCGTCTCTTGCTCTCGATTCGGTAACGTGATTTCTTCGGTTGGCTGTCGACGTTGGTGGATGTCTCGACTTGGTAAATGGCTCGCTTGGTATGTTTCTCCCCCTCTACCATCTGTTATAGTACTTATTTCCGTAACCCCCCTTTACGTCTAGGTGCTACTTGATGTTGCATCCGTGTGTCGTTGTGAAGTGACAGCCGCTGTCGTACTATGCGTATCTTTTGTCCAGAACGTGTTGAGCGACCGACAGGACTTTATGGACTGCTCCTTCACCTCTTCCCTGCCGTCGGCGTCGTCAAGAAGAACACGCTCGTGGACCGAAGACTCGACGCAGATCTGCAGGAAGGTCTTGCAGTACTGCACAGCAGTCGCGTCCTCGCGGCACAAATCGACCCAGACCTGCTTGGAATCGACGGTAGGATGGACCGTTTTCATCCATCTGAAAGCAAAGGGGAAAAAAAGGACCCCAATGTCAGTTCGAGGTAATAACAGACGGAAAACAGTATGCAGCACTTACTCATCCCATATAGACAAAGCTCGATCACGTTGCATCTCCGTGGAGGCTGCTATCAGTGGTTTGCGGAGGTTGGGGCCATCCGTCTTGGGTACGTGACTCTCGAACACTTTGGCAGAGTGTTCCTGCAAGGCGGCGGCGTCTTGTTTAGAGAAGAACGACGGCTTCGATGACTTGGTGTTTTTCTTAGCCGGCATGGTCGGTGGCGTTGGAGAGCTATGCAGGAAGGTAGGTGTTGTCGAATGTCGAGTCGAGAAAGGGGGAAGAGACTGGGAGTGGGAGGGGGAATTTGGGCAGCAGCTCGAAAACTGGCTTGCCTTTTATCTCCCTCCCCTACACCGCCATCTCTTCGTCCAAGAGGAATTTGTCGTCGCCCGCCAAAGGGGCACTGATTCCTAGCGGATCAAAAACGGTCGGACATGAAGGCGGCACATCCGGATACGGAGTGGGAGGCGTCGGTCATTGGTCACGTGGTTCGCTCGATTTGGACGAGCAGTTGTGCCAGCGGTGTAAGAATCCGCTACTACATATTAAACTAACAAGTAACAGTGCAGCATTTACAAATCCAGAATCAATATTCACGTCTCTAGTCTTTAATTCAAGTGTATCGGGAAGATCTCGGTCGAAGGAATCCCCCCCCCCCAGTCGAATGGTTTCGAATGACGACGTTGGCATGAGCTTCTGGCTTGATGGACTTGGAAGTCCAATGATCGGATGATGTGGGACATTAGTCTTGGGTATGTGAGATGAGGTATGAGATGGGTGTAGTAAGTGGTGAGTTAGTGACGAACGGGTAAACGTGCATGCACCGAATACGTGCTTCAACAATTTGATCGAACAGGAGTACTTACTAACTAACCACATTTTAGGTCCATTTTAAAACGCCGGGGTACTCTTTCTCTTTCTCTTTCTCTTCATTCCTCCTGGACCTTTACTTGTGTATATAATCTCGAGTTGGCATGACGCCTGCATGATCTGGACTTGTGGAGAATTACATACTTACTCAATATAAGTAGTTAAGCCCAGTCTGCAAAAAAGCCTCTCTTCCGGACCGACCCAGTACTAATTGTTCACGAGACGCAAGCAGCCAAGAAACAAACGTATGATGGCACGAACTCGACCGATTGCGTGTCCCCCCCCCCCCGGAAATCGCCGTACCGACAGTACTTGCGCCGGGATGATTGCATGGATATATAATGAATCAGGCGCGCGAGGGTCAGAGAGGGGAGAGAGGAAGTCGCGCGTTACGGAAGTGGGGAAATCTTCTTTTGTCCCCATCCTTGTTTCGTCGACGCGCACGCACTCATGCTCGGGCTTATTATGTAACGAAGTTTCCGATGCGAGAGTATCAACAATAATAAACATTGGTCCAACGTACGTACGGTACATCAAAAGATCGGAGGAATCGTGTATGCATATTCACTGTAAGTAAAATCCCATCGCCAGGCAAAGGGGGGGGGGTTGGATGAACAAAGCGCCGAAGACTGATTCACGTGTTCGGAACAATTACTGCGGGGGACTTACTTACTTGATTGAATTCCGATTTGCCGATATCCGAACATCTCGAGTTGACCGATGTAGAAGGGTGACTCCGACTGTTAGTATAAGTACATACTTGATAACTGTAAATTATTTGGGTTATTAAAAATGCATATGTTGAACCAGAATGATGAAGAGCGGATCGATTTACATTTGTGATTTTTCTGACATACATATATATATATATATATCTTTCAGCAGCCAACCCCCAAGCGCTACTGTTTATGCGTGTTTGTTCCTCCTCATTCGCAAGAAGGAATATTAATGATGACTTTGGGATCAAAAGCTCTGGATTTTTCGGTTCAACCATCTAAGCTCTCACTCTGTCGACATCTTGATCTTGTTCACTATATAGCCGGTGGCTCAGGTTTTACTTAAGACGCCAGGGGAATTATTTTGCTGTTATCCCTTCCGGATGGGCTTTGGGTCCCTCAGGGTTCAGCAAAGAATTCCAAAGGGCATCCATACTGGGACTATAATTAACCCATAATTGAAGGTATACGCCCCCCCCTCCTTCCACATCTTTCTGCTTCTCCCCTTTCAGCACTCCCTGCACACATCTCGTTATCGTCTATCTGACCACTACGCTCGACTTACTCAACACTAACAATGACCACACCTGAGCTGCCAGACCCTACGCCAGCGGCTGTTCGATCCCTCAGGGCGCTTCTCCTTCCAATCACCATCCCATCTTCCTCTTCCCTTTCCACATTCACAAATTGGGGTCGCTCGTTCACTTGTAAACCTTCCTCCGTCTTCTTACCCACATCAGAAGATCAAATCCCCTTGGTTTTACAATTGGCGAGATTGGAAAAGCAAGTGGTCAGAGCTGTTGCATCGGGTCATTCACCCAGTGATCTGGCTTGTACCAAAGGCTTTATGATTAGAATGGATAAGTTGGATAAGGTTATCGAGGTGGGTTGTTCTTTCGATCTCATTTGTACGACGTGCGTGTGTGCATCTGTGTGTTTTTTTCTTTTTTTTTTAATATCCCATCCTCGTGGTCGAAAAACAGCCATGCTGACCAATGCGCTCCTATCTTTCTTTCTTTCCTTATCATCTTCTTCCCATACCCTTACAACGCACACGCGGCGCCCATCGCCACCCATCGCCGCCCACGCACCCTCCAATGCCAATGCCAATCGGAACTACCTTCTTTCCGGTTTCACCCACCCACATCCAACCCTAACTCGGAACTTTTCGTACCGACTGGAAACTCCGGCAACAACAACAACGACAACAACGACAATAACAATTTCATATAATGCACCCACTTATTCCCACGTCTGCTCTTCGCACTTCACCCTCTTGCCACCAACCCCCCTCGGCATCTTCTCTTCTTTCTTTTCTTTTTCTTAATACCTTTACTTGACGATCGACATCGGCTCCGAACGCTCCCGCCCCAACCCGCCGCGTAAACCCCGACATCTCCCCTCGACAAACTCGTGATCGACCGACGGGGGTATCAACCCGACGGGGGTCCGGTTATTCCCTTTATCAATCTTCCGAATTAATTCCCTTTCTCCAACGTCCACCTTCACCCTTGATTGGGACTTGGGGGGGGGGATGCTTCATTAATCATTGCCTCTGCTATGCTGCGGATCTCTGAAAATATGTGGTTTCAACACCGGAATTGAATTGCCCCTCCTCGATCGGCTGTTGTCAACACCCGCGCTTTCTTTTTTTTATCTCTCTCTCATGGTTTTTTTTCCCTCAATGCTATGCTATCCTTGCACTCTGCCAACTCCCGCTGATGCTACAATATCGCGGGCTCCGCCTCTGAACTGATGGCACGAATATTCCCGGGAAAAAAAAAATCATGATGCCCCTGCCTGATGAATTATGATGTATAACTCGCGTATACTCTTCTTACTTGATCGAAACCCTTCGCGTGGTTACTTACTTTGTAAAAAAAAACGCCTGTTTGTTTGTTTGTTTGTTTGTAACCGATCTTCAATACTCTCTCTCTGCCGTTTCCTCTCCCCCTTTTTGGCATTTTATTTTATTCTTTTTTTTTTATATTTATCGGCGTCATTGGACGTCCGTCACTCGCCGGGATCAATGATCTCATCAAATGATGCGACATATGCATCGTGTGGTTGCTCCGTTTGTTTTGTGCGGTGTGCCGTGCGGTGTGCACCGTTCGGACTAAAATTGTTTGTCGCACGGACGCTCGGGATGATGTGTTCGCCTGCTTCTGTTTCGTTTTTGTTTGTTTCTTCCTTTTTTCTGGGCGAATTTTGCTACTTCGCCACCTGTTTATTTTCTTGTTATTTTTATTTTCCTTGCTTCACGCAAACGCCACACTCACTGGATACCTGTGCATGGCGACTCACGCACCTCTTTTTTTTTCTTTCCAAAAAACAAAAAAAAAAAAAACAGGTAGATCCTTCCAATTGCACGATAACAGCCCAACCAGGAATCTCTCTAACATCCGTACATGCGCACCTTTCGCGATACGACCTGGCCATGTCCAACGTTGGATCTATCTCGGAACAAAGTCTTGGTGGCTGTGTCTCGAGTGGTACCCACGGGAGTGGGATTTCATTTGGGAGCGTGGCGAGTCAAGTTTTGGACGTGGACGTCATTTTGGCGTCGGGAAAGAAGGTTCGGTGTAAGAAAGGTGAGTTAAAGGGGGAAAACAATGAGAGGCTGTTCATGGCGACGCTCTGCGGATTGGGAACGACGGGAGTTGTGGTGAGGGTAACGTTGAAGGTAGAGAAGGCGTTTAGATTGAGGGAGGTCAGAGAGTTGATTTCGTTTGAGGCTTTTGAAGGAGTGACGGTGGCGGCGAAGGACGTGAACGGTGTTGCAAATGGGAATGGGATCGGTAATGGAGTTTCCCACGCTCATGGGGAAGTCAAGAAAGGAGGATTGGAAGAGGTGATGGCTAGCGCAGAACATGTGAGGATATGGTGGTATCCTCAGTCTAACCGCGTCTGTCTGTCGAGGTCCAATCGGACATACGACCCTCTCCCTCTCCCTCTCCCTCCCTCATCCTCCTTTACGTGGCTCCATTCCCTCTCGCCCCGTACCCTCTCGAGGGTTCTAGAAACTTGGTTCTGGGACACGTTCCTAGGGCACTCGGTCCTCCAATTTTCGTACTTTGTGGGGAGGCACTTCCCCGAGGTAAATTATTACGCGGGGTTGTTTTATTCCAGCGAGGCCTTTTTCAGGAGGTCACTTGGCGTCGGACTGAAGGCCATTTTGACAATCGGGATCGGTTCGTTGTGGAGGTGGAGGTGGAGACCTGGGAAAAGCGTTTCGTCGTCGAGGTCTTCTCCTTTCACTCACCCACGTACTAATGGGATCACCAATGGTCATACCATCAAGACCGATTCTGACCATCATCGTGACCATATTCATCCCTCCCCTACCCACCCAACAATCACCCTCTTCGACGTATCGCACAAAATCTTCAACGTCGATTGCCTCTTCCCTCAATACACGATCGAGTATTCGATCCCACTCTCGAACGCCACTTCTTGTCTTCGAGACGTGAAGAAGTGGTTAGATGAAGAACACTCGAAGAAAGGTGGACTGAGACCTCATTTCCCTATCGAGGTGAGATGTAGCGAAGCTGAAGATATTTGGTTAAGTCCTGGGTTTGGGAGGGAAAACTGTTGGATTGGGATCATCGTTTACAAGTGAGTTTGTTCGCTCTTTGCCTTTTTTCCGTGTGTTGAAATAATGATTGCTGATGGTTGGTTGGTTGGGTTCTTGAAAAAAAAAAAAAAACTACCATTATTGAAAGACCATATGCTCTTCCAATGGAACACGCTCAACTCTTCGCTCACTTCTCATTCATCATGCGTTCGCACGGTGGTCGTCCACATTGGGCTAAGACACACGATTTTAGTCCGGTCGATTTGCATCAACTTTATCCGATGTTTGGAGAGTTCTTGAACGTTGTGAAGGAAGTTGATCCGGAAGGGATGTTTAGGAATGAGTATGTGAAGAGGCATTTGTATGGAGAGGGAGGTGAAGGTGAGAAGGATGCGGTTGGGTTGGAGGTATTCAGGAAGGATGTGTGATGGAGTTGGTTGGACAGGCTGCGCAGCCGGGATGGGGTTTCTTCGTTGGAATCGGGGGCTGTAGTTTCAGTCAGACATCAAGTCGGATCAGGTTCCAGTCGGATGACGCGGCGATCGCAATTACGCAAGTTTTACCTTTTTACCTTTGTGATCCTTCTTACAGTTCATTTCCAATTTTCGTTACCTTTCTTCCTCCTATCCTTACTCAAAAGAAACCTTCCTCCTCTTCTCTTAATTTCTGGGGCTTCTATGTTGTCCAAGGTTCGCTTCAGGGGTTTCCCGCTAGATATTAGATCATACAGTAGACCGGTTATGAACAACGAACAATTGCAAGCCGTGGCAATCGGTCCGCGAATGAAAAAAAAAAAGCAAACGTTCCCTGTAGTATTACAAAGCCAATGCAGTTGTCCTGTCCAAGTGCTCATCTCGTCGTGTTCTTAGTGCGAATGGAGTGTCAACATATTGTCATTCGGGAGTTATGATAGATTCTCGTGTACGTCTTTTTACAAGGTCTTACAGAGATTTTTTTAGTTTGGATTGTTCTGTGGATGTGTGGCGTGCGAAAATGTCCAATGCTGGGCGTTGTAAGTAGTGCAAGTGAAACTATTGATTGATTGAAATGAAATCGTCCCTGTGGCGGAGATGGGGCTGTCGGAGACCGATGGAGGATGGGATCGGAGAGGTCGCAACAAAAAAAAATGATTGAAAGTCGCATAGCATTAGGGAAGAGTGGAGCCAGGAAGAAAGATCAGCAAAGATCGTTGGCCCTGGCACTTTGCGCATTGTTGTTTGAGTGTTGTGGAAACCGAGGAAGTGACGAAAAGAGACGGAGGGTTACGAGGGGTTGCGGCGGCACGTTTGGGGTTCACAGTTGAAAAAGGAAGACGAGTTGGGTCACCGGCGATTATAAGGGAAAGGAACATCAGAAGCCTTGCATACCTGACCCGCACAGTGTATTGACTTTACTAATGCACCGAAGCGGCTCATTTTTTGCACTTGGCTCGACGGCTAATGAACACAGATCCAAAGCGAAGAAGAGAACCCCTTGGATTACTACTCATTCACCTGAACCACTCGCCCCACCAGAATGAGAATGATGTCCTGACATGTGGAACGGGTATGTGGTTTGTTGCATTGGAGTTGCCGTCATCATAGTTTCGTCCCTCATGGCCATACCGGGACCCATATGCGTCCCTTGTTGCCCTCCGCGTCTCATCGCCGTTCCTGTCGGTCCCTGATTGGGAGTACGATATTGGTGTTGTTGTTGTTGCTGCTGCTGTGGTTGCTGATGTTGCATGCCTCCAGTAACACCGCCAAAAGGCTGATGCCGTGGGTGGGCGGATCCAGGCACACGATTTGGAGAGAGAGCGATGGGCATGGTGTTCATGCCTAACGGTATATTCATGCCCATGTTCATGGGCATGTTCAGTCCCATTCCAGAATTAGGATCCATTATCCCCATACCCATCCCTAGGGGATTAACACCCATTGGTGCTCCCCCTGCAAACAAGGATCCTGGGCCACCGGCAGGCATTCCGGCACCCATATTCATGCCCATGCTCATCGGCCCACCGGTCATTGGACCAGGTTGGTTCATTCCCATATTCAAATTGCCACCGCCACCTCCAAAGGGGCCCATAGCACCCATGCCCATAGCGATCCCGGGATTTGCCCCAATGTTACCCATCGGAAACATCCCTCCGCCTCCTGGCATTGCCATGGGGGAAGCATGACCCCAAGGCTGGGGTGGCATGAAACCGTCAGCAGCATTAAAGCTAGGCGTCATTGAAGGTTGATTGAAATGTGGCGGTGACGGCTGAGGTTGTTGGAATCGGGGAGGAGGATTGAGGTGATAAGGAGTCATCTGACCTTGGCCGCCCATCGCTCGGCTTGGGGTTGGCCGAAGTGAGGTAAACGATGGCGTATTCATTCTCATGTTGATATTCATCCCTCCACCCACTACAGGTGGGAAAGGTGAGCCCATTCCCATAGGCGGGTTCATACCCATACCCATTCCCACACCCATCCCGACCTGCATATCGCCCATTATGCCTCCCATGGCGAAGCCCGCAGGCGGAGGAGCCCCGAATTGCTGTGAGTGCCGATTAGTCGATTGACCTCGGTTCGGAGACTTCGGGCGAAGAGCCTCGATTTCTTGGAGGGAAGAATCAGTAGGGATAAGCAGGGATAATCGCCAAGTGCGCAATGACCCACCAGGCGTGTTCGGGACGACGCTACCCCCGCCTTCGCCACGCACTGCGTCCTCCCACCATTCCTTATTCCAGCGCCGGACCTTTGCTCGTGAGGAATTAGGAAACCCTTGGAAGAAAGAGAAAGAGAAGAGAATCAGGTAAATGGAGGCTAATTTAATGAACGTATTGCACCAATTTGCATCCCATCATTGTCATAGATCACATCGCTTTGGTTTGTGGGAACGGGCAACTCAACATCCATTTCAATGTCTTCATCGGGGATCTCATCCATGAGAACAGTAACCCATCCTGGTCTGAACGAGTGAGATTGAAGATCCCGCCCTTCCCTACTTTTCGTGGGACTGCTCGTGGTAGGGGTAAGCTTCCCAAAAAGTTCCAGTCGCCGAAGCCCCAGGCAGAAATTCTCAATAAGGGTGTACGTCTCTGGAGGCTTCCGCGTTGGATCTGGAAATAAATTCTCATATTGTGTTGATCATACATTAGAGCGAGTACACTGTGACATACCCGTTGGATCACCCTCCCAGATCATGACATCGGTATCTGACGTTTGTGAAAGGAGTTGAAGCACGACGGTAAAAAATTGAAGAACGAGCCAAACACTCACCGACGTTACAATGAACGAACCAACTGTCAGTCGAACGCCTGACAGTCCCCTTGATGCCAATTAGGCAATGTTGCTTTGTACGAGTGAACAAGGAGGTCGTCGGAGGGTCTGTCTTTGCGTAAGAGTGGGGGGTTGTTGCAGTCAGAGGCTATGGTGATAAACATGAGAATTGCGTACCCCAGAGCCAGCATTCGAGGTCTTGTTTGTCTTGATCCAAACGACGTCCTCGCAACGGCGGTAACCCCACTTCCCAAGCGCATATCTCCCCCTCTCCAATCCATCTCCGGCTCCCCTTCCAACCCATAGGAAAATAAAACTCGGCTCAGCAGCTAGTAATGGAATTGGAAATTGGTCGGTGTCGAGTAGCGTATCCCAGGTAAACGTCGAGGAGAAGGGTGGGTCGACGAGAATTACATCGAATTTTGAGGGAATCAAAGTTGATATTAGGGAGAGCGGAAGGTAGCATGGCTCATGGGCGTGGGCCGCCACTTGCTGCTGCTTGAGCCTTAGTAAGCGTTGCTGTTTGGGATACCTGGTGGATGATCAGACAGATATATAGAGAAAAAGATTGTTGTAACGCATACAAACAACTCACTCTTCGAATCGACGCTCTGGTTCGGCCCCCAGCACCCAGTTCTGCGGCCATTCGCCACCATCTACATATCGTTGGGAGTAATCGTTCCGAATCGTCTCTTCCTCGGGCGAATAATTCTGGTACCTGAGCGCTCTTTCGCGTTTTTCAGGAGGAAGATCATCTCTCAGTACCCGCCCACCCGATTCTGCCGAGTCCTGCATTGACTCATTTTCTAAGCGCTCTGACGGCGCTTCCATTTCCTCTTCAAAGTCGATTTGTTGGGGAATTCCAGCAAATGCTGGAGGCGGGGAAGGAAATCGGGAAAGAATCTTCTGGTGTTCCTTTCGTGCATTCAACACTTTCTCCTTGAGCGACGCGTGAGCATTGAGGAGTTCGCTGGTTGAGGATGCCGCCAGCATGCGGGCGTCGTGTGCATTCGTGGTTGATCCAATAATAGTCTTAGTCAACGAACAACGACACACGTGATCAATCGATCACCGTCGTGTCGTCGAGAGCCTTGGAGCGCCATTAGCGAGTTTTCATGCTCAACGCGCAATAGTTTGTCTTGAAATCCTCTCTGTCTCATGCTGTTTGGTTTATGGGAAGCGGTCGTTCTGCAACGGATCGACCATCAATAAGTTTCGGATTTGGGAATCGCTGTCTTCCCGTTCTCAGACACAGATCTGCGAATTTTTAGGTGCGGTTCTTCGGAAGACCCGTCGCGTCTTCTATACCCTCAGGTTGCGCTCGGTATGCCATGGGGAGATGTTATCTCCGCGCACTTCTAACGTTCGTATCGGAAAATTGATTGGCCCTTCCGAATGCCAGGAGTGCCTTTAGCGCCACATGCCAGGCTGAGAGGTGCAAGTGTTGCACTCATTTCTTCCCCTTCTTGTACTCGATCTTTTGGTTCTGGATAAACGTACTTCTTTCCCAATCTGACATTCATAATTCCTAACACCCTAGTGGCTTCTGAACATTGGAAGTAGGAACACTTTCCACGAGTACACCTTATTCTGGCTTATTCGGGCTTAATCCGCAGCATAACGAAATCGAACGGTTCTAGGTAACTCGGCACCCGGTATCAGTAAATGGGCTTGCACGGCGTGATGAGATTGCACTAGTACTGGTGCTCAGTGCGCTCACGTGTATCCCTTCACAGATTCTGTGAGGAGATACAGAGTTGGAACTCATGACTGGACTCACGCCTTAGCATTTCCATGGGATTTCTCTCACCTGATTCGAACCGAATTCCCGAGGCGATTATCTTGTCATTTGAATTGTTTACCCTATTTTGCAAAACTCCCCCCTTTTATATGGCGTCATCACTCTTGGCCAGGCACCGAACATTTGTGGTGATCTTATAACCCACCAAGGCGCTTGTGGCCAAGACCCCACGTGCTTCTACCACCATACACGCCCAAAAGCCTCGCGAGCGGTCTTCAGGGATAACCAACTTCACGCCCGCAACGTAATTCCATTCGAGTCAATTGCATAAAATGGATGTCTTCATCATTGATCCTCCGGGGGTTGTCGTCCTTGTAGCTTCTGAGCAATTATATATCGACAGCTTGGACATTGACTACTAGCTTATCGAGGGAACAAGGGCCTTTCTCATCGCCGAGTCTCACGAGCGCCTAGTTAGTGTTACGGCAGCATTCGAGTGCGTGGGGAGGTCGCTCTCCCATCCTGGCAAGTGGTTATCCTAGAAGGTGGATTAAATGTCAGGCGAGTGACAAGCGCATTACCACCCTCGAATTTCGGCAGCGATTGAATGGATCATCGTTATTGAGGCAGGAAAATGTGAACGGGAGCCGCAAAACCATCTGGTTTTTTTTTTGAGAAGCCGGTTGTGCAAGCCGTTGCAACTTCGCTTGTTCCGTCCTGTACCGAAATGGATCAGTAAGGGTTGAAGGTATCCATATTGTGGAGCTTGGACTGCCGAGACCGTTACTTGCGGCTGTCGGCGAGGCGAGGCGAGCAAGGCAAGGCTCCCATCAACTGGTGGCTGCCGGTCAGCTTCATCACCAAATCGTGATGGTTTTTTTGTTCACCTGATTTTTTTCCAGCATGGCCTCAAAAGTCAAGTCACATGCTACCTCTGCAATTCAACCAATCAAAATTTGTTCGTTGCCAATTCGGCAGCCACTCATTCCCTGATCTGAATGAATTTTTCAGGTTTGGGGAGGAGCCACCACACCGCCTGTCCGGCAAAATCCGAAACCCATGCCATGCTTCGGCCACCACCCTCAAAATCAACCTTTGAATCTCCCTAGTTACCCTGCCTCCCATGGGCGGTGCTACCACCTCTTTTTTCATCTCAGTCACCCTATTTCTATGTCAACCCTGACGAAATCGTGTCCTCTCCGCCTTTCCATTGTCTTTTGCACCCCCAATTTCTTTGACACCCTCACTTCTGTATAAAAGACGCTCTTTCAACCAGTTGCTCTTCCCGTCTCCAGACTGTGGATCAGTACTCTTGTGCGCTCTCTTTCGCTTCCACTTTCTTAGCATTTGCATCCTCAGTCTTTGACGCCTCAACTCGCACGATGCACACCTCCCGCATGCTCTCGATCTTCTTTCTCTTCTTCGCCGCGCTGCTTTCTCCCGTACTCTCGGCACCAGTTGCAAGACCGGAAATGGTTGAAGGCGACCTGCTCGAGCGGGAGCCCCTTGCTGAACTCTCAACTTCTGAAGTTGCTGACACTGAGAAACGCAACACCCACACCGGTCAAGGCACATGGTTCTATCCTGGTTTAGGCGCCTGTGGAGGAGTGGGTTTTGCTTTTAGTATGATAATTTGCATGTTTCTCAATGCTTATCTTGCGGCAGACGGATGGGAATAATTCGCCAATTATCGCCATTTCAGCCAAGATCTGGAATGGAGGGAAGCACTGTGGCAAGGTCAGTTTTCTACACTCCCCCCACTCCGCCATGTCACTCACTTTCGTCGTGTATGTTCTAGTGGGTTCATATAAAGAACACCAAGAATAAGAAGACCACGAAAGCTAAGGTTGTCGACGAATGCCCAGGCTGCGGTTCTGGCTCATTAGGTGGGTGTCATATCTCAATGTCCTCCGTCACCCTTTAATCTTATGTCCTGCTGCTTGCAGATATGTCTCCCGCTGTTTTCAAGAAGCTGGCAAGTCAAGGATTAGACGAAGGAGTTATCCCAGTCTCGTGGACCGTAAGTCCCTCCCCACCTTGACGCTTTCGTCTCTGACTTCGGTGTAGTACCAGTGAAGGATACCGCGAATCGTGGAACGCTGCACGAGTTCCTCACGAACTGCTAGGCAACAAGTAGCAACAAAAAAATAATACATTCGCCCTCACCTACAATCCTCTTTTATGCCTAATCATTCCCCTATACCCTTCGTTTCATCCCATGCCATCATCGCGTCGCCCGATCATTCACACGTCACTCCTTCCAGCAGGACTGGGTAATGGGCCCCAAATGTCTAGGTTTGCCTATTATTCCCTGGCAACCGTTCACGCCTCCTTCACGCACTCTGTTGTTGTTGTTGTCGCCACATTCGATTCGTGTTTTTTTTTTTCTGTTTCTGTTTCTGTTCTGCTTTTTATCTTGATATATACCATTTTGGATTCAGTTTCTTTCAGCTGGCTGCTTCCCGGGGGGCCGTCCCGATACAATGAGGAGCACCAGTCGCGTGGCGGCCTCCTGGCGCATTTTCCCTCTTTTTTTGCCTCGCAACCAGAATCGTTCTCGCTTCCATCTTGCGTTATCTCTGCTTTCCCTTCCCCCCAACCCTGTATTCAGTCAATTTCACGATGTACGACACACCAATCTTGTACAACTTGGCATAGAGTCACTGAAACATGACAACGTTTGTTCAACTAGCGCGCTGATCCCACCAATTCCCACGGCCTTGATCATGCATAGCGGAATTAATCGGTGCATGATATTCCACATGTGCGTCGCGTTGTCGTTGACAAAGGCGCGGGCAGCGCTCATCGAGCCTTTCCTTCGTGCCGATGAATAGGGTTACTAAATCTTGCGGACAGCGGATCAGAGGGTCAATCTTAGGCCTCGCACGTCCCCACTTAGGCTGCTGGTCCTCGGGTTCACCGTCCTATTTACCCTCTTTTTTTCCAGGATGCACTGCATCGCTAAGCATAAGCGAAGCATGAGGCATTTCGCCTTTCCCCAAAGAGTATTTCCACCAGCAACACGCAAGTGTGCTTGTGAATCGATGTGTCTTGCAGATCCTCGCGTCGGTCATCATAGATGACTAACCGTCAAGTGATCTCATTTTCGAACGCCTCTTACATATTAGCTCGGACCTCGCCCAGCCTTTGGGGGGCAAGGTAATTAACAATTATAATATCAATTTCCAGTGTAAAAAACCGGCCTGATGGGAATCCGTCCGAACCAAGATGCACGTTTTGGGGCGCTTTTTGAATCCGTTTATGACCCCGTTTTTCTTGGTGGACGTGTAACCGCCCTTGAATATTAAGCCTCGAGGAAATTGTTGGATTCAAACAATTTCTATATCATGCATGTATGCTCACAGCCCTTGCTTAACGAAAGATATCCGATGAATCACCTGGGCCCTTTGTTCATCCTATAGGGGAATGAATGGCGACCCTTCCCCTTGTCACTTCCATGGATGCATCATCATTGTTCGTCTTCTGTGACAGCTGCGAGTCCCGTTTCGAAGACATACAAAGTTACCCGTACTCGGGGATCCATCCCTACCAGCGGGGCTGTTGCTTTCCTTGAATATGATCATCGCCGTACCGTATCCCTCTGCGAATCAATCTAAGTTGCCATGAGGCTGACCAGGCGGACAGCACCCGTGCATGGCACCGGAAACAACCAAAGCCTTAAAAAAGAAAAATTTCGGGCACTGGTCCGAGGTCAAAAACGAGTGGAATTATATTGAAAAGAAGCGAAAGCGATTTCAAACGCATGATAAGGCCTGGCTGTCTATCAAGGTATATCGAACTCCATGGAGCGTTTCAGTCAACGGATGAAATAAGTGGGGGGGAAGGATGTGATTGAGAAAACGTTGGTGAATGAATCAAAAAACAGATTCTTTGAAATTCGGTTGCGGCGAGCGGACCCCTCCAGACTCGTACAGTTTCCAACGTTCGATTTGGTTCAGGGTATGCAAGTGCAAGTGCACCTCCGAAGGGGGGTCGGAAAGGGTAGTTTGACGGTCCATCAGGACAAAGTACTTGGGCAGTCCTTCGTGAAGAGGCGGGTACGGGGATTTCAGGGCGATGCCTGGCATAGATCGCTTCTGGAATCCTTTCCCGTAGAGGGATGTGCTGGTCTTGCGCTCTCCGGTCTTTAAGAGTAGGTATCTCGTTCGTCTAGAACTTTTAAATAATCCAACACCCCAAAACTCAGCCAATACAGCGCAAAAGTGGAGCGACAGAGATATGTCCATGTGTCCTACCGAATTGTTTACTTACCAGTTTCCAATACGATTTGAGCGGGTCGTTCTCCAGCCGCATGGCAATGCCGTACTCCGGAATTATCGGTTGAACTCAGGACTGCTCCTCTCCTTTCAGCAAAAATTTGAAGGATGACCCCTCCTCTTGAAGCCATCCCTACCCCAACTATCCTCAACGTTGGGAACGTACATACTGAAGCCAGTACAAAAGAGCAGCAAGGATTTAACTGGGCTTGGTGATCCAAGCCCTGCCTCATTCCGTTGCTTTGAGCCTTCCAGAACGAGCAAGGCAATCAGTCCCGCCCGACGCTGTTCACCTGAGCACTATCGTACATAGGGGGACATGGAAAGGAATGTCTGAGGAGCACGACTCGAGGAGAGAATCTCACGAGACGGCGCGAAAAATTCACTGGATAACCGGTCCCACGCCTTTGCCCTAATGGGGAGATCCTTATGAGAGCATGGGTGGGATTAATGGCGGCTCTGGGATATCTGGGCAGATGAGTCTGGAATCCTATGGGCCCCCTGACTGAACGATCCCAGAGCGCGCCATGTATGTGGGATCTAGAATTGAGGACCTGGGCCCGGACTTGCTCTTGACTCTCAGAAGGACGTGTGCTAGGACGCTAAGGGTGCAGCCTACACAAGGAGACATGAGGTTGACGAGCGTGCCATCTCTCATTTCATCGAATGATCCTCCCATCACGCTGAAGGAAATCAGGAAAAGAACCCCTTGACCCGGCGTCATTCGCGGAAGTGGCGGACGCTCAGCTGAATGGTTGGTTAGCACTGAGGCACAGTACGGTGACGCGCTGCTGATTCCCTAGTGGATCACTACGAGATGGGGCAAGGAATGGCTGGGGTGCACTTTTGAATCCTCGAAGCCGCACCGAAACGCGTCCCATTCCTTGTTTCGAGGCCCTTCTCATTACTCCTGAGCGGGTCTGGTCTGCCCATGACCGTGAATGATGACTGAATGGTGAAGTCAAGTCAGCCTCATCTATAACGCCGATGTTAGGACGAAGGACACAGGGATGCGACGGTTAATGCTCGATACGTCAGTTCGAGCACCAGAACTGTGCATCACCGATAGTTCCGGGGGCCAGATAATTGGATGATAAGTATCCTGAAGACCATCGCCCAAACAGACGCGAGGCAGGGGCACCAAAGATAATCCACATAGCAGTTAAAACTGGCGGGCTGGATGTCAATATCTACCTTCCTCTACAAGATGAGCTGAAACATGAACGCGTTTCAGCAGCTTTGCGAGCAGGGGGAACTGTTGAAGGCGCCGAACATTGATTGTGAGGCATTTTCTGCAACAGTAAACAAAAACAAACAAAATGGCCCTCGACACAAACAATAGCACTCAAAGATGTTCCCCTGGTGTATAGAGTTAAACTCGATCCCCCCTGGCTCGACACAGGTCAGAACTGCCGTCGGTCTAAGAGGCTGGTCACCTGGTCCTTGGGCCATTGTCCGATACCTGGTGCCGCAAATGGCTCTATGTTGGTGCTGCGTACATTGACAGGAGACTAGCCAAAGGAGTGTTGATGCATTGACCACTTTTATGATCTGTGGCTCACACTCAGAAAGAATGGCAGAGACTATAGATAAAACACACATACTGGCCTTCCCATGCTCGTCTTTTTTGTGTTCTTGGCTGGATTAACTGGTTCCGCAGCGTTGTGTAATGTTGCTGGCACTATTGCCGACTCGTTTGGTGACGGCGCCGCTGCTGGTCAAGGAATGGCTCGTAGGTAATTGATTTTTGAGAATGAATCATTGCGGCTCAGGTTGTTGTGGTTGTCTACGAGCGTTGGGCCGTCCCTTGGAGGTCCGGTTGGTGAACGGTTCGCTGAGAATCCACAAATGGGATACCCCTGCCAGATTGATGTTACCATTGGTGCTATATATGCTACAGGCGTGGCACTGCTCCCCGAGTGCATTTGTTTCGTCTCTTCTCTTCTTGATGGTCACTTATATGGATTGTGAAACTTCCAGGACACTTGCAGGTGTTGTCATTCCCAGGACGGGCAAACAGAAGGATGGCGTCGAAGTGGAATTGCCCATGTCGCGCAGGATCGTTCTGGATGGCGCTATCTCCGCGTTTACTATGGCCCTTAAGATCATGATCACTGAACCCATCGTCCTCTCCTTAGGCTTATACAACGATCGGTTCTGTGCATTTCCAAACAGCCAAGAATTAGCTGATGGTCGATGTACATATAGGCTTCAGTTATGGTCTACTGTTATTGTATCTCGACGGTCTATTTCGACGTGTTCGTCGTCAGCTACGGGTTGTCCTATATGTTCATTCGTAATTTTCAATTCCGAATGAGGACATAGATATGGGCGGCAGCCTCACATTCTTGAACTTCGCAGCCGCGTCAGTCTCATAAGCAATGACAGACACTTACCTATTTGAATAACCAGTGGGGTGATCTCGTTCGTCTTGTTCGTGCCGGCTTGTCAGACGGGGTCGCAAGAAGAACGGCGGGAAAATTCGTCCAGAGTCTCGTTTTTTGGGCTCCCTAGCCGTGTGCGGGCCCCTACATACGGTCGACCTCCAGAGCTTCTCGACTGAAATGGCTTGGTTTTCCAGTGTATGGAACTTTCCCATTTCATTGTTCTGGTTCGCATGGACGTCAGCGCCTGGCTTGGGACACACCTCGTACTGGAGCCCTGTCATGGCCGCAATTGGGTCGTCCCGCCTTATTCAATCCCCGTGCAACGTCCTTACAGTGGCTTTTTTTCAGCCCTCCTTGGTATTGTTAACCCATTTCTCTGGCTGGAAATGCAGAATTATATCGCGGGTAGGTTTTTGGTCATTCACCAATTTGGTGTGCTTACGCACACCTGATCTCGAAGACTCATACCCGAATCTGGCTGGTTCGATGATCGCTGCTTTTCCCATACCATCCTCCCTCGAAACTCTCTGATCCCGAATCCGGAGTTCAGCATATTACGGCAAACTTGACTGCTGTTGCTCACATTCCCTGCGAGTGATTGACAGTCTAGTGCACGACTCGAACACATCGGGATTAGTATTAGGACTGTGCAATGAACACACCGACCTAGAAAGTCTCAGCTGGCTCCCAACCCCCTGAACTAAGATTTGTCCACGAAGTTTTGGCTTGTATCATGTCAGAAGGTCAGATCCTGGGCTCTTTACTAGCTAGTAGCTCTTGCCTTGATTGGAGCCTCCCACACACCCAGCATGGAGGGTCTAATCTGGACCTTCGCGCGGCTCGCGTCCGACGCCGTGTCACCGAGCGAACTACCCGCTCCAGGGTCCACGACTCTGGGAAATCTCCTTGCCGTAACCATCATATTTAATTACATGACTCCGACTCTACACATCGCCAGTGGTCACTTTTTCGCTGATGGCCTCGTACACCACGTATGCGGTACGGAACCTGCGTATTAGTGTGCAATTGACACCTATATTAACTCTTAGGTTTCATTCTTATAGTCGCGTTATACATCTCTGCTTCCATGAAATTCTTCTTTTGGACAAGATCAGAGGAGCAACTGGCTACCAAGGCGAAAAGGCTGGAGGACTTTGTTTGGTTTGGCTGACTTCATAGTGCACAATGAGATGTACTCAGCCCATACGCCAGAGATAATGCGAATAGAACCTAAACCCCTGGGTACAGCCTGCTTAGACACGCTCTTCCGCTGTCTAAGCTGCAAGTGAAGCTTATTGGTAAAGAACGACCACCACTGACCAATGAGAAGCTCACCGTAAAGACGTCCGTTTCTTACTTCTGGCATGGTGGTTACGAAGGCGTAGCCCGTGAATTTGGCACGGTGTGTCAACCATGAGGAACCGGGTAGCAACAATGAAGAAAAGAGGGAACGGTCGGGTTGGGTTCGTGCGTCTACGATTTCTTGGATATAGAGACGCAAGTCATGAGGTCTTCGACACGTAAAGGAGAACGAATCACTGGGTTTCTGCTGAAGTGCAACCTCACGATGTGACCAGCACCCGTAATGTGCGGCCTAAATTGAAAATCCTGTCGATTCGAAAAAAAAGGGACCGAAATACTCACCACCCGAGTTTCATCTTGTTCCACCCAGTCATTGTTGAGAAAGGTCAGGGTGGCCCGTCAAACCTACATTGAACACCGCAATGAACGCATAAGCCAATTTTTAAAAGCAAAAAATCCTATCTATTAGGAAGGAATGGGTCCGAGATATGTACGATAACTATTCGCCATTTGAGCTCTAGCCGCAGCATCGATAGTGGATTGTTTGTTACACGCGTTCCGCCGAACCTTGACAAGCCCTGGTACAACATGGCGCTCATCGAAGGCGCCAATGTATCGTTCCCCGAAGATAACCCAAGTGTACTACATTGAGGCTTGGACTTGATGGAATAAAGGAGGTGCTGAATGTACGGGTCCCCCAAAATGGATCCGGGCACATCGCTCTCACCTGGTCGGCAGAACGGGGTGAGTTTATTGCATGAAGCCCGATCCCCGGACTACAAATCCTGGCGTGGCCCCACTTTCCCACTTCTCGCCCCTGGTCCTGTGTATTCTTTCCTTGGCAGGTGACACAGTCTATGAGCATCCTTCCGGAGCGGATATTCAGGTGAGTCTTATATAAATCATGCACGTTGTTGACCATCACACACATCCACTCCTAGAAACGATGCCTTGGTCGGTCCCCGTCAAGCGTCAATTTGAAAAGGTCCCTGCCAACCCCTCCAAGGCTGACTTCCATGGGCCTTATAATAAACTTCTTTACTCTCTGTTTCCGGCGGACTCCTTGTTTATGGTTATTCCTCCGCTGCCCGCTTCGCATGAGTCAGCCGACTTCCTCACCTTGTTTGAGGTTCTGTTTGAAGATAAACCTGTCATCATACTGGGGCTAAACCCACCCAGCCACCTTCGTTACCCTTCCAACCGCAAAGCCGCTGATAAAGAAATTCGGGATCGCATTATCGATTTGATCGGTTCGTTGGGATATACTCTTAACTAAACCGGTTGGAAACTGATGCCCCACCGACACTGGCAGATGATTGCCCCATCCCTGTTCTATTTGCCGTCCATGCGATGGGAACGAAGCTCTGCTTCTTCACCAAACGTTCTGGCCAGCCTGTCCAACCGCGGGCCATTTCCCCTGGCCCTACATATGGGACCAACACTGCACCACGGGAGCGCTGGGAGTATGACATTCTGGAGGAAGAGGGAGAGCTGAAATTCCGAGAAATGGTTGAAGAAATAAAGCAGGCTTGTGCTGCCCTCTGAAGGTCATGTACGTCTGGTTGAGCATGGATCAGCTATTTTGAAATTGTGTTTCCACGCCACAACTTGAGGGGGAGTGTTGGATTGACAAGTCATGATGGAGACCGCCCTCACTTTCTTCGGTACACATTCGAAGCCATATGGTTGTTTCTTTTGTGTAACCTATGGTGGACTCTTATTGTTAGATTGCTCTTCTGCTGCAGTGATGTTTACATAATGCACCCCTGCCAATATACCTGCCGACAGATGCTTTCCATCTTGAGACGACAATTCAGTTTGAGCCCCGGTCTGATATGCGATCGGCAAAAGCGCCAGAAAAAGGGTGATTATGAGACACGAATGACCTGCTGTGCAGATAACAACGTCGCCTGGTCCCAGCTATAGGCAGGTTACCAGCCTCTGAGCCAGCTACAGTGACCAACAGATCCAAGCAAGGTCATAGTTGCAAAGCAACCTTGATAGTATTTGGATATTACCTCAAGACATCAAAGTAGGGTTTACAAATTCGTGGTGTACTTGGACCGAGCCGAAAAGTAGCAGAAATTCATGGTCCATTGCATAGATGAAATACGTATTGGACTTAGTCTATGTCGCGTGAGACTCAGACTCGTATAAGAGATCTAAGATTGTAAATACCTATGTCGCGTGAGACTGCGACAAGAATTATACATGAGTTATAGGTAGAAGATATAAGATGGTTCTCACCTCAGACTCGTATAAGAGATCTGAGGGAGAAAAGTCTAAGAATTCCTCCCTTATATATGCGACATTCCTGTCGTCGTACAAAGGGAGTTTTAAGTTGAATAAGAAGGGCAAAACGCCTCAAAGCGCCCCAGAATGACCGCAACGAATAACCGCCACACAACTTCCCGATGTAAACAAAGTTGATATTCTAATAATACGTCTCCAAGACGGATAGAATGGGCAGTCGTTGCTTGAGAGTAATGATTCCGGTACAAAAACGACCAAGATCACTGCCAAGCGATTGGCGAGAGGGATACAGCCGTTTAAGCATCTGGAAAATTACTCAAATGAAAACACCCGTGAGTGAGGTTAATAAACTTGCGATGTCGGGCTAACCGATTTTGACCGCTAACCGTCGAATGAGACAAGGGTCTTGAATACTATACTTCCAAAAGAGCTAGTAGCAAGCAGAAAGCGTTTGAGAGCCAGCCATCCTGATAGTCGCGGGGAGGAAGTCTAACCTTTCATTCGGGTGCTTCCATTACCTTTGCTTGAATAAGGAGCAGAGACACCCCCAATTAAGCTTTCGTGCAGCGCTGACGGGGCTTCCGGTTGTATTGGAGTCGGCAATTACTGACGACGTAAAGACTACCATCCTCTATTAGGGAGCCACATGTACTAATAATCCTTATTACATCATGCACAACAAATGACTAGGTTGAAAGAGAGTATTGCAAGCAGTGCGATTAGGGATATCCATGGAAATATTCCAGCCAAAATAGAAAGAGGGTTTTAAGGCGGAGGTGCCGTATTATTGGGTTGCTGGGCCATTGAAGGTGCTGTCACAATGGCTCTAGCAGAGAAGAGGACTCCGCCACGGTGAGGTACACTTGGGGCTTGCGCAGGGTCATAGTCTTGTAGAGTCTTGATGTCTGCAGCAACACGTTTGCGTTCTTCGGACCTCCGCCAGACGAGCGTCCTGTATCCATTTGCCGAACAGAAAAGGAGAAATATTACCAAAGTGACAAGGATTCCCGCTCCGAAAAGCTATATATTCATGTGATCAGCTCAAATCATTGGAAGCCATAGCGTTAGAGCCTGCTTACACCGTATGTTGCGTATGCCACAGGTTGTGGTGGGATAGTGAAGACAAGTGGCGCATCCTCACCAGCGGCACCATGTGGGAATGACCCTATAGGATAATCCAGCACCTGGATTGAGACCATCAACCACAACATAGCAGCAACTACAGATCCCAAGGCCCCGTAGACGCCCACTGCAATGATGATCTCCCATATGTAGGGGGTAGTGAATGGGTAATCATGGAGCCGCGAGCACCACGTTAGAAGTCCTTGGACCGTGGAGGTGAGCATGAGCCCAATGGTGAATAAAGCGAAGCTATAGCACATATATGAGACATTGCCACGCGATGCCCTACGTTGGACGTCAGAGAAGGGCTACCTGGCAGTAAGGATGGGCTTACGAGGTCATTGATGTGTAACTTAAACCAGCACCGAGACCACACACAGCAGTCATTGCCGTGATGAGATTGTCGTAAGCATTCCATGCGTCCTAGATCATTGCATTCAGATGGATCCATCGACTTGGCACGTGCAGTTTCACCTTCGCCCAATCCGCAATGCCTACAGGAAAACAACACTGAGCATCAAGAAGCTACGAGTTACGAATTGATGCTCGCCTTTATATCCGGTATTTTGCATGCATGCTTGTGTTTTGGCGAGCTCGCGTATCTCTTTAATCTCTAATTTGACTTCATTGACCTGACAGCAATGCAGAAGCAGAGTCAATATGGGAAACTTATCCCACAAAACGACTCACTCTGTTATCGATAAACTTCCGGTTGGTCTCGCAGGCTTTCCAATCCTCAAAAGCTTTACGAAATTCCTGAAGACACACTGAGTGCGCGCTTAAATGATAGGAACGACGATTACGCACCTCCCTCGGGGAATTAATCGTTACATTATAGACCTTTTCTAATGCAGCGTCCTCTTCCTGGGACGCTCGTGCCAGCTTCATTGAAGGAGCAGAAACAGGGGCTCCATTGAGGTTTTCCCAGAATCGCTCAGATGAGGGACGTACCAGAGTCTTCAATTTTGAGTAAGCATCTTCCCGTCTCTTTATCAATTCGTTTCCCTTATTTTCCGTATCAGCCTAATACGAAACAGCACATTTAGTATCGGTTTCAAGCTTTAGAAACAGGGTTTACTTGGAGATGCTGGAACCCAGGTGATAAGCTAGGCAGCATTAGACCTGAAAGCCCTCCTCGGCCGGCGAGCTTAATCGAGGGAACATATACAATCCATATGCTCATGTTCAAGGCAACTCTATAAACTGGGAAGATGAATTCTAGTTTGTGCCTCGCCTCTGGCTGTGAAAACGCATCCTATACGCCAAATGGCAAATTGAAAAAGCATGGAGGATGGGTGTGAAAGTGACATACGATGAGTAAGACGAAGGATGACCAAACGAGCACTAGGAGGCTGAGAGGCAGGAGAGGGACGACGAGCAGTATCAATGCCAAAGCTTTTGTAACCATTACAGAGGTAATATTGTCGTTGGCGTGTTCCCTGTAAAATTCCTGGGCCTTCTCGAACATATCAACGTCGCTAAAATTAATGCATTCATGTGCTCTATAGGGAAGACGAGCGCTATGTCCAGAGTATGATTTACGATATTCATCGGTGCTGCACTGATACGGTTGATCTGCTCTTGCAGCGGATTGGAACTCCGTCTGAAGATGTCCGAAGAGTGTTGGATTGCCGCCTTGATTCCCTTCTTCCATTGTTGCCGGACTAGGGGACAAGAATGGTGGCAGATGAATACTTGAGCACATCAGGAGCTGGGCGCTTAGCTACTCTATGAGACGTTGCGCGACTTGGGGTATGCCCAGAGGAACACCGGGGCCCACTGGTCTCACTGGTCGGCACTGACGAGTTCGTAGATAAAAAATTATACAGATGGGCGGGCGCTGACACTGTGGCCAACATCAGCAGAAGTCAACGGGGGAATGTGTATAACCTACCAAGCTGTCAATGCACAGATACGAAAACCGAAGCTTTGCCAACGAGAGTGCCTTAAGACAGAGAGTGTAAAGGAAGCCTTGAGGCGCCTAAGTACTCGGGTGCCTGGGCTCGGTGGCTGTGCACCAAACACGACGAATTTTATCGTTTTTGATCAATATCTATCGTTCGACAGGCGGGGGCAACCAATATACGAGGGAATCGAGAGGATTCTGTCACACAAGTATAATTTGTACTCCATTACTGTAAATCACAAGTAAATCACAGATGATCTGCAATAGCATTACTTACATAAGTAATGGTTGAAGATAATATCCCGTGCCTTCGTCCGATTCTTAGCACCCACCCGACAATCATACCACATTCGTTGGAATAATGCTAGTTGGTGTTCCTTGCGGCATCAACCATAAGTATGCCACCATTGTCTGTTTCTTAATTCTGTTCATGTCTGCGACTATTCCACACCTCTGACTACTCTCTGTTTTCGCTTCCTGTTGTCTTTCATCCACGCCTATTTAGCTTGTATCGGTACGTGGCTAGCTCGCCTGCGCAATTGCATCTGCCGCAGGTTCATCTGGACTGTGTTCACTACCCGCTGGCTCAGACCGATTAGACACTACCATCAGCTTGAAAAAGGAGCCAGCGTGCATTGGCCCGAAAATGCTCCAAATTTGGCATATCTCGAACCTTATCACTGTCTGATGCCATCTATGTAACACAGAATGGCAACGTGAATTGATGCGGCAAGTTGCAACAGCGATGGGGCACAGAACTGAACCAGATGCACAACCACTGGAGGCTGCCTCGGCTCTATAGTTGTGCAAAGACAGGGGTGACGAGTCACCCCTGGAAAGCCACACCCACTCGGATGGTTTCAGCCAACCCACCACCGGAGAAACCTGTTCCCTCTCCTTCTATCTCAATAATATCTTTCTTTGATTCGTCCAAAGCGGCATCGCACGCTGAGCATTGAGAAGATGGTTTTACCAACGAGTCACAGCATGTCTTGCAGATGACATGCGAGCACGGGCGAAGCACTGGGAAATTGTGGTGAATATTCTGAATGGCGAGACCAAAGCAAAACTCACAGGTAAGTTTGGTCGCATTGGTGAGTTCTTTTTTGCAGGATGGACAAATCGCTTTTGTGTGTTCGGGATTCTTCGATGATGCATGGGACACTGGGCCTGGAGCGTCCGAGGACTTGTTAGAGCTTGACTTCACGTCATAAGAGAATATGACCGGAATAAGGGACTTCATGCTAGGATCAATTTTCTGTTAGTAGGCCGCGCTCGTGTGCCTAATATCGCGACTGCTTACTTCATGAGATGGCTAGGTTTGCTTTGGTGGCAGAGACACTGTAATTTGATGTCCTTAAGCCTCCCAGGAGCGGCTTCCGGTGTCAGACTTGGGAGCCAAAAGTCGGGTAACTTCGCTCTTCGTGCTTCCACCTGTTCAGCTTCTATTTGCCTGAGAGCGGCTGCTTCAGCTTCTTTAGCGAGTTTATCCACCGTCTCTTGATCAAAAATGGAAAATTTTCGTTTGGATCCTCGGAACGCTGACCATAGGAAATGGGCGTGATGCACATGTACGGTACTTGCAGTTATGGAAATATGTATCTACGAACCTTCAACTGATGACTCCGATTTCCCCACACCCTCTGGCGGCTTCAAGTCTGTCCTCTTCCCGCCAAGCCCTAACTGGTTCTTTTCAAAATCAGAAATAACCCGTTCTCTTGCCTTTAAAATTGCGGTTTCTCGTTCCTCCTCTTCTTCAGCAGCCATAGCCTCGATTTTTGCTTGGTATCGTTTGATTTCCTTCCGTTGAGAGAGAAGATCCGAGTAAACACACTCTTTGCAGTAGAGATGTCCACGAGAGCAGGAAACGGGATCGCGAGCGCGCTGGAGGCAAAGGGAACAGGAGTCAAACTCCCTCATGGACTCCGTGCCAAGACGTTGCTGTTATTGGCACAATCAGCCTTTGTGGTCGCACCAGGAAGGGTGGGTCAAGAAAGCACCTTCTTGGTGCCATAGTATGCACCAAGCTTCCCTCTTTCAGCATATGTGAAGACGCTGCAATACTACCCGTCAAGCTAAGCTTAAAGGATGGAAATGACCAGTTGGGATGCAAACCTGGAAGCTGTATTATTGCGAGAGTGCTTAGTCTACATTCCTAATGTTAGGATATCGATTCCATAGAAGAGATTCGCAACGCTCGCCATCTCTAGCGCAAGTTTTGACCACAGAAGGCGATAGATCAGGTTGTGCAAAGCCGAATTATGGAATAGGAGAGCCGAAACGCCCTGCGATACTGGTGAGCTGACTCAATTGCGTCCGCCGGAGCTGACCGAGCGAATTCAGTCGTGTTCTGTGGCCCCGACTCGAGTTTCGCTTCTACGTCTTTGTCCGCTCTGCCTCCTGCCATTTCAATCTTCTTTCTGATACCTTTTCACACTGTGCCTCAGTAATGGGGAGGAAGGCGGCAAAGGCCACCAGAAAGCTCGCAAAATCGGGCGCACTCAAGCGAACTATAGATGCCCGACGAAAGCACCAGAAAGTCAGGAAAGGCATTGAGCGACGAAAAGGGGGGAAAAGAAACGCGCAGAGTGCTCCCTCGGATGATCCTAACTCTGATTTCACTGACCAAGAAGATGTAAAACCCAAAACTCGGAGCAGGCGCGCGGCCGTTGATTTTATCGGTGAGGATGGGGAAAGTGGGGAGGAATTAGACCAATCTGTGCACCCTTCGGGGGATAAGTGCGTCTACTTATCCTCAATTCTGGGCATGTGTTGATGATGGTTTCAGGTTCGGGAAAATGTCCATCGATGATTTGCTTGGTGGTGACTTCATGAACGACGACGAGGATGACGAGGAAAGTTCTGATGAGGAGGAAGGAGATGATGACTCCATCGATGACCTAGAAGGTTCTCATCCATATTCTCTAATGGGTCTGTACCTGTCTGAGTTTCCCAACATAGACGAAGAAACTGTGCACAAGCTAGATTTGGCAGTTCTTAAGGAGAAGGACCCAGAATTTTACAAGTATCTCCAGGAGAATGACCCAGAACTGCTCAACTTTTCTGCAAAACCACCTCCTCCCAAGGACGATGACGATGGGGGGTTCGACCTAGTCGGCGATCAGAACGATGAGGAAGCCTCTGCAGGGCTCCCTGTTTTAACCCTTGACGTACTTGGAGGCTGGCAGACAGCAATACTTGAGGTAGTGTCGGGGGTCACCTGGAAGTTTTCCATCTGGGCAATTCACATTCATTCTTTAGACCCGGTCATTGGGAGCCTTGCGGAAACTTCACGACGCTTTCTGTTCCGCTGTGTCGATGAATGACGAGTCTAATCGCGCAACTCAATCCCCTTCTTGGAACATAGAAGACTCTGACGGTACAGAACACTAGCTTTTTCGTATCTTTGGGGATTAAGAGCGTTATTCGCAGTGTTCAACAAACTGATTGTGACAACATTGAAGTTCACGCCCGTCGTATTTGAGCACCATGCCCCAACCAAGGTGACGAGAGGTGGAAAAATGTGAGTGTAAACTATTGTAGAGATGTTCAAGGGCTTATTGCGTCTTCCCAGAAAACCACCCAAACGATCCCCAACACTTAGAAAGCTTTCTCGCCCATACCTCCAGAGCATCGTCCATCTTGTCCAACAACTGTCAGATGCGGAAATGCAACAGCTTGCCATCCAAGAGAGCTCAAAACTACTACCGCACTCCTTTACCAGTCGGAAAGTTGTTCGAGCTTATTTAAAGGTGCGAGAGTGGACCCCATATTTCTTTGTTGGTTTTTACCCCTCTGCTTCTTCTTCAGATGTGTCTGGAGCTATGGGCGACCGCTGCGATGAATGTCCGACTCGCATCGTTGTTCGCTTTGCGAAAACTTGCCTCGGCTGGGAACGAGTCTATTCTCAACGATGTCCTCAGAGTAAGCGCTGTGTTATCAGATAGACATCCGCTTCATTATGATGTCTTGGCGCATGGTTTAGGGAACCTATACAGCATTCATCCATGCAAGCAAAACTCGGCTCACTGCCCACAACTTGCCTTCGGTCAACCTCATGAAGAACTCGGCCAGTGAACTTTATTTTGAGCACCCTTCGGAGGCATATCAGCTTGCCTTTGGCTACATTAGGCAACTTGCGATTCTTCTGAGGAACAACATGAAGCTCAAATCCAAGGTGTGAATCCAGATAAGTTTAAGTTGGTTGGGTTTTATGATGAACTTGTCACAGGAGTACCGAGGTGTATACAACTGGCAATTCGTGCATTGCGTGGACTTCTGGGCCACAGTGTTCGCGAAATCATGCAATCCTGAAGCGGAAGGTGCACGACGGGAGAGCGCATTGCGGCCACTGATATACCCCCTGGTGCAGGTAGCACTTGGTGCAGTAGAGTGAGCACGCCGTTGACGTCTGCCGGAAGCCACTGCTGACCGTTCATCGCAGATTGGTCTCTGGTCTTCGCCATTATCCGTTTCACCTTCAAATTCTTCATTCTATGCTCCATCTTACCCGGTATACGCGTACTCACATACCCATCTTCTCATTCATCGTTCCTATCATAACTTCCTCACTTAGTGACAAGGTTTCGAAGGCGAAATCAAATCTTCGGCCCCTCAGTCTACCTCTTCACATACGCTGTCCAGAACAATATTCACGGACACTCGTATATACCGAAAGTTTATGTGATGAGGCGGTCTTCGTCCTGGGCGGCTTCTGTGAATCCCTCCAGAACAGTGTGGCCTTTCCAGAAATTACGGTACCCCTGATTCTCACCTTAAGAAAGGCCTTAAAAGGAGCGCGCAACAGGGGGAAATGCGTTGCTATGGTTAAAGCGCTCATCGAGAGGATTGAGGATGGCGGGAGGTGGGTGAATGCGAAAAGGTCAAGTGTCACCTTCGCTCCGAGCAACACCGATGACGTCGACAAATGGGAGCGGAGCATTGAGATTGAAAAAACTCCAGTTGGGAAATGGATGAGGATTCAGCGCAAAGCTCGAGACAAGCAAGCTGCGTTGGCCCAGAAGGTATGTATCGTCGATTGTAGCATTGGAATGTGGACCTACTTTCCACCTACAGGCCCGAGAAGGCAAAGACCATATCCTTGACGATGACGATGACGAAGAGGCAGAGTAGTTATTCAGGATGTGAACCACAACAGCGATGAACTGGAACTCTCCTTTTGGTTTTGGTCGCAAGTTGAGTACGGTTCTATATACGCTCTGTGTAGTTTGAATACTGTCCAATCAATAATAACTGCGGAATGAACGCAGAATCATTGTCATGGCCGATCCAAGCTAGGCGCGGAATCAATGATCCTCAAGGATCAGCTTTGGTACCACATTCATGGCCATTAACTACGAAGTAGGTTAGATCTCTGCCGTTCGACTGGGCGGAAACAACCAACCTCCTGAAAAAGAAGTTTCGCTGCATATGGGATTGTCAATTTGGTGACCTTCTTGGAACTCTTGCATTTTGGGCACCACCCCGCATATCCCATCATACCACACGTTTGACAACAATGAATCTCGAAGGCATCGGATGAGATCATCAGCCTCTCAAGGAGAAGCTGGGTTGCTCCATATCCAATAAGACAGTCACGCTCCATTTCACCAAGTCGCAGTCCCCCATCTCGGGACCGCCCTTCAGTAGGTTGGCGAGTTAATGTAGCGCGCGGACCCCTGTGAAGACGTCTGAGCCATGGACGGTGCAGACTAAGATCGCACCTGCCTAGAACGAGCATGCATTTTATCCATTACCATGTGCTCTGCGCATCAAGTTAGCCTCTGTTCCCAGTAATTATAGGTACACAGAACCTACTCAGCTTCTGTGAAAATGCAGATCATTTCCATCAGGCAATCACTACATATACCCGAGGACGAGTCCCGTACCTGATAAAATATTGGACCAAAGTACACGTAAGCTTCCATTGGTTCTCCAGTTATTCCGCTTGTGAGGCAGTCTTTCCCACTGTAGCTGAACCCGTGTTCAATGAGAATGCGAGACATATCTTCAACCTGGACGCATGGTGAGAGTCACCAAAAAGGCGAGAAATGTGGCACCACAGACCTTTGAGCCCCCGAAAGCTGTCCCATATTGTAGTTTCCCAGCCATTACACCAGCCTGGAATCCGTCAGCGCGACGTGTGATGGTCAGGAGCGTGCCGTGCGTACTTTTCCAGCCAGGAGTTCGATCATCTTTCCAACCGTCATGCGGGAAGGAAAACCGTGGGGATTCATGATAGTGTCTAATCTATATGTTAAGCAGGCCATGCGACAGATTCGGACATAGTAACATACCGGGACAAATCCCCTGGTCATTGAAGGGCATGTCCTCTTGATTGACGATGAGACCACATACACCTTTCTGCCCATGTCTTGACGAGAACTTGTCTCCTAGCTCAGGACGCCTGGTTTGACGAATCAGGACCTTGACGAGAAGATCCTCCCGTTCGTTGTGGCTGAGCAGAACTTTATCAACCACACCCTCCGCCGGATATTTGTACGTGATAGGAGCATTTCGGTATTGTACAGCGGATGGAGGCCCAGAAAATGAACTATCAGCAGAATTTTGTGGCGATTGCTTGTTCACAAGAATATCGCCATGCCTGAGTACTTGACCTGGCGCACAGAGGCCATCACCCTCTATCGGGTGATACCGATTATAGCCAGTAACCTCTTCCTCCGATGGTCCAGCTACAATTCGATCATATGTCCCGTTTGAATAACTCTGGATAAGTGTTTGATGTTTTCTCATCACTTGGCATCTTCCATAACCACGGTCTAAGCTAGCCTATCATCAGAGAGATCCAGATGTAAGCCAGAGTGAAGGGAAAGTGGAAACGGCTAGCCTTATTCAAGATGAGTGCATCTTCAATATCATATCCTGAGTAGCTCATCACCGCAACGGTGGCATTTTGCCCGGCTGGCAGTTTGTCGTATCCGACAAGTTCTATTGTCTTCGTTTTAACCATAGGCTGTTGCGGGTAGACTGACAGATAGAGCAAGGTATCGATACGGTTAAGCTGGTTGTAGCCGATGGCTCCGATGGCCTGTTTACCCATGGCACATTGATACGTGTTTCGGGGAGATTGGTTGTGGTGAGGATAAGGGATGAGGCCAGCAACAGCGCCTAGTATCGTGAATGGTTCAATCTCCAGGTGAGTCGTTGAGACCGTTATTGATTGTTCGTCGAGGGCAATATGAGTATCGTTCTCCTCGTTGACGTCGAGATACTCTACCAGTCCCTTCTTGAGGAAATCCTCGAAAGTGACAGTGCCCTTCTTCAGCAGCTACAGTTGGCCATGAAGCAGAGATCAGCGAAGGAGAGGCAGTTGAAGCTTAAGGGCATACCCGGATATGATCATCAGTGATCTTGGGGCGCTGATTTTCCACAATAATCGTTGGCCGACAGATGCGTCCGCCATCACTTGCCACGTGGACTGTACGATGATGGTGGTTGGTGTAAACACTGACGAACTCACTGAAACGACCAGCACGTCTCAACTTCCGGAAGTTGGAGACGAGTCGAGCTGGAGTCCGGGTTAGCCCAACAACATTACCATTGACATTGACAATATACGTTTGCGGAGAATAAATCTCCGCCCCCGTCGACAGTGATATATCTGTATGTAGATATATTAATCCGAGTATAGTGTCAATATACTCTCCACACCTTCAACGCCAAGAGCAAAAACAAGCTCGATGATTGGTCCTTCTTCGACATCTGTCGTGATGTGCGTCATCAATGCCAGATTCTTGACCAGTCCGCAAGCTTCTCCTTCAGGTGTATCACTGGGGCACAGCATACCCCACTGACTAGGCTGCAGTGCGCGAGGTCCGCTGACTTTTCGTGTCTTCTCGAACTGACTAGTGATACGCGTCATCATCCCGAGAGCAGATATGAAACTCAGCCGACTGAGGACGTGCGTGATTCCGGCTCGCTCCATGCGAAAACGCTTGATATTCCAGTTACCTGTCGAGATTGCGCGAATGAAGCCGGTCCCGATCGATTCACCTTGATGCTTCATTGCCATCCCAACGTCAAAGACGCTTGTCCGAGACGGCTTCTCGAGAATCTTCTTGATCGTGCTGCGGAGATTTTGATTGTACGTCTTAAATAGGTCCTCGAATAGGAGAGACAAGAGTTGTCCAGCACTATTGAGGCAATAGGGGCTAAATATAAGCGAACCAACGATGGCGTCATGGACGTACAGTTCTAATCGCTTGTTCCCAACATAATCTCTATCATCGACCATCTTTTCATCTTTCATGGCCATAAGCACACGCCTTGCCATGATGCCAAGATATATGCCTTTGGGGCGCAAGTCCATATCCTTCACAGCGACATGGGCGAGGACAATAGTGGCCAGGGCCTCCATGGCATCTTCCCAAAGGGGTCTCTTCTGCTGCGCCTTCGCACCAATGAATGACTGCTTTGTGCGAACTCTCGATCCAAGATAATTCAATGCTTGCTGGCGCGTGAATACTTGAAGCTGGGCCGACTCCTCGATGTTCACGGAGAAAGCGTTTTTGTATGTCTCTGAATTGCCGGCACACAAGAGCAAGATCTCTTTGTCAGATTGAATAGATAGTGCTTTGAGGGCTACACATATGGGGATCTCCTCTGTGAAGGAGTTGTGACGAAGGTACAGGCGGCCATGTTTGGTGACGACGTAAGTCTTTGATTTGCGCTCCGCCGAGCTCCTACAACAAATTCATGAGCGACCAGGTGAATACACTTAACGCACGGGCATACGATGTCACCGAGGCCTGGATCGTCCCTTTCACAGTATCGGATTCAACTATGATACGATTTTTGCTTAGCTGCTCCTGGACAAGAATCACCTTTTCTGTCCCTTTCACAATGAAATATCCTCCAGGATCAAGAGGGCATTCCGTCATCCGAGCCAACTCAGCCTCTGTTCGACCATAAAGAACGCATTTGTTGCTTCGGAGCATTATGGGCAGCCTCCCTAGCATAATGTCGTCCCTTGTAACAATTTCGTTCCCTCGAGTATATCGGACGGTAGCGATGATTGGAGCAGTGTAACTTGTGTCGCGCAACCGGCATTCATGAGGAGTAATTGGCGTCTCGTAGACACCTCCATCAGAGTGTTCCGTTCGTTCAGGGTGACCAACCCGAACATCAAGGTATTTTAGGAAGAACTTCGGATCCTCCTCCACAGTGATTTTGTCATTGGCTCGAAGGATGTTCTTGATATCCACATCGACGAAATAGTTGAATGAGTCAATATGCTGCTTCACAAGCCCTTTGGCCTTGAGAAAGGCAGGAAGTAGAAGCCATTTGTCCTGCGCGAATCAGTGTTTGATAATCAGAGCAGAACCAGGTACATACCTCAACTCTCTTTATAGGATCTGTAAGGCCTAATCCTCTCCATTTCCTCCTCGTTATCTCTTCCCATTCTTGAAGACCTTCCACGTCAACAATCTTTTCCACTTTCGGTTTCAAAGGTGCTGACGCAGGCCTGCTGGGAGCCGGTCGAAGTCCATTTTTCGTTGTCGATGAAGGCCCAGACAGGGCAGCGGGGGCGGAGGCCCTGGGCCTTCGCGGGGGCATCCTTCAAATGGAACTACCGAGGATATTCGATCGACGACCTGCACAGTTCACGTGCACTCGCCAAAAATAATAATTCCCACATTACTCGGATTCTGAAAACACAAACTACAATGGCGTTTATCACACTCCGGGGTGCGATCCCCAAATCCGCTTTCGCTCGTTCTCCAGCTGCGCTGCTCAGTCAAAAGCGATCATTGGTTACTCTGTCCGAACATCTGGTATGTGCCGTGGATGGGATCCCAGCGCGTCAACCCTAATCTGAGATCTTCGCGTTCGGATAGTATACTGCGCGTGCCACGGCCAGCGGCGCTGGGAGGAACGGAACCGTTAAGTCCAACGATGGCACCGCCAGTAAGCACATGAGCATTTATTTCAAATCCATTTATACACAACCCGCTACACACTACCCAACCAGCCCCATTGGACATCAAACTGTCCATGCCAAAAGCGCTTGGTGGAGACGGGAAAGGTCATAATCCTGAACAATTATTTGCCAGCGGCTATTCCGGTGTGTTCATTCAACTAGTATTGTCTGCGAGCACCCGCTAAGCGTATTGTGTATCAGCGTGTTTTCTTGGTGCGCTTCAGGCCGTTGCAGCGCAGAAAGGGAAGAAAGATGCAGTAAAGGAGGCAAAAATTGACGTTGCCGTTCATATTGGACCTCCTACCGATAAGGTATCGATGGTTTGGATACGAATCTACTCGGGTGACCTGGCTAAGCACGCGTATTTCAATAGCCTGGCTTTGGGATAGCGGTTGATATCAAGGTTCACGGTGTCCATGATAAGGACCTCGTTGAAGCTGCCCATGAGGTCGGTCTCTGCCATCCCCGCTCCTGCATTCCCAGTTGACGCGCGTTTCTGTCTACACAGTTTTGTCCCTATAGCCGCACTTTGGCCCATGGCGCTGTCGTAAAAGTGACCTCTTGAAGTGACTCTGTAGTCCCCTCTTCGATCCCATTTTTGTTTTCTTGTAGTTGAATTGCTGCTATGCTTCTCAAGCCAAAGGCATAATTCATTCATGTGTAGTATCAGAGTTAGACGCTCAGCGATCATATACCGGAACTACGGTTGAATTCCCACCATCGGCAAACTCCCCCGCTCCGAAAGAGCAACAAGCACAGTTCAATTTATCCATCCACATCCTTCGTGTTCCTCACACATCTCTCGCTCTTGAGTTCGCCTCGATGACGTCCACGCCCACCAAGCCCGATGGAAAGACGAATCTGATTTTGGCGCGCCAGTACAAGGGTAAGTAGCCCGCGATCGCGGATCCGTGCCGTGCCTGGCCCCCCTGCCTATCACTCTGTGCAATGTGTAACCCGATGGGATGGTCAAGGGGGCTCATGCGGCTCTCCCTTATCCGCCATTCGTTGCACTGACGCATCGCCCATAGAACTGAAGAAAAATCCTGTTGATGGCTTCTCCGCAGGTATGACTATCGACCAGCCCGAGCGGTGCGGTCACTTGCTAATGCCATACTCATCTTGCAGGGCTTGTCGACGAAAGCAACATCCTGGAATGGGAGGTTATACTCATTGGGTGAGTGGGCACTTTTCAGATACTATGTTCGGATCCAGCGATGTACCCCATACCCCTAAGTTTAGTCATTGGACTTCACCTCATGGCATGTAGACCGCGACACGTTATTTCCATGCCTGCCTTTGCCTTTGTCTTAGGTCCGATCGCACATTACTGATCGCCCGCCTCCGCACAGGCCGCCCGATACCTTGTAGTATGTATCACTCAGCAAAACTCCGATTCGGCTCGTGTTGGTTAGCGCTCCAGAGCAGTACACCTGACCTAATTTTCCATCACAGTGAAGGAGGCATCTATCGTGCACGGCTAACTTTCCCTCCGGTGAGTTTACGCCAACCCCGTTGCACCCACTCCCATTTCATGATCGCGGACATTTCCAACTTTCCAGGAGTATCCACTTTTGCCGCCAAAGATGAAATTCTTAACCAAGATGTGGCACCCCAACAGTTCGTGATTGGAATCCCTGTGGAGGATTCGCTGACGAGTGAAATCTAGTTTACGAAAATGGCGAGGTTTGCATCTCGATCCTCGTACGTTGATTACCTTCCCACTTTCAGATTTGCTCCAACTCATTCGCGATACTTTCAGCATGATCCGGGAGACGATCAGTGGGGGTACGAGAAAGCCAGTGAACGTTGGTTACCTATCCATACTGTAGAGACTATTGTAGGTAGCCAAGCATCTGATCCGAGTCCATCTCTTCTCACTCAAACGGGAATGACGTCGCTCTCCGTTGGATAGCTCGTATCGGTTATCTCTCTGCTTAGCGCAGACCCCCCCAGCCTTGATAGTCCCGCCAATGTTGATGCTGCCGTAAGCCAACCTCTGCGTTTCTATGTCTCTTCCTCACCAACCCTTTTTCGTCCCATTATCAACACTCGACCCATACAGAGACAAGTGCGCACAGATCTCTCCGGATACCGCAAGAGAGTTCGACGTCTTGCCCGTGAAAGCGCCGAAGAGGCATACGAGTAGCCCACATGGGCCTCTGCCGTTTCGGGTTGTCCAAGGGACGACACAGCTCAACCTCAAATCTTGGCAAGCTAACGTCTTTCCTCAACTTGGGTCACGTGTCATACCATTGGTTCCGTCACTCTTTTTTTTTTCCCTTACGCACACAATGAATCGCATATTCACCTGCTCTCGAAGACCGCGTCATGGACAAGTGGTGCATAACGCACCTCAGTATCCCTGGTTGTCAGCCACAGTCTTCCCATCATCGATACAAAGGCTTTTCTTAGTTCTAATCTGTTATCCCTGTACTGAATCACTTACGCTCCTTTAATGTGAATGACCTTTTGCTGCAATCCGGTCAGACCCATTCCAAAGTATTCCATGACTAAATGAAAGGAAAGTTTTCATAATCGAGTCATCCGGACCCTGCGCCATTAATACAGTGCAAGGGGTCATATCATGACGGGTGCCCATATCCGAAGCCCGCAGCAATGGTAATTCAACCCATCCTCACCTGGGACAGAGGGTTGATTCAATAACAATGCGAATACTGTTAGGGTGCGCATAGTTTATTACCGGACATCCCTCAGATCTGATTGCAGAATATGAGTCTATAGTACGAGGGCTCCCGCCTGTGGCGTGCATGTCAGCTGCTGGGGGACAGTTCAGTATTATCCACGCAGATGTCTTCCTTCACAATCTGGAAGGAAGCCTACATACACAAGAGGCCAAGATCGTCACCGTTAAACGCTTGTAGAGAGAAATGAGAAATGCCGTGCGGCATCGGTATCTACTGATCACTCGAGACAGGGATGCCAGACTTCAGCCTTCGGGTTGACCGTTTTCGAGATCACGCTCTCTCATTGCTTCGATCCATTCTGCGCCGTGGAAAATCAGATGCAGCAGATACAGTGCGTCATGCTTTTTTGTTTGACAGCATTCAATCACATGTTAAGGGCGTTACCCTGTTCCAGGTGTCTGAGGACGCACATCTGCTCCACGGCGGGAGGAAGCAATGTTAGAGCTACCGCCACAGGTCTCACTCCTCGACTTTATAGGAATCCTTAAGACGAAAACGCCGTTCGTATAGTTTATTCAGGGCGAGTGTCAGTTATTTCTGACGGAATGACCATCAAGGGATAATCAGAAAAAGGAAAATTGCTGGTTTGTGACCTCGATTCTTGAAGAGATATCGGTGGATAGGTTTGATATGTTTGGTGCTTGCTACGCAACAGGTGAAGCGGCCCATATACGTTTTGCCAGAGACGTGCAGAAGAACTCGGAACAGATCCGAGCGTAGGTAGAACTCGTTTAATGATGGTAGCTACCTGTATCCAGTGGATTTCTAGTTAGACTCGCATCTCGAAAAAAATGAATCAGGCTACCCCCTGAGGGTTTCCCTCAAGCTGAATGACCAAGCTTGCATGGATAGTGAAATTTGCCGTGCAATAGTTTTCCTCATGATCCATCGTGGTTGAAACCTTCTGTTAAGCAATAACGTCTGTGAACACCCAGATCGCAATGAGATGCAACGTCGATCGTGGTGCAACATGGTACCAACTGCTGACGACCCTAGCGCAGCCGCGAGCGAATATTAGTGACTTAGCTCCCTTCCATACATCAGCAAACAACCACGATCGCGGTGATCACTGATCGCGAGCCATTCAATTATGTCCCGTACAATGACCCCACTGGAGCATGGTTGAGTTCACTCCGGCTTCGGCGGGCGAGGGGACGAAGGCAACCTTGATCGGGGGAAACCATATCAGAAATTGGTGTGCTATCACCAATGAAGCAGACAGCAGAGTAAATGCGTCTTACGACACTGCAGGAACCCGAGATGATTCTCACGCTAGATATAGATCATATTGATAACTGGGGAACGCCGCCTGAAGCGGCAGATCCCGCTACTCTTGCCTCGCATGCGTGTTCACTCTCAACGTTGCTATTGGCTGAGACGAAGCCCGAGATTCGCTCTGATTTCAGGACCATGTAATTTACACTGCAGCCATGCAACGAGCGGAATAGCACTGTATCGGGCAGAGAATGGACCCTGGGTTTGGGGATCATACAGGACCCTGTGCATAGGACAATTGAGTTTGGGAGAAAAAAACGTAGGACCCGCTACGGAGTAGCGGGAATTTCGTCGATTTCACGTACCGCGCGCCCTACTTGACATCCTTTTCGTTCGTACCGCTGGGAAGCGTTCCTTCTGCGCCGCGCGGACAAGCGTTGTATTAGCAGAAAGTGATCGGATGGCTCGGAACCTTCGCTATCGGCGAAACGCTGAGAATGAAAGACAACATCAATGAGTTTGGTGGTGCTGCGCTCTGTGTAGATGTGCTGACACAAGCAAAGTCATGGCATCAAACTCCCCAACACCTATATTTGGTAAATCGGGAGCAGAAAACGATGCCCAAGGTTGGGAAGAACACCGAATTCCGAATCATCTCCCCAGAACCTCTGCTACAGCCCGAAACCGATCACAGTGCGCACGCCAAATGGAGCAAGCAAGTTAAGTTATGAAGAAAAATGGCTGGGCTGGAAAGGACCATTAATCGTAATATTAACTTTTGCGTGGTATCCCAGAAGCTCGGATGATATCCTCAGCCACCCATCATCATCTAACCCGCAGTTATGTCGCGATAATTCTTCTGGATCAAGATGTTCCCCATCGGATGTCAGTTCAAAGGCTGACAGCTTAATCGCGATCGAGCCTGAGAAAGTCGAAATGGGCTGAAGTGGTTTGGCGAAGTCGCCTTCCATCTGGAAAGTCGGCGCTCAATAAGTAGGCCCGGGCTTTTGAGTGGGAGCACTTGTGCACTGACCTTGTGAACTCCATTACTGAACTCCCCATAGAAAGGTTGCGAGAACATTTTCTGGAAGATCTCAGACGTCCATAGGCGTGCGGATTCTGAATCGGAATCCTTTGTCCCGTATTGAACTTCCAGCTTTAATATGTCCACTATTTCGCCTCTCTGAATTTCGGTACTATTATACTTATCGATGGGCTCGGGAAAGTTCCAGGGGTCATTTTTTGTGAGGAGCGAACGCAAGCCAACAATGTAGCGGGAGGCGTATTTCATCAATGAACTGTCAAACATGACAGTTTGTTTGAAAAGGAAGGGAAAGCGCCCTGTCGACGAAGGGTCCAGTGCTGGGTGATTTAAGTATGGTATTTCAAGCTTAGCCTCCTGCGTGTGCGTTGTCAGTCTCGAATCATACGTCAGCGGCTACAACGGCGTTTTGCTTACTTGGAAGTCAAACTTGGCAATCCATGTACCCGTCTTATACTGACGCCCAATTTGAAACACTACAACGTGGTCGTTTTCACTGAGCCGAAGACCGCAGTCATTCTGGATTGCAGACGAGTCCCAAAAAGGGGAAGGCGAGATACTAGAGACGCTTGGAGGAAGAAAGCGTTTCACCAAAGTTCTCGGCAATATGATGGGAATATACAGAAAGTTATAGGTGCCTGTCGATACTGTCTTGGGACTCATGTTCACGAAGCTGGTGTGGTGTTATGTAAAAACTCCAGTGCCCGTTTTTCCAAGTGTCCAGGTCCAAATCTTGCCATGGAGGAGCGTGGGAAAACTTCACTGAGCCGGCCGAATGCGTTGGATTGAGAAGTAAGACTGCTCAAAGCGATACAGCTGTTCTTCTCGACGTCTCCAAGCCATCGAATGAGAGAAAGGCTATTGAGGATGAACTCTCCCGTCATTGCGGTTGTTGGGACTACTGGCGTTGGAAAGTCCAAGTTAGCTGTTGAACTTGCACTCTCTGTGAAGTCTAGTGCTGCCGATCACTCTTCAAGAGGTTTTACATGGAAGGATTCTCGTGTTCTCAATGCAGATGCCATGCAAATTTATCGTGGTCTGGATGTTATCACGAACAAGATGCCTGTTGAGGAGCAATGCGGGGTTGACCATCTCCTGATGAGTATCAGAAACGCCGGGGAGGATTATGTCGTTGGGGAATGGGTACATGATGCCAGCGATCTGGTGAGACATAGCTATCAGATGTGAGTTGACGCAATGTCCCTACCCGTACGGAGATCTGTACAGATCAAGGAATGCCACGAGCACGACACGATCCCGATTGTTGCAGGAGGGACACATTATTGGATACAGCATCTTTTATTTCCCGAGAGGCTTGCGAGTGACCCACAATTCCGATCAATCATAAGGAGTGACGAAACGGGAGAATCCCCTGAACTTGCCAGATCATTGTTGACGCTTCCCGGACATCTGAAATCTCTCTATGAACACCTTCCACATCGAGAGTCTATTGCCTCTATATCGGAAGAGGACTCTTACAATCTCCACGACTTACTGCATCGAATCGACCCTATCATGTCTCAAAGATGGCATTGGAAAGACTCGAGGAAAGTCTTGCGCAGTTTAGAAATTATAAAGGAAAATGGTCGGCTTGCCAGCCAAGTGATGCGTGATCAAGACACTACAGAAAGCCTCCCAAGGTATGTGAATACTATCTGAACTGCTGCGCCTCGCCCTCAAAAGGATCGTGTCCTAGGTACCGAACATTGATTTTTTGGATCTATGCAGAGCCGTCCCTTCTCGACCCGCGTCTGGATGGGCGTGTCGATCAGATGATCAAGGTGCATAAAAACCCTATTCCATTTTAAGACATTAACCGAGAGTGCTCCTAAGTCGGGACTGGTGCGCGAACTCCATAGCTTAAAAGCTGTAGCAAGCACTTCAAGAGCATCCGAAATTCCCACACAAGGCATATTCCAATCGATAGGTAGAAGGATCATAAATTACACATGTAGTTCTTTCTCATGTTTTGTCAAGGTTATAAAGAATTTTCCGCATATCTTAACGACGCCCCCGATACTTTTATTCCAGACCCATCTTCTTCCGTATCACCATCGTTTCTTGAAGGGGTGGCTCAAATGAAGCTTGCGACGCGGCAATACGCTCGCCGTCAGGTGAGGTGGATCAGGAACCGTTTGATTCCTGCGGTAGCGTCACCTTCGAGGGGGAACCGGGCCTGGATATACCTCTTGGATGCGAATGGTTTGTCGTTTCACTTCAGAACTCGCAAGCGTGATACAGTGACAACGTCATGTCAGAGCTTGGAGAGACCTGGGAGCTGAACGTTCGCGACAAAGCGGTATCAATCATGAATCGTGAGTTGTAAATGTCATCACGGAAATGACTTGGGTCTGAGTTTTTTTCACAAGAATTCCTTGCAAATCAGGACGATGACATGCCCGACCCACTATCCCTGTCGAAACAGGCTGCGGAACTTTTGCAGCCTCCGAAGTCTTCCTCATTGTGTGTCAAGGATCCCCAAACTTCGACTTGATGTTTTAAGCTAACTCTTGGATTATAGACCTTCTGAGCTTCTGAGCGCACGCCGTAAACGCATCTGCGAAATATGCACCAAAAATCCTACTCGACCGATTATGATCGAGGAAGGGAAAGAATGGAGGATGCACGTTAAATCTAGGGCGCATAGAGGTAGGGTGAGAAGGGAGCAGCATTTGGCAACAATACGCCAGTTGAGGGAGGAAGCTGCTGAGCGTGCGCGATTGAAAGCTGCTGAGGCGAGCGGTGGCACCACATAGTGTCCCTATCTTTAGGCAGGAGCAGTTTTTTTGTTTTAGTTGTGGATATATCTCAATGTGTGCCTGAGGAACACCTTCATAAGTTCATTTACGTGGGTCAGAATGAGTCATTCCTAACCCCTCGAATTCAATTGGAGGTACCAACTCCCACCTCGATCTTCACGTTACAATGCCAGTACAAGCACAGTCCGCAACGGCTTTACGTCGCCTTATGACGGAGTACAAGCAGCTAGTCTCGGGAGGTGCCCCGGATAACATGTTTACTGCAGGTAGGCTCGCTTGCGTGATCCTCTGATGGGACGAACACTGGCTTCTCCTGCATTTCCTAGGGCCGATATCCGAGGACAATTTCTTTGAATGGGTATCCGTGCCTGCACTCCTTTTGGTGTTTATGGGTCTTACTCTTAAACCATTCGTATAGGAAGCCTTGATCCAAGGTCCGGAAGACACACCTTTCGTGAGTGTGGGGTTGCCTGTACTCGCCTACCTCTCGTTGATTGGTTCCGCAATTCACCACTAAAGGAAGGTGGCGTATTCACTGCAAAGTTATCATTTGTGAGCCGAAGTGGCCCAGCCAGATGAACCATTGCATGCTTATGGTGGTTTGGATAGCCTAGCGACTACCCCCTCAGCCCATTCAAAATGAGGTTTGACCCGCCCGTACTACATCCTAACAGCAAGTAATCTCATATTCTCGCGTTTCGTCGCTGCTGAATGGGCGGCATCTTAGTCTACAAAGACGGCAATGTCTGCATTTCAATCCTCCATGCTCCTGGAGACGACCCAACGATGTACGAGTTGTCCTCCGAACGTTGGTCTCCGGTACAGAGTGTGGAGAAGGTCATATTGAGCGTTATTTCAATGTTGGCAGGTCCGCACGGTTTCGCTTTGTTGAGGCTGATTTTTAATAAAACTGACCTCTATTTTCTAGAACCTAACCTGGAGAGTGGCGCGAATATTGACTGCTGCAAGTTGTACCGAGAAAACAAAGCCGTAAGGGCTCCTCTTCCTCCACTGTTTTCTCCGACGACCGTCTTGACATTACTTTTCTAACAGGAGTATGAGCGTCAGGTACGAAGGATGGTGGTGGAGCAGCTCGGTATTGAGGCATGAGTTTCGTCACGATGGAGCCCTTTCATGTTCGTAACATCTTCTCTGAGTATTTGCGATGGGCAACGATTTCGAACGCCGAAGCCAAGAGGCATTCCAGAATATCGAAAATTCCATCCATATGATTAGATTACCCCCTATGGTTCTACTTAGTCCTCTAGCTTGTACTATAGTGTATAGCGAGTGAGCTGAATCGAGAACTCCGAAAATGGAACGTAGGCTCATGTCAGCGGAGCTGCCGACGTCATTAGTCCTAGAATTAAGATGCGTATAAATGCGCAGCCGTCTGTAGGGTCCCCCTCGCCTATTCCTTTTTATCGAGGAAATCCTGCCTGGGATCGGGCATTTTGCATCCTTGAACTTATCATGGTGTGGTATGGCATGGATGCACCACATTCCGGCTGGGCCAGCAGGAATTGTAATCCGTAGCTTCTTGTATTCTTTTTGTTCGTTTCAACTATTTGATTCAGCACCTATCCTATCCCGGTACAATCACAGTCCTCCACGCACGGCGAATTGAACTCCCCTCATGTTACAACGGGAGGTCGCCAGCCAATGCAGGAGAGGGACGTCGCAGAGGAGGGGCATTATATATGAGGTCACAATATCCAATCCATATTTGCACGGGGCTCTCAACCACTAATAAATGCCCACATCGCTTGTCAACGTTCCGACTTTCATAACACGGCCATGTCTAGGCGTGTGGATTGTGATGATTCAACCATGAAGTCGATGAACTCACTCAGGTCACTAAATCACTTCAATCAAGGTCACACAATGACCAGATGAAGTACAGAAACGAACCAAGTCACAATTCCCTCTTGTTCACCCAGATCTGTTTTAATCGATTCGCTCGCGCCTGCCCCGGGGTCAGCAGCCGGCACCACTCCCCGGCGGCTACACCACGATCGCATCTCATTGAGATTTGGATGTGCCTCGACGATATCGATTCCCATCACAATGGGGCTATGCACGCATGAAGACAACCCTCGATTTGCACTGGTTGCACTGTAAATTCCAGTATCCGTGTACCGACGGCGCTGCAAGTTCGGTCATTCAGCTAGACGGGAAAACCCTCACAATAGAAGCTCGGTTTTTTTTAAGATGCGAGTCTAGCCGGAAATCCTCTAGATACAGGTAGACACAGTCATTGAACAAGTCCTGTCATTAGCTAGACACTCTCCCCAAGCCCAAGCCTGTTCCAAATTCTAGCACGCGTTCTTCCAGCGAAACGCGGATGGGTCGCTTTGCCTGTTGCGTAGCGAGCACCGAACATGTCCACCAATATCTCTTCAAGAATTGAGGTGACAAACCAACAATTTTCCTTTTTCTGACTGTCAGCCGATGGCCGCTCCGCCAAAAACGAGTGACACTCACCCTGAATAGACTATATGAACCACATTCGTCCAACACAACCTCAAGAATCCTCATAAAGTCGAGGAGTGAAGCCTGTGTTGGTAGCTCTAGTGTTGCTTCCTCCTTTAACCTTCGGTCGGAGAGTAGCTGGGTGTCCCGAGACATGGTTACCTATAACAGGGTGATGCTTTAACAAGTGATTGGATACTGTCAAATAAAACACGCTGGGCGTACCGTATCTGTTGCATCGGAATTTCCATGGCGCAGAATGAATCGAGGCAACGAAAGAGTATGATCTCGACGACGGTCCACCCGAAGGCCGATCCCATCTCGAGTCAGTAGTACTAGACACCGATGCCGTGTACCATTTTTCTTTACGAAGCGCTTGACGGTGACGAGTTTGGCCTCTTGTGCATGCGGACTTCCCTTCAGGTTGCGAAGGAAGACGTCCGTAGAGTAAGTCGTGAAGGCACATGGAGGCATGTGAGCCAGCAAATCAAACGACCTCATGGATGCGGCTGTAGGATTACGGTCATAAATAATAGTGAACTACCCTTCAGCAGCTGATGTACCCATGGGTGGAAGGTCCTCGGCCTATAGGTATAACTCTGCAGTCAGAGCTGAGGGATGCCTGACAATGAACCATACGCACCCTGACTATGTCCGCATCATTACTGGACGAACCCTCTGTCTTAGGCGAGGATGGAGCAGGATGAGTCGAATCGCCATCGCTGGGGGGAGACGAGAAACTTGAAGGCACGATGAGATCAAGAGAAAGGGATCGAGCATCAGCATTAATGTTGTTGGAGCTGAAGGAAGAAACAGTAGGATGAACGGAGGACATGGTAGAGAAGGACGCGTCCATGATGAAAAGTGAGAGGTACAACTTGGCTAGATGGAGACATTTATGTATGCTCAGTAGGCGGAGAGGGTGGGTGTGGCAGTGCAGATACCATGCTCCTTTCGTGACGCGAAAAGGGGAAAAGCATGTCGATGAAGTGTTTCTCTTTCCCATCAACACGGTTTTCTTGTCGACACGGGTTTCGTGTGGATGAGTGAGAAAGGCATGGACATGCTCTTCGCTTTTCTTTCCTATCAACACGGTTTTCCTGTCGAACGGGTTTCGTGTGGATGGCGGTGGCTTATTCCATATGGGTAAGAAAAGCGTCGACATGCATTTCTTATGCTGTTCTTTCCCATCAACACGGTTTTCTTGTCGACGGTTTTCTTACCCATCCACACGAAACCCGTTCGACAGGAAAACCGTGTTGATAGGAAAGAAAAGCGAAAAGCATGTCCATGCCTTTCTCACTCATCCACATGAAACCCGTGTCGACAAGAAAACCGTGTTGATGGGAAAGAGAAACACTTCATCGACATGCTTTTCCCCTTTTCGCGTCACGAAAGGGGCATGGTATCTGCACTGCCACACCCACCCTCTCCGCCTACTGAGCATACATAAATGTCTCCATCTAGCCAAGTTGTACCTCTCACTTTTCATCATGGACGCGTCCTTCTCTACCATGTCCTCCGTTCATCCTACTGTTTCTTCCTTCAGCTCCAACAACATTAATGCTGATGCTCGATCCCTTTCTCTTGATCTCATCGTGCCTTCAAGTTTCTCGTCTCCCCCCAGCGATGGCGATTCGACTCATCCTGCTCCATCCTCGCCTAAGACAGAGGGTTTGTCCAGTAATGATGCGGACGTAGTCAGGGTGCGTATGGTTCATTGTCAGGCATTCCGCAGCTCTGACTGCAGAGTTTAAACCTATAGGCCGAGGACCTTCCACCCATGGGTACATCAGCTGCTGAAGGATAGTTCACTATTATTCATGACCGTAATCCTACAGCCGCATCCATGAGGTCGTTTGATTTGCTGGCCCACATACCCCCATGTGCGTTCACGGCTTACTCTGCGGACGTCTTCCTTCGCAACCTGAAGGGAAATACACATGCTCAAGAGGCCAAACTCGTCACTGTCAAGCGCTTCGTAAAGAAAAATGGTACACGGCATCGGTGTCTAGTACTACTGACTCGAGATGGAATCGGCCTTCGGGTGGACCGTCGTCGAGATCATACTCTTTCGTTGCCTCGATTCATTCTGCGCCATGGAAATTCCGATGCAACAGATACGGTGCGCCCAGCGTGTTTTATTTGACAGTATCCAATCACTTGTTAAAGCGTCACCCTGTTATAGGTGACCATGTCTCGGGATACCCATCTGCTCACCGACCGAAGGTTAAAGGAGGAAGCAACACTAGAGCTATTACTACAGGTTTCGCTCCTCGACTTTATGAGGATTCTTGAGGTTGTGTTGGACGAATGTGGTTCATATAGTCTATTCGGGGTGAGTGTCGGCTGTTGTTGGCGGAGCGGCCATCGACTGACAGTCAGAAAAAGGAGAACTGCTGGTTTGTCACCTCAATTCTTGAAGAGATATTGGTGGACATGTTTGGTGCTCGCTATGCAACAGGCAAAGCAACCCATCCGCGTTTCGCTGGAAGCACGCGTGCTAGAATTTGGAACAGGCTTGGGCTTGGGGAGTGTGTCTAGCTAAGGACAGGACTTGTTCAATGACTCTGTCTACCTGTATCTAGAGGATTTCCGGCTAGACTCGCATCTTAAAAAACCGAACTAGGCTACTTCTATTATGAGTCAAGACAGATAGAAGTCGTGAACTCTTCAATTGGAGTGGAGGTTGCGTCGCCTGATTTGCATCTGAAGGATGGAGCTCGAGTACTCAACGACAACGACTGGGTACAAGTTCGAATCAGTTCTGGAAGGTCAAGAGCGCGAGTGGCACATACATGGGGCGACATCGTTGATGACCGAGGTGGGATGGGCAACAATCACCTGACGATCGAAACAAGCACACGAAAGAAACCATGAAAGAAAGTGTACAGCTAAGCATGTTAGCGTTGAGAATGTCTATAACTAGTGGTTGAGCGCTGCCATAGAGAAATCTGCGAGTTCTTCCAGTTCATATTCGGCGATTGCGGTGGAGCTCAAAGTGAGAACTCCAACGTCTACAAAGTATAGCGTCGAGGTCATCCCAAGTCCCTCTACCTTGAAACATGCAAAGCGGTAAACCCATAGAGTTTCAGACAGTGAAGTAAGGATGCGCCAACAGGGAGGTCCTCTGATATTACGAAGTTATAGAGGCTGGTCAGGACCTACCCGAATTCAGTTAAGCAGTGTGTCGGCCCCGGCGTGGTATCATATGCATTCCTTGGTTTGAATAGCAGTTTCCGACCGCGCATTCCAGGGCGCCCCATGCACATTGCCAACGAGAACGTTTTCGGCGGTTCCATCACCTTTAGTTGCGTCAATCAGAATGAGTCATTCCTGATCCCTCGGGATTCAATTGGGTAGTGTTGCAACGCCAAAGTGCAAACGGCTTCACGTCGTCTCATGACGGAGTGCAGGCAACTAATCTCGGGAGGTGCCCCGAATGACATGTTCACTGCAGGTAAACTGGTCTGCTTGCGTATGGGACGAACACGGACACGGGCCTCCTGCATTTCCCGGCGTCGAAATCCGAGGTCGAACGGGTATGCGGGTTTGTATTCTTTTGGGCGTCTATGGATTTTTACTTCGACACCACTCGTATAGGAAGCCTTGATCCAAGATCTGGAGGATATATCTTTCGCGGGAGTGCTCGTGCTTGCCTACCATCTCTGTTCCGCACTTCACTCCTAAAGGAAAGTGTTGTCATTTGTAAGCCAAAGTGCAGTGGCCCAGCCAAATGAACCGCTGCATGCTTATGATGGTCTGGATAGACTAGTGTTTGCCCCCTCAGCCCATTCAAAATGAAGTTTGACTCACCCGTACTACATCCAAACAGTAAGTAGTCTCATATTTTCGCATTTCGTCGCTGCTGAATGGGCGGCATCTTGGTCTACAAAGACGATAATGTCTGCATTTCAATCCTCCATGCTCCCGGAGACGACCCCACGATGTACGAGTTGTCTTCCGAACGTTGGTCTCCAGTACAGAGTGTGGAGAAGGTCATATTGAGCGTCATTTCAATGTTGGCAGGTCCGCACAGTTTCCCTTTTTGAAGCTGATTTTTAATAAAACCTAACCTGGAGAGTGGCGCGAATATTGACTGCTGCAACTTGTACCGAGAAACCAAAGCCGTAAGAGCCTCTCTTCCTCCATTGTTTTCTCCGACGACCGTCTTGGCATTGCTTTTCTAACAGGAGTATGCGCGTCAGGTACGAAAGATGGTGGTGGAGCAGCTCGATATTGAGGCATGAGTTTCGTCACGGTGGAGCCCTTTTATGTTCGTAACATCTTCCCTGAGTATTTGCGATGGGCAACGATTTCGAATGCCGATGCCCAGAGGCATTTTAGAATATCGAAAATTCCATCCATATGATTAGATTACCCCTATGGTTCTGTTTAGTCCTCTAGCTTGTACTATAATGTGTAGCGAGTGAGCTGAATCGAGAACTCCGAAAATGGAACGTAGACTCGTGTCAGCGACGTCATCAGTCCTAGGTCGCAGAATTCAGTATCAAGATGCATATGGATGCGCAGCCATCTGTAGGATCACCCCATTTATTCCGTTTTTTTCAAGGAAATCCTCCCTGAGAATGGGCATTCTGCATCCTTGGACTTTCTCTGGTATGGATGCCACTAGCATTGCATCATACGTACGTTCGGCTATCACCAGTAGGAATTGTCATCCGTAGCTTCGTGTATTCTTTTTGTTCGAACTACTCGATCTGGCACCTGTCCGTCCCGGCGGGCAACTCTGCTTTCTGTGGATGGCTGAACTTCTCCCAGGATCCTTGTCGGTTCGATTTGTATCTTAATCGCGTGAGGACAGGATGTCCAGTACAAGAGAAAGGTCCGAAAGAAGAAAAACGGAAGCAGACACAGGCGGTTTTGAACTAGCAGTTCACCAAACGAGTTCTGTCCTCAGTTGCCTAGACATTCCTCCCCAGTCCCGAATCGTAGCATGCATCTTTCCAGCGAAACGCAGTGGACAGGCCGCTTCGCCTGTTGCATAGCGAGCATCTCTTGAAGAATCGAGGCAACAAGCCAGCAGCGTTCCTTTTCTGATTGTTAGTCGATAGCCAGTCCGCCAAAACGACCAACCCTTGCCTCGAATAGACTATAGAGCGGCATTCGCCCAATCCCAGGGATGGTTATAAAGTCGAGGAGTGAGACGCTTAGCGGCAGCTCTGGTGTTGCTTCCTCCTTTGGCCTCCTGTCGTGGAGCAGATGCGTGTTCCTAGACAACGTCACCTGAAACAGGATAACGCTTTAATATGGGGTCGGGCGCGGTCAAACAAAGCATGCAAGACGAACTGCATCTAGTTTCCACCCCACAGGATGAATTGAAGCAACGAGTGTGTGTGATCTCGAAAACGGTCCACTCGAAGGCTGAAGCCTGGCATCCCCGTTTCGAGCAAGCAGTAGTACGAGAGACCGATGGCATACGGCAATGTTCTTTACGAAGCGTTAAAGGTGATGATTTTAGCTTCTTATGCAGGTCGTGAGGAAGACCCTTGCGGAGTGAGTCGTAAAGGCACATGGTGGTATGTGAGCCAGACCCCATGGACGCGGTCGTAGGATTACAGTTATGGATAATAGTGAACCGTTCTTCGGCAACTGATATACCCATGAGCGGAAGGTGCTCAGCCTATAGGTTCAAACTCTGCAGTCAGAGCTGAGAAATGAACCATACGATGTCCGCATCATTATTGGACCAACCCTGTCTTGGGTGAGGAATGGCTCGAGCCACCATCGCTGCGAGCCTTGGGGGTAGAACGAAAGAGGCACGATGAGGGATCAAGCATCCTGAAGAAAGAGGCAGTAGGTTGAACGGAGGACGTGCCAGAGAAAAACGCATCCATGAGGAGTACTTGGCTAGGTCGGACATTAATTATTGGGTCTTCTCGTCGAAAAATATCCATGGGCACGATTCGAGAAATTGTCCAGCAGGGAGGCAGATTACGGAAGCAAACCAATTGTGTCGCTCGAGGCACCTCCCGAGTTCTAGCTGCCTGTACGTAAAGCCAGTAGTACCGGCGTTGCAACGCAAAGATCGAGGCTGAATCAACTCTCCAACCGAATTAGGAACAACCTATTTTCACTCACGCAACTGAAATCCTCGGATCATTATGAAAGGAAGAAAACCGTTCCCATTGATGCATGGTAAGGCTGGTCACCTGCCTAGGTGCATGGGGCATCCAGGAACGCGTAAAGGTTGGCAAATAAGACCCCAGAGCGACGTGATCATCTGGTAATCCATAAGAAGAACGCTGGCAGGGTTCTGGCTTGCACGATATTTCGTTTTTCGTAGTACATAAAAGCAGGACGAAAACTGCTATTCAAATGGAGTGCATGCGTGATACTGCAGCGACGCCACTAGTGTTGGCGCATTCCTGCTTCACTGTCTGAGCCTCTGTTGTTAGCGTTGACCCGATATAGGGATAGCTCGGCGGCTGTACTCGCGATGTAGTGAGGGAAGAGATAGAACTCACAAGATACTTCAGATGTAAGAGATAGCCATTATATTAGATCGACGAGTATTATTCGCTGTGGATACAAGGTACTTATACTGTGACGAGCCTATACTAAGGATAAGGTGCGCACGGACATGCATGTTAGGGAAGGAGGCCATGGCCGCACCGCATGTGGGACATGTTGCCGGAGTATTTGGATTCCAACAGAACTCTGTGGTTTATTCTTCCCGCTTTGCATGCTTCAAGGTGGCCGGACTTGGGATAACCTCGGCGCTGTACCTCGTAGATTGGGGTTCTCACCTTGTTAGGCTTGTTACGATTGTCATGGTAACCGGTTGCTCATCCCAGGCCCCGTTCATCAACGATTCCGCACCATGTATGTCCTACTTGCGCTGTTGCACCCACTTAGCCTTCTAGAACTAGTCCAAGCTCGTACCCAGTCGTTGTCATTGAGTACTCGAGCTTTGTCCTTCAGGTGCAAATCAGACATACTGCCCGGCACAATCGGAGTCCTCCACGGAAAACCTCATGTTACAGCATGAGGTGCTAGGTAAATTCGATTTGTCCGCTCGCGTGATTCCTGGTGGTCTAGCCGCTCTGGATCTCCCTGATCAATTTTGAATCGCTACTTGTTGCTTGTCGGCGTTTATGGATTTTCACCTGAACCGCCAATGCATATGATATGAGGCTCACATTCTTGTCCGGTAGATGCACTTTCACGGGGCTCTCAACCACTAATAAATGCCCACATATATCGCTTGTCGACGTCCCGACTTTCAACCTAACAAGGCCATGTCTAGGCGTGTGGTTCGTGATGATGTCGATGAACTCACTCAGGTCATAAGTTCGCTCGCGCCTGCCCCCGAGCCGGGTTAGCAGCCGGGACCACTCCCCAGCGGCCACACCACGATCGCGATCTGGATGCGCCTCGAGGTTCACGGACGATACCGATTTCCATCACAATGGGTTTATGCATGAGAATAACACCCTATTGCACTGTGCATTTCAGTATCCGTGCGCGGACGGCGCTGCAAGCTCGTTCATTATGCTAGAGAGGAAACCCTCATAATAGAAGTAGTCTAGTTCGGTTTTTTAGTCCAGCCGGAAATCCTCTAGATAAAGGGAGCAGTTATTGAACAAGTCCTGTCCTAAGCCCAAGCCTGTTCCAAATTCTAGTACGCGTTTTTCTAGCGAGATGCAGATGGATCGCTTTGCCGGTTGCGTAGCGAGCACCGGACATATTTACCAATATCTTTTCAAGAATCGAGGTTTTCCTTTTCTGGCCGTTAGTCGATGCCCACTCCGCCAAAAGCAACCGACGCTCACCCCGAACAGGCTACTGTATATGAACCGCATTCGTCCAACATAACCTCAAGGATCCTCATAAAGTCGAGGAGTGAGACCTGTAGTGGTGGCTCTAGTGTTGCTTCGCCTTCGGTCGGAGAGCAGATGGGTGTCGATCCCGAGGCATGGTCACCTATAACAGGGTGACGCTTTGACAAGTGATTGAATACTGTCCAATAAAACACGCAGGACACACCGTATCTGTTGCGTCGGGATTTCCATGGCGCAGAATGAATCGAGGCAACGAAAGAGTGTGATCTCGGTGCACGCGAAGGCCGAAATCCGGAATCCCATCTCGAGTAAGCAGTAGTACTAGACATCGATGCCGTACAGCGTTTTTCTCTACGAAGCGCTTGAAAGTGACGAGTTTGGACCTCTTGTGCATGTGGACTTCCCTTCAGGTTGCGAAGGAAGACGTCCGCAGAGTAAGTCGTGAAGATGCATGGAGGTATGTGAGCCAGAAATTCAAACGCCCTCATAGATGCGGCTGTAGGATTACGGTCATGAATAATAGTGAACTACCCTTCAGCAGTTGATATACCCATGGGTGAAAGGTCCTCGGCCTATAGGTTTAAACTCTGCAGTTAGAGCTGCGGGATGCCTGACAATGAGCCATACGCACCCTGACTATGTCCGCATCATTACTGGACCAACCCTCTGCCATCTTGGGCGAGGATGGGGCAGGATGAGTCGAATCGCCATCGCTGGGGGTAAACGAGAAACTTGGAGATACGATGAGATTAAGAGAAATGGATCGAGCATCAGCATTACTGGTGTTGGAGTTGAAGGAAGATGAACAGAGGATAAACATGCGTCCATGATGAAAGGTATTTATTACTTGCTGGGTCGGGCTTATGACTGTGCAGCCAGTTTCACAATGTGGCGCGTAATCCTCTCAGACTCGGTTTGATCAAAAGTGGATGGGATATGACCCTGCTTAACACTCAACTTATATTTCCATTATGTACCTTAGCACTGATGGCGACTACATCGATGAAGTCCTAGCAATATTGCTAGTGGTTGGCCGTGATCAAACTAAGGCCCGGCCATCTTTGATTGTCTAAACACAATCGCCATCATATCAGCCGTTTCGTTACGCCTTGTGATCGTTCTTACACACTAGAAAGGTTGCTTCGCAACCATGACCTTGCTTGCACATGACATGGCGCTACTTTGCAACTAGTTGCAGCATCGCACTCTAGTACTAACTTTAAGCAATCATGTCTTTCACAGCCGTGTTCACACACATAGCAGAATATAATGAGTTGAATCAGCATTTCAGGGGACATTTATGGAATGAGTTACCGATAAAAAATACTGATGGATCTTTTTGGGTCAATTCATACTTCACACATTTCCACTTTGTGCATTTGCATGCTTCGCTATTGTATACTTTGCATACTTTGCATACTTTGCATACTTTGCATACTTTACATACTTTACATACTTTGTGTACTTTATGGTTGCAAATTGTCCTAGAATGCCATACTTGTCCATCCCATGGTCTGTGCACATGCTGACCACTGTCTAGAGGGATGTCAAGACTGTTTCCCACGGTCTGAACACACTTTACATAGTTGAATTGACCAATAAATTATAGAGAAAAATGCAAATTACTTTTTTGGACACGAGTCTTTGGGTTAGTGTGGCTGTCCACCTCAATGTCTGTGCACAATGCTGGCCACTGTCTGAAGGGGTGTCAGCACTGTTTCTCACGGCCTCAACACACTTTGCATAGTTGGATAGCCCCTTCAAATAGCTTCCAGAATATATAATTTGAGACTAAATTGGCAAGCAAGTTATTGAGAAAAATGCAGAATACTTTTTTGGATGCAAGTCTTTGGTGTCATATCTGTACATACCCAATCCTGATTTGACTCCCAGACCCTTTCCACCACCTCTGGAGTCTTACCCCTATTCCTGTCTGTTCTGATCCCCACCTTTGAATACAACCTCACCTTCCATTCCCCCTGACTCTCCCCTGCTGTAAGGGATGGATAGGGAATGGACAATGTGCACTTTTGTAAGGGATTAACTATAATTCCGATTATAGTGATGCTGTTATTTCTTTATTTATTTGTGCCGAGATATGTAATTTACATATATATACCTTGGAGTAGTTGTAAAGTGTCAGGGGCATGGGAAACGTTACCATGGTTCACTGTCGGTGACCGTTAAGGTCTGCTGTCTCGGCATAACAGCCTGTTAAGGGTGGGGTTGACAATCACAGTGAAGCAGGGTTTTGGCTTCAACAACTTGTCCATGAGCATTGCACCTTGTACTTGACTGAAAGGTTGCTTACTTATTTGGGGACGGTAACGTTCCGTTCCCCCATTCGCCTCAGGCCTCAGTTAGTCCATCTAAATACAAGCTTAAATGTGCTGTATATTCAACGGGGTAGAGGTAAAAGGCTACCAGGCCTTTACAACTACTCCGAGGTATATATATGTAATTTACATATCTTGGCACAAATAAATAAAGAAATAACCACATCACTATAATCGGAATTATAGTGAAGTAAGGTTAATCCCTTACATTGATGCAGCCCCGATATTTCAGGGTACTGTCATATCCATACAACCCTGACCTCCGCTCCGGGCTCCCAGAACTCCAAAACTGACTCCAGAGCCCTACTTCCCTTCTGTCACCTTCTCCTTGCTGACTCCCAAGAGGTTATCCCACCTCCGGTGCCAACAGTGAACCATGGTAATGTTTCCCATGCCCCTGACACTTTACAACTACTCTGAGGTATATATATGTAAATTACATATTTTGGCACAAATAAATAAAGAAATAACAGCATCACTATAATGGGAATTTGTCAGAGATGGGAATACTGTCAGAGACGGACAAACTGTCAGAGTCGGAAGTACTGTCAGAAGATGGATGGAAGACAGATTGGGTTTCTGTCTGAGTTGGGGTCGGAGGTGATGCAGAGGTCTGTTGGAGCGCATGTGTGCAGATGTGCAGGCAGAAATATGCGGCACATCCGGAAGTGCTGTTCAAGGTTAGCAGAGTGGGATCACGGCCTCAGCGACTCAGGTGGAGCGCTGTGCCCTGAGCTTGATGTTTTGGGGAGATCCCATATTTACAGACTGGCACTTACAGTGGACTTCAAACAAGACTTGTGGGTGGAGCGGACCTGTAGGAGGAGCGTGGACTCCGTGAGCATGGACTCAGAGGGGGGGAAGCCCCCTTTGCAGAAGGAGAGACTCAGACCAGACAGGGGGGGTACTCTAGTTGATTTCAGACTGAGGTCCCCGAAAGTATTTACAAGGTATAAGTAGGTAAAAGAAATCAAAAGAGGGACTGGTCGGTCCGGTGCGGAAATAAGCGGAAATGAGTGGGGACTTGTCAAACTAAACCAAGGATGAGAACCTGGGAAATGGGAGGCAAGGAATGAATAAAGTCAAAGCAGATCAAGTACCAATATTGACAGATTAAATGAATGAATAGGAAAGTGCAATAGCACACGGATCAAGTGCCAATATTGGCAAGTTAAGCGAATGAAATGGGTGAACATAATAGGCACTTGGCAAGGAATGAATGAATGCTGCCGAGTGGCAAAAGGCCAGAGGAAAAGTGGGGTCGGCACACGGCACTGACACAAGTCTGCAAAATGGGATGCGGGAATCAGCATGGTGCTGATAAGTCCACAACAGAGGGTGGTCCATCAGTGCTGTCTGTCGGAGACCGGGTTGAGACGAAGGAGTGTCTCCATGGTGGAGGGCTTCAGCCTCAGCAACTTGTGCCAGGAGCGCTGTGCCAAGTAACATGTCTGTGCCCTAACTTACTAAGCTGGCAACCAGAACTGAAAGGGGGTAAACTCTAGTTGATTTTATTACTGAAGTGTAACCTATGTACAAGTTGAGTATATATAGTTACAGCGAGGGCGGGTCTGCAAATGGCGGAGCTGAGCAGAGCAGAGCTAACGGGGTTAAACATTAGCCAATTGAATATTACTGACGAGTCGGGTTATGGGGTTAACGGAAAGGCAGGCGATAACCCAGAAACAGAAAGGAGGGATAGGCCCATGGGCTCTGCAGGGCAAGCGAGTGTATTGCCCAGCGGAGGTGGGAGTGCGCTAGCAGATGTCGGAGCTGTCCAGAAGCCTTTGGGGCTCCGTACTTAGGGAGGCGTAGGTAATAAATTGAAAGGAGGGGGTGGTGACCATCGAGGGGTACCGAGGGGATTGCGGAATGCAGGAGCTCCGAGGTTAGTGAAGAAGGAGCGGAGGCAGAGCAGAGGAGTCGGAGGGATTGGAAGTCGATGGCCAGGGATGGATATGACACTGTCACAAATGAGGACAGCATGATGGCCAGCAAAGGTACAGAGGGGAGTGTTGACCTGACTACAGGGTGTGGAGGTCAACCAGGAGTGGCAAGGGTGCAGAGGTGGGCAGAGGTCCAGATGTGGAAGATGCGCGGAATATGGAAGATGCAAAATATGCGGAGGATGTGGAGGCAGGGATGTGAGACTGAGTTGTGCTATAGGCCTAGGAGGAACCAGAGGGACTGGATGCCGGGAGCCCAAAGGCTTGGGAACTGGAAGTGAAGTCGGAATGCCGGCAGGGTCTAGGGTCTGATTGTTGGCAAAGTCTCACTTGATAGGGCAGGGGGCCAGACATCGGATTGAGGGCTGGTTGGATCAGGTTTCGGGTCAGCAGATTCGCCTATCAGCATTGATTCGCTGCTGACAGAGCCCCAGGATTTGTTGGTCATGACAGAATTATAGCGATGCAACATAATATAAACATCACTATAATCGGAATTATAGTGAAGTAAGGTTAATCCCTTACAAAAGTGCACATTGTCCATTCCCTATCTGTTAGAACTGGGCGAGGGCAGATGATTCCAGAGGGAAACTGGAGACTTAGCAAGGAGGGACCTTGGCCTCAGCGACTCAAGCAGAGCGCTGTGCCATTGCTGTTTGTCCATTTGGTCCTTAATTTCATAGGCGGCGAGCAGGAAGTCTCTAGGGGGCATTTCAGGTTGATTTTAGACTAAGGGCCTAAAATGAGTATGTACAAGCGCTGGTATATAATGGAGAGGGCAAAAGCACAAGGGAAACAAAGGGGGTCCAAATCGGAACAAAGGCGTCTGAACAGGAACAAAGGGATGACAGAAGCGGAGCAGTACCGAAGGTCATAGGGCAGAACCTGTGGTACATCCAAAAGGAGGTAGGGAGGGTGAAGCCCAGAGGGGCAGGAGGATGAGGGGAAGTGGGGATGATGACTAACTGGCTAGAATGGGAAGAAGCAGCAGTCCAAATAAGGATGAGGGGAAAATGCGAAAGATACATTACAAGCGGCAAAAGTGCTGAAGATGATCCATGGAGCTCGGAGGTTGCGGAGCTTATGGAGGTTATGGAGGCAGGGTTGAAAGTCTGAGGAATATTGGCAATGGTGTTTACGTAGTATGAGGTCACCAATGCAGTGGACTAAAGCTGAGGTGGAGTCAAAGTCCGAGGTCAGAGCTATGACGGAATCTCGGGGCAAAGGTACGAGCGTAGTCTGAGTATGGGGTATGGGACAGTGGCAGAAGGTTGTAACTTGGCGGAGGGTTGGCAGAAGAGGGTGTGAGGCCCCAGCCCATGTCTATATTCCGCCCACAACATCAGTTGATGTTGTGTTGTGTAATAATTATGTCACAACGCTAATTTAGTGTTGCGGAAGCTCCTCTATTTATTTGTGCTGAGAATGTATTAGATTGTATATAAACCCTCAGGGTAGCTGTAAAAGGCGGATCAGCCTTTACTTCTACCCCGTTAATATACAGCAAATTCAAGTGTATACTTAGACGGACTTCTGAGGCCTGAGGTGAATGGGGGAACGGAACGTTACTGTCCCCAAACTAGTAAGATACCTTTCAGAGGGTCAGAGGGAAGAGAGAGGAGAGAGGAAAGGGGAGAGGAGTGGAGGAGAGGAAAGGTGTCAGGTCTGAAGGTGAGTATCGGAGCGGACGGGGGAAGGGTAGGAGAGTGATGGAAGGGTGGAGGTGTCATGAGGAGGAAGAGCAGGAGTGAGAGGAGGAGCAGGAGAAGGGTGGTGAGAGGAGTGGTGTTCGGTCTGAGGTGAGTATCTGTCAGGGCATGGCCTAACTGGCTACCCTGACTCCCTATGCCGGAAGGGAGTTGCTGTCAGACGATCTGGAGTGATCCGAAGAACACAGGTAATTTCGCTTAGCTCTCGCTTAGCATCCCGCTTCTATCTTCCATCCACATGTCACCCCTTTCCCACACCTCGCTTACGATTATCCGAATGAATAGTTATCTTTTCATGTCATCATTCTATCAGCTGTTCTTTATCTCGTTTGTAGCCGCACTCTAGTGGATAGCGGTATCCATGTATATAAGCCCTATCTCCGCTGAAGGTGGCACTTCAGCATTAACAATGACTAGGATTCTCAGGAACACCTTTATCGTCGTGAACTGACATCCAGTCCCTGACAGTATCGGAATGGATGGAGATAGGGCAAGAGAAGGATGGAAGAGTGGAGGTGGCAAGAGGGGTGAGAGGAGGTGTGGTGTCAGGTGAGGTGTCAGGTCCGAAGGTGAATATCAGAATGGATGGTGGTAGGGTAGGACTCTGGAGGCAGTGAAGATGGAGGTCCGGGAGTCAGTTTGGGATCAGGTATGTACGGATATGACACTATCTGTCATATCCATCCACAGCCATTGACTTCCACTACCTCCAATCTCTCCGGACCACCTCCACTCCTTCTTCACTAACCTTGGAGCTCCCATATTCCACAATCACCTCAGTATCCCTCGATGGTCACCACCCCCTCTTTTCAATTTATTACCTACACCTCCCCAAGTATGGAGCCCTGAAGGCTTCTGGACAGCTCCGATGTCTGCTAGCGCACTCCTGCCTTGGCTGGGCAATACACTCGCTTGCCCTGCAAGCCCTCCTTCCGGCCTATCCCTCTGGTTATCGCCTACCATTCCACTAACCCCATAACCCGACTTGTTGGTAATATTCAATCGGCTAATGTTTAACCCCGTTAGCTCTGCTCCACTCGGCCCCATCGTTTATGGGCCCACCCCCGCTGTAACTATATATACTTGACTTGTAAATAGGTTACACCTCAGTAATAAAATCGGGGAGAGTCAGGGGGAATGGAAGGTGAGGTTGTATTCAAAGGTGGGGATCGGAACAGACAGGAATAGGGGTAAGACTCCAGAGGTGGTGGAAAGGGTCTGGGAGTCAAATCAGGATTGGGTATGTACAGATATGACACCAAAGACTTGCATCCAAAAAAGTATTTTGCATTTTTCTCAATAACTTGCTTGCCAATTTAGTCTCAAATTATATATTCTGGAAGCTATTTGAAGGGGCTATCCAACTATGCAAAGTGTGTTGAGGCCGTGAGAAACAGTGCTGACACCCCTTCAGACAGTGGCCAGCATTGTGCACAGACATTGAGGTGGACAGCCACACTAACCCAAAGACTCGTGTCCAAAAAAGTAATTTGCATTTTTCTCTATAATTTATTGGTCAATTCAGTCTCAAAATATATATATTCTGGAAGCTATTTAAAGGGGCTATTCAACTACGTAAAGTGTGTTCAGACCGTGGGAAACAGTCTTGACATCCCTCTAGACAGTGGTCAGCATGTGCACAGACCATGGGATGGACAAGTATGGCATTCTAGGACAATTTGCAACCATAAAGTACACAAAGTATGTAAAGTATGCAAAGTATGCAAAGTATGCAAAGTATGCAAAGTATGCAAAGTATACAATAGCGAAGCATGCAAATGCACAAAGTGGAAATGTGTGAAGTATGAATTGACCCAAAAAGATCCATCAGTATTTTTTATCAGTAACTCATTCCATAGACATTTGATCGAGGCCATTCAACGCTTATGTTGCGTTATCTCGGAGCTCTGGATGTGACACAATACGACTTCTGCGAGAATTCGATGAGAAGTATTCAGACAACCAGCATGTAGCATTCTGGAGGCAGAAGACAAAAGGTTGGAGAAAGCGAGCGAAGCAACAGGTGGGGAAATTTCCTATTGGATCGATGATGCTGTTGTTGTTCACAATTTATGACGAATTACATATGTTTGTTTCGGGGGGGCACAGAGAGCACACGTGGTCCAAAGAAACCAATATCAACATGTGGGAAAGTAATAAGTTCCCACGAATTGTGTATGCGAAAGAGACCTTGCAAGCAAGGTAAAAACAAGGTTCACTAAAATTTTTGAAATACCATCGAAACAACCATCCACGTGAGTTTGAGAAGAAGAAATGGAGTGGAAAAAATTTTAGTGAACCTTTTGGGACTAGTGTGAATATTGATATTGTACATGAGAAAAAGAAAAAGAGAGGGGCTGCCGGCAGAATGATGATGTTGGAAGGGGCTCGCGAAAACGATGATGTTAGAAGCGAGGCGTGCCAGGATGGGTAGGTGGCGAGAGCCACCGTTGAAGGTGCATGAAGCGGGGAAAGAGGCAAGATGAACGCTGCTGACATGTGGCAGCGTCGGAGGAAAGGCAGATGGGGATGTGTCGAAGTAGACATGAAAACATCAGAACGTTGGCAATGAGGCGGTAGGATAAGAAAAAGCCAAACGCACCGAGATCAAATACAATACTATAACCGCTCCATCAAAGTGTCTGCTGACCAGCGAAGCCTCAGACGTGAGTTCAGGTTCGCGACGCCGCTGCGGAACAGGCAAATGACGGTGGACGGCAGGTGTGGTCGCCCTGGGTTGGGTAAGGCTTGGGATGTTTGTCGGGGGCGGCTTTTGTCTTAGCCCAAGGTACGGTCGGAATCCCCACCTACGCTGGCAGACACATCACCCGAACCGACGAGTCACGCCCGAAGCCGATGCACCAGCGCCGTCGAGCACGACGTTTGACTGAAGCGCGAACGAGGGTGTCGGCTGTCAAAGCCCAGCATGGGAATCGTACATGCACATTCCAACTAATGGTGAGAGATTGGAGCGGTGAACGAAACCGAATGGCGGGACCGCGTTCGAGTTCCAGCTGGGCCAGTGGCCCGTGACCGTTCGAATTCCAGCTAGACAACCACAGATGGAAAGCGATTTAGCATTCCAACGGGTAACCTTTGTCGCACGTCAGACCAGGAAATACAACATACGAGAGGGGAGGGACCTTACAGTGGTTGCCAAGATATAGAGGGTACCATTTTTGGATGATCACGAGACCGCCGTTGTCACGCATCAAAAATCGGGATTCTCGGCTTTTTCATCTCGCCGACGCCGCTCTCTCTACATATCTCTCTCCGCTTACCACAAAGGTGTTTCACGTCAGCCATTCAGCTTGAGGGGAAAAACCTCGCAATAGAAGTAGCCTAATTCGGTTTTTTTAAGATGCGAGTCTAGCCGGAAATCCTCTAGATACAGGTAGACACAGTTATTGAACAAGTCCTGTCCTTAGCTAGACATTCTCCCCAAGCCCAAGCCTGTTCCAAATTCTAGTACGCGTTTTTCCACCGAGATGCGGATGGGTCGCTTTGCCTGTTGCGTAGCGAGCACCAAACATATTTACCAATATCTCTTCAAGAATCGAGGTAACAAACCAACAGTTTTCCTTTTCCGACGTTAGTCGATGCCCGCTCCGCCCAAACTGACCGGCACGCACCCCGAATAGACTATATGAACCACATTCGTCCAACACAACCTCAAGGATCCTCATAAAGTCAAAGAGTGAGACCTGTAGTGGCAGCTCTAATGTTGCTTCCTCCTTTGATCTCGGGTCGGAGAGCAGATGGGTATCCCGAGATATGGTCACCTATAACAGGGTGACGTTTTAACAAGTGATTGAATACTGTCAAATAAAACACGCAAGGCGCACCGTATCTGTTGCATCGGAATTTCCATAGCGCAGAACGAATCGAAGCAACGAAAGAGTATGATCTCGACGACGGTCCACGCGAAGGCCAAAGTCCGGGATCCCATCTCGAGTAAGCAGTAGTACTAGACACCGATGCCGTACAGAATTTTTCTCTACGAAGCGCTTGACAGTGACAAGTTTGACCTCTTGTGCATGTGGACTTCCCTTCAGGTTGTGAAGGAAGACGTCCGCAGAGTAGTAAGTCGCGAAGGGACATGAAGGTATGGGAGCCAGCAAATCGAACGACCTCATGGATGCGGCTGTAGGATCACGGTCATGGGTGGTAGTGAGCTGTCCTTCAGCAACTGATACACCCATGGGTGAAAGGTCCTCAGCCTATAGGTTTAAACTCTGCAGTCAGAGCCGCGGGATGCCTGACGGTGAACCATACGCACCCTGACTAGGTCCGCATCACTAGGCGAACCCTCTGTCTTGGGCGAGGATGGAGCAGGACGGGTCGAATCGCCATTTCTGGGGGGAAACGAGAAACTTGGAGGTACGATGAGATTAAGAGAAAGGGATCGAGCATCACCATCAATGCTGTTGGAGCTGAAGGAAGAAGCGGTAGGATGAACGAAGGATGTGGTAGAAAAACATGTGCCCATGATGAAAAGTGAGGGGTACCCACTACTTGCTGGGTCGGATATTTATGCTCAGTGGAACTTGTAGCTGTGCAGCCAGTTTCGCGAGTGACGGCACACATCTCCTCAGCTTGTCGATCAAAAATGAATGGCTCAGCTTAAGAAATTACCAAATTTCTGATTTTCAATACAATTCAAATTATATTTCAATTACTTACCTTAGCCCCATAATTCGTGAAAATCCTCACCCCTGTTGCTTCTTCAGGTACTGATGGCGACTAGGTCGACGAAATCCCAGCAATAAACTAATTTTTTTTCCATTCCATTTCCTTTTCTTCTCAAACTCGGTGTATTTCTCGTGAAAGTAATGGTGTTGGGAGTCAGGTGTGCCAGGATGGGCAGGAAGGTGCGTGGACCCCGTCTACGGTGGCAGGTGCATCGCAGGATGCGAGGACGCTCACTGAGACGAGCAACGCCAGTCTGCCGGCGTCGAGCATGGTGCATTGGACCACTCGTGAAAACGGCCAAAACTGCACCGCCTCCATCGATGTCGAGGCCACGAGCCGCACCCGAAGCCAATGCACCAGCGCCGTCGAGCCAGAGCTGAGAGATGCCTGACAATGAAGCCTGACTATGTCCGCATCATCGGATGACCCCTCTGTCTTGGGCGAGGATGGAGTCGAATCACCATCGCTGCGAGCTTGGAAGCGAAAGAGGCACGAGAAAGGGATTGAGCGTCAGTATTAATGCAGAAGGGAGAAGCAGTAGGATGAATGGAGGATGTAGTAGAGAAAAACGCAGCCATGATGCAAAGTGAGGAGTACGTACTACTTGGCTAGGTCCGGACATTTGTGGGAGCGCGGCTATCCGTTTTGGCAACAGGGCATCATGATATCAATTCAAATATTTGAATTGGAAGACCATCGGCATGCAATCGGCATTGGTATAAGAGAGCTAGTCGCCTGCATCCTCTTCTGCTCCACTAGCGATGTCAGGTGGTGTTTAATGCACCCACAATAGCATATTGCTGTCCATGTCCATGTCCCGTGCTTAGTACTCCGCTGGCAGTTTGCTGGTCATTCGCGTCCGTTTCCATCGAATCTATACCCGCCGACAGATGCTTTCCATCCTGGAGACGACAACCCAGTCTGCAGATTCAGCCCCGGTCTATTATCGACGGTGTAGCAGACGATCAGCAAAAGTGTCAGAAAAAAGGTAATTATGATTATGAGGCAGGAATGACCTGCAGTGCACCAGCCAGCTATAATGATCAACAGACCCAAGTGATGTGTAAGCAAGTGATGGTTGCGAAGCAACCTTTGTTACAGCGAAAACCGGTTTATCAGGGAAAAAGGTGATGAGAAAGTCCCTGAATGGCTCAAATTGGAAGGTGTCCCTGATGCACGTGCCTAGTTCACATTCGAGCACTGTTTTTTTAACCATTTCGCGATACTCCGTATTTGTTTTGTTTTTTTTTTTGATGGAACCCCAGTAGCATTTGGGATCGGTGATCCTCGGGAACAGATTGCCACTGTGAGGAAATGCAGTTACGCACGTGGTGTGGGACTCCCGTACCCACTAAAACCCCACTGCTGTTCAGCCAGTTGTCCAGTTGTCTCTCTTTGTTCTGTCCGTATTTTTAAGCGAGCCCCCGGTTCGGTTCGGTTCAGTTCGGCTGTGAGAGGTCGGCACGATAGTACTGTCACTGGTGATCAGAGATTGAATTAGTGGATACTGCGGGAGTTCTGAATCAGAACTCCCGCAGTATCCACTAATTCAATCTTTCTTTAATTCGAAAACTTAAGCGGCCGCTCTCCGATCTGCCAGGCAACTTCGTGGATCCGGGTTAGGGGGGGGGCGTGTGTGTGAAGTTGCTGTCCCGCAGCCCCTGGTTCTGTAACGTAACAATCACAAACAGAACGGCTGGGTACGAGATGACAGTCCGGCTTCCCGGACCCTAGCTCTATATGTACACTGTGCGTACAAGAAGGAAACAGGGGGTAGAGTCTGGTGGACTGGATCCTCAAGTCTATTCTAATAGAGGCTGGTGACCCGCCTAATCCTCAGGTTTTGTGGCTTCGGGGAGTAATGCTACCAGTGCAGGTGCGATCCATCTAATGGCGCGGGCTGGGCGACCGTTTCTCCCTCTTTGAGGTTTTAACCTTCAGGACGGTTCGGACACGGTCACTCTGATCACTCTACAGTGTTCGGGTTACATAACGCAAGACTTCAAATTCGATCAACTTTCATCGGTGTTGGAGAGTCTCCTAGAATGGATCGGCTTTGACTGGCGACGCTAAGTGCATCACCGATATAGCCCGGAGTTAGGATTGATGACGTTTCGACATCACGATCCCTGTCGTCTATTCGCGAATCGTTTGACACGTGACCTAACTGCCAGGTCACAATTACAGAGTTGCTCCGATTGGTGCCTCTCCTTTCTCGTCACCCACGCAGCGACATTCTGATTGCGTTCACTTGCCTCACATTCATGGCATATACCTATATCACGCTCAGGCCTCACTCTCGCTGCGAGCGACGACTTATGCAAGTGACAGACACCCCGGTCTTCATCTGTCAATCGTTCCGTGGCTTCAGAGTGCACTTTGGCGGCTTGATGTGGCTTCGCGTCAGAAGCAAATCTCGCCCAGCGACGCTCAGTTTGCCTTCACTCACCTTTCTTGCCTGACAACTTTCACATTGTCTTCACTCGCCTCACTCAGGTGACATCTATGTATACAGCCACTTTCATCTTGGGCACTGCGGACTTTGACCTCGTTCTGATGTCGCGTGGGAACCGCTTGAGTGCGTTTCCAGCAGTGGAATACAGTGCCCTGTCGGTTCCTCGCCCCTCAACGATGACTCGGACAGCTGCAAGAAGGCTGGTACATAGGGTTTCCTTTATCATCAACGTTCACACTCGATCCTTAACTCGGGTGCGGATGATGCAGAGGTTCTAGCTGTATCATTCGATCCAATGCACCGAGCTCTATCCCGCGTATGGGTGACCTACCCTTATTGCAAGGCAATATGATCGCCCGCGCCATGAATTACAACATCGCGACGTCATCCGCACTATCTGATCACTGGTCGTCCCGCTGACACAATGCCTGCTCAAAATTCTCACTTTCCATCATCTGACCCCGAAGACAATCACATACCACTATTGAGACCCACAAAGAGTTAGACCGAAAGACCCACATACGTAGCCCAATCTCGCACAACACATGAGAGTAGGAGTGCAAATTGATTCAGAGGACATGCAGGGGAGAGTGGTATCAAGACAGAGGACACAGCCGAAGGCACTTAGTCTTGTTTTGAAAAATAACGGTGTCACGTTCCAATACATTTCTCAAATGATTTGAAGTGAAATTCCCATGGCCACTTCCGATGGCGTGCACTGGGACATGTGCGTCAGTTCGTCTTGGACTCGCCGGGACCTTCTTGTTCTCTTGTAATTCAGGATTTTTTTGAGACATGAATTCAAGGAATAGGGTTGACCGCTGGGACAGGATCCAACAGCTCAAAGAATGTCTGAAGCTACCAGTGACGATTCCTACCTATAATAACCAATTGTGTGTACCATGTGAAGGGGTATTGTCGCGATGATGCTGGTGGCATCCAGAGCATCATGTTGTTACCTAAAGTCTAACAATACACGATGTCCCCAAACAGGAATAGTTAAAAGGAAAATCTGTAATGGCCGGCACACGCATATGGGAATCTGCATACTTTGCGACCCATGATCGATGGTGCCCGCGGCTCCGCTGACACGTTCCACATACACTTATAACAGATTTGATACAGCCCATGTACTATATGTTATAGTACGAGAAGCCCGAGTGAGACGACAGGAATTATGGATAAAATCTCTGGTGCCTCTCGGCTTCGACATTCGAGGTGGTGGCCACCGCACATCATACTCAGGAAGACGCCACGAACATCGACGTGACGAGACTCACAGACTCACGCCTCGATACCAAGCTGCTTCATGACCATCTTTCGTACTTGACGTTTATACCCCTGTTAGAAAACACTCTCTAGGTTAAGTTCTAGAAGATAAAGGTTGGTTTTATGAAAAATCAACCTGAAAAAGCGAAACCATGCGGACCTGCCAACATTGAAATATGACCCTCTTCACACTTCTGTACCGGAGACCAACGTTCGGAAGGCAACTCGTATATCATCGGGCTGCTGAGACGCTCAGCCAGCAGCGATGAAGTAGACTTAGGATGTAGTTACGGGTGGGTCAAATCTCATGTTGAATGGGCTGAGGGGTAATCGCTAGGCTATCCAGACCATCATAAGTATGCAACGGTCTATTTGGCTAGGCTACTTCGGCTCACAAATGACAACTTTGCAGTGAATACGCCACCTTCCTTTAGGAGTGAAGTGCGGAACAGAGAATCAATGAGAAGTAGGCAAGCACGAGCACTCCCATGATTCGCGAAAGATATGTCCTTCGGATCTTGGATCAAGGCTTCCTCCTATACGAGCGGTGTGGAAGTAAAAACCCATAGACCCCCAAAAGAATACAAACCCACATACCCGTTCGAAAAGTTTGTCCTCGGATTTCGGGATGCAGGAGACCGTGTTCGTCCCATCAGAAGATTACGCAAGCAGACCAGTCAAGCTTACCTGCAGTGAACATGCTATTCGGGACACCTCCCGGGACTAGTTGCTTGTGCTCCGTCATGAAACGACGTGAAGCCGTTGCACATCGTTCGTGCTCCCCAACTGAATCAGGAATGACTCATTCTGACTCACGCAATTGAAACGCACCTTGCTCGGAGGTTTATGAGTCGCCGAAGACGTTCCCATTGGCAATGTGTATGGCGCATCCGGGAATGCGCAACTAGAAGGCTGGAAATTGCTGTTCAAATGAAGGAATGCATATGATACATGTGCCGGGGCTACCACATTAATCAAATTCGGGTGTCGGATGTTAGTACGTGCGTGGGTCTTCCCCGTTAGCGCATCCTTCGAGCTCTATGAGTTTATTCTTCCCACGTTGCATGCTTCAAGGTGTCAACTCGTGGTGGCCTGGACACTATCCTTTGTAGACGTTGGAGCTTCATTCTGGGCCCCACTGGAACCGCCGGGAGCCTCGTTCAGGAGCCCGCAGACTTTTCTATGGCGGCGTTCAACCACTGGTTATAGACATTCTCAACGCTAAGATGCTTAGCTGTGTTCTTCATCTCTTTCATTGTTCGTGTGTTGGGGCTAGGCTTGTTACGATCGTCCTGGCAATCTGTTGCCCATCCCAGGCCCCGCGCGCCTCGGTCATCAACGATGTCGCCCCATGTATGTACCACTTGCACTGTTTCACCCACTTGGCCTTCCAGAATTGATCCACGCTCGTACGCAGTCATTGTCATTGAGCTTTATCCTGCAGATGCAAATTAGGCTGTGCCACCCTCAACTCAGCCGGACGGGCCAAAATCAACGAGAACGTCGATTCGGTCCCGCCAAGAAATCCGATTTTGACGGAGATCTAGCCCCTGAATACATCTTCACCCCCCAGAATTTCACCAGTGCCCGTGAAAACAAACAGGATGCCAATCAAACTTTTCTCCGGAACTTCATTCTGTGGCGCGAACTCAATTTTCGGTTTCGCAGCCAAGCCTTCGGTGGAAGGGGGGTGGGAAGCTATTTTTCCTTTGGGGGTGAAGTCCACGGGAACCAAATCCTCACTCTGAGATTCGGTCCGTTTCGCCACACGAAAAAATCCCAAAAGATGAGCGAGAGTCACCCTAAGGGAAAGGGTATGTAGATAAGATTGAAGAGGATGAGGATCGTTTGCAGTACTTTGGATTTGGATCTGTTGGTCGTTGAGCCTCGGGAGAGCCGGGGCTTGATGATATCAGATCAAGCAGTAAGCGAAGAGCAGCTCCGAAATTGCGGAAGCGAGCTCTGACTCGGCGTTCTGACGTTTGGAGAGCAGAGCGATGACACCTGTCGTCAGCTTCCAGCTGGTTTGGCGATCATAGAAAGCAGAAGCCTTCATGTCCTTCGACAGAGCGGCAGAACGAGAATTCGTGGTGCTTCGAACGGTTCGGTTTGAGCCAGAAACCGAGCTGTCACAGACAAAGTTACCGTAGCATTTTATTATGCCTTTATGCTGTGGTAGTCAAACTGTTGCAAACCACGGGTTATAGCACAACTTTGAGTTGGAGCACAAGGCAATCATTAGGCTCGATTCCGAATTGCTAGGAGCCCTAGTTATTCGAGGGCTGCGACAACAGCACGCCTTCGTGAAGTGCGCCAGCTCACGGATGTCTGCACCGCTAGCATTCCCAATGCTGATCACCCTTCCCGGCAGCCGGAGTGCGACTAATTCAAAAGAGCTTATAATGGCCAAACGCTTTTCTAAATGCCGTTTGAGTGCGGTGATGGTGGAATCCAAATCCCTTTCCGAGTGACATTTAGGAAAATCCGTCAGATACGGAAAAAAGAGCCATTGACTGCGAAGAGCTGCGGCATAACAGTAAGTGAAAGGGACCAGGAAAACATGTTCGCGCGTAAGCCACCTCGTGGGATGGAACGGTCTTGTGGATACCGGCGACCTCTGCTCTAGGACAGGAAGCCAAGCGAGGAGGCAGCACTAGAGCTACCGCCGTGCGTCTCACTCCTAGACTTTTTGAAGGTCCTTAAGGTTGAGTTGGATGAACGCCGTTCAAATAGCCTATTCGGGGTGAGTGTCGGGAGTTTTCGGCGGAGCGGCCATCGACTGACAATCAGAAGGAAAACTGCGAGTTTGTCACCGCAGTTTTTGAAGAGATATTGGTGGATGCGTCCGGTGCTTACTACGCAACAGGTGAAGCGACTTATCCATTAGGAAGACGCGCGCGTGCTGGGATTCGGAACAGACTTGGGGTGGGGTGGAGAATGTCTCGTCAGCTAAAAACAGGACTCGATTCGGTGACTTGCTGGATCAAACCCGCTTGCGTTTGCTTCTGTTGATTTCTTTTTGGAATCGCCCGGACTTCCTTCCTGTTCTCGTGTACTTCAGAATTTTGAGACACGAATCCAAGCATCAACAGGGAATAGGGTTGACCGCTGGGACAGGATCCACCGGCTCAAAGAAAAGAAAAGAAAGTATGAAGCTACCAGTGACGATTCCTACCCATGATAATCAATAGTATTGTCGCGAGAATGCCGATGACATCCAGAGCATCATGAAGTCTAACGATACACGATGTCCCAAAACAGGAACAGCTAAAAGGGAAATTTATAATGGTTGGCATACCTAGATGGAAATCTGCATACTTTGCGACCACTGTGATCGATGGCGCCCGCGGCTCCGCTGGCACGTTTCACTTATGACATATTTGATACTGCCTATTTGCTAGACGTTATAGTAAGCCAAGACCGAGTAAGACCACAGGAATCATGGATGAAATCTCTGGTATTCCGGGGTGCCTCTCGGCTTCGACATTCGAGGTGGTGACCCACAGCACATCATAATCAGGAAGACGCCACAACATCAACGAAACGAGACTCACGCAGCTACTCCATGATCACCTTTCGTACTTGACGCTCATACTCCTGTTAGACATACTAGTGTCACGACGATCGTCGGAGACAACAGTGGAGAAACCCTTACGGGTTTGTTTTCGCGGTACAACCCATATTCACTAGACTAGATTAAAGACCAGTTTTATCAAAAACAACCTGAAAATTCAAAACCATGCGAATCTGCCGCATTGAAATAACGCTCAACAAGACTTTCTCACACTCTGTACCAACGTTTGGAAGACAACTCGGATATCTAAGATGCTGCCCATTCAGCAGCAATGAAACGCGAAAATATAAGCTTACTTGCTGTTAGGATGCAGTACGAGCGGGCCAAATCCCATTTTGAATGGGCCGAGGGGTAATCGCTAGGCTATCCAGACCATCATAAACATATAGCGAGTTCATTTGGCTGGGCCACTTCGGCTTACAACTGACAACTTTGCAGTGAACACGCCACCTTCCTTTAGGAGTGAAGTGCGGAACAGAGAATCAATGAGAGGTAGGCAAGCACGAGCACTCCGAAAGATATGTCCTTCGGATCTTGGATCAAGGCTACGAGTGGTGTGGAAGTAAAAATCCATAGACACCCAAAAGAATACCGACAAAATTGTCCTCGGATTTCGGGTCGTCCCAAAAGAAGATTACGCAAGCAGACCAGTCAAGCTTACCTGCAGTGAACGTGTCGTCCGCGGCACCTCCCGAGACTAGTTGCCTGTACTCCGTCATGAGACGTGAAGCCGTTGGACATCGTTCGTACTTCCCCAACTGAATAACTGGGGAACGCCGCCTGAAACGGCAGATCCCGCTACTCTTACCTCGCATGCATGTTCACTCTCAACGTTGCTGTTAGCTGAGAGGAAGCCCGAGACTCTGTAAACCAGTGTTGCACGGACATTGTCCCAAATGGTCACATGGTCCGAAATCCGAATGTCTGATTCAGTAGACGATGTTTTTCCCATGGTCCCATGGTCCGATCAGCATCCGTTGGCTGAAGCGTGTCAAGCACCCATTTTCCATGTAATGAATTTTTATAAGACTCCGATGTCCAAATGCTGCATTTGTCTATCTTTGCGGAATCAAGAACAACTTCCCATGCACATACCATGACGGTCTTTTGCTTCCAGCCCTAGTTCACCGCGTCGGGAGCATGCAATAAAAACCTAGGGTACAATCCTAAGTGTTTCATCTCTCTTTCTCACCCTGCTTGACACCTGGGATGGGCCGCAAAAGCCCCTTGCGTCAGTGGTTTCTCGACCTCGAGGAGAAGATTGGAAACAATAAAAGCCACACTATTCACAAATGCAATTTTTGCATAAATGCCCAAACGGCAAGACTGGAGGAGGAGAACTTCCGTGAGTTTACAGCTGGTTCAGCACCTCGTCACTCACTTAGTCAACTTCATATGAGAGGTAAACTCCCCATCCGTCCATGCACTTTGCGTGAATGCTAACATCAGACTCTAACAGCAATCCCTCTTTGCTCTGAGATACAGGGCTCTGTTGAACGGCTTGCACATCATATTGAAACCTGTGAGCATGCAACCACAGATGCGCGTGCAATGGGGAAAACTTGGCTTGATCAACATCTCCCTGGCCGACAACTTCGCCTCAACTTGCCTTTACTCCAAATTTCACCTGCTGCTAGTCCCTTGATATCTCCTCATTCACCTACATCCCATTCCCCCGGGCATTCACCATCTCCAACACATCTTACACCCCCTTTACAAATTGGCCGGCGCGGTAGCTATTCATCTTTGTCTGAGGGAATTTCCGATATCCCCCGCTCCCCAAGAAGCAACAGGAGGATCTAGAAAGACAGTTTCTCCGCATTATAATCTCTGCTGGGATATCATTCCGACTGCCTGACGACCCCGAAATGGTGAAGTTTGTGCACATGCTCAACCCTGCATTCAAGCTACCGCAACGAAACAAAGTTTCAGGACCTCTTCTCTCAGCGGAGTTCGAGTCTATTCAAAATTGCCTCACTGACATGATGTGCAGTGCCTATGCCACTGGCCAATGTGATGGCTGGCGTGACACATCTCGGAATCATCTCATCGCATTCATGGTTTCTGCAAACCATATGGTATATCCTCTCTTCACTGTGTAAAGGGTTAATTCACTCATATCTATACCCAGGTTCGGATGACACATGTCCATAACACATCCGGCTCGCGCAAGACTGCTGACAACCTCTTCAAGTTAATGCTTCAAGAGAAGACTTTTATCGAAGAGAAACTTGGGCTCAAACTCATTGGTTGGGTCTCTGATGCTTCGGGAGAGTCACGCACAGCACGGAAAATGCTCAAACAAAATTTCCCTCAGCTAATCACAGTTGACTGTTATGCACACCAAGTCCGTCCCTACCTCTTCTACTATTTGAGTGTTAACAGTCCTCAATAGGTTCAGTTGGTGCTTGGTGATTACATCAAACAGTCTGATAGTGTCAAGTTGCGCATGGCACAAGCAAGTGAGATTGTGAACTGGTTTAATAACCATTCTCTTGCGCTTCATCTTCTGTACTCCGAGCAGAAGACTCTTCCGGAGTTCACTGGGACAGCAAAGACCCTCATCCGTGGGTGTATTACTCGGTGGTCTTCACATGTGATGTCACTCCAGCGATTATTGGACTTAAAGAGACCTCTCAAAAGTATCATTATCAAATCGAGTGATAACATACTGATGGCTGCGGGCACAAGGCGGGAAATGATCAACAAAGCACAACAGATCATTGATACAATCAATAATGAAAACTTTTGGAATGATATTCGACAGTAAGTGTTTGCGCGATTCTGACAATTTGTCTAATATAGAGTTCCACATTAGGATTACCGATGATATCACCCCCTTAGCCATTGCTGTGAATGTATGTCAGGCCTCAACAACGCGTGCCGATCAGGTTGCCTTGATCTTTGGACGACTGTATAAACATTACACGGATATAAACACTGCCCTAGATCTCCTTCCCCGCTCTATTGCACCAACTTCAACTGTCCATGCAGTCCTTAGGAGTCTTGAAACTCGATGGGCAAAAATAGATCATTCTTTCTTCATTGTTGCCGTCACTCTCAATCCCTTTGTGAAGTGAAGATTATTCAATCCAAACCTTTCTAATTTGCGGCTTGTCACTCTAATGGAAGAGGTTTACTGCCGAGTCTTTGAAACCAATGAAGCTGCAAGCAATCTTGGACCGCGCGCAATTGCATACTTGACATCAACTCACGATGTTTTTGGATACCCGGGTGGAGATTGGACTCGCAGTAACATATGTAAGCGGATCCCGGTTAGTTCTTGTATCTCAGCACTAGTGAAGTGCTCTTATCTCAGAATATTTTCATAGGATTTTAATCCTTTAATGGCATGGCTCAACGCTCCGCAAGATGATCCACTTGCGAAATTAGCCATTTTGGTTCTGTCACTTGTTTGCAATTCCGCGGACACTGAGCGGTTCTTCTCAGTGACAGGTGACACAAAGGATCCTTCGCGTAATCGCCTCTCAGTAGAGAAGATGGTGATGTCCTCTGCCATCAAATTGGAATTAAATCGCCAGCATGCACTTCAAGGCACTTACCGAAGACACATGCGGTGCTCTTTTGGGCTGGCACCTTCAGATAGGGATCAAGACCCCACCGGATCCCGCTTAGACCCTGAGCTTTCATGTCCAACGGCCATCCCTCAGGAGGAGTATCACAGTTTTCACAATTTACAGGTTTCTCTGCTTTCAGACCTTTCGGCAGACTGTGATATTCAAGTTCCCAGCTTGTCCTCTGTGAGTTTCATAGCACATATTGCTAGGTATCATGTTTATGGAAAACTCCAGCAGGTAGCAAGCAGTAGTGTTAAGCTTCGCGATATCTTTAATTTGGCATTGGATGGTGAATGGGATCTCTATTGGTTCCAGGCAAAGGATAATTTGGCAGCTGAGATGGAGATTGAAGATTTGGTTACGAGGACATGTAATCAAGAATTAGATTCTAGTATAGCTGGCGTTGCAGGGTGGGAGGTTCAAGATGCGGCATAGTCCTATTGGTAAATCCGATAATGCCGGCTTACATCCGTATTTTGGACCTCCGAGACAATTGACCCAAGTTGGAAGCACCACGAGATTGCAAATGGTCTGATTCAATGTCTGATTGTGTCATGTGCAACACTGCTGTAAACACACCTGATTATGTAAGAAAGCCTGATTTACACGGATCAGGTGGGTCCTGCCTAGATCAGGTATAAATTACCTTGCTTGCAAGGTCATTGCCAGGTCATAATTGCCGTGGGAAATATGTAACTATTGCAAATTCCTATGAACACATCACATTTGACCTCCGTTCCGGTTGTGACCAACGAGAATCAGGCATTGCTTACCCATAGTCAGGTTTCCTTGCGATCTGTGGGACCTTCCGACTTCTAAAATCTCGAACCATGCCTCCAATGGAGCCCAGCACACCATACATTGACTCGCGAAGTAAAAATTGGACTACCCAATCTGAATGGATACGATGATGGTAGCAACAACGAATCAGGTTTGCTCCGTTAATCTGCTTGGTGTGTGAGCTGATAATATCCACATCTGAGATAACATGTTCAAGGAGCGAAGGTGGTGAACGAATCCATTACATGCATTATGCGACTGCTCTTCCCAGAGCAACTGTCCAAGTTTCTTTCACGCTGGCATGTCATTTGATAGGAAGTAATGCCGGGAGGAAAGCGACTTTTGTGTGGAGATAATTGTTCTGAGGGACCCCCCCTTGTCAGCGACCATGCAGAGAGTGGCTCTCCCTCCAAGCGGCAATTCTCTGGACCATCTTTCTCTCCCATTAAACGCCAAAAGGCAGAAATAATGTGAGAAGGTATGTATCACTTGTGCCAACCACCTTCACCACTAAATCTTAGACCAGACATCTCATTGTTTTCCGATGTCCTTTTTGTGATTCAACTCAACATTCTGTTCTTTTTTTTTGTGTCTGTTTGAGTTAACTCAGTTCCATCATTCACTACTAAGCATTGTGAACTGGCAGAGATCGCGCAACAAGAATGCAAATATTAATATACCAGCAAGCACTACTCGTGACTATGATCAAAAAATTTTCACATGAAGCAAGGTCATGGTTGCGAAGCAATCAGGGAGTTAGGATCACTATCCTACTAAATGGGTGACTCCGTTACGTAAGCGGCTTCGCTTACATCAGGTCACTAAATCATCTCAATACCGGATGAAGTACGGAAACGACAATTCCCTCTTGTTCACCCAGATCTGTTTTGATCGATTCGCTCACGCCTGCCCCAGGGTCAGCAGCCGGCACCATTCCCCAGCGGCTACACCACAATCGCATCTCATTCCAATTTGTATGGGCCTCGACATTCACGAACGATATCGATGGGGCTATGCGTGTCTGAAGATTTACACTGGTTGCACTGTAAATCCTAGTGTCCGTGCACTGACGGCGCTGCAAGCTCGGTCATTCAGCTAGAGGGGAAAACCCTCATAATAGAAGTAGCCCAGTTCGTTTTTTTTTAAGATGCCAGTCTAGCCGGAAATCCTCTATATACAGGTAGACACAGTCATTGAACAAGTTCTTTCCTTAGCTAGACATTCTCCCCAAGCCTAAGCCTGTTCCAAATTCTAGCACGCGTTTTTCCAGCGAAACGTGGATGGGTTGCTTTGCCTGTTGCGTAGCGAGCACCGAACATATTTACCAATATCTCTTCAAGAATTGAGGTGACAAACCAGCAGTTTTCCTTTTCCGACCGTTAGTCAATGCCCGCTGCCAAAGCGACCGACACTCACCCCGAATAGACTATATGAATTGCATTCGTCCAACACAACCTCAAGAATCCTCATAAAGTCGAGGAGTGAAACCTGTAGTGATAGCTCTAGTGTTGCTTCCTCCTTTAACCTTCGGTCGGTGAGCAGATGGGTGTCCCGAGACATGGTCACCTATAAGAGGGTGACGCTTTAACAAGTGACTGTCAAATAAAATACGCTGGGCCCACCGTATCCGTTGCGTCGGAATTTCCAAGGCGCAGAATGAATCGAGGCAGCGAAAGGGTGTGATCTCGATGACGGTCCACCCGAAGGCTGATTCCATCTCGAGTCAGTAGTACTAGACAACGATGCCGTGTACCATTTTTCTTTACGAAGCGCTTGACAGTGACGAGTTTGGCCTCTTGTGCATGCAGACTTCCCTTCCGGTTGCGAAGGAAAACGTCCGCAGAGTAAGTTGTGAAGGCACATGGGGGTATGTGGGCCAGCAAATCAAACGACCTCATGGATGCGGCTGTAGGATCACGGTCATGAATAATAGTGAGCTGTCCTTCAGCAACTGATATACCCATGGGTGAAAGGTCCGAGGCCTATAGGTTTGAATTCTGCGGTCAGAGCTGCGGGATGCCTGACAATGAACCATACGCACCCTGACTATGTCCGCATCATTACTGGACGAACCCTCTGTCTTGGGCGAGGATGGAGCAGGATGAGTCGAATCGCCATTGCTGGGGGGAAATGAGAAACTTGGAGGCACAATGAGATTAAGAGAAAGGGATCGAACATCGGCATTAATAGTGTTGGAGCTGAAGGAAGAAGCGGTAGGATGAACGGAGGATGTGGTAGCAAAACAGGCGTCCATGATGAAAAGCGAGGGGTACGTACTACTTGCTGGGTCGGACATTTATGCTCAGCGCATGGCTCATGGCCTTAGTCTCTCATCAATGCGGTTCTGAATGTGGATTTCTCATAATGGGTCCTTGTGAACACTGTGGCCGTTAATCGAGATGTCGTGGGAGCGCGGCTATCCGTTTTGGCAACAGGGCGCAATGATACCAATTCAAATCTTTGAATTGGAAGACCCAACTTGATTGTATCGCGAAAGCACCCTTGTAGTCTGCCTGAAACAAAGTCCAGGCAAAAACATCTCGGATGAAACTCGGGCGGTAAGTAGTTTTTGTATCTTGGACCCATCTTTTTCTTCACCGATAGGACTTTTTTTAGTTTTCAATTAGATTGTGTGGGCGCTTGCTGCGAAAAACGAAATATCGCAACAAGTGAAGGCCCTTGATGCGCGTCAAGTTGGAACCTCCACTGTAGTTTGAATTGATGTGTAGACTGAAATTTGTATCGGTAATGAGCACAGCTGATTCAGTCCAACAACTGATGCCGCTAGGCATGCTGATACCTGAACCCCAGAAGCTCAGTTATGGGACTGAATGGGCCTATCATCATACTAGCAGCTTCTCAACAGGTTTAACTACTATTAATATTGCAACGGAAGAAAGTGTGAAGAGTAGTGGTAACACACCTGTCGCACCCCTACTATAAGAGACCCTTCTATAAGAGAAGCTAGTCGCCTGAATATTTGTGTGACAAACTTGGTATCTGATCCGATGTTTTGTATTAATCTCGACGCGATCTTCTTTCCTCTCTTATCCTTTACGTGTGTCTGCTTACTCGCTCCTTCTTCCCACCCATTCCAGTATAAGGGACATGAAACCTTTCTCCCCACCCTATTAAAAGGCCCGACTGTTCCGCTTCGTGGGGTTCGCTGGGTGGGAGGAAACGGGACAACACCAGTTCGCTCTCGACTATCAAGATGTCTTCATCTACAAATCGATATGCAACGTACTTGGCAACCAAGGACGAAAGATGAAGAGTGCAGTGCAGAGTTGGGCGCAGCACCGCAAGCATCTGGTTCATAAACACAGGCGACAACCCATAAGATCGGCTAACTCCGAATGTGGGTGCAGTTGGCAAGTCATGTACATATTGCCGGCATCGTCTTCCGATCTGTCGTCATCGCCGCTGCCGTCGTCGACGAGTTTCGCATATTTTTTTCCTTCGTTCTTTCTCCTGCTTGCATTGTTACTCATCTTCTGCTAACGCCATGTATCAACCCTGTCAACCCTATCGCTATCGACATGGTAATTATAACATAGATTCCAAATTCACACTCTCCACAATCCCTCCAATGATGTGGCAATGGTCCTATCACCATTGCCATCTTCGTTCTCATCGTGTCAGCCATCATATTCATGTGGTGCTTTGTCTTGAGATTGCCTATTGCTGGGAGTACCGTCTGGCGACCACGTAACAGGGATCCACCACCACTACCTGACAGTTTATTCCCCGATTCTGCACAACTATCTGCACGACCACAACCATAAACGTCCCACCCAGTTCATCCAGCTAAGTAGTACTACCGAGTACTCTCACTCCATTATGGACGCGTTTTTTCTCTCTCTCTACCACGTCCTCCGTTCATCCTGCTGCTTCTTCATTCAGCTCCAACAGCATTAATGTTGATGTTCGATCCATTTCTCTTAATCTCATCGTGCATCTTTCATTCCCCCCCACAAACTCGCAGCGATGGTGATTCGACTCATTCTCGCCCAAGACAGAAGGTTCATCCAATCATGATGCGGACATAGTCAGGGTGTGTATGGTTCATTACTAAGCATTTCTCAGCTCTGATTGCAAAGTTTGAACCTATATACCGAAGACCTTCCACCCGCTGGTATGAATGTATCAGTTGGTGAAGGACAATTCACTATCATCCATGGCCGTATCTTAGCGGGACCTACATCATTATCAGACCGACCCTCCGTCCTAGGTGAGGATGGAGTAGGGCGAGTTGAGTTACCATCACTGTGAGCATCGAGGGGAAGTGAAGGAAGCACAACGAGATTGGGAGGAATGGATCCAGCGTCAGGATTGTTGCTGTTAGATGCGAAGAAAGCAGGGATAATAGAAGACATGATGACGAACATGGGTTGATAACAGAGAGAAAGCGGGAATTTTAGTCCATTTTTTTTGGCTGAGCCCGGGTACAAACGCCAATTGCCTCGTAATGTGACAGTGGCCGGAGTCCCGCCTCGAGGTAGAAGAGCGTACACAAGTGAGAGTGGCTATGTTTGGCGCGAGGAGGCTGTGGATAAGTATGGTCGCAAATGTTAGACAGCCAAAAGCCCTTGTATCAGGATAACACGTTGTAACCAACCCGCCCTTTTCATTTTCCGATCATGGCGCATCGTCACGGCAACTCAACCCTGTTAGGGTTCGTCCTTCCTATTACGAAGAAATGCAGGGTAGAAAGGGCTGCCGAAATAAATGGAGCGTTACTCCTAAATACGGATAATCGATCGAGCGCGCCTTTTTTTGCATCTTGCTGCCCAAAGTTTTTCTCCCTAGCCACTAATATATATATCACCGTCATTTTGAGTCATATGGCTATGGCACAGATAAAATGATAACATCCAACCCTCATCATGGACGTGTTTTTCTCTTCAGCATTAGGCCGAAGACCTCCTTATCCATGACCGTCATTTTGCAGTCTCGTCCACGGGGAGTGTTTGATTTTCTGGCTCACATACCTCCATGTGCATTCACGAGACTCACTCTGCAGACGTCATCCACATGCACAAGAGCCCAAAATCATCACTGTCAAGCGCTTCGTAAAGAATGACGCCGTACGACATCGTACTACTGCTTACTCGAGACAGGGTGCTAGACTTCAGCTTTTGGCTGGACCACACTTTCTCATTGCTTCAGTTCGTCCTGCACCGTGGGGAATTCGATGCAATAGATACAGTGCGTCCTGCATGTTTTGTTTGACAGTGTCCGATCACATATCAAAGCGTTACCCTGTTTCAGGTGACGTTGTCTAGGGACACGCATCGGTTCTACGACAGGAGGTCAAAGCAGGATGCAACACTCCGCTAAACGTCTCACTCTTCGACCTTGGGATTGTGTTGGACGAATGCGGTTCATATGGTCTATTGGGGGTAAGTGTTGAGCCATCGACTGACAATCAGAAAAGGTGATCAGCTGGTTCGTCACCTCGAGAATCGAGGAGATATGGTGGATGTGTTTGGAGCTCGTTACGCAACAGGTGCAGCCCGTCTTCCAGTGCGTTTGGCCAGAAAGTCGAGTATTAGGATTTGGACAGGCTTAGGCTTGGGGAGAATGTCTAGGTAGCTAAGGACAGGACTGGTTCAATGATTGTGTCTACCTGTATCTAGAAGATCTCTGGTTAGACTCGCATCTCGAAAACTTAAACTAGTCTACTTCTGTTATGAGGGTTCCCCTCGAACTGAATGACCGACCTTACAGCGCCTTCGGTGCATTGATGGTGAAATTTATAGTGCAATAAAGCTAGTGGTTCCTCATGCATAGATCCACTGTGATTGCTGAGCAGTGACGTCTCTGAACCTCGAAGCACATCTAGATTGCAATGAGAGGTGATGTTGATGGTGTAGCCCTGAGGCGCGACATCAGCCGCGGACCCGACGCAGAGTCGATCGTAATGGACCTGGGCAAAACTGTGATTCGGCCCCTTTAAGTACGTCTATGTACTTAAACTCTTCACAGCACTGTTGCTGGATCGCACTAGCAAATCCTCAGTTTTTCGGGATACGCCCTTACCTTCTTGGGTGTTCTCAAAAATTTCCCATAGTTGACGCGGTTTGAAGTGAGGAGAGATACCTTGTTGAAGTTGTTTCTCGCAGACATTCTTGTTTCACTTAGTGTTCGGCTCTTGTGGAAGTGCAAACGCTATAGAAAGAGGGTAACACCGAGTTTAACATGAAAGCAGAACTCACACAGGGAACGCAAACGCAGAAGAAGGAATCAATGAATGGCGGATGGCCGAGCACTAGCATCCTTATGGCCCAGGAAGATTGATCCTCTGGACAAAAACATGAACTTCTTATCGGATGCGTATGGTAGTCGGATAAAATTCACAAACGCGGAGAAGGAATACAAGCACAAGTGCTGTTCAAAGGAATTGTTCCGATGAGTTTCGGGAGATGCAGAGAGGCGTCATGGCTAGATCACCAGGGACCGCGCGAGCGAACAAATTGAGTTGGCCTGGCGCCTCTTGCGGCCGGCTGCTTGTACTGTGTCACAACGCAAGTCCAAGTCGCCGTTGGGACGGTGATTATACCAAATATGCAACATAAAAAAGGTCGTGAACCATTCTCCAATTGAACTTCGAACCCAATCAAAGGGATTGTGGGGTAGCGCAGCCTAATTTACATCTGAAGGACAATGTTACAGACTTACTGACGGCGACTGGGTACTATGAGTCAGGATTAGTTCTGGAAGGCCAAGTGGGCGCATACGGGGATATGCGCGGAGCGACATCGTCGATGACCGAGATGCATGGAATCTGGGATAGACAACAGATCAACATGACGGTCGTGACAAGCCTAACTCTGACACACACGAAGAAGTGATGAAAGAACTATACAGCTGCATAAGCCATGCCAGTTGTTGATGCAGTGCATCTACATGAAATCAGTGGTTGGGTGCCGTCATATAGGACATCGCTGGCTCAAAGGAACTCCTGTTCATATTATAGTGGTTGCGGCGAGTCCAGAGTAGGAACAGACTCGTACCCAGTCGGAGGAGCTCCGTGGACGCGCAAAATAATAGCTCTTTAGGCAATGTTCTCACGGTCTGTATTTAATACAAAAGATCACATGATATGGAGTTAAGCACATAGCCGATCACCTACTCCGGAAATTTGGACGCGACACTTCATGGCTGTGCTCCGGCACTGTCCGGCCTCTGTCTTCCCACGGCAAACAAGCTCGCTTTAAGGCTCTAATCATCACACCCCTCCCCAAGCCATCACAGAAAAAATCCAAAACAAATGTAGTAGTTACCCCCACCCAAAATTAGCCCAGCCCAGCCCAACCCAACTCGATTCATTTGCTTCTTGCTCATATGTGCTAAAATTATGTTGGAATCTTGTATTGTGCGCTCAAAATAATGTTCTTTTTCGCCTCATCGGCCAATTTCTTGGGGTGAAGATACTGTAGTGATCAACACCAGAGCAGGATTGGACTATTATTAGGTAGTTCTGCCATGTTTTTCCCTTGACTGGGCTCAATAATGACAAAGTGCTGAGCGCGCAATACAAGATTCCAACATAATTTTAGCACATATGAGCAAGAAGCAAATGAATCGAGTTGGGTTGGGCTGGGCTGGGCTAATTTTGGGTGGGGGTAACTACTACATTTGTTTTGGATTTTTTCTGTGATGGCTTGGGGAGGGGTGTGATGATTAGAGCCTTAAAGCGAGCTTGTTTGCCGTGGGAAGACAGAGGCCGGACAGTGCCGGAGCACAGCCATGAAGTGTCGCGTCCAAATTTCCGGAGTAGGTGATCGGCTATGTGCTTAACTCCGTATCATGTGATCTTTTGTATTAAATACAGAACGTGAGAACATTGCCTAAAGAGCTATTATTTTGCGCGTCCACGGAGCTCCTCCGACTGGGTACGAGTCTGGAGTAGGAACGACTCCGCTCTATAACGTATAGTATCGAGAAGTATGCACTGAACTTAGGGGGCATGCTGTGATATTCATCGCAGGATCCCGGAATCGGAATTCGCACGCCACTCCGCAATCACACGTTGCTGTAATATTGTTACAAGACATTGCGAACGGAGAAGTTTTTAGCGCCCTTCTTCTCCCCGTAGTCAACGTCGCTCACGAATCGGGGTAACCTTTTCTATGGTTGACTTCCTTGAACCACTCCGAAGAAGTCTGTGGCGAAGAGGGTAGATTCACCGCTGGTAACACGTTTGCCGTTTGTCGTCTTTAGTTTCTGTACGTCTTATGACCCTTCGACGCCTCTAATGCTCTGATGTCGAGAAGATAAGGTGCCGGGTGCCCGCACTTTGAGCATCTTCATATTGCCCATTGAACATGCAGCAGCACAAGCTGCTTTCCTCTTTATCTTCATCAAGCCTCCCTCAGATACTACAATAGTCTTCCTATACCAATGGGTTTTGACCGCTATATTTTTAGCCGCGGAGTGGGCATGGTACCTCTTGGCAATGAAGCTCAGCGTGCTTACGCGCGATCAGGTGCACGATCAACGCATATTTACACAACAACACGGTACACAGTATTTACACTCGCGACCCCAATGTGACAAGAGCACAGATAGAAGGTGTACCATCGGAATTCTTGGGGTACCTGGAAATTACCGATCTCAACTCCTTTCAGCGCCCTGATCCGTAATGTTAATTACTTCCTTCCGCTGTCTGGGCTACTTTCTTGTTCGTGGGGACGTACTTTGCCCTCTCGCATGCACAACGTGAAACTCTTCCTTATCAAGCAAGGTTCTTCGGTAAATGCCTGTCATCGTTCCTCTTGCCCAGGATCAATGTCGTTATTTTGGTCTCAATCTTTGCCACGACAGCGCCTCTCATACTCGTTTTCTTTGGTGCGCAAGTAGCCTAACCCACTGTCAGATTCGATTTTCATATCGATCAAAAGTTCTCCCGTTGAATCAGCTGATTCTGGTTCCTTTCACTTACTATTGTGCCACAGCTCTCTTCGCAGTCAATGGCTCTTTTCTCCGTATCTGACGGGTTTCCCTAGATATCATTCGGAAAGGGATTTTGAATTCCACCATCACCGCACTCAAACGGCATTTAGAAACGCGTTTCGCCATTAGAAGCCCTTTTGACTTGGTGACTCTCCTGCTACCGGGAAGGGAAATCGGCATTGGGAATGCTAGCAGTGCAGACATCCGCGATCTGGCACACTTCACGAATGCCTTGGCGCGATCTATATTCGGGGTTTCTGCTTTCGGACGACATATACAGGTGCGGGGAGCGAATGCTCCGCCCCCCCTCAAGCACCCGAGCAGGTGATGAGGCTAAGCTTGATGGCTTGGAGATCGGCCCGATGATACTACTTTTGCGGTTATCGCAGCCCTCGAATCACTAACAATTCGGAACCGAGCCCAATGATTGCCTTGTGCTACAAACCGTGGTTTGCAACAGTTTGAACACCACAGCATAAAGGCATAATAAAATGCTAAAATGGAACCGGTAATTTTGTCCGTGACAGCTTGGTTTCTGGCTCAAACCGAACCGTTCGGAGCCCTACTCGAATCTTCAGCGACCACGAATTCTCGTTCTGCCGCTCTGTCGAAGGACATGAAGGCTTCTTCTTTCTACGATCGCCAAACCAGCTGGAAGCTGATGACAGGTGTCATCGCTCTGTTCTCCAAACGTCAAAACGCCGAGTCAGACCTCGCTTCCGCAATTTCGGAGATCGGAGCTCCTCTTCGCTTGCTGCTTGATTTGATACCATCAAGCCCCGGCTCTCCCGAGGCTCAACAACGACCAACAGATCCAAATCCAAAGTACTGCAAATGATCCTCATCCCCTTCAATCTTATCTGTACACCCTTTCCCTTACGGCGACTCTCGCTCATCTTTGGGGACTTTTTCGTGTGGCGAAAGGGACCGAATCTCAGAGTATGAGGATTTGGTTCCCGTGGACTTCACCCCAAAGGAAAAATAGCTTCCCAGCCCCCCTTCCACCGAAGGTTCGGCTGCGAAATCGAAAATTGAGTTCGCGCCACAGAATGAAGTTCCGGAGAGAAAAGTTTGATTGGCATCCTGTTTGCTTTCACGGGCACTGGTGGAATTCCGGGGGGTGAAGATGTATTCAGGGGCTAGATCTCCGTCAAAATCGAATTTCTTGGCGGGACCGAACCGACGTTCTCGTAGATTTTGGCCCGTCCGGCTCAATCCACTCATCCTCACTTCGCTGTCTGAGACTAGCTCTATGAGTTTATTCTTCCCGCTTTGCATGTTTCAAGGTAGCTGGACTTGGGTTGACTCGTGATGACCTTGACGCTGTACTTTGTAGACGTTGGAACTCTCACCCTAAGCTCCACCGCAACCGCTGAAATATAATATGGGCCGGAGCCTCGTTGAAGGGCCCGCAGATTTCCCTATGGCGGCGCTCAATCACTGGTTATAGACGTTCTCAACGCTAACATGCTTAGCTGTATACTTTCTTCCATTGCTTCTTTCGTGTGTTAGGCTTGTTACGATCGACATGGTAATCTGTTGCCCATCCCAGCTCCCGCGCGCCTCGATCATTGATGCCGCCCCATGTATGTGCCGCTTGGGCTCTTTCGCCCACTAAACCTTACGGAACTAATTCGAATCGTACCCACTCGTTGCCATTGAGTACTCGAGCTTTGCCCTTCAGATGTAAATCAGGCGGCGCCACAGTCAACTCCCTCCGATGGGACTCGAAGCACAATTGGAGAATGGTTCACGGCTTCTATCTGTCTTGTGTTGTACACCCGGTACGATCACAGTCCTCCGCGGCGAATTGGACTCGCATCATGGTCCGCGCCAGGTAAATTCGAATGGGCACTTGTGCTTGTATGTCTTGTCGGCGTTTATGGGTTTTCACGTGAACCACCGTATGCATATGATACGAAGGCTCACATTTTTGTCGGTGGATGCATTTCCATAAGACCTTCAGCCACTGATAAATACCGACAAAAGCGCAAAAATAATCGACTGAGATTACTGGGCCATATCGCTTGTCGACATTCCGACTTTCATCCTAGCAAGGCTCTATGTGTCCACGTGTGAATTGTGATGATTCAATCATGGAGTCGATGAACTCACTTAGGTTATCAAATGGCTCTCAGTCACTTCAATCTTGCGACACGCAATAGCGCTGTGACGAGATGAAGTATAGACAGGGACCAAGTCACAATTCCCTGGATCTGTTATAATCGATTCGCTCACGCCCCCCGGGTCCGCAGTTGGCACCCCTCCCCAGCGGCTACACCACGATCGCATGTCATTGCCATCTGGATGTGCCTCGACGTTCACGGACGATATCGATTTTCATCACAACGGGTCTATGCATGAGGACTGTAAATTTCAGTATCCATACACCGACGGCACTGCAAGCTCGGTCATTCAGCTTGAGAGGAAAACTCTCATAATAGAAGTAGCCTAGTTCGATTCTTTGAGATGGGAGTCTAGCCAGAAATCCTTTAGATACAGGTAGACACAGTCATTGAACAAGTCCTTGGCTAGACATTCTCCCCAAGCCCAAGCCTGTTCCGAATCCTGACACGCGTTTTTCTGGCCAAATGCGTCGGCAGACAGGCCGCTTCACCCGTTGCGTAGCGAGCTCCAAACATATCCACCAATAACTCTTCAAGAATTGAGGCGACGAACCAGCAGTTCTCCTTTTTCTGATTGTCAGTCGACGGCTGCTCCGCTAAAACGATCGACACTTACCCCGAATAGTCTATATGAATGGCATTCATCCAACACGACCTCAAGGATCCTCATAAAGTCGAGGAGTGAGACCTGTAGTGGTAGCTGTAGTGTTGCTTCCTCCTTTGATCTCCGGTCGGAGAGCAGATGCGTGTCCCGAGACACGGTGACCTGTACCAGGGTGACACTTTAACAAGTGATTGAATACTGTCAAATAAAACACACAGGGCGCACCGTATCTGTTGCGTCGGAATTTCCATGGCAGAATGAATCGAGGCAACGAAAGAGTATGATCTCGACGACGGTCCACCCGAAGGCCGATTCCATCTCGAGTCAGTAGTACTAGACACCGATGCCGTGTACCATTTTTCTTTACGAAGCGCTTGACAGTGACAATTTTGGCCCCTTGTGCATGTGGACTTCCCCTCAAGTTGCGAAGGAAGACGTCCGTAGAGTAAGTCGTGAAGGCACATGGAGGTATGTGAGCCAGCAGATCAAACGACCTCATGGAAGCGGCTGTAGGACTAGGGTCATGAATACTCGTGAACTGTCCTTCAGCAGCTGATATACCCATGGGCGGAAGGTCCTGGGCCTATAGGTTTGAACGTCAGAACTGCGGGATGCCTGACGGTGAACCATATGCACCCTGACTATGTCCGCACCATTACTAGACGGACCCTCTGTTTTGGGCGAGGATGGAGCGGGATGAGTCTGAGTCGGATCGCCATTGCTGGGGGGAAACGAGAAACTTGGAGGTACGATGAGATTGAAAGAAAGGGATCGAGCATCAACATCAATGCTGTTGGAGCTGAAGGAAGAAGCAGTAGGATGAACGGATGATATCGTTGAAAGATATGTGCCCATGATGAAAAGTGAGGGGTACGTACTGCTTGGCTAGATGGAACTGGGTCAGAGATTTATCCTCAGTGCGACTTGTGGCTGTGCAGTTATGCCGCCATTAGCCATTCAATCAAATTCAATACAAATTCAATCCAAATTCAATCCAAATTCAATCCAGATTCAATCCAAATTCAATCCAAATTCAATACAAATTCAATCCAAATTCAATCCAAATTCAATACGAATTCAATACAAATAACCAGTTACATGTAACGGGGTTAAGAAGCTCATATCCGAACATCTAATCTGGAAACCCGGCGCCGGTATTGAATACCACACCAATAGAATAGGCTGTAGCACTGCCGTTTTCCATTCAATAGTCCACGTGACGAATTTCGGTTCTGTGCTCGCTCCGTTGCGTGAAAGCAAGCCTGGCAAAGAACAGCTCATATCTCTGCAACCAGATGCTCATTTAAAATGCATGCATTTTACTCCTACAGATTATTTTACCACCGATAATTTTAATTCTCGTTTTTTATAAATTCACATTTGTCACAGTCCCCCCCATTTTTCTCAACAACGGCTGCATGAAAAAATAAAATAAAAAAAAAACATGCATTTTAAAAGAAACCGCAAGTCCCCAGCTCATCTGGTTGCAGAGATATGAGCTGTTCTTTGCCAGGCTTGCTTTCACGCAACGGAGCGAGCACAGAACCGAAATTCGTCACGTGGACTATTGAATGGAAAACGGCAGTGCTACAGCCTATTCTATTGGTGTGGTATTCAATACCGGCGCCGGGTTTCCAGATTAGATGTTCGGATATGAGCTTCTTAACCCCGTTACATGTAACTGGTTATTTGTATTGAATTCGTATTGAATTTGGATTGAATTTGGATTGAATTTGTATTGAATTTGTATTGAATTTGTATTGAATTTGGATTGAATTTGGATTGAATCTGGATTGAATTTGGATTGAATTTGGATTGAATTTGTATTGAATTTGATTGAATGGCTAATGGCGGCATAACTGCACAGCCACAAGTCGCACTGAGGATAAATCTCTGACCCAGTTCCATCTAGCCAAGCAGTACGTACCCCTCACTTTTCATCATGGGCACATATCTTTCAACGATATCATCCGTTCATCCTACTGCTTCTTCCTTCAGCTCCAACAGCATTGATGTTGATGCTCGATCCCTTTCTTTCAATCTCATCGTACCTCCAAGTTTCTCGTTTCCCCCCAGCAATGGCGATCCGACTCAGACTCATCCCGCTCCATCCTCGCCCAAAACAGAGGGTCCGTCTAGTAATGGTGCGGACATAGTCAGGGTGCATATGGTTCACCGTCAGGCATCCCGCAGTTCTGACGTTCAAACCTATAGGCCCAGGACCTTCCGCCCATGGGTATATCAGCTGCTGAAGGACAGTTCACGAGTATTCATGACCCTAGTCCTACAGCCGCTTCCATGAGGTCGTTTGATCTGCTGGCTCACATACCTCCATGTGCCTTCACGACTTACTCTACGGACGTCTTCCTTCGCAACTTGAGGGGAAGTCCACATGCACAAGGGGCCAAAATTGTCACTGTCAAGCGCTTCGTAAAGAAAAATGGTACACGGCATCGGTGTCTAGTACTACTGACTCGAGATGGAATCGGCCTTCGGGTGGACCGTCGTCGAGATCATACTCTTTCGTTGCCTCGATTCATTCTGCGCCATGGAAATTCCGACGCAACAGATACGGTGCGCCCTGTGTGTTTTATTTGACAGTATTCAATCACTTGTTAAAGTGTCACCCTGGTACAGGTCACCGTGTCTCGGGACACGCATCTGCTCTCCGACCGGAGATCAAAGGAGGAAGCAACACTACAGCTACCACTACAGGTCTCACTCCTCGACTTTATGAGGATCCTTGAGGTCGTGTTGGATGAATGCCATTCATATAGACTATTCGGGGTAAGTGTCGATCGTTTTAGCGGAGCAGCCGTCGACTGACAATCAGAAAAAGGAGAACTGCTGGTTCGTCGCCTCAATTCTTGAAGAGTTATTGGTGGATATGTTTGGAGCTCGCTATGCAACGGGTGAAGCGGCCCGTCTGCCAGTGCATTTGGCCGGAAAAACGCGTGTCAGGATTCGGAACAGGCTTGGGCTCGGGGAGAATGTCTAGCCAAGGACGGGACTTGTCCAATGACTATGTCTACCTGTATCTAAAGGATTTCTGGCTAGACTCGCATCTCAAAGAATCGAACTAGGCTACTTCTATTATGAGGGTTTTCTCCTCAAGTTGAATGACCGAGTTTGCAGCGCCGTCGGTACTTGGATACTGAAATATACAGTGCAACAGAGGGCTGCCCTCATGCATAGACCCATTGTGATGAAAATGGATATCGTCCGTGAACGTCGAGGCGCATCCAAACCGCAATGAGATGTGATCGTGGTGTAGCTGTTGGGAAGTGGTGCTGGCTGCTGACCCCGGGGCAGGCGCGAGCGAATCGATCATAACAGATCCGGGGGAATTGTGACTTGTGCCGTTCCTATACTTCATCTTGTCACAGCATTGTTGTGTGACCTCGATTGAGGTGACTGAGAGCCATTCAATGACCTGAGTAAGTTCATCGACTTCGTGGTTGAATCATCACAATCCACCGAGCTAGACATGGCCTTGTTAGGTTGAAAGTCGGAACGTCGACGAGCGATGTGGCCGAATCTCAATTAATTATGTAGTGCCACAATTCTTAAGCATTTAGGGTTCTTGAATATTATATCCATTGGTGGTTCGGGTGAAAATCCATAAACGTGGACAAGAAATACAAGTACAGGTGCCCATTCAAAGAAATTGATCCCATGGGCCCAGGGAGATCCAGAGAGGTGTCATTGCTAGACCACCAGGGATTACGCGAGCGGACAAATCGAATTTGCCTGGCACCTCCTGCTGTAACTCTCCAATGTTTCGAGTCCAGTCGGAGAGAGTTGAGGGTGGCGCCGCCTGATTCGCATCTGAAGGACAAAGCTCGAGTACTCAATGACAACGATTGGGTACGAGCGTGGATCAGTTATGGAAGGAGAAGTGGGTGTAACAGCGCAAGTGGGGCGACATCGTTGATGGCCAAGGGCACGGCCTAGGATGGGCAACATGTTAGAATTGAGACTGTCTATAACCGGTGGTTGAGCGCTGCCATAGAAAAATCTTCGGGCTCCTCAACGAGGCTCTGGTTCATATTTCGGCTGTTGCGGTAGGGCCCAGAGTGAGGCCCCAACATCTACAAAGGATAGCGTCGAGGCCATCACGAGTTAACACCTTGAAGTGGGAAGAATAAATCCATGGAGCTTCGTAAGGATACGCTAACAGGGAAGACCTACGTACTAACATTCGACATCCGAATTTGATTACTCGGCCTCGGCGCACGTATCATATTCATTCCTTTATTTATAGTAGTTTTTGGTTGCGCGTTCCAGGACGCGCCATACACATTGCCAATGGGAAGGATTTCGCGTTTCAATTGCGTGAGTCGGAATGGGTCATCCTTACTTAATTCAGTTGGCAACGGCAGGGCAACGGCTTCACGTCGTTTCGTGACGGAGCACAGACTAGTCTCGTGAGGTGCCCCGAATGACATGTTCACTGCAGGTAGGGCTCCGGGTGGATCGGATTATCCCGGATGCCGGATTAGGATTGGGGGTCAGGATGTATTCTTGATCCGGGATTGGCATCCGGGATGATCCGAGATGATCCGGGATGGAGTCCCATTGCTAGCATGCAACTAATGGCCCCCTTATTGGTTTGGGGGCCTCCAAAATTATTGTATTGTAGCAAAGTCATCCGAGATATTTTAACTCCTGACTCATTGTCCGTGCACATTGCTGGCTGCTGTCCAGAGGGGTGTCAAGACTGTTTCCCACGGTCTAGACACACTTTACATAGTTGGATAGCCCTATTGAATAGCTTCCAGAATATACAATTTGAGAGTGAATTGACCAATAAATTATCGAGAAAAATGCAAAATACTTTTTTGGACGCGAGTCTGCAAATACTTGTGGCTGTCCAAACTCACTGTCTGTGCACAATGCTGGCCACTGTCCAGAGGGGTGTCAGGGCTGTTTCCCACGGTGTCAACACACTTTACACCAATGGATAACCCATTTGAATAGCTTCCAGAATATACAATTTGAGACTAAATTGACCAGTAAATTATCGAGAAAAATGCAAAATACTTTTTTGGACACGAGTCTTTTGGGGTAACTCAATGTCTGTACTCATGCTGACCACTGTGTAAAGGGGTGTCAGGACTGTTTCCCACAGTGTCAACACACTTTACATTGATGAATAGCCCATTTGAATAGCTTCCAAATTTATTGTATGATCGGAATTCAGGTAAATACATGTTAAAATACAAAGAAATCTTAAGATGTTATTATCCCGGATCATCCCGGATCATCCGGGATTTTCATCCGGCGGATCCGGATTGGCCATTGGGAGGTTGTCCCAATCCGGGATTTCTGATCCTAATCCGATCCTATCCGATCCACCCGGACCCCTAACTGCAGGTAAGCTTGACTGGTCTGCTTGCCTAATCTTCTGATGGGACGAACACGGGCCTCCTGCATCCCGAAATCCGAGGACAAACTTTTCGAACGGGTATGTGGGTTTAGGCGTCTATGAGTTTTTAGTTCCACACCACTCGTATAGGCGGAAGCCTTGATTCAAGATCCGAAAGATCCGAAGGACATATCTTTCGCGAATCCTCACCTCTATCGATTCTTTGTTCTGCACTCCTAAAGAAAGGTTGTGTATTCACTGCAAAGTTATCGTTTGTAAGCCAAAGTGGTTCAGCCAAACGAACCATTGCTTGCTTATGATGGTCTGGATAGCCCCAGCGATTACCCTCAGCCCATTCAAAATGAGATTTGACCCGCCCGTAACTACATCCTAACAGTAGGTAAGTCTACATTTTCGCGCTTCATGGCTGCTGAATGAGCAGCATCTTAGCAACCCAACGATATACGAATTGTCTTCCGAACGTTGGTCCCCGGTACAGAAGTGTGGAGAGGGTCATATTGTGCGTTATTTCAATGTTGGCAGGTCCGCACGGTTTCGCCTTTTCAGGTTGATCTTCAATAAAACTGACCTTTATCTTCTAGGACTTAACCTAGAGAGTAGCGTGGATATCGATTGCTGCAAGTTGTACCCAGAAAACAAAAGGGTTTGTCGTCCGCTACCCTCCCCGACAATCGTCGTGACACTACTTTTTCTAACAGGAGTATAAGCGTCAAGTACGAAAGATGGACATGAAGTAGCTTGGTATTGAGGCGTGAGTCTCGTCACGTTGATGTTCGTGGCGTCTTCCTGAGTATGGTGTGCGGTGGGTCACCGCCTCGAAGCCGAGAGGCACCCAGAATACCAGAGATTTTTATCCGTGATTCCTGTGGTCTTACACGGTCTTGTCGTACTATAACGTATACCAAATGGGCTGTGTCAAATTTGTTATAAGTGTAAGTGGAACGTGTCAGCGGAGCCGCGGGCGCCATCGATCATGCGTCACAAAGCATGCAGATTTCTATATGGGTGTGCCGGTAAGCGGGTTTGATCCAGCGTTTCACCAAAACGAATCCTGTCTTTAGCTGCTAAGACATTCTCCGCCCAGCCAAAGTCTGTTCCAGATCCCAGCACGCGCGCGTCTTCCCAAAGGATAAGTGGCTTCACCTATTGCGTAGTGAGCACCGAACACATCCACCAATATCTCTTCAAGAACTGCGGTGACAGACCAGCAGTTTCCCTTCTGGTTGTCAGTCAATGGCTGTTCCGCCGACAACAGCCGACTCTCACCTCGAATAGACTATATGAACGGCATTCATCCAACACAACCTCAAGGATACTCATGAAATCTCGGAGTGAGATGCATAGCGGTGGCTCTAGTGCTGCCTCGCTTGGCCTCCTGTCAGGTGTGTCACTATCACCAGACACGGTAACATGGAACAGCGCTTTAACTTGTGATTGGTCACGCAGGACCCACCGTATCTGCCGCATCTGTCCGATCTCGAGCAATCTGGTAGGCAGGTGGGTGACGCCATGGGAATGTTTTCACTTCAAATCATTTGAAGCGATGGAGAAATGTATCGAAACGTGACTGACACCTTTATCAAAATGGATCACAGTTTGGCGCACTGGTGTCCGGGCCCATTGATCAATTTGAATTGCACCCTCCCAACCCAGCTTTGCCGCGAGGTACCTGGCCACATACGTGGAACTTGGTGCGACATTTATGCTGTTGATCCTCAGTTGAAGGACATAAGAAGCGCGAGTCTATGAGGGTCACATCATGCGAACTTCCAAAGTTCCAGGTTCACACAACGAGCGCACTCCATTGCACCCCCAAGAAAACATTCAAGCCTATCGTAACTTAGACGAAATCCACAGCAACGAGACTAGAGGTTAGAGATATCATCATCAACAGCGTTGTTGCAGATCGGTAGGGCTCGATCTGGATTTTTGCCAGCGGTTGCCGGGGCAGAGATGTGAAGATGCGAGGCTGTTGCCCGACTAGCTGAATGGATTGTCTGTGAAAATAGGTACAACTATTACTAGGAGGAGCAGGAAAGAGGGAGAGTGAGGAGGGGTGCATTTGCGCCCATGCAGATTTCAACAGTGAAGGAATGCTTAGGGCGTAAGTGCAGTGGAGTGGGGGATATGGGGATTGGGTGGAAATCGGTCCGTAACAAATTATTTAGCGCGGATGGGGGGAATTTGGGTTTATTTGTTGCACTCGGATACAAAGCAATCTAAAAAGGAAGGACTTTCATTTAAGAGCTTGGATTATTCGCAAGAAGGCGTTGGACTCACATCGCTAGCCCTTCGAGGCAGCCCACAACGATCGCTCGGGAGTCCTTCTCTAGCGGCATTTGTGTTCGAGGGGATGGAAGGTAGGATATGAAAATTGTGAAGACTGCGTGTCTCTTCACCCCTGATGAAATCTACTCCGACCGAGCTGAACCCTGACATTGGGGTCCAGAGTGCGGGATGAAGATACTTGTGTAGGATGTTCCGCTTCAAACGGGGTGCACCTAGAAACACTGCTTACATCGGGCGATCCGCTGGTGAAGGAGACTCCATCATCGTTCACAGGTTGCCCAAACGTGCAGGTACCACACTCCTGGGCCAATTCCTTCTCATATTCGCGCTCGTATGCTGCTTCGTCCCAACCATCCAGGCGATAGTGCTTGAACAGCTCGGCGACGGAATTGGATTGGCAGAGTAGCCTGTGACATGGCATATGGCTGGGGGGAGTAAGGCGGTAGTCGGGGACTTGGCGACAAATGACTGTTATAACAGGGTAATTTCGAAGCTGGCCGCCGCCCCACACCCAATTAGGTAGTGATTGCCTAATATAATTTTCCCGCGCGCGGCTCCCATTCATCTCTTCCAAGGTGGGTCGCTGGGGAGAAATGTACAGTCACAATTTAAACATCCGGCTTTATCGCACATTCCCCTGATCGCCTTGATAAGGAGACCTAGAGGTTTGGCCTGCATTCAAGAGGCGTTTGCCAGTGCAAGGATCGACTTCTGGACTACACCGGCGCTAATGAAAAGCTTTCGTGCAACGCGCACGTGGCGAGCTATGCTAGATGCTCTAGCCCCCAACACCGCACGCAGCTGCCACTATCAGCGTCTCGTGTCTTGGTCTAGGGCTAGCGGTACAGCATGCTTTCCCTCCTCTAGGTTCACTCGGTTTAGTGCTAGTGCTATTTCAAATGGTCCCTTTCACACGTCCAGTGTGCACCACACTATCTGATGGAGCAGGAAGCAAGCGCTCATGAAACTTGTGGAACAGGAGCAAACAAATTCGGGCTGAGAAAGCCGTGCGAGTAAATAATTGTCACCCGGGACCGAAATCACCCTCAATGCATCCCGAGAAACGAGAAAACTGAATTGCACCCCGAAGTAGAAAGTGTGCCAAAAACGGATCTATGTAGCTAAGGCAGCATAAATATCGAACCAAGTCCATTCTCTGGCTATCGCTCACTTTCTGTTATGAACGCATTTTCCTCCAGCATGTGCTCCGTTCACTTTATCACTTCTTCCTTCAACTCTACCAGCATCAATGCTGACGCTCGATCTATTTCTCCCAATTTCATCCTGCCTCTTTCATTTCCCCTCGAAGTTTGCAGCAATGGCGATTCAGCCCGTCCTACTCCATCCTCACATGGGACAGATGGTCGATCTAATAACTGTTCAGATACTTTCAAGGTGCGTTTGGTTCATTGCTGGGCATCCCTCAGCCCAGACTACAAAGTGTGAACCTACAGGCCGAAGTGACTATAGAGGGTGGTCACCTACCTAAGGGCGAAGACCTCGTTATCAATGACCGTCATCTTGCAGTCCCATCCCTTAAATTGTTTGATTTCCTGGCTCACATACCTCTGTGTGCATTCACGACTCACTCTGCGGACGTCTTCCTTCACATCCTAAAGGGAAGTCCACATGCACAAGAGTTCAAAATCGTCGCTGTCAAGCGCTTCATATTGAAAAATGCCACACGGCATCGGTGTCTTGTACTACTGATTGCTCGAGACGGGATGCCAGCCTTCAGCCTCCGGATTGACCGCTCTCGTGATCATACGCTCTCATTGCTTCAATTTGTCCTGCGCCATGGAAAATCGGATGCGGTGGACACTGTAGGCCCTCCTTGTTTTGTTTGACATTATTTGATTACATCGTTTCCCGTTCCAGGTGACGGTGTCTAGGACCACGCATCTGCTCTATGACAGGAGGTCAAAGGAGGAAGCAACGCTAGAGCTACCGCTGCCAGTCTCACTCCTCGAGTTTATGAGAACCCTTGAGGTTGTGTTGGATGAATGCCATTCATATAGACTCTTCGGGGTGAGTGCAGTCGTTTTAGCGGAGCGGCTATCGACTGACAATCAGAAAAAAAGGAGAACTGCTGGTTTGTCACCTCGATTCTTGAAGAGTTGTTGGTGGATATGTTTGGTGCTCGCTACGCAGTGGGTGAAGCGACGCATCTGCATTTTGCTGGAAAGACGCGTACTAGGATTCGGAACAGGCTTGGGCTTGTGGAGAACGTCTAGGTAGTGAAGGAACTGGACTGGTTCTATGCTTGTGTCTACCTGTATCTAGAGGATTTCTGGTTAGACTCTTTATGTCAAAAAAATTTGAACCAGTTCTTGCTGAGAGCTTCCCTGAAGCCGGATGACCGAGCCTGTGGCGCCATCGGCATATAGATAGTGGAATCTACACTGCAATAGAGTGTACGTTTATACATAGATCCATTGTGATGGAAACTTTCTGCGGAGCAATAACGTCTCTGAACATCCAGATCATACTGGGATGCAACGTTGATCGTGAGCCAGACGTAGTGCCAACAGTGCAAAGCGACACGAAAAGATAATACACAGCACTTAGATATTGCCCATCATGAAACGTCAACAATATTGAATCCAAGAGCAATGCAGGGCGTAGTAGATATGGACGCGGAACTCTCAGAGAGGGCATATGACTTAGTGTTGAAAGAACGGGATGGGAAATACCCAAAATGGGTGTAAGCATGTCTAAGATGTGGGGCTGCTGCGTGGCGAGCGCCGAAGCTAGAGTGCCGAGTTTAGATACTGCGACTAGCGCCTCGTCCGTCCATCAGTATTTCCTTCAACCACTCGACCTTCTCTGCCTTATCACGTCTAGCTTTTTAAAATCATCATCGCGTTCCTTCTCCAGGTCCGCTACCTGGCCTTCCAGAGTGGGGACTTGCTCCGACTTTCTCCACCGACTGCGGCCATGCTGCAATTACATCCCGTCACATTTTCCACGCATCAGGGGAGTCGACTACGGAGATGACATTCCCTTCCTCCGTGATGATCAGGTGCTTTTGCCCATCTGATTCAACCGAGACACCCCCCTAATTTCACCGTCAGATCAGGTATCATGGTTCAAATGAGCTGGGTTCAGCAAGTGGCTATCCAAACACATCGTGGGGGAAATGGGAAGCACCGCTACTGCGCACCAGTCTGGTATTGGTGAGAGCATTATAAAACTAGTGGTATGAGCGGGAGGTGAAGTAGGGTGTTCGCACGAAGCGTTGACGATGTTTTTATTGCAGTGGGTGCGAGTCTAGAAGGTTAAAAGCAGCACATACATGGAGCGACATTGGGATGCATGGTGTCTGGAATGAGCAACGGCGATCATGACGAGTCTAACTCGACACACGAAAGAAGCAACTGAAAGAATGAAGGAACTATGCAGCTAAACATTTTAACATTGAAACAGTGCATCTCATGGGACGTCCAACAACCAGTGGTTGAGTGCCGCCACAGGGAGATTTGCGGGGCCCCTCAGAGGGACCCCAGTTTTTCCGGTGGTTGAAGTGGAGCCGAGAGTGGGAACAATTTGAATGTCTGTAAAGTAAAGTGTCGAGGCCATCATGAGTCGATCCAAGTCTGGCTACCTTAGAGCAAAGATACCAGACGGTGGCAAACGGCTACATCGGCTGTTCGGTCCGATTCCCACACTCACGTGAAACTAAAACTGGCTGCCGGGCCTCAGTACAGCCACCAAGCCGCCTCTCCGATCAATTGATGTGAGATGCATAATTTCATTATATAATTTGCGCCTAGACGGGCTTCTCAACATGGCAGGTCTTCTTTTAGAGTCTTACGCCCTAGCGCTCCTGAAGGTGATGGGAAAGCGAGACGACGCAGAACATCCGCCGCTGGGATTTGCTAGACGCAGTGGAACACTATCCTCAAATTTCAACGTGCCAGCTCACAAACTCCTGCAAGCTGTCATCGAGTACTCCCCATCTCCGGAAACGATCGCTCGAGGGTTTTTGGTGGAGCTTGGGAAGTGCGGGATCTTGGCTGTGAAGGGATTTGGTGAGAACGCCCCTGCTTCCTTTACATGACAGTGATACCTATTTTAATTATTATTTTTTCCCTAAGTCGATGCCTTGGACAACGATCGCTCTGTCAATTCAGACGACTGGGCAGCTATCGTGCATGAAGAACTTGAACAGAATAACGGTAATACCACGTATCTCACAGAACTTGCAAGTTACTATTTGTCCCACCTTATAATCGCATGTAAGGGTGAAAAATCTCCATTTTTATCTTATAACTTAACTTCGTTTTCCTAGTCAGAAATCCGGGTGGAAAAAAGACCCCTCAATATTCCGTACATCCTACACCCAATCTTAGGCGTATAGAGGATATTGCATTGTTGTTAGAGTCGGCCACAGCTCATCGAAGTCAATCGGCTTTGAGAGACCTTGTGCATTTCCATCTACTGCTGATCATGACTAAGAGCTTCTCTGAAAATATTCTTTAGGTCTTTCTTCGCGATGGGACTCGTTGCTCTCTTACCCGTTACGCTTTTCTTGGGGATGATAGGGTTGTAGTACCCCGCTGCGCACACATCATCCCATTTTCCATCCATTCCAAGGTAGAAACGACTTTCCAAAGACTATTTTCAACTGATTCATGCATAGACTGATGCACATGCTGCGATTGAGACCTTCACCGGCCAAACATTGAACGCAGAACTCATTCAGCAACTCGTAAACCATCCTGCTAATGCCATAAATATCCAAACCGATGCCCACGATTCAATGGATCAGAAACTAGCCTGGGGGATCGAAGCCAACTTAGTCGATCATAAAGTGGGTTACGATGCAAATTGGTCCGACCCTGATATAATTCAGTGAATAGTGGAACTATTATTTCCGAGTCGTTCGGCCAAAGGAAGTAGCAGCTACCATTTACCTTCGTGACGGGGATGAAATGAAATTTGGGCAGGGGATTGGCGGCGATGAGATTCCATTACCTGACCCTCGGATTTGCAATCTTCACCTAGCTGTTGCCCGGGTCTTTGCAGCCTCAGGTGCCGCGGAAGTGTTTGATAAATATCTGGAGGATGATGATGACGATTACATGACCCAAGTTCCTGTCTACTTTGGGGGTCCATTCGTTGATGATGACGTACTCATGCGTAAGCTTGAGGTGCTAGCTACCTGATACAATGCTGCATGTTCTTGCACCGACTAATGTACTGTTGTTTTGTTCCGAGGTGAGCGCTATTAGGTTTGCTTGCCTGATTAGCGTCACCAAACCACATGTTTGCCTAATCACCATCTCACCTTCTACAAAACAGGAACACAAGTTTTCCCAACGATTTATGGCCTTGGCATAAATGTCGAATATCCTATACATCCCTCACTCTTTGTTATCGGCTCTATCTATAGAGGCTGCTTCAGTCAACGCGTTTCCCTACAGCATGTCCTCCGTTCGCTCTATCGCCAGCTCCAACGGCATCGACGTTGGTCCTCGATCCATTTCTCCCAATCTCATCGTGCCTCTTCCATTTCCCCTCAAAGCTTGCAGTAACGGCGATTCAACCCGTCCTGCTCCATCCTTACCTGGGACAGAGGGTCGGTCCAATAACGACGCAGATACTCCTAGGGTGTGTATAGTTCATTGCTGGACATCCTTGACCCAGATTACAGAGTTTGAATTTATAGGCCGAAGACCTCATTAGCCATTACCATCATCTTGGAGCCCCATCCATGAGATTGTTCCTGGCTTACATACCTCCATACGCATTCACGACTCACTCTGCGGACGTCTTCCTTCACAACCTAAAGGGAAGTCCACATGCACAAGAGTCCAAAATCGTCACCGTCAAGCGCTTTGTAAAGAAGAATGCCACACGGCATCGGTTTCTCGTGCTACTGATTGCCCGGGACGGGATGCCAGCCTTCAGCCTCCGGATTGACCGCTCTCGAGATCATACGCTCCCGTTGCTTCAATTCGTTCTGTGCCATGGAAAATCGGATGCAGCAGATACTGTAGGCGCTACTTGTTTTGTTTGACATTATTGATTGCATCGTTTCCCGTTCCAGGTGACGGTGTCTGGGCCCACGCATCTGCTCTTTGACGGGAGGTCAAAGGAGGAATCAATGTTAAAGCTACCGCTGCCGGTCTCACTCCTCGAGTTCATGAGAATCCTTGAGGTTGTGTTGGATGAATGCCATTCATATAAACTATTCGGGGTGAGTGCGGTCGTTTTAGCGGAAGCGGCGATCGACTGACAATCAGAAAAAAGGAGAACTGCTGGTTTGTCGCCTGGATTCTTGAAGAATTATTGGTGGATATGTTCGGTGCTCGCTATGCAACGGGTGAAGCGATGCATCTGCATTTTGCTAGAAAGACGCGTACTAGGATTCGGAACAGGCTTGAACTTGTGGAGAATGTCTAGGTAGCGATGGACTTGGTTCTATGCTTGTGTCTACCTGTATCTAGAGGACTTACGGTTAGACTTCCATGTCACCAAAATTTGAATCAGTTCTTTGCTGAGGGCTGCCGGATGACCGGGCTTGCGGTGCCATTGGCACATAGATAGTGGAAGCGCTTTCCTCATCCATAGATCTATTGTGATTGAAAGTTTCTGCTAGGCAACAACGTCTCTGAACGTCCAAATCACGATGGGATCCAGCGTTGATCGTGAGCTAGACGTAGTGCCAACACAACAGTGCAAAGTAGAAGGGAAGCGACATGAAAAGAAAATACACAGCACTTAGATATATATTGCCTGTCATGAAACGACAACAATATCGAATCTAACAAAACGGACAATTCAAGAGCAATGCAGGGCGTAGTAGATATGAACGGAACTCTTAGAAAGGACATATGACTTGGTGTTGAAAGAACGGGATAGAAAAAAAATGAGAAATACCCAAAATGGGTGTAAGCATGTCTAAGGTGCGGCGAGTGCCGAGTACTGCGACTTAGCGCTTCGTCCGTCAGCATTTCCTTCAACCACTGAACTGTCTCCACCTTGTCACGTCTATCTTTAAGACCATCATCGGGTTCCTTCTCCAGGTCCGCTACCTGGCCTTCTAGAGTGCGGACGTATCCCATCGCCTTTTCCGCGCATCAGGGGAGTCGACTACGGAGATAACATCCCCTTCCTCCGTGATGATCAGGTACTTTTGCCCATCTGACTCAACCGAGACGCCCCTAATTTCGCCGTCAGATCAGGTGCCATCGTCCAATTGAGCTGAATCCAGCTAGCGGCTATTCAAATACATTGTGGGGGGGACTGGGCAGCACCGCTACTGCGCGGGTCAGCTGTGATGCCCGTATCACGCGCGAACCCGGGCTCTGCTTGGGATTGAGAGCGATCTCAGGTCTGGCTATGGACTTTTGGGGGCGTCGATAGGGAGTTGGGGGTCTCCGGAGGGGTTATGTCCAATCTTTGCCGGTGACCGGTGGCATTTTTTCCACGAGGTCCTCGCCGTCGAATGAATTGCGTGACTGATACACAGAGCATTTATTGGGGATCGTGGTCATGGGCCGAGAGGTTGTAGCAGAGGCATCACCAGTGATGGCAAGACGATGATTCGGCACCGATCTGGTACTGGTGAGAGCATCACAAAACTAATGGCATGCGAAGTAGGATATTCCACGAAGCATCGACGATGTTCTTGATAGCTTGACTCGGGACTTCGAGTCTGGGTTGGGAACGTTGAAGGTAAAGGGGAAGGGAGTTTGCACAACTACGGATGCGAAGTGAATAGGCACACCCGCTTTGAGACGTAGCTGTTTGACCTGAAATCCCCAAGGGATATTTGGCATGTACCACCATATATTAACCGAAATGCAATTGAGTTGCGGCAACTATTAAATGGCATTCTCACTTCCTAACGAACTACGCAGTTCCAGGGCAATTACCATCAATTGTATTGCGGCATCAACTGATTATCGTCGGCTTCCTCCATCTCTCATCTGCATGCTTCGGTTTCACCCTTGGCCGTGAGGAAAGGCGTTGGGACGGAAGCTCCGAGCAGTTCGGCAACCGGAAAATCATCGTTGTCACTTGCCCGGGATACCTAGTCACCGTCTCTCCTGAAGGGGACCCAGAATAATTATGTAATTGGAAGCGCCATGTGGCGGCGGAACGTGAACGTAGTGCGGACAATTGCAAATTGAACGAAATGGGAATGAGACGTATGTGTAGGAGTAAGGGAAAAATTGGGAAGTGAGGTATTTGTTCAGGCTAGAGTTGGCTGTATCGTCCATGCCGTCGCGTCGGGTATTTGGGGTGGGAGTCGAAATGACAAATGTAAGCAATATTGGCGCACTATGAACATCTAACTTCGGCACTCGCAAAGATACCTACTCTCCTGAGGGAAACCCTACACTAGAGCACGACTGGCATTCAATCCAGGCCGTGTTCACCCCTTGAATCTTTACATTGTTGTAGTTCAGCTCGCAATTAACATCCATAAAGGCACTGGCTGCTCCGGATTTTATTTGTTCTTTCTCTCTCCAGAATAATGATAAAGGCAATATGAATTGAGGATCTCCGAACATATAATTATTGAAATGTTTAAATGAATGTTGGCAAAGTTCCCTAGTTATCGAGATGAATCGAGCACGTTGTGATTAACACATGAGCCATTCTACTTACATAAGCCAACCCCCCTCGGTGGGCCAACATTCAATATTGAATTAGGGGTTTAGTAGCAGTAGTACATTGAACATCACTTAGGGGTCTAGTAGTAGTGGCGAGCTGTGCGGGTGTGCTAAAAACCTCTCGCAGCGCAGCCAAGTTCAAGTAAGGAATTGTCCTGTTCAAACCAATATCATTCTGCCAGGATGGATCAGAACAACCAGTTCAAAATATTCCTAGCCGCAGGCACTAAGGTAGCATTTATATGTACTAAGTCAACATGAATTCCATGTGTTCAAAACTCGATGACGTACCACACATCATGGGACAATTGCAAATGGTAAATTGAACGAAATGGGCATGAGTTGTGTGTGTGGTGGCCATGTCGGTGTGGTTATTTGGGTTGGGGGATGGGGGTCGAAATGAAAAATGTAAAGCAATATTGGCACACTATGAACTTGACTCACCATCGGAAAGCTTCCAGTAAATCTTTATGCTCCTGGGAGGGAAAGGGGGATCCCTAATTGAGCCTCCCCCTCGTCCTTCCACAATTATCTCGCGTAACCACTGTACCTTCTCCACATTGCCTTCTAATCATCCCTCTTCTATTCCAAATCGCTCTAAGGAAACGCATCGATAAGGCGGAGCCGGGGAAACTTGTGTTTCCACATGTGTGTTTTGTAAAAGGCAAGATAACGGCGGGATGATGCGATTTCCACGAGTTCTTCCCATTCCGTGCAAGTGGAGCCCGGCAATTCCCGGAGGGAGAACGGTTCTAGTTTGGGTCATGGTGAGATGGAATAAAAGAAAAAAGGAAAAAGAAAAAGAAAAAAAAAAGATGGCATAAATGTTGAGCCCTAGGCAGTACGTGTCCCTCACTCTCTGTGGACGTGTTTTCCTCTAGCATGTCCCCCATCCACTCTGCCAGTTCTTCCTTCAGCTCTGACATTAATGTTGACGTTCGACCTACATCTACCAATCTCACCCTACCCCATTCATTCCCTCTCAAACTTGCTCGCAGCGATCATGACTTGACCCATGATGCTCCATTCACACTCGAGGAAGGGGATCGGACCAAAGATACACTAACTGTAAGGGTGTGTATGGTTTATTGTCTTGTACCGTTTCGCTCTGATTGGAGAGTTTGGGGCTTATAGGCTGAGGATGATCCGCCTGTAGGCGTATCAGTTGCTGAAGGATGCATTATCCAAGACGTTCATGTTGCAACCGCACCATTTGATTTACTGGCGTTCATACTTCCAAGCGCTTTCACAACTTACTCTGCAGACATCTTCCTTCGCAACCTGGAGGGGAGTCTCCACGCACAAGAGACCAAGATTGTCACCGTCAAACGCCTCGTAAAGCAGAATGCTGTGCGACACTGGTATCTCGTACTACTGCTTACTCGAGACGGGATCCCGGACTTCGGCGTGAGGGTGGACCGTTTTCGAGATCACACCCTCTCGTTACTTCAATTTGTCCTGCGCCGTGGGAAATCGGATGCAGTGGACACAGTACGTCGTGCATGTTTTGTTTGACCACATATTAAAGCGTGAGGCTGTTTCAGGTGACACTATCTGGAGACACGCATCTGCTTTACGACGGGAGGTCAAAGGAGGAAGCAACACTAGAGCTACCACAACCTGTGTCTTTCCTCGATTTCATGAGGATCCTTGGGGTTGTGTTGGACGAATGCAATTCATATAGTCTATTTGGGGTGAGTGTCGGCCGCTTTGGGCAGAGCGGGCATTGACTCACAATCGGAAAAGGAAAACTGCCGGTTCGTCACCTCGATCCTTGAAGAGATACTGGTGGATACATTCGGTGCTCGCTATGCAACAGGTGAAGCGGCCCATTTGCGTTTTGCCAGAAAGACGCGTGCTAGAATTCGGGACCGGTTCAGGCTTGGGGAGAATGTCTAGGTAGCGAAAGACTGGACTGGTTCCATGCTTGTGTCTACCTGTATCTAGAGGATTTCTGGTTAGACCTGCATCTCAGAGTTGGGACCAGGCACTGAAAATCATTCCGTGCTGAATAATACAGGAATGTTGGTACTACGGGACTACCCCCGTCGGTCATCGTGAGCCCGAGGTGAATCTCACGCTAAAGCGAAGATGAATTTTAGGCAGGAGTCCAGCCTCTATGATTTCGAAAATTTCGGAATAGAAAGATATCAAACCGAGTGTTGGCAGATCTGTAAGGATCTTCTGGAATCTACGACCCAGGTCCAACCATGGTTGCATCACTAGGCAGGTGACCAGCCGGCTTGCAGCCGATATTCGCGCCACTCTCCAAGTTAGGTTCTAAGAGTCAACCTCGAAAAGTGAGATTGTGGGGATCTGCCAGCATTGAAATGACGCTCCAAAAGACCCTTCTGGTCACTCCGCACTGAAGACCGATGTTTGGAAGACAATTAATACATTCTTTTGGGAGCATGGAGGATTGAAACACGGACATTGCCATGTTTGTTGATTACATAGGAAGCCGCCAATTCAGCAGCCATGAAATGGGCACCACTTCGCCCCTGAACTTCGTCACAAACACACAGGCGAAATTTCACGGAGCGGGGTTTAGTTTGATGACACATGAGAATGGTATAGAGGGTAAGAATCGTGGAGGAAGGGAGATGAGGAAGGGAGACGAGCCGTGTTACATTCGAGGGCTGCACTAAGAGCAACTATCCGCTCCTCATGAAAAGATCTATTAACCATGTGCTATCACTTCCCTGATCGCATCGCCCTGTAGCATTGAATGTATCATCAACGTAGCGAGGGGAATCTTTAAGCTTCGTTCAGGTCGGAGAAAGAAAAGAAACCTGTTTTTCCGACCCGAACGAAGCCTTAGTTCCGAAAACATGGATCCCGACTTGGGGAGTGATATTCGGAGGGTGTGAATTTGGTATTCAACAGTCTCTGGAATGGTCGAGTGCGAACACCCTTAGGACGTGTCTCGCTGAGATGCATAACTCCATGTGCCATGAAAAAAATTCATCAACGCTTGCAAGATACGCAAGCGCGAGTGTCCTGTGATTTCAGAAATCTGCACAAGGGAATCCAGGCAAGTGCAAGGCTAGACCGCCGGAGATCACGCAAGGTTATCCTGGCGCCTCCTGGGGTACCATGATTGGTTGGTTGTACTTTCTCATGCGTCGAGACCAGGCCGTTGGGGACTGCAATCGTATGGGGGGTACAACACACGAGCGAAACAGAAGCGGTGAACCATTCTCCGATTGATGAGTTTCGAACTCCATCAAAGGGTGTTAAAATTGGCACAACCAATCTCACGTATGAAGGCCGCCAAAGGCAAAGCTCGAGTCCCTACCGACCGCCAGGCGCGAGTCCGGGATGGCCAACGAATCACCATGACCATAGTGACGACTCCGACACACCATGCAACTTGGTGTTGATACTGCACATCTGGTGGGATGGCTACCACCAGTGGTTGAGTACCGCCATAAGGGACTCCGCGGACTCATAATTCATATTCTAGTGGTTGCGGCGAGCGCTTGTAGTTGGAACAACTCCCCTCGAATGATAGTATGTATAGTATTGAGATGATTAACCCAAGTCTAGCTACCTTGAAGCAAAGCGGGGAGAGTGAAAGAAAGTCTCCATAGAGTGCAAGACGGTCTAAACGGGCTTGAGTGCTGCACTCGCTGTGATTGTTCGTCTTTGTTTACTTGCAGGGTTCCGGGATGACAACACCGGAATTCTCACGCCACTCCGCAATCATATGCATCCCTTGATTTAAATTGAAGATGCAGGCTTGCTGAATTGTTGCAAGACACCACATTGCGAACGGGGAAGTTCATAGCGCCTTTTTCCGTTCGTAGTCAACGCCGCTCACAGGTCGGGGTAGTCTTTTTTCAACCATGGTTGACTGGAATGCGCTTTTCTTCCTCGACCGACTCCGAAGAAGTCTGTGGCGAAGAGGTGAGCATCAGTAGTTGCATCATGGTTCAGCCTCTGATAACGAGTTTCCCGTTTGCCGTCTTTAGTTGCTGTACGTTTTTCTCCTGCTTGTGGCGCTTCGACATCTCTAATGCTCTGATCTCGAGAAGATAAGATGCTGGGTGGCTGCGTTCCTTTGCATTTTGAGCATGCTCATATCGCCCATTGAACATGCGGCAGGACAAGCTGCTTTCCTCCCTATGATCTTTGTATTCATCAAACCTCCCTCAGATCCCACGATAGTCTTTCTATACCAATGGGTTTTGACCGCTATATTTGTAGCCGCGGAGTGGGCATGGTGCATTTTGGGAATGAAGCTCAGCGTGCTTGCGCGCAATCAAGTGCACGATCAACGCATATTTAACAGCACGGTACACAGTATTTACACTCACGACCCCAATGCAACAGGAGCACAGATAGAAGGTGCGCAATCGGAATGCTTGGGGTACCTGGAAAATGCCAATCTGAATTCTTTCCAGGCGCCCTGATCCGTAAGGTTTTCGAAGGGGAATTCCTTCAGGCTGGTTCTTCTGCTGTCTGGGCTGCCTTCCTGTTCGTGGGGACGTACTTTGCTCTCTTGATTCGTGTGTACAACGTGAAACTCTTCTTTATCATGGTGTTTGCGGTAAGTTATGAATGCCCGCCATCGTTCCTCTTGGCCAGGATCAATGTAATCCTTCCAGGTTATTTTGGTTTCAATATTTGCCACGATAGCGCCTCTCATACCCGTTTTCTTCGGTGCGCATGTAGCCCAGGCCTTGTCAGATTTGAGTTTTACTGATTTTCATATCGATCAAAAGCTCTCCCGTTGAGTCAGCTGATTCTGGTTCCTTTCACTTACTATTGTGCCGCAGCCCTCTTTGCAGTAACTTTTGTCTTCGTACGTCGCTCGTTGTTTGTGTTGACTCTGCTTATTGATTCTCTCGGGCAGCCAACTTCAGCGGCAGAAACATGCTCTGAGCTGTTGCGGACCCAGTCAATGGCTCTTTTCTCCGTATTTGACGGATTTTCCCCTTCTGGTTTAAACGCCATTCGGAAAGGGATTCTGGATTCCACCATCACCGTGGAACAAGCACTCAAACGACATTTAGAAAAACGTTTCGCCATCATAAGTTCCTTTGACTTGGTCACTCCCCTGCTACCGTTCTTGGGAAGAGAAATTAGTATTGGGAATGCTAGCGGTGCAGACATCCGCGAGCTAGCGTACTTCATGAGGGCCTTGGCGCGGTCAATATCCGGGTTTTCTGCTTTCGGTCGACATATACAGGCGCGGGGAACGAATGCTCTCCCTCCCTCGAGTACCCTAGCAGAGGATGAAGCCAAGTTTGATGGTTTGGAGGAAGTTTATCGGCCTGACGATGCTATTTTTGCTGTTATCGCAGCCCTCGAATCCTCAGCAACCACGAATTCTCGTTTCGCCGCTCTGTCGAAGGGCATGAAGGCACTTTCTTCTTTCTATGATCGCCAAACTAGCTGGAAGCTTACGACGGGTGTCATCGCTCTGTTCTCCAAACGTCAAGATGCCGAGTCAGAACTCGCTTCCGCGATTTCGGAGATTGAAGCTGCTCTTCGCTTGCCGCTTGATCAGATACCATCAAGCACTGGCTCTTCCGAGGCTCAAAATACCGACCAACAGATCCAAAGCCAGAATACTGCAAATGATCCTCATCCTTTTCAATCTTATCTACACATTCTTTATACGGAGTCTCTTGCGGTGACTCTCGCTCATCTCTTGGAACCTCTTCGTGTGGCGAAGCGAATCGAGTCTCAGAGTGTGAGGATTTGGTTCCCGTGGACTTCAGCTCCAAAGGGCGAAAGAGCTCCCCAGCCCCCCAACAACGGCTCTTCCAATGAAGACTCGGCTGCGAAACCGAATACTAAGTTCGCACCAGAGGATGAAGTTCCGGAGAAACGTTTGATTGGCATCCGGTTTGTTTTCACGGGCAGTGGTGAAATTCCGGTGGGTGAAGATAATCCCGATCGTATTCAGGGGATGGATCTCCGTCAAAAAGGTAAACCGTCTCAGAGAAAAACCTTTCTAACCTTTATGTTGGGACTCAAAAACGATTCCATGGGGCAGAAACTACATCGCGGTTCGCGGAAATGGGAGTGCAACTGGATCACCACGATCCTTTGGGCGAGAAATTCCGAAGCGGTTTCTTACATGACATTGTCGGATTTCTCCGTTGGCTTGGCGGGACCGAATCGACGTTCTCGTTGAAGATTGCGATTTTGGCGGTCGCTTTGGCGTGTCCGGCTTGGATCACGAATAATGGGACGGCCAAGTTCTATTACGATAACAAAGGTCCGTGTCTTCGTTTGGTATGGTGCTGGTGAACTTCCCTATTGATGGGGATGTCTGCCTGATGTTTGCAGGGGCATGGGCTCTTATCATGGCCATGACTGCGAAGGGTGTCTACAGCTCTGAAACGACGTAAGTACTGAAGGACTGTCAGAGATGCCATGACTTATTGATGGAGGAATTTGGGATGGTCAGTTATGGTTTCGTTCAGGTATGTTTCTGTTTCTGCTTTGCAGATGGGATGGCGACTCATGACCTCGTTAGCGTGTCGTAGGCGCCGGTATGATTGCAGTTTGATAGCGAAGATTGATTGCACATGCTGATTTAGTTGTACTAGTCATGGGCGCTACTGGTGCGATGGTAGCATGGTGTGTTAATTGCTTTTTGATCCATCAGCATCTATCTGACTATCAATTTCTATATTCCCCAGGTATATTTCGACCGGGAGTGGCCATGGGAATGCGTATGGCCTTGGTGCGACTCTTGGGGTATCATTATTGTATGTGGTGCCCTATAGGATTTGGAGCCCCAAGTGAGTTTGCCACTCCCTCGACATCCTCACTGCACTCACATCCGCGTTTCTGTCTAGTTTTGCGGTTGTAAGTTAACGTTAACTATGGCTACCGATATTTCATTATGCAAATCTCATAATCTTATGTTTGCCAGGCAGTCACCGCAACATCCACTGCCGGTGTCGTTTTGGGTCAGTCAATTTTTTTTCATTTCACTACCGTAGTCCCTCAACACCTTTTGACACAGGATACAGCTGGATAGACGAGTAAGTGCGACAACTAGGGCTGAAGTGTAGCGTTATTTGACGTATGTGGTAGGACGCTTCCAGTTGCATATAACCCAGGAGTAGGGTACCAAGTCTACTGGAGACGACTTCTCCTTGTAGTGATCGGGTTGACTGCAACCTGGATCATCGACCTTCTTCCCAAGCCTAAAACCGGGAGAGAGGATCTCCGCAAAACATATGCCCGAACAACCTTTGCAATTGGGACAGTTGCTGCGTCGGTCCTCACACGCCTCAAGCAATCCTCTGGGCCTGATGATCACACCTTGCACACGTGGCGTGCGATTGACAACGGAATTGGCAGCCAAATCTTGAACATTCACAGTAAGCTTCGATTGAGCAGTTCTCGCATTGTTTTGGCGAAACTAGAACCTTCTTTGAATCGGGAATGGATCGAGGGCCATTACCGTAACTTGGAGCGCATTCAGTTCGAGCTGCTCGACCTGTTGGCGATCTTGGCTTTCATCGCGGAACAGCTTGACGCCAACACAAGGGCTCAACTACTTACATCGAATCTTTTCGAGTCCAAACAAGTGAGGGGGTAGATTTTTTCGTTAACGCCGAATAGATTTGACTAATGGATATTTCCGTTTCAATAGGTCACCCCTCTTCTGAACCTGTTCCACTCGGCGTCGTCCGCACTCCATACCGAAAACCCCATGCCACATCACTTACCTGCACCGCAGGAAGTGAGCTCCCTGTCGGTCAAGTTGGACCTCAATCTTGCTAACCTCGCTGGTGACCAACGGACGAGAGAGTTTATCATATTGGCGGGATCGTACATCGAGTTCTCCAAGGTGAGCCCCCGACTTCTTTTTATGCATAATTTTCTGTGGAGGGAGATACGAACACAGTGAACTGATTATCTAATTGCAGTTGGCGGAAGAGCTGACGAGACAATGCCAAATCATGTTTGGAACTGCGTTGCATCATTTCTAATCGGTCTAATCCCCTGAGAATGCCATCTCAACCCAGTCATGTTTGCCTTTTTCTTTTCCTCTTGAAAGCGCCTAAAGGGTCTAGGTTTGAAGCGTGTTTTGTTTTTGAAGGATATCCTAGTAGAAATGATACTAATCAGGGGCAGCTTGACTTGTAGTGGGAGACGGTCGCGTGATTAGCAGACAGCTATCGGTGAATGACCCGATAAGGCACAGCAAGCTATAACGTGAACGAACACCATACTATAAAGGTGCCTAAGCGAACACACAAGGCAGACAACACATAGTCAAATATTATACAGAGAATAACGTGAACGCGGAAATGGCACATAATTGATCCTGAATAGTGGGTAGGCAGCTATTGGAATAGAAATGGTGGGGTATCGGAGAGTTGGCGGGAGGCGCAAAAGCAGATAACGCAACTGATAATGCGGCAGCAAAGCAGCAAAGCAGCGTGGGCAACGGGAGCAGGGAGAGCACAGAACAGATAGCAAACAGCAGGGGGGGAGCCACCAGACCCTATTTTAGGCAAGCGGACGCGGAATGAGTCGCGTGATCTTTCGGATCCGATTTCCTGTGAGTAAACGCATTGAATCGGCGGCACCGCAACAATATTCTTTCTACCTGGACCGTGTTCAAACCCGGATGTCGCGCTCAGTAACGAAGGAGAGGAGTAAGGCGCCTTTCTTCCCGTTATCGCTGATAGTAACAAATACTGTACGCAGAGTTAACTAACGTAGCAGCACCCTTAGGTGCGCTCTGAACCGCTCCACTGCTCAGCAGCCGCCTGGCTAGTATGTCTTACGCGGATATGCCACCTCCTTCTCAGAGTATGATCCTGGCTTCGATGATGACGATGCGATGGAGTTTTCGCGGTCAAGGAAGAGGCGGAAGCTGGCTGCATTTGAGGGACAAAGTCCAGGGGCTATGAAGACCAGTGAGTGTGTTGTTAGTTTGCATGAATTCATCTCACCGAGAATTTCCTTCCAGCGCCGCGGAAATCTGAAAATACGTCGTCGCCCAGTGGCGAGAAGCTAGGGCGAGCAAGAAAGCGAGCTGGTAATACGCGACTTATCATCACCGAACATCTCCTGACTCCTTGATTCCAGCTAAACAAGATGGCGGGAAATACTATGGAAATCCAATAATCGCCCTTCTGCGTCTAGATCCGAACGATTTTCATTCATTCAACAAGGGGGCTTCAAGCTCTAGTTCTGATTCTGAGGCCGATGCGACGAAATTTTTCCGTAGCAGTGACAATGAACATGAAGACTCGAGGAGTCGCTCACGTCGTACATCTCCTCTGGGACGGCGGTCGACAGGTGCTAGTAATAGTCGATTTGCTTCGCCTTCGGCATCTGCTGAAGGGAGCGAGACCGAGGATGATGAGGACATGGTGATCCCAAGAGTGAAGGCACGAATAGAGCAAGGTGAACGCGCGTCTAACCAGACAGGGCCACAGGATGAAGGGTCGGAAACCGAAAGCGATGAAGAGGAGAAGGCTCCTCCAGATAAGATGACCCCATCAAGGAAGGAACGTCGCCTCAATGAAAGGGCTACCAATGAACCACCCATCATTGGTCAAAAACCATTACTTGATGCAAGAGCGGACCAACTCGAAAAAAGAGGCCATTTCCGGCTTACTAGACCGAAAACACCTACTTTTGCCACTGTTCTTCTTGGGAACACCGGTCCCTCAGTTCCCGAGACGGGTTCATCCCAGGACAAGTATCAAACCCACAGTATTCCGGCGCCTATCAACCGATTCCTTCGTGATTATCAGAGAGATGGGGTTCAATTTTTCTATGAGAGGCACTGTGAAAACCGCGGGGGTATTTTGGGCGATGACATGGGTTTAGGTCGGTGCTTTAGCCAAAATATAGCCTTCGAACGCTAAATTAACTTCTGCATTCCAGGAAAGACTATTCAAGTGATTGCATTCTTGGCAGCTATCATGGAGAAGCATAATGATGCCCGAGATATTGCGCGACGAGCAAATTACGTCTCCCGGCAACAGGACCGACTCCTGAACGGGGAATTGGATCACCTACCTTCAGCGAATGCCGTTTGGCCAACTGCCTTGGTTATTGTCCCAGTGAGCGTAATTTCAAATTGGCAGAGAGAGCTCGAAACCGTGAGTACAATTTCTCAGAAAGTGCTATGAGGCTCACATATTTGGATACAGTGGGGCTATTTCGAAGTGGGCGCGTATACTGGCTCTAAAGAAACTCGTGAAACTGTTCTGAAGGACTTCAAGCTGGGGCGCCTGGATATTGGTATGTCGAGATTCATCCTTATTTTAAATTTTGAATGCAAACTTCTGTTAGTCCTTTCATCATTCGAACAGGTTCGCGATCACATTTCAGACTTCGAAGATCTTCCGTGGAGCTGCATTTTCCTTGACGAAGCACATAAGATAAAGAATATGAATGCCTCAATTACCAAAGCATATAATCGATTTACGTGCTCCGTTCGTTTCGGGCTGACAGTATGTTTGGTGCCTTGTGCTCTCAGCATAGCAACTGATCATGCTGCCCAAGGGTACAGCGGTTCAGAACACGTACAAAGAACTATGGCCGCTTCTTGCGTGGAGTAACCCAGGTCGATTAGGCAGCGAGAATCAGTGGAAATGGGCAATCGCGCGGCCGCTGGCCCTAGGTCAGTCGCAATCTGCCACGGAAGCCGAACGGAAACGTGCAATCGTATGTCGTTAAATTGCGTTTTCGTTCACGCCGGTACCGAAGTAACATTCAACCAGATCGTCACTAAGGCACTAAAAGAGAATTTACTCCCTCTCTTTTTCTTAAGACGGTGAGCCAACACGCAGCTTGTTTGGCTTTGGAATTGAGCCCACTCAAGCACAAAGAAATTAATCGAAGACCAACTGCCGAAGAAATTCGATGAAGTTGTGTTCTGTGAGCTTTTCCCCAAAATGATATGCTCGCCCATTGATGCACTAACATTTGCTAGGCCCGCTTACTCCCCTACAACTCCAGGTTTACAAGCGCTTTTTGGATACTGAGGACGTGCAGCTTATGTTAGGCAAAGATGGACCTTGTGACTGCGGATCTCAGAAACCCCGAGGGAAATGCTGTGGTACACACAACAAAGATGGTACCCACTGGAAGGAACTGATGCTTAAATACATTGGGATCTTGATCAAAGTGAGAGAATCTTGCTGACATGCTAAACTAGGCGTTTCGAATTAACGTTCACTTACTAGATCTCCAATCATTTAATGCTTCTTTACCCATGCAAGTTACCCAGTGTTTTCATACTATGAGACCTGTCCAGTCTGATCTTCCTGATAGCCGAGGGTGATAATCTCGAGCAGAGAAATAGAAGCCGTGAACACCTCCATGTGGCTTTCCCAGACAATTCTGAGATGAGGAAACCATCCTCGAGGATGAGGTGAGATACTCTGTTAAATCATTGACGTGTCCGGAATGAACGACTTGGCTCTACTTAGACCAGGCATGTGTGGCAAGTGGTCGGTGCTGGAAAAGCTATTAGACCAGTGGAAAGCCAAACCAGGGGAGCAGAACAAGGTCCTTATTTTCTCCAAGAGTGTGAAGGTGAGTAACGTAATTTCCCTGGATGACCATTCGCCTATTCGCTAAACGCTCCGTCAGCTTCTCGAATTCCTCGAACTGGAGCTTTCAAAAAGTCTGTTCTGTTGACACTTAGCAACTAAAATGGATACTAATTATGTTAATACAGAATATGGGCGAGACAAAATTTGTTATTTGGACGGAAAGACTAAAAGCGAAGACAGTAAGTGAAATGCCCTTTTCTGGTCCGATGGTCTCGTCTCATGCTTTCATACCAAAGGAATGCCGATCGTTGACAAATTCAATCAAGACCCTTCCGTGTACTGCTTCCTGATATCCACCACTGCTGGTGGCACTGGACTTAACCTAACAGCTGCGAATAAAGTCGTCGTTTTTGGTACGGGACCAGGAATGATGCCGTTTCTGGGCTTACTGACGTCCCTCTACAGATCCTCACTGGAGTACGTAATTTGGGTGCTGGATGTGTATGCCAAACGAATTGATTTGTATGGAAGACCCTGCCCACGATTTGCAGGCTATGGACCGTGCCTACCGGTATGGGCAACTTCGGAACGTCTCCGTGTACCGACTCCTTGGGGCAGGATCACTTGAAGGTGGGTGTTGATTTCCTGTGCTGTATTGTATGTGACATGCTCAGGATGGTATGACCTTAGAGCTTGTATACGCCCGGCAAATCTATAAACAGCAGCAGATGCAGATTGCATACGAAGGTAGAGCTCAGACCAGATATTTTCAAGGGGTTCAGGGCGACAAGGATAGGCAAGGGGAGCTCTTCGGCTTAAAGTCAGTTCAAGCCATTCCCAAATCCCCTTGTATTGGGTAAGCTGACGGCTCGCAATTTAGGAATATTTTCACTCTTCACCCGTCCGCATACGCGACTAAGTATCATGTCTGTGCAGTCTTTGTACATCGTATCATAGGCTTGACTGAAATCTTCATGATACATAGATCGAGCGAGCACTTGTAAGTGAGCTTGAATGGGCTCTAATGAATGCTCCAACGGGATCGAAGGGAGATGAAGACGTGAGGCCTTTTTACTTTTCAGGTCCGGTGAACTGACGTTGCAATTAAGTACGACATAGGCGGGATTGGCGCATTGGTACTCGATGGTTTGTCATACTATGTTCATTCGGCATGAACTGCTTGACCACTAAATCTGTTCTGTTGTGATGTTGAGGCGGGGAGCTGGGAACCCTGCGACCCAAAGTTTCCCAAGCCAAACCAGCAGATGAAGCAGATGACGTTGAGAGTCTACTCAAGACTATGGGAATGTACCGACACCGAAACGAAGATATCATAAAGCCAACGCGCGTTGCCAGTCGAAGAGCCGAAGCTGATCTCAAGGTTTAGTCAAACATCATTCCATTTGATAATCTGTTCACTTGTTCGATCTTAGAGTGATAGGAGGCGTGGTAGGAAGCTTGATGATGCCTCGCCTGCATCCAGTGGCGCTGTATGGCCACCGAAGCGGAAGAGACATGCCAATAGCAAGATCCTTCCAAAACCTCAGATCACAGAAAGCGAAGCGCAGTAAGCAGCTGCTGTCTACCCGCTCATCGTGACCTTAGATATCCTGATCGGGGTTCGTTCAAGGCTGGCAAAACGCAAAAGAAAGCTGTTCGCCAAAGGCTACATCGTCGACTTTGATGAGGATTATCAGCGATTTGCGGTCAAGTTCAAGAGAATGAGGGGGCAGGAGCAGCACAAGTTGATACGTGGCCTTGATGGGTTGGAATCGGACGAAGAGAGTCCAGATCAAAGTAGTGCTGAGTGAACCTGTCGGCCCATAATTCTATAATTTGGATCTTCTTCCCCATCACTTCTTATAGCTTGTGCAAACATCGACTCGCACCATTGTTCCACCCTAATCCTGTATTAGTTGGCCTTTCGCCATTGAATCTTAGCCTGATACGATTAAGGATGTACGCGTGCACCGATCAAAAAGCACGACCTAGCTTGAGACCGTTTACAGTGATGGAGATTGACTAAATCTGTGAATGTTCACTGACCGTGTTAAGAGGAAGGGTAATCAATCATGAAGGACCGAGTGAAAGCGAGCTCAAGGACGTAGGTGACATCAAACACCCGTTGAATAGAGGTAGTGTCTGGCGGGGTAAATGTCTATGGTTCTCATTGAATCTGGAGACTGCTCACTTGCGTACACAGAACCCGTGAGTTGGATGCATGGATTTCAACATCCAATATTCATCGAACGAAGATCGAAAATAGCATCCTCGAACACGTGACTGAAGCCTGCGCTTGTAGCGGAGTTGGCCGAATATATTGGTCTATTTGCCTTACGTATTGATAATGACGGGCTTCCAACTAGTATGGCGAGGAAGCACCGTCACCCGATGACACTCCACGTTGTGTTAATGCGACCGCGGGGTAACAAATCTGATATCAACAACAACTATGGTAAGGGACAGCGAAATTAAAGGCCAATGCGAAGTGGATCGCCCCACCGAATGGCACAGTTTTGTAAACGGTTAATTTCCACCCACTATTTCCGCCGCATGATCAGCCAGGCCCTGGATATCGAGCCTGAGGAAACGTAGTGATGGGGGATAGAAACTCAATCACTCTCACTGTCGAGCCCGAAAGGGTACCAGTCATCCGGCTTACTATCGGAAATGATCGCTGTAAGAGAGTCGGAATCATGCTCCTGTTGCTCTTGGTTGCACCATTCTCGACGCGAGTGCTGAGTTCGTATCGAGCCTAGGATATAAGCGAAGCCGAAAATGGATGTTCGGGTGAGGGCGTTAAGGCCGAACGCAACGGTGATGTTGTCGTCCGGATGGATGGCTGCTGCGCCACCCGGGTTGTGTGGCGTTAATTGTGGACAAGTGCTGAAGAAACTGGGGCGGTGTCGCCTTCACCCGACATGTCAGCCAATACTGGTGTGCTACCAGCTGCGCCATCACACCAAATGCAAACCATCATGATGGAGACGGCGTTGAAGTTGAAGAAGTCTGTCTGAGGTGGCCACACGTCACTCTCTGATTTCGGTGTGGAGCGTGGTGCTTGTGATAGAATCTTATAGAGCGAGTAATGATTTGCGTGGACCCTCATTTTGTTCGTCGTCCGTTGGTGTATTCATGGGTAAAATATGATCTCATCATTTGACATATAGTGTCGATCTGCTATGATACATGCAACGAATTACAAAGGGCGCAGTAGCATCGCATCCGGCGAACAACTCTCTGGATGGCAGCCTGACTGGTGTACGTTTCCTGTGTCACCACCCCAGGCACACATGCTAGTATAGTAAGCTTTAGTTACGGCTGAAGTGGAGTCGAACTTGGCAATTGGTAGCAGGTATGCTGGTTGACGAAAGGGAATGCAGCAGTTACAGGCTCGTCACTGGCCTGTATCTTCAACGCCCGTCTCGATTTGATGGAGGTCGTCAAAAATATTTAATGTCAATTTAGCTCGACGTTATCCTAGGTCAGCAAGGCTCTATCCCCTCCCCCAACTGAGGCTCCAGATCAGCGTGATGATTTGTACTGTCAGCGTTCCTTGACAAATGTCCGATCCCAAGCCCCAGGGCTTGATCGGGCAATCGGACACACCTGACTCTTAGCAATTGTTTCACACCAACCGTATTGGAGGGCTCAAAGCCATCATTAGAAGAGGATCCATGTTGGATAGGAGTGCCAAGTAGATCTACAGCTGAAGTTTCTAGCAGTCGTCGCAACCAAACAAGGCAAAGACACAGACCGCCAAAATTACACCACATGTACAATGCCTGTGATGCATGTGCCTCTATTAAAATAGGTGGCGCCTTGGAGGAATGCCTCTCACTGTCGGAGTAATCTTCTCCGGAACACGTATGTTTAGTTCTGCGCGAGACCCATCTGAACCCAACATCCTCCCTAAACCAGAAAAAAGGTACGAGGAGTCCGAATCGTAAGCGTTTCCTTACGCTATGGAAGGTGCGGCGTCGCGTATGTATCCCCCTCAGCTTGATCCACAAGACGACGGCTAGCGTCGGTCAAATTTGCTCGGTGCCTTTTAACTCCTTCCCACAACTTTGGTGGTAATGAACTAGGAGGAGCCTCTTCTTTCTGCTGCAATGTAAGCGCGTCATAAACTCGAAGGAGGCGGATCACCACTGGACACACCGAACAAAGAATTTGATCGGTGAGTCGCAAGACCACCAACGAAGAAGCATCTGATGAAGGATGCGATGATACGTACTGGGGTTTGCTTCAATATACGCGAATTCCCGAGAAGGGAATGTCGAGATGTCATTAGCTCGATAACAGAGCTTGGAGCAAAGATTTAACCGTAAAATCGATCTTACCTGACCGGGTCAGATTCTTGGTCCACCGCCAAACGCGAAAAAAATGAGGTCTCGGCGTGTGCTTCGTCTTGTCGTCATCAATCCCTCGTTCAGGGACGAATTGATCCCTCAATATGTCCTTCCTTCGGTGTAGGGGGCCCCTTTTTGGAAGTTCGAGCGTTCAGTGGACTTGGGGGAAAGAGTCGCAATGCTTCATTCAGGACGGTACGTACTAGTATGGGTTAACAATCAGCGTTAATTTATCCTGTTATTGCCGAGGCAGGGGACAAAAGACACACGAACGAGAACATTGGATAACTACATATACGTGAAACCTCAATCTTTCGGCGAAAAAAAAAACCTATGAAACTTGCCTCATCACGAATTGCCTTAATGTCAACTCGTCGCATCCACAAAATATCGCATTTTTTATCCTCTAGAGCCTTCATGACCAGCAGTATAAGGAAACGATCAGCATTCTTTCCATGCTTCATCGTAGTATCCATCCAAACACTCCCGAAGGGCCCATCACCTTCCATTGATATCACGAAGGACGATGATCTCTTGAAGGTTATCAAACGCTTGTACCAATTCTCCGAACGGGTCCTTGCATCGCGCTCTCCATTGCCTGTGCCTGGAAGTGGAAGTGGTTGGTGTCGAGAGTGTCCCGCTGCGTCCATGGCGAAACGTCCAAATAAGTCTTGGACGTTGATAGATAGACCCTGTATGATTGAACTCGGTCAAACATGAGAGCGAGAGACTTTTCGGCGTAGCGGTGTATGGTGTCAAGGTCTCGGACGCGCCCTTTGTCCCCAACATGATGATGTCTTACCGAAAAAGGGGTCCGTCAGATACGAAAATAGCCTGTCCAAGCATTCAAAAAAAAACTAATAAGGAGGATTTCGAGTACATAGTCGGGGGACCAGTCATAGGAAGGAAACATACGCGGAACGGAGTTTACTTCCTTTCTGAAAAGTTTTCAAAGGTTTCGCGATAGGATGAATAGCTTTTTAGGCGATGGCGGCGGCAGGACGACTTTGGGTAACATGGACGTCCATCTAGAACACCGCCCAAAATAAACTGTTTCATTTATTTAATATCCCAGAGGGATTTGTTCTATGCACTCAGAGAGGTATCCTTCCCCGAATTCAGCTACTAAGCTTTCCGTGATGGAGAGGGAAAACGAATCAGTTCTCCATTGACCATCGTTCGAAATATCGTGAATATGCATGCGTACCGCAAACCAATGCCAAGGTGTTTTTCCAGGCCATTTTTCCCCCCTTTTTCAGTCTAGGGATGATAACGGCTCTTAGCGTTCTCAGCTTCCCGGCGGGGCTTATTGATTTCCCATATTATCCAGTATGCTGCAATCACCTGGAAATAATAATGCCAGAAAGCTTGGGAAAGGCATCCACCAACCAGTGCCCCGAGGAAGGATACTGCCACGTAAGAGACGACAGCAGGTGAGGTGAGAGGGCCTTCACACGAGTCTACGATCAAGGCGATAGTATCGTTCGAGCGACGGTCGCCATTGGTGCAAGGCCGCGAGTATGTAAAGATCAAAAGGGGAATCGAGAAATAATATGATGAAGGTTGATTTCCCCGGCAACATAGACCATCAGTTAATTCTCGACAACTCCAGTGAAGCAGCTTTGACTGTGTGGGTCCTGAACGAGGACCCCTGAGACCGTTGCTATTGAAGCTGCTTCACCTGCAGAACAATGATTTTCCAGTCTCATAAGACGCCTTAAATAATATGGATCTTGCGGTCTTGCCACTGATATAAGGAGACCGCGTCCCCAAGCCACAATTCTATCTTGTTTGAATTACTTTCTCGGTTCGTTACACCAGAGTTAACGTATCAGTACACATGGTAAGGCGCTTTGGTTGGTGGCCCATCTGGTTACATGTTTGTCGGGTCAGGCAGCAAGTCGGTAGAAGTTGTGGGAAAGAGTGGAAAGTGCAGTGTTCATTGATCATGTCAGAGGGGGGGGGCCACGCTGCGGATAAACCCGCGGGGCAACTTCAACGTTCACCATGAATCTCATCACTGGCGCCTGAATCTACAGCGAGAGCGATCGACGTGCCCAGCTGGATAAGCATATGTAACGAAGTAAACATATAACCGCGTATCATATCTCTCATCCGTGTTTTTCGCACTTGGGCCGAGTTCTCGCCCCAAAATTTAAAATTCTCAGTGATGTCTCTCTGCATGACGTTTCTCTCTTGCACGACAACGGTTGACCTGTACGCGAGGTCTTCACCTTACGCCAACAAAAGTAAGATGTTCCTCCAGGATCGTGCTCGGCTCGCCAGAGTACTCATGGAGGCGCTCTCGCTCGGGGGAAGGGCATTTTTGATCCAACATGCATGGTTGTAAAACCTCTGTTATCACATCTCTTTCTTCTTCTTCTCTCTCTCTTTTTACGGGCAACCAGTATAATGAATACATTACAACACCGGGAAAATGGTTTTTCGGAGGAGTATTTGCAAATTACAGGAGGTCGGCGCTAAACGCGGTTTGCGCCCCACCCTCGAAATTTCAGCTGTTCCACATCGCCCGTCCACACATCACTCTATAAAGCGGAAAAAGGATTGGGTCGCGACTCAACCTGTCTGAAGCACGTGTCGCCAACGTCGGTCTTGATGATGTTGTGCTTGGAGCTAGGAGAATAGCATCTCGATTCCGCCTTGGTGAAATCTATGCAACAGGTACACCAAAGTGCCATGTGTAATATCCGGTGGGACCTGAACTGCCATCATCCTTGGGCGAAGGTCGTCATAGATCTACTTTCTCTGGATCGCTCAACACTCCGGGAGATCCGCCGTGTGGATTTCTCAATCGATCGGATCCTCTACTCGCAACCGTCTAGTTTGTTTTT